>NC_080561.1:22891544-24153468 GCF_030253575.1 Rhododendron vialii | reverse complement strand
TTGCAAATGGATGGTTTCTATTTTTTTATAACTAAAACGGAAACGTTTAGGGGCTACTATGTCAATGGGGGCAGCAGAGCCCCCGGGTCCCCCATACTTTTTAATTTAATTTTTTTATTTAATTACTTATATCTATTTATTTAATTTCTATAAATACACCATTTGTATATTTAAAAATATAATTCAAGAATTAAGTGCTTTAATTCTCAATTCAATTAAATCAGAGCAAAGATCGTTTTTTTATTATTTTATTTTAAATGGTCATAATGAATTTTTTGGTTTAAGACTTTTCAACAAACTCCCTAAGACTCATTATTTAGTTTTAAGACTCTCTTAGGGTATCCATTGAAAGGCCTTGGAGCCAAAAATTTATTATGACCATTTAGGATGAAATGATCAGAAAAATAACAACTTTGCACCGGTTCAAACGGATTGAAAATTGAAACACTTATTTTCGTAACTATATTTTTTAATCTATAAAGGACCAAAAAAAAAAACAGTGGGATAAACATGATCAATTGAAACACTTTTTTTCTTTCAATTACTTTACAAAGCTTAGAATTAGACTTGAACCTATTATTAAAAAAAAAAATTCAAACCGGAAAGAAAGAAAATGAAATAAAATGAAAAAAAAAAACTGGAAAAGAAAAGGAAAAAAAAGAAGAAAAAAAGAAGCAGAAAGTGGAAAAAAAGAAAAGGGAGAGAGAGAGAGAGAGCGAGAGGGACTCGGATCCTCTCCACAGGTCCCTCTCCCTAGATCTTACCCATCTTTTAATCACATGGAAACACCTCATTAATGAAGTAATCCAACGGCCAAAACACAAGCCAGCAATGCATCCAAATGTCACATTAGTGAAACGGTGTTGTTTCATGTGCCCTTTCCAACACAAAAGTAACGGCAGCAGAAAACCCCATAGGCTCCGTTAACACGTCCCCTTTTCAACGTTGGCCTCTCTCTCTCTCTCTCTCTCTCTCTCGCACACACACCTCGCCTTGCTCTCACAGACAGATATGGGGTTTCAGATGACCGGGATATGGCAGTTCCGATGAGCGGGATATATCCGCACGACTATGATGATTTCCTTGTGGATCTTCTCCTCTTGGAAATCTAGCCCTTATTTCAACTTTTAGTTTTGATTTTCATTTGAGTTCCTGAAATTTAAGGGCTTTGTTCTGATTTCATCTTGAAAGTAAGTGTATTCTGGAGATTAGGGCTTCTTTGATTCTATATTTTGGAAAATGAAGATTTATTTTTGCCCCGGAGTTTTTCTGTCATATGCTGTGGTCATTGAAGAACAGGACAAACACCATTCCTGTAAATATATTGAAAGAAATATATGCTAAAAATCAAACCCACTTTCTTTCTTCTTCTTCTTCTTCTTTTGGTTCATAAAATCAAACCCATTTTCAATAATATTTCAAGTGAAGGGAAGAGAGGGCGAGGATGGCCTTGATACATCGGATCTGGCTGGGGAGTCGACAATATCGGCGACGGTTGGTGTTTGATAGAGTGTAGTCGTGGCTGTTTCCGACGAAGAGGTTGACAGATGCAGGCCTTAGCAATGGCGATGTGTTATCGTCCATGGATGAATTTACGGCTAGGAGGTAAAGCAGTGCTTCCAAGAGAGAGAAGAGACAGAGAGACGGAAAAGGTCGGCGTTAATTTGCCGTGAAAGTAAACGACATCGTCTAGATGACAATTTCTGGACTTGGTGCAGTGGCTTGTATTTGGCCGTTGATTACTTCATTAATGAGGTGTCCCCATGTGGTTAAAAGATGGGTAAGATCTGGGGAGAAAGACCTGTGGAGAGGATCTGAGTCCGAGCGAGAGGGGGGGGGGGGGGGGGGGTAAACTGGGAAAAGGGAGGTGGGGCCGAGGGGGGGGGGGGTGTGTGTGTGTGTGTCGGGGGGGGGGGGGGGGGGGGGAGTAGCAGCTCTCGTAAGTAGGAAAAGTGGAGGAAAAAGTTGATGTGAAAAATGTAATGATGATGTCTTTTTAATAAGTTGAAGTTACGAAACAGGACACTTAAAAAGGGACGAAAGGAGTAAGAAATAAGCAAAATCTTTCGGCTAACAATTGCATTTGTTTATTTTGTGAGCGGATTTTGTATAAGCAGTTAAGTAATTGAATCTCAATAACGAAATTTATTTTTCCAAAACAAAAAAAAAAAAAGCAAGTCAACCACACTGAGGCCTATAAATACTTAAGATTTAACGTCCAGATCTGTTTTATTGTCGAGAGCTGCTATTCCCCCCCTTCTGACACAGCCCCCCTCCCGACCCCACCCCCTCCTTCCTGTTTTACCCTCTTCCCCAGCTCCTTTTTCTTCTTCTTCTTCTTTTTTTTTTTTCTAATTTTCAATTTTTTCCTTTATTTGCTTCCTTTCCCATTTTTCCTCCTTTTTTTTTGGGTTAACTAAAATTCTATTTTCAATTAACCACCACAATATCATATTTAAGACCAACGCTCTGTGCCAAAAGCTAACATATTTCTATGCTTTCAAAAATCTATATAAAAAAAAACAAATATATATAAGTACAACATTAACCAGTTCAACGATCACCCTAAAGAATCCTTATTTAGTTTAAAGCTCTTAGGGTGCCCATTGAAAGGTTTTAGAGCCAAAAATTTATTAGAACCATTTAGGATGAAATGATTAGAAAAATAACATCTTTGCACTTATTCAAACGAATTGAAAATTAAAACACTTATTTTTTAAAACCGTTTATATATTAAAAAATATAGTTAAAAGTTAATCTGACTATTTTTTTCCTTTTTTTCCTATAGATATATATATATATATATATATATATATATATATATATGAGTTAGGTTCCGGTGAGGGATCCCTCATTTTATTAAAATGAGGGACTCCCCTTCCCGATTGAATTTCGATGATCCGAGCCGCTCAAAGTGATCAGAACGTGATTTTAAGGGTCCCTGTGAGAAATCAGCAAAAAAAATGACCGGGAAGGGCTTCATCCGAGCAGTTTTCATTGAACGGTTCAATGAAAACTGCTCGGATGAAGCCCTTCCCGGTCATTTTTTTTGCTGATTTCTCACAGGGACCCTTAAAATTACGTTCTGCACACATTGAACGGTTCGAATTTTCAAAATTTGATCGGGAAATGAAAGTCCCTCATTTTAACAAAATGAGGGATCCCTCATTTGAAAATTCCTCATATATATATATATATATATATTAAAAAATATAGTTAAAAAAAGTATTTCAAGTTTCAATCCATTTGAACCGGTGCAAAAATATTATTTTTCTAAACATTTCATCCTAAATGGTCGTACTAAATTTTAGAATACACTTATTTTTTAAACTATTTTTTTAATATATAAACGGTGTAAAAAAATAAGTGTTTCAATTTTCAATCCGTTTGAATCGGTTCAAAGATGTTATTTTTCTGATTATTTCATCCTAAATGGTCATAATAAATTTTTGGCTCCAAGGCCTTTCAATGGACACCTTAAAAGAGTTTTGAAACTAAATAATGAGTCTTAGGGTGTTTGTTGAAAGACCTTAAACCAAAAAATTCATTATGACCATTCAAAATAAAATAATAATAAACAGATCTTTGCTCTGAAACGACAATCCTAAAACGGCACGTTTTAGTTTTAACCATCAATTTACAATCTTATGGAGCAGAAACGTGATTATAAGAACCCTAAAGACAATTTGATATGTCTCTTAGAATAATATGATTAGAATACAAATATTTTTTTTAACTAAAAGGTTGCCGTAGCCGGGGGGGGGGGGGGGGGGGGGGGGGGGAGGGGGAATAGCAATTTACTTTATTGTCTCATTAGAACAAGTTTACCAGTTATTAGCTAAACAAACTTACGAACAGTGCATATTTTTTATTTTACCTACTCATATTTCTTTTAACACTACACCAACACTATTTATTTAACATATCTCCTATTACAATATATTTTCTTTCCTTTTTCAACATGCACCAAAGTGCATATTTTTGAAAAAAGAAGAAAGAGAGAGAGAGAGAGAGAGGGATGGAGAGAGGAGAGAGAAATTAATGTAAAATATTGCATACCTCATGTACAGTGCTTCTCTACTTGTGCCGAAGCACTATAGACAAATGCATTTTACCGCAGCTTTTGAAGAAGTGCTGCATGTGCTTCTTTTTGTACTTTTGCAATCTAAAATACCTAAAAATTCAAAATACTTAAGCTGATGTTGTTGCTCTTAGGCTCCGTTCCAGAAACCTTCTTAAAAAATAAGCAGCTTATTTCACATTTTTAAACTAAAAAAATAAAGAAAATGAAAAATAATTTAATAATTTTTTTTGCATCGTATAAAAGATCTCATCGAGATCTTCCAAACAAGATCTATATTGCATATTTCAGATTTTAATAAGCCCAAAAATTTTGAGTTTAAAATTAACTTCTCAAAAAATAAGGACTTATTTTTTATTCTGGAACGGAGCCTTAGTGATTAGTCCGTCCAACCACAGCACATGCTCTGTTTTGTTGTCTCATCAGAATTAGATCCAGGTAACTTATCACCAAAATCATTTTTCAGGTTTTCTTTTGTGGAAAAAAAAAAAAACTAATTTTCATGAAAGGAACCTTCATGAAAAATATCTTCAAATTCTCAAAATAAAATTAAATACAAAGCAAAGTGAAATTAAGTAACATGAAAATGACCAGTGCTTGCAGAAACAGTTTTACAAGAAAGACCCGACTCCCCTACAGGTACAAGTTTGGACTCAAGGAGCAGTCAATAGTCATCATAGTCATCGCTCTGTGGCCGTCCATCTCAACAATCAACAATTCAAATTTTTATCATATCAAGACCTTAACAGTAAAAATCTTTCAACAAATCTGGACCAAAACAGCTGTTGTTTGCAGTCCAAAATCAACTAATTGAAAACACCAATACATGTAACAGTTAATGCACGCGTTAGAACAAGAACTTGGGTTATCTGATTTGGGTATAAAAACTCATTCCAAATCAACCCACAAAATAAATTACAAAAAAATACAAATCCCAAAAACATTTAGTAAATAAATAAAAGAAGAAGAGAAAAAAAGAGTCCCTACCAAAAGAAAGATTTAGAAGCAGTGTTGGTGGCGTTATAGAGTCGAATAAACCTCTTCTTTCTAGTACCACAGAAGAGCCCCCCGTTTCTCAACCTGAACCAGAGCATTTTCCGGAACTTTACGGCGGATCGGAGCCTGATCCATATGACTCTTTTGACCCGGAATACAGACCCCTTAATCCTCTCTGTAAAGCTCTTCTTCCTGCAGAATTGGTAACTCCTAAGAACAAACAGTTGTCTCTTTTCAATGTCCGTGTGTGGGTGTACGGGTAACCCGTTTCTGGTCTGAATATTGGACCCATACCCGTTTGGTTCACGGCCATAAGCATTTGTTTGAGAGAGAGAGAGAGAGATTGTTGTGCGTGAGAGCTTGGGTGGGGTGGGGGTGGGTTTGTGTTTTTCAACACAAAGGGTTGTTTGGTGGCGTTTTTAAATTCTCTCCACGGTCCAAACAGTGACTTTTTCTTGTTATACTATACTACCAGTATTTTCTTGTATTGTGAATATTTTAAGAACAATGGTCGGGACAATCAAGGAATTGCAGGGATACGGAGACAGACACCTGTCTCCAGAACCGTCGGTATTTAGGAGTATTTTCGTGTACAAAAATGCTTGAGGTACATCGGGTGTGGCACACCCAGCTACACCCCTCTCACATACATGTGAGGTCCGTGGATATGTATACTTCTGTCTATTTCGCAGCATTTTTTTATTTTGTTAACATTTGGTCAAAATGCATCTATAATGCGATTCATTTCAATGCAATTTTTTTTAAATAATTAAGTTTTAACCAATTCGAAAAGGTAGAAAAATAAATATAATTACCTACAATCATCTTTAGTGAACTTTTTTAAGTTTCGATCCAACTTCTATTTATTCTTTTATTTTCCGGAGAACAATGGATCACATAGAAATTATGACTCAAAATTGTGATAAAAAGATTATTACTACTAATAAATTAAAAATAAGCAAAATGTTAGACTTTCTTTAGAACATAGGGAAAGGCCCTTCAAAAAAACAAATAACATAGGAGAAGGATGGAAAAGAAGGAAAAGTTAACAGCCTTGTTCGTTTCTGAGTTTAGAAAAGTTTTTGTTTTCTTTTGTAATTATTATCTTATTTTTCTCTCCAATCATTATCATATTTCTCCAATTATTACTTTCATGTCTCTTTCTATCTATCTCCACTCATTACCCCTTTCTTTAATCACTCTGTTTCTCTTTCTATCCACAACCAAAACTAAAATACCCGAAACTACCAAACAAACAAAGCCGTAACAAATTTTCTATTCTTGTGTTTGATTTGAATGAAGAATAGACTATTTCATCCTTGGTTGTGCGGAAAAAATTTCCTTGGTTGTGCTTTTTTTATTGCGCGCAGCTTTTCCAAGAAAAGAGAAAATGGCAAAACAGCCTGTCAAGCAAAGTGTAAAATTCTCCCTCCATTTTCTTGAATTATTCATTTTACGGCCCGACTAACATCCGTCCCATGGGTGAGGATTACCCATTCACTCTAATGATTAACTTATGCACCATAATTTTTGGGTTTGTTCTTATTTAATTTTTTTTTACGTTTGTTAGTTTTATGCCAAATTTTTATGTTATATGGGTGAGAGGAACCAAAGAAGTAAAAAATTATGATTTTTTTTTATCATAATTTTCCGGAAAAGTAAAATAGCATATCAAGAAAAGTGTAAACTTTTTTTTTTATCATAATTTTCCGGAAAAGTAAAAGTCCTAATTTTTTATTTTTCCGGTTCCTCTCATCCTTACTCACCCATATCACATAAAAATTTGCTGTAAAACTAACCAAAAAAAAAAATTGAATAAAGACAAAATCAAAAAATTAAGTATTCTACATAAGTTAATCATCGGCGTAATTGATTATAATCAGTCAAATCACTAGGGGAAATCACAGATTAGTGGGAAGAGGGGTATTTTATCCCCAAGTCATGGAATAGTTTTCTGGAATTGAAAAGTCATGGAAAGGAAAATATTAATTGCCAAGACATGATTTTGAAGACAAAAATGCCCTCCCTCCAAAATCATTTTACTTTCAAACCCTTTGTTCTTGACACCGGATCCCCACCACCTGCGGCCGCCTGGTGGCGGTACACGCCCCCACCCCCAAACTGCCGCCGCCGCCATAGCCAGAAGGACCGCACCACCACCGGACAGAGGATCTGGTGCCTTGTTCATATTATTTGAATTATAAAAGAGCAAGTGATTAATTATAAAAAAAACTACATTGTGTATTAGTAAAGACCAATCTTTCTGTTAACATAGATCAAATAATATTTTTTTAGAGAATTTTGTCCCAAATAATTTAACTATTCATATTATTTGAGTTATAAAAGAGCAAGTGATTAATTCTAAAAAACTACATTGTATATTACTCCCTCCGTCCCTTTTTAAGTGTCCTGCTTCGTAATTCCAACTTATTAAAAAGACATCATCATTACACCTTTCACATCAACTTTTTCCTCCACTTTCCCTATTTACCCATCATCATTACACTTTTACTCACTAACTTTTCAAAATAAAATCTACTTTAGGGACAAAATAGACAATACACCAACTTTTACCCCCCTAACTTTACAAAATGGACACTTATTAAGGGACAGCCCAAAATGGAATACTGGACACAAAAAAAGGGACGGAGGGAGTAGTAAAAACCAATTTTTTTATTAACATAGACCAAATCATATTTTTTTAGAGAATTTTGTCCCAAATAATTTGACTTTTTATATTATTTGAGTTATAAAAGAGCAAGTGATTAATTCTAAAAAACTACATTATGTATTAGTAAAGACTAATCTTTCTGTTAACATAGACTAAATCATATTTTTTTAAAGAACTTTGTCCCAAATCATATTTTGTTTGTTTGGAATAAGTTCATATCGTTTATTAACTCATGCCGATACTTTCTTCACCTTTTTCTGGATTCTACGCCATTGATCATGCGTTCCAATCTGAGTGGATTGCACCCAGCGGTGCTACCCAGCCTTTTCCTCACAGATTTATGCAAATGTAATTTACTAGTTCTAATACTTTCGTTTATGCAAAACCCCAGCCTTTTCATTGCACCTTTTGTATTTCGATCACAAACCCATTTGAAATTTAAAAAAAATACAAAACAGACGAGTTGACTTGGTCCAAATCGAAGACGACGACGCGGTGGTGGTTGATGAAGGTTTGAACCGTTTGTTTTGGGAATACTGGAATTGTTGAGCTCGGCGATGTGGTGGTGATGGCTGACAACGGCAATGGTGGATGTGGTGGGTGTGATGGGCGACGGTGATGGGTTGGGGAAAAACGAAAATTGCTACTTGAGAAAGTAAAAGTTTTGATCTTTAATGAATTAAAAACGAGAAATTGAAACAAAAGAAGATTTTAATGAAGATTTGATTTTGAAGGATATGAGTCATGGTTGAAGCGGCGGAGGATGGGGTGGTCGGTGACGAAATTCTGACAGGAGGGAGACTTTGTTGATTGAAAGTCGGCGACTGTGAGAAAGAGAAGGGGAGGGTTGGCTAAAGGGCGTAATAGTCATTTAACATGGCCCTTTCATGTACTAGGAATTTATCTTCCTCCGTTTCATGTTTAGAGTAATTTCACAAAAACTGGTCCATGATTTGGGGATAAAATACCCCACTACCTACTAAACCATGATTTCCCCAAATCACTACCACTGCAGAACATTTTTCAGCGCCTTTTATTGTGCCGGTCCCTAAATGCAAAGGACAATCTTACCCTCCATTTTATGACGTTTATATAGCTCCTAAAAAAGCCACAAAGAAGATTTGATCAACTCTTGAATTTTTTTTCTTTAATTAAATTTTTTGTTTTTGTTAATTTTACATTAAATTTTTGGTATTATTATTCATCCCAACAAAAAAAATAATTAAGAAAAGTAGAAATATATGAACCAAACACAATATTTCTTGAATGAAGGCAAAAATAATCTATAAAATATGTTTGTTTTGAATTATTGTTGTTTCTAGTACATGGTTTTAAACTCTTGATGGCAATTTTTACATTTTGTAATTCTGATTAATCAGCAATCCATAAAAATTTAATGCAAAACAAATAAAGGAGAATTTTTTTTGAATAAAAATAAAAAAGAATTCAAAAGAATTATAACCAAAAACAACTCTTAATTTTCTTCTCTCTCTAATTCCTCTATTAGAAGTAGTGCTGACCCCATTCCAGCTTTTTTTTTTTCGACAACTAGAGGTACTCGGGCCAGCTTACATGTACCTTGATTAATTTCCTTCCTGGTCTAGTCAAAGGCAAATCCACGCCTAAAAAGGAATTCACATGAAAAAAATTAGTATTTCCATCAAAAAACAAAGTTAGTCCATTATGACAAAAGCTACACTGAGGGTATTTTCGTCAAAAAATAAAGTATTTCTGTCAAATTTATGCATGGCCGTTGGTTTAAAAATTATGCATGGAAGTTATTTTTATATCCAAAAACTTACGTTTGTTTGTGGTGAATTATCTTTGCGTATTTAAAGATGAACAAATACCGCAAGGCGATGTGGGGTGCTTGGCACCTTTCCCACTTGTAACAGTGAATTATCGAACTCTTTTTTTTGAACCTTGCAGACCAAAACAAAACAGAGTCACTCTTTAAAAATTGGGCCTTTGGACTCGCGGAGTTATTTTCAAAATACTTGAGCTATTCTTTCGGAAAATTTAAGAGGTGACCCGGACTTCTGTTCGGAACCCCTTTTTATAATAACTGTAGGGGTTCGATTTGACGGGACCTTTACCTGAGTTAATATTTCTCTTCCATTGCTCCGTTCCCCTGCCTCTGAACGTGCAACAAGTCACTAAGGCTGGAATAGCCCAGTGACCCTCCGACGATCAAGTCAAATCTCAGGGCAGGATGTAGATCTAGGGTTTAGGGAAAGATGGCATACCTCTTTAGGTTAGAGTCCCTTTGTATTTATAGACCTAGGTTTGCTTGGCCTCCAAGCTAGCGCGTGAAGGATACGCTCGGGTAACCGCCTCGGATGACATCACAGATGACGCACCGAAGAAGGCAGTTACGAAGTACATGGCCAGACCTGCCCTAGATGATCCTATCTGCCACGTATCGCTCTTGGTCCCCTCTTGTTATGCTACATTCTTTCAAGAGACCTTAACGGAATGCATGCTTCGGTAATTAACCGAAGCATGAACAAGAGATTTGATACTGAGCGAGTAAATAGAAGGATATACGTTGCGGCCCGCCTGTACAATCCTATAAACCGTTCCAACATGAGACCTCGGTTAACGGTGATCTAGCCAAGTTACCGAGGCAATAACCGAAGCCTCCACAATAGCCCCTTAACTTCCTGATGCATCGGTTCTTTGCTTCAGGGAGTTAATCTTTTCCGTGATCCACTATGCTTTCGACCTTTAATACACAAATCGCCGAAGAGAAAAAGCGACATCAGAGATTTATCGGAACGCCATTCCCAGCTTTCGATGCCACGTGTTGATCATCGCCGAGGTACATGAGTCAATAGCTGTCTTGGCACGTGCAACACCAGTTGATTGGCACGGGCCGTCCTTTCGGGGACACGCGTCAATAACCCAATGGCTCGGCGATTCGGCATTCTGACCGCGGTGCAGAACTTTCGACCTTATCCGTCAGATGGTGCCACGCGTCAGAGATCCAACGGCTCGGTGCGTGACGCTTCATTTCCTGCGCGCCCCCTCAAATTGTCCGAGTATATAAGAGAGAAAGGAAAGAGAAGACGATAAAGCTCTTCTGATCTTGAAGTCGAACTGCCGCCACCGTCGCCTTCTGCCTTTTGATCGAGATTTTAAGCGTTTTGGTTGGGAGATCTCGTACGAATTTGAGGTATGTCGATCTCCTTGCTTTAATCTTCATGTTTTGACCATTTTTTTTGAGTTTCTCGTCGTTTTCTGTGTACATTCCGGCTGAGCAACCGCTTGCCGCCGTCTAGTTTGGGGCGGCGCTGGGCTTCTCCGGCGCTGCTCATGTTTTTCCCGAGGCCTAAACTCATCCCGAGATCTAAATTCATCCCGAGACTTAAATTCATCCGGATACCATAGGAATAGATTTCTTGAACCTCAAGGATCCTTCCCGAAAGGGAAGCGCTTTTGTAGGAGCCGATACCCGAAGATTCCGAGGAGTGATGACCATTTCGTCCCGAGCGTTAGACCTTGATTTTTCCCTAAGCATAGAGCTAACGGGTTTTTGCATTCTTTTCTTTGGTTAGGTAGAGTCGAATGGTCATCGAGCTCTCTTCGGACAGTTCCAGTAGTTCAGGCTCTTCTCCCATCGAAATTCCCGAGGATATTCGCCAGACACTTCGGGCTCTAGCATTTTTTCGGACTCCAATCGATTGCATCGAACCACTCGAAACCTCGAGAGCTCCTCGTGAGGTGACGACGTTTGACCCCCAAGGGATGGAAGCCCCAAGTACCTCGAATCAAGGTCCGGGTCCATTCGCGGATGCCCCCGAGGAGGTTCGGGGACGCAGGAGGGCGATGAGGCCATGCCCATATTGAAACTAATATTTTGATGGCTCCTCGGCTTCTTACGCTGAATTCAAGAGGGTGTACAGCGTTCCCCATGATGTTGACGTTCGGATTTTACCGAACAATGACCCTAAGGACCTTCCTCACCGGGAGGGAGCACTGATCTTCCCCTTTATGGCTATCACCGAGGGGGGTGTCAGATTCCCCCTTCATCAGTTCGTCCGAAGGGTTCTCCGAGCCCTCTCTCTCACATCTTCTCAGCTCACGGTGAACTCCTACCGAATCATCACAAGCATCATAGAGCTGAGGAGGCAATACAACCTTACGTTTGGACTCGAGAACTCTTCGGTGTGTACCTTGTTGGAGGTAACCGAGAGAGCGATCGATATTACCTTTCCTGTAGGACGGGATATGACACATTCCTTATTGACCATCTTCCCGACTCGAAAGAATGAGCAAGCATTTACATATCGGTTATCGAAAATTTTATGTTTGGGCCCGGGGAAAGCGCAGACACTGCCACTACGGTTCAGTTCGAAACCGGGGCTCCTGGTCGGTAGAAACCTCTTTTTACTTTTAGTACATGTTAGCATATTTTTCTTTCAACCTCATTGTATACTGATTCTTCCATTGCCTCTCTTTCAACCGAGGGCATTGTTGCAGAGCTTCGGGAAAGGGCTATCCGAGCACGGATAACAGCTGCATATGCCATTCCTATCACGAGTCGGTATGCTCCTGACCTGCTCAGATACAAACCGACTTACACCGGCTATTTGAAAAAGAGGCCGAGGCAGCAAGGTGATCCTCGAGCGGGACGAGGACGCGGCCGAGGAAGAGGAGAAGGGAGGGGAGGCGGAGGAGCTGGGGCGCCAGAAGACGAAGTGAGTGACTCTGGTCCCCGAGGCACAATCCGAGAAGAAATCGACAGGGAGACCCTCGAGAGAACGGGACTTAGCGACGAGATGAGCGGTCACGGAAGGGAAGTGCTCAACCTTCGGCGCCAAAGGCCACGAGGACGGGGCGTAGGCGTCACGATTGGCTCGCCGGGGGCCGGAACCTCAAGGGTAGTCCCAGTTTCTCCTCAAGAGCCTCCAGAGAAAAGGGCTCGGACCGAGGAAGAAGTCTTCGGACAAAGGAGGAGCGAGGAGCCGATCTTGATAGAAGAAATAGAAGTCAGAGGAGATGAGGGAGATGTGGAGAGCAGGGGGAAACCGACACGGGGACCCGTGTTCCAGCGAGGGAGATCCCGTGGGCCCCCGAGGTTCGTCACTACGCAGGGCGCGTAATTCATCACGCCGATAGTGCATCTGCCAACATCGGGACGGCGTTTGGGCTGCTTCGGTCGTGTATTCTTCCGAAGGATGCCCGAGCTGTCGAGGGTTGTGCCGAGGATCTGACAGGAGAGATAGCGCAGACACTTTTGAAAGTAAGTTACTTTTTCTTTGACCCCTTGATTGAATGTTGAAATTTGATTATTTTTAATTGTGTTGGTAGGCCGGCGCTCGTGGTAAATGACCGATGCAAGGCACAAGAGCCGGAAATAGAGCTGCTGAAGAAGACCCTCGCTCAGAAAGAGGATGATCTGAAGGTGGCGAGGGAGACTTGTGACCTTTACCTGGCCGACTTTCAGAGGTGCGACCGGGAGCGGGTAGCTACTGAGGGGAGGGCCACAAAAGCCGAGGAGGACACTAACACTCTGAGGGTTGCTGGAGCCCGGGAGGTTGAATTTGCGAAGAATAAAGGCTACGATGAAGGTTGGGACGCAGCCGGAGTGGAATATAAGAAACAAGTCCGGGAGATAGAAGCCAAGCTCTTCAGAGATCGGTTCATGGATGGGCTTCGGTACGGCCACAAAACCTTGGTAAATAAGCTTAATCTGCTAGAAGATTTCGAGCTTCGAACCGTGCCTGAGCCCCCTCCCGAAGAGCTCGTGCTGCCCGAGGAGGAGAGCGAGCAGGTGCCGAACCCAGAGCTTTAAGCGTCCGAGAAGCAAGTTGACCCCCGCGCCACTGCTCCCGATGATGCATAGGAAACTCTATCCCTTATAACTTTGAAAACACTGTAATCTTTTATTTGAATAGACAGTTAACTGGACGGTTCCGGACACTTGGAGTTTGCCATTCCAGGGTTTGTAGATGTTTGATACCGAAGCTGTACCTTTTTGTTTATGGTTTGACGATAGAAACCCATAATGCTTTGTGAATGAATGCTTTCTTTTCCTGAATGTTATCTTTGAAATGCTTGTATGATTGGTTTGCTGTTTGGGTTACAATGCCCCTGCTTCGGTGAGGCTTGAAAAGTTGTAAAACAAGTTTAACCGAAGCATTAACCGAATAGTTTTGCCAAGCATAAAAAAATATGTTTAATCAAGGAAAAGTGATCTGATCCGAGGCCCCTGCGTTTAGGAGGGTCGGTAGGAACTGAATCAGAAGTAAGTATTTATTGAATTTTGGATTTTCACGCCCTTGCTCGTTAACGAAAATGAGCCTAGTGAGTAGACGCGAGATGGTATTACTGCTTGGGGACGTAGGCTAGAGTCGCGAAGGGATATGGCTTCTGCCATAGGTTCGGGACGCAGCGAGTTCGAGCAGTGAGAGACTTTTGGTGGGTCGGTATAAGGGGCTCGGTAGGAAGCCGCGTATCCTTAAAGCGAGTGACCAAAAATCCAAACGACCGAAGAGGCCGGGGCGACTTAGTGGGAATTTTGTCCAAGGGTATCACCTACGGGAGAACAATATCCCTGAAGTCGGTGTAAAACGGTCCGGGCAAGAACGGACCGAGTGTAAGTAATTTAAACGACAAAGGGTACATAGTGCTAAGAAGAGAAAATTCTCATTTAAACTTGTTGGAGTGCTGTCATTACATAAGCAAGTTACCCTTGAAACTTAAAAGGAAATGCAATATAAAAGAAGATGCAATCATAAAAGAGATGAATTGGGCTTCGATAACCGAGTACTATCCATAGAACTTCTTCAAGTTGTTTGCATTCCATGTTTTAGCAATGGGGGAACCATCCAACTTCTCCAATTTGTAGTTTCCTGATCCGAGGTGCTTGAGAACTCGGTAGGGGCCCTCCCAGTTGGGCATTAGCTTTCGCTTTTTGGATTTCTCCACCACTTTTTTCTAGACGAGATCGTCAGGCTTGAACGACCTAAGGCGGACGCTTCGGTTGTAGCCTTTTGCAACCTCCTGTTGGTACGATGCGAGCTTGATCCTTGCGTTGTCACGTTCCTCTTCGGCTAAGTCGAGGTCCGAAGCAATGCTGTTGTTGTTGACCGACTCATCAAAGTTTTCTGTACGCATTGTCGGTAGTCCGACTTGGAAAGGGATGACCGCCTCCATTTCAAATGCCAAGGAGAAAGGAGTGCGACCAGTGGATCGCCGAGGCGTAGTACGGTAGCCCCAGAGTACCCTGGGTAACTCTTCGGCCCACTTTCCTCGGCGTGACTCGAGTCGTCGCTTAAGTCCAGATGAAATTGCCTTATTTGCAGCTTCGGCCTGTCCGTTACCCTGGGGGTAAGCCGGAGTGGATGTGTCCCATTTAATGCCGTACTCATCTAATAGGGCTCGGTATTTCTGTCCGTTAAACGGCCTTCCGTTGTCTGTAATAATAGCGAAAGGGACACCGAAGCGCGAAATGATATTTCGCCAAACGAAACGAATGATATCTGTTTCTTCAATAGTTACCAAAGGTTCGGCCTCGATCCACTTCCAGAAATAGTCTGTGGCGGTTAGGAGGAACTTAAATCCTCTTAGGGCAACGGGGAGCTTACCGACGATATCCATGCCCCATTGGGAAAAAGGCCAAGGACTTGTGAGAGGGCTAAGATCTCGGGCTGGCTGGTGGATGATAGGGGCGAACATTTGACATTTCTTGCAGCGTTTGACGAACTCTTCAGAATTCTTCTTCATTGTCGGCCACCAATACCCCTGGGATATGGCTCGGTGAGCGAGGGACCGCCCGCCGGAGTGGCAACCACTGTCGCCGAAGTGGAGCTCTTCAATAATGCCCTGTACTTGGTGTGGGTGTGCAACCAGTAGATGTCACGCCCTCGATTTTCAACATAAATAATAAACACTTTTAATAAATAAAGTCCTTGCTGTAATACAAATAATACCCCAAAAGATCTTTTTGTTCACTGTTCTCAAATAAAATTCAAAAATTACATTCCAACTCGAAGGCCCTAAATCATCAAAATACCAATATCCTAGAGAAATATTATTACAATTTACAAATACTATCTTTCCAAAAAAAATGCTATTTCAGATCTTGTGCTATGAAATCCTTCTTGAATACCTTTTTAAAGGTTTGGTCACAAGTGCACAACATGTACTCCATGTCAACTTCCTTGAATCGTACCTGAAAATGATAGGGTGAGCTACACTAGCCCAATAGGAAAATCTATACGCAAGCTATATGAAAATGTGATGAATCATACACCTAGACTGAGTGATGCGACGAGATACCACAAAGAAACGTGAGTTTTCCATCACAAACGAGCATACTACAACCAGGGGATCATAATTTCATAAAGGTATTCCTAACAGCTCATACGTCAAACTAGAAGCATAAACCAACTCGAATTATCCTAATTAGACCACAACTTATCCTCAACCGTCACTTGTCCATCGCTACGCAATTACTCCATTTTGCCTCGATCTATACGAATATGTGATGATCATGCACCAACAGGGGTAGGTGAGCAACATTATATATGTACAACGAACCCCAAGACGATAATAACAATGAGTATATCTATCAGCAGAACAACACAAACATATCATTGGATTTCCTTTTTTTTTTAACATAATTGATTTATCTTTCATTTCTCAAGTATTAGCCACTCCATGCAACAAGAACTAGTTTCCTTGATTTGTACCGAACAAGAGGCTCAGTGAGGAAGAATAGTAATCCAAGATACGGTTCAAAGTCGAACGACAAGCCAAACATTAGATTAACAACTTTATCTCTCTTTTCATTTCTCAAGCAACACATGTCACAAGTCTAGCTCAACCAATCAACAATGCCTGATATGTGATGCAAAGCAATGCACCGGGCAATGTTGGGCCCCGTAACCCCCGCCAAGGTCCCACCAAGAAGGTGAACCGGGCTCCGTCCATATTGACGTGAATTCCGGGCGGTGTTGGGCCCCGTAACCCTCGCCAAGGTCCCACCAATGAGGTGAACCGGGCTCCGTCCATATTGACGTGAATTCCGGGCGGTGTTGGGCCCCGTAACCCTCGCCAAGGTCCCACCAATGAGGTGAACCGGGCTCCGTCCATATTGACGTGAATTCCGGGCGGTGTTGGGCCCCGTAACCCTCGCCAAGGTCCCACCAATGAGGTGAACCGGGCTCCGTCCATATTGACGTGAATTTCGGGCGGTGTTGGGCCCCGTAACCTTCGTCGACATCCGAAGTTGGATACGACTCCATCCATTGTCCATATGCTATGAAATGCCACACCATGATACATACAAAGTTCGATGTCACACGTAGCCGTAACACTCGAATCATAGGTCCATAAACATCCTTCATTATGCACAATCCATCCATAATCAATCTCACACCCATTATCGAGTTAAAACGATTATACAACATCATTAAAAATTGCATACTCAATATTTTTCAATGATTCCAACGCCAAATTATCACCAACTTACTAATCTTTAAAACCCACAAGGACCCATAACCAATGGCATCATTTAACCATAACAAACAATAAAAAGATAACCATAACAAACAATAAAAAGAAAACGCAACCCGATGCCCTGCCCAGATTTTCAGATTTTCGTTCAATCTTCTAAAAATTACTATAAATCGAGTTCTTAATATTTTTGAGTGATTCCGGTCCCAATAGTTGCGCGATTGAACGAAGCTTAAAAGTCACGAAGGAACCCTTGTCAAATCTGCCCTCAAAGGGTGGTTAAACAGGGGTTTTCCCAGGCTACACGAATCTGTCGCGCAGCATGACAGATTGACACACCTCCACTCAAACGAACATAACTTTCTGTGTACTAAGAGTTTTAAGACGATTCTAGTGGCAAATGAAAGCTGACTTCAAGACCTTTGAATCGATATAAAGTTTGCATGAAACGGACATCGGACGAGGAAGTTATGGCCATTCGAAGTGGGCTGAAATCCAGAACACGAGACAGATTGCAGACCAGTTTTCTAAAAATCACTATCAATTCAATTCTCAACGGTTTCGTATGATTTCAGCGGCATTAGAACCGGCTCTAAGTCTACTCTATTTCATACGAAGGAACCAAAATTCAAATCTGAGCTTAAGAACGCGTAAACCCCAAAAACACAGGCCCTGTTCTGCTGATTTTCGGAAATGGAAGGAACAAGCTTAAACAACGAAGCAAGATACGATCTAGGTACATAAACACCGTATAAACACATAACAAGAGTAAGAAATCCCTACCTCATGGGTTTTGAGCAAAACCCCAAAGATCCGAGCGAAACCGAAACTCCTACGTGATCCGATCGTAATTTTTCTTGGATGGATAGATAGCCCTCGTTCCGTAGAACAACTTTAATTCTCGGACTTTGTTTGGAATCATACTCCATGGAGGTGAAATTGAGGAGAGAAGATGAAGGAGAGGTGAGAGCTAGAGAGAGAGAGTGTCGGCCGAGAGAGAGGAGAAATAAAGGAGAGAATATCTCCTGGGAAATAAAAGAGAGGAAAAGATGGAAAAAATTATCCCATGCTCTCACTTCACAAACGCACACATGCACCTCTCACCTAATCATATCCTTATATCCTTTCACGAACACGTCACACCGTAAATCCACACCGTCTATCTTGACAAGTCGTACTATTGCAAAAGAAAAAAAAAATACGGCCTAAAAAATACAGGTCTCTACAGTAGATATGGGCCGGTAAATGATCTTCGGTAAAGCTTCCCGTTTGGATTGAGCCAGAAGAGAACGGCCTTGTTTCGGAGTCGGTGAGCTTCCTTTTTGTCAATAGGAAGGGAGTCATCTCGCAGGTAAAGGATAATTTCATCCATCCAGCTCGGGCCAAGCTCTATGTTGAGTACCTCTTTATTTAGCACTTCAAGCTCAAAACTGGGTTTGTCAATGGAATTGAAGGATATGGAACGGTGTTCTGTAGATGAGCATGCCGAAGCGAGCCCTGCAAGGGCGTCGGCGTGGGCATTTTGTTCCCTGGAGATGTGCTCGACTCTGATTGCTTTGAAACGTTTAATGAGCTGGACTGCGGCGCTGAGGTAGGTGCGCATGCTATCATCCCGAGCTTCATATTCCTCGGAGAGTTGGTTAACCACCAGTTGGGAATCACTGAAAACCACGAGCTCTTCAATACCAATGGCTTCGGCAGTCTTGAGTCCTGAGATTAGTGCTTCATATTCTGCCTCGTTGTTAGAGGTTGGGAAGTTGATGGATAGTGAGCTTTCGTGCAGAACACTGGAGGGCGAGAGGAGAATGACGCCTGCACATGCGCCTCGGCTGTTAGAGGCGCCATCAACGTACATTTTCCAAACGTCGCCGTGAAAAAGCTGCCAGGCTATGCTGGGGTTGGCCTGAAGTACTGCCTCGGTGTTCGGGGTGGGAGCCAGAGCAGGTGTGTTGGGTGGTGTAAGCTCGGCGACGAAGTCGGCGAGCACCCGGGCTTTTATTGCTGTCCGAGGCTGAAAATGGATTTCAAAATTGGTAAGCTCAACGGCCCACTGTGAGATTCGGTTGGAGAGATCGGCCTTCTGGAGGAGAGATTTGAGAGGGTATTCGGTAAGGACGATGATGCGGTGTGACTGGAAGTAAGGGGCGAGCTTCCTGAAAGCTGAGACGAGGGCAAGAACGAGCTTTTCTAGTGGTAGATAACGCATCTCGGCGGGAGACATTGTTTTACTGGAGTAATAGATTGGCTGGTGTTCCCGATCCTCCTGGCGAACGAGGACCGAGCTTACAGCGTGCGGAGAGACAGCTAGGTAGAGGAACAAGTCTTCCTGGTCCTGAGGGGTGACGAGGAGGGGAGCCTTGGAAATATACTCCTTTAGTCGCTGGAGGGCTCGGTCGCAGTCTTCTGTCCAGTTGAAGCTCCATCGGCTGCCTTTTAAAAGGGCGAAGAATGTCTGGCATTTATCCGAAGAACGGCTTATAAACCGATTCAGGGCTGCGGCCATGCCGGTCAAACGCTGAACGTCACGCTTGTTATAGGGAGTCGAGAGTTGATTAATAGCGAGAATCTGGGAAGGGTCGGCCTCAATACCGCGTCGGGAGACGAGGTGGCCAAGAAATTTGCCAGAGCTGACACCGAAAAAGCATTTCTCGGCATTGAGGCGGAGTTTGTGGTTCTTGAGTATCTCAAAGACTTCGGAGAGGTGAGCTAGATGATCATCGGCGCGCAGACTTTTGACCACCATGTTGTCGATGTAAGCCAGCATAGTGTCGCCTAGTAACCGCTCGAACATCTTGGTTATCATTCGCTGAAAAGTGGCCCCGGCATTCTTTAAACCGAACGGCATAACAAGGTACCCGAAGATGCCGTGGGGGGTGATGAAGGCCGTGTTCTCTACATCGCCTTGGCTCATGGCAATCTGGTGATAGCCCCGGTAGGCATCCAAGAAGCTGAGTCGCTCATGCCCGGAAGTGGCGTCGACGAGCTGGTCAATACGAGGAAGGGGAAAGAAGTCCTTTGGGCAGGCGTCGTTGAGGTTTGAGTAATCGACGCAGACTCGCCATTTGCCGTTCTTTTTTTTGACTACGACGGTATTGGCCAGCCACTTGGGGTACTGGACTTCTCTGATTGCCCCTGCGTTCAGGAGTCGGTTGACTTCTTCAATAACGGCCTCGGAGTGAATAGGAGAGGACCGTTGTGCCTTCTGTACGACCGGTTGTTTGGCTCGGTCGATGTTGAGCTTGTGACAGATGAAAGAGGGGTCGAGCCCAGGCATCTCATATGGGGTCCAAGCGAATACTTCGATGTTTCGGTTGAGAAAAGCTATCGTCTCATTCCGATCAGTATCACTAAGTGAGGAACTGACAAGGAAGAAGCGGGAGCCGTCTTCGGTTATTGGGATGGTGGTCACGTCTTCTATGGTCTTGTCGTCGGGGGGTCTACCGACGTCTTCCAAAACTGGGACCTCGGGAACTTCAATGAGATTAACCCGGGAGGTCTGTTTATAACTTCGGACGGCGTTGACGTAGCACTTCTTTGCCACAGTTTGATCTCCGTACAAGTCTTCCTGGTGCCCATGAATACCAATGAAACAGACCACTTGGTGATAGGTGGAGGCAATCGCCTTAAGCTTATGCAGCCAGGTGCGCCCGACAATTGCGTTGTAAGGGCTAGGGACGTCGACTACCACAAATTTCGTTGCAAAGGTCACCGAGCCGGCACGGACTGGAAGAGTGATCATGCCGATGGGCCAGACCGGTGCTCCGTTGAAGTCGATAAAAGGAACTTCGGAGGGACGGAGGTCGATGTCAGAAATCTTCAGATCTTTGAACAGAGAGTAGTACATGACTTCAGCCGAGCTGCCCTGGTCCACGAGGACGCGACGGACGTTAAAAGTTCCGATGCGTAGCGTGACTACGAGGGCGTTGTTGTGAGAAAGCTGGATGCGGTCGAGATCCTTCTCGGTGAATGTTATTGTCCATTTGGAGCCGTCATCGGTTCTGGGGCGTTTCGGTTCGGGACCGACCAACATGACCTGTTTGGAGGAGGAGGCCTCGCTCAGCTCATCCCGGATGATTCGAGTGGCCTCAAAGTTTAGAGGACCGTGTATGACATGGATCGTCTGGACCTCTTCCTCGGTGTTTGTTTCGGTCCGTTGTGCCCGAGCCGTTGTCTTCTCGTGATCAATGAAGTTGCCGAGGTGGCCACCCGCGACAAGCTGCTCCAAGTAGGCCTTGAAGGGCTTGCATGCTGTGGTGAAGTGACCCTGCTCGTTGTGGTAACTACATCGGACGATGGGATTCTTGATTTTCCCATTTTCGGACCCTAACTTTTGATTTGGGAAGGAGAAGAAAGGCTGATCCTTCACTTGATTGATGATCCGGTAGATGGGAATGGTGAAGACGGTTTTCTCGGCGTTGAAATCACTTGGCTTCGGTCCCCTCTTCTGCGACTGCTTGATGGTGTTGACCTGTTTATTTGGTATTGGGACAGGTGCGGGAACCGGTGTGGATACCGAGGTGGTTAATGTCTTCGAACTCGTAGATTTCCCGATGCCTCTCTCCGCCTTGGACTCGATGAGCTGACACCAACCCTTAATACGAGTCATAAGGTCCTTCATAGAGTTTGGCTTATGGCGAGCGAGGTTGTCATAGACTTGCTCGTCCTGGGAGGTGAGACCGAGCTTGAATCCTCGGGCTGAGATGACGCCATCGCAACCCTCTATCTCATTGAATAGTTCCCAGTAACGGTCGGCGTACTGCCGGAGCGTTTCGTCATTCCTCTTGCGGAGGGCCAAGAGGGAATCGATCTCCTTCTCGTGCTTATTGCTTGTTACGAATCGGGCCATGAAGGCATCACAGAGGGAATCAAACGAGGAAATTGACCGAGCCGGGAGTTGATTAAACCAGGTGAGGCCCAGGTTGCTGAGGCTTGCAGGAAACACTTTGCACAAGAAGGCATCGTCTGAGGGTTCGTTCCGAAGAAACAAAGACATGACAAGCTTGTACTGAACCAAATGAGTGTACGCCTCGGTCTTGCCGTCGTATTTGGCAAACTTGGGTTGGGTGAATCCCTTGGGGGGGGCGTAACCGAGTCGATTTCTCTTGTAAAGGGGGAGGTCGTGAGTCGTGTAAGTCGCGCGTCGCGATGAGGTCGGATCGAACGGTCGGGGCCGTCTGGACGCTCAGTCGTTGTACGCTTCTTGGGGACAAGTTTGTCCAATCGTTCATATTCCTTTCTTTTTGGAGCAACACTAACTGACTTCTTGGGAGAGCGTTCTCGGTGGTGTGGCGGTAGCTGTCCCGAGGCGCTCAGTGACCGGGCTTCTGCTGTGTGCGCCGTCAGGGTGCGAGACGATGGGACTTCTGGCTCGGGGGCCCTTCAGGTGCTCGCGGTATCCCCTAGTTTGAAACTTCACAAGGTCGCCATCTCCTCTGGCCGCCCTTGTGAGGCTAGGGGTAGATTCCCGGCCTGTCTTGCCCACTCGAACCGAGTGGGTGGAAGAGGCAGAGACGCTCTCAGCACCGAGCCTTTCGAAGGCCGATGGTCTCCTTCGAAGCTGCATAGGGAACGGGAACGGTCCCTATGCGTTGTATCCTTTGTGGCTCGAGCGTCTGCCGGTCTTGGCGGCTCGAGACGATCCTTGACTGAGGGGCGGGATCTGTGCTCCAACAGGTGACCGACTTCGCAGCTGTGAGGGGGGGTGTGACAGTCCTTCCTTCTGCTGCGACTCCCGGAGGAATGAGATGGGGAGATTTGGAGGAGGTGCTTGATCTCCGCCAACTCGTTTGAGACGTGTCTGTTGCGGTCTATCACGGTTGTGAGGTCGTCGATTTTTCGCTCAAGATGGCGGATGTAGGAGTGGAGCTTGGAGGATGGGCCTGCGTCTGGAATTGACGCTCCGGCGCCAACTCCGACGGATACATGGGCCTTTCCAAGGGCGGTTGCTCCGCCGGAAGCCAAGCTGTGGTCCACGAGGGAACCGAGCCCGTGGGCAGTACCACCATGATGCGCGTCGTCGATCTCAACCATGTTTGATTCAGAAACGCTGAACGGAGCAGAAAGGGAGAAGTGGATGTTGAAAGAGTGGCTAGTCCCCAGTGGAGTCGCTAATTGTAGGGGTTTGATTTGACGGGACCTTTACCTGAGTTAATATTCCTCTTCCGTTGCTCCGTTCCCCTGCCTCTGAACCTGCAACAAGTCACTAGGGTTGGAATAGCTCAGTGACCCTCCGACGATCAAGTCAGATCTCAGGGCAGGATGTAGATCTAGGGTTTAGGGAAAGATGGCATACCTCTTTAGGTTAGAGTCCCTTTGTATTTATAGACCTAGGTTTGCTTGGCCTCTAGCGCGTGAAGGATATGCTCGGGTAACCGCCTCGGATGACATCACAGATGACGCACCGGAGAAGGCGGTTACGAAGTACATGGCTAGACCTGGCCTAGATGATCCTATCTGCCACGTATCGCTCTTGGTCCCCTCTTGTTATGCTACATTCTTTCAAGAGACCTTAACGAAATGCATGCTTTGGTAATTAACCGAAGCATGAACAAGAGATTTGATACTGAGTGAGTAAATAGAAGGATATACGCTGCGGCCCGCCTGTACAATCCTATAGACCGTTCCAACATGAGACCTCGGTTAACGGTGATCTGGCCAGGTTACCGAGGCAATAACCGAAGCCTCCACAATAACACAAAGCTCTTTTTCAAAACTACGTCACATTCAATGAACTTGGATCAAATCCTTTCTCGACGACCCTACCATAGGTTGGCAATGAGGAAAAACCCCGGACACGACATTCTTCAAGTTGTGATTAGCGTAAAGACAAAAATATTTCTTGCTATTTTAACGATTACCCCTTGGTCAAGTACAAGAGAGGCTAATTCACAACAAAAAGCTTATTTTGCAATTTTTACCACGAAATACCATTTTTCAACTTCTGTAACATTTAATCCAAAGTTCAAAGTTATATAGCAGTGTTTCCAAAGTTCAAAGTTATAGCAGTGTTCATTGCTTCTCTAGAATTCGAAGCATAATCAACAATCTAAAATATACTAGAATCTACGAAAAAATTAGTGCAAACACCAATCCTTGTCTTAGTGTGTCGCCAGTAAAAACAATCACAAATCAAATTGGGTTGGATATCCTTGTCAACCCTATTTTAGTGAATATCGTAATCGACATTGCAATTTCAACTTTTATTAATTAGTTATTTTGTAAGGGTAAGGTGATGTCATCGTTATGCTCAATGTTTAAATTTCTTCCTCTATTATTGTGGCAAGAAAACAGTGATTTCACAATTTCAATTGTTTTTTTTTTTTTTTTGAAAACCAATCTGAATTGCTTACTAAGTAGTGATGCAGCGATGCTACAATGTAAGATAATACTACGTATATAGTTATCAAAAACATTTTGACTTAACATGTGGATAGTCGAACCACCTCCCACGTCTGTTTCTTTTGACTTTCTCCTAAATTATTTTTCTCCAAAATTTGAAAATCCATGTTCTAAAACTAAAAGCTAGCCCAGCCAAAACAAATACCAAGTTTTTTTTCTCCACTATATATATGCTGAGCAATATCCATGGATTCCATAGATACCTCTTCAATTTTTTTCGGACAAACAAAATAGCATATATAAGACTCTAATAGAAACGAATTAAAGAAGGCACGACTGTTATCTTTTGTTTTGTTTGTCTGTCTCATTTCTTAAATAAAGCAATAAATATACTACGTGCTTACTAATTTATAATTATGTGTATTTCTTGGCTTTTGGATCACACCCCTCTTTTTCTAAGTCCCACAAGCAAATGCATGTGCAATTTAAACGTGGATCGATTGGCTGTTAAAACTTAAAAGGACATTTTAGTTGGAATATGTACTGTGGAAATTTTTTATTTTTTATTTATCCGCCGTACTGTGGCAATTGAAAGGACAGTTTTGTTGGTAATGTAAATTGTGAGTCGGCCTCAGTTTTGTTAGGTGTTAGAGTGTCATGACCAGTAAACAAAAAAATTGCAAACCAAATTTGCCGGGTAGAATATCCTCGTCTCCCACAAACTAATTAACCCTGTTTTAGTGAATATTTTTTTTGCCAATATATGGGAGTATAAATTAGTGGGGGTTAGCCTGTAACGCCCCCAATTTTGGATACGTTAAAGAATGTAATTTCATTGAAAATCTAAATAGAGTCTAGCTCAATATTACAACATAATTCTTCCAAGAGTACTTTATTAAAAAAAAGGAGGGTAGACTAGGGTTCCTATCTACTGCTCTGCCTCTTCTTCCATTCTGGCCAGCTCCTCGGCTCCGAAAGCTTCCAAGGTATAATGTTCACCCTGTTCATCTATGAGGTCTGACACATTATACCGGCGTCGCCACCAATATAATATGTCAGGGTCACCAAAGGTAACACCGTGAGCTTACAAAAGCTCAATAGAGTAAACCCTACCCACTAACTCATAACTTACAAACAGTAAATCATATACGACGAATAGTAACAATCATACATCCACATTCACTATTCAAGTATCGTTGGTGTCCATGTTTTTCTGTGTTTCTCCTACGCAACTCATCGTAGACCGTGTCTCCATTTTCACTTTTCATAACCAAATCAACATTTTCAAAATCCGTTTTTAACACACCCAACCTCGGTTCCGCCGTTCCAGGTTCCCGAGTATTCTCACAATGGTTCTGCCGCACCGGGTTCCCATTGGCACACATTTGCATTGGCTCCTCTCCGCGGATAACCAAGCCACACACCCAACCTCGGTTCCGCCGTTCCGGGTTCCCAAGTATCCTCACAATGGTTCCGCTGTCCCGGGTTCCCATTGGCACACAAACACACACCACACAATGGGCTACCATGTCCGGCCACATTGCGGTTTCCAAAATATTTTACTCTTTCAAAACACGCCTTTTCGTTAACCACACCCTAGGTGTCATGTTTCTAACTTTCTCGATTTCCGTGTCACGTTTTCATGCATAGACTCCGCGGTAGGACTTTTCACAAAAAATAAGCATAAATCATTCATTGAAACTACACTAGCAAGATCATTCAACTCAATCTTACTAAGCATGCTCGAAAAGATCAAAATATGAATACTTCAAATCAAGCGTTAAAATCTTATCTTTTGAAAATCGTTCTTTCTTTCTTTTGTGGGAAGTTCAATACAACATATGTTTATTTAAGACAAAGTCATTTATCTAACATGCTCGTACTTCCATTAGCGAGATAAACTTATTGACAATCATGCATTTTAAACGATAGATAACCTTATCTACTTGAAACTAAACAATAGATAACTTTATCTACTTAAGGAAAACGATAAGGATATTGATACTTTGAATCATTCTACTTTCTAACATACGATTCTATGCTATACGTAGAGTTATTGGACTAGGGTTTCTACCTTTCTTCTTGGCGGTAGGTCGGTTTTAAGATTTGATCGTCAGTTTTGCGGATTGGCGGCGTAACGGCTCCGAAGTGCTTCGAAAGGAAGAGAGATGGCTTTTCTCCTCCTAGAAACAACTTTGCTACTAAAACTAATCTACTTTAAAGATCTAGGGGTGGTTTTGGAGGTGGTGTAGTGGTGACTTCGGTTGATGATTTGACTGCTAAAAAAAACTAAAGAACAACAAGAACACAAAGTAAGAATGCAAGAGTGGGAGAGTGAATTGGTGTGAAAAAAATGAAGTGTGAGGGTTCCTATTTATAGGAGAGCAGGGAGGCCTCCTCCTTTCCCAAAAACAGCCGAAACTCTCTCCCCCATGCTTTCATCATTTTTTTGTTCTGTTTAGTCAATTGATTGATTGGGTGGTGAAGTGTGAGGTCAACCACTTGTACATGTAATAGGCTAAAAAAAGTCAGACTATGATTTTCCTAACTAGGGTCTCATCATTTTCTAGCACTAGAAGTACTAACTTAAGTGGAAAATAAAAAAAATAATGGGTTGAATTGACTAGACTAAATTTAGAAAGTTCACCAGTGGAATTGTCGTCCCTTGGCAGAGTTTGGACTGGGAAATAATCCAGGGCTTTGCGCACAAAAGAGAGAATTAGATCAATGGTCCAATTAAAATGTTAGAATAACCATGGAATGATTCAACGCACGAGGAACTGCCACGTGGGTAGTAGCACTTTACTAAGAAGCACCATAGTATTTTCCATGTCAATTGAATGACGTGTCGGAGAGAGCCAGGGAAATGCATTGCTCCATTACAGTGATCAATTGGTCTTTGAATTGTCAACTTTGGCCGGACAACACTCCTCTCCTTTATTCTTTTTTTTTATTTATTTTTATTAGGTGCTAGTCTAACTCTAGGCTTGCATGCATGTAAATCTATGATGATGAGAGATATGGCAAAATCTTGAAAAGACTATACTTGGAGGTGAAATGATTATATATACTAGTCATATACTTAGTTAGGGTTTAACTAGATATAAATAGAT
Organism: Rhododendron vialii; assembly: GCF_030253575.1. Lineage (NCBI taxonomy): Eukaryota > Viridiplantae > Streptophyta > Magnoliopsida > Ericales > Ericaceae > Rhododendron > Rhododendron vialii. The sequence goes on along the minus strand of NC_080561.1, from coordinate 24,125,804 downwards.
TCAAAATGGTCATTGGATCGTCCAACTAGTCGGTTGGGAATTAACTCTACTAGCCAAGTAAGCTTTTTTTTTTTTTAAATAATTTTAAAAGGACTAAAACTTAATTATGACGAATTAACGGAATTAAAAGAAAATTTTAAAGTAATGACAAGTAATAAAAAGAAATAACAACATTTAAATGAAACTTTTATTTAATAAAAATTAGAGTCGTTACATAGCCGGAAATTAGTGTGTTAATAAGTTAATAAAAGGGGGTTCAATTCGATATTTCTCCATAGACTCGAACCCCAGACCTCCCCTTGCAAGCTATGTACATTACTATGGCATGGAAATAATAGTGATATCACAAGTTGAATCATTTGATTTGTTTACTAACTAGTTTTACTACAAAATAATGTACCAACTAGTTATAACAAACATTGTTACACGCGGATTGTCGAAACACCCCCACGTCGGTTACTTTAGTTTGACTTTCTCCTTTTTTTTTTTTCTCTTATGTGCATTGCTGTATGATTATGCTTCTAAAGCATTCATAGTGGAATAATCAAAAGTGGATAGTCAAAAGTTATCACATTATCTTTTGGTTATCCATTTAAAAAATTGTTAAGGTTAGCAATGTAGATATTCACAATGGCATAATCAAAACTTGTTGCATGACCTAACCTATCAAGCTTTCAATCAAGCTTGACAAGTGAAAAAAATCAAAGATAGAGAGAGAGAGAGAGAGAGAGAGAGAGAGAGAGAGAGAGAGAGAGAGAGATTTCAGGTGAGAGGAGAGGGAGAGGAGCCGTGGCCTATAAATAGCAAGTCATTCCAAGCTTAAACTCACACCTTCACTCCTTGCTCCAACTTCTCTCTAGAATTTCTAAACTTCTTTTGTTCCAAAGTTCAAGTTTCTTAAGTTTTCTTGAAGTTCTTGAGAGTTACCACCAAACCACCTCCAAAAACCACCCCTAGATCTTTAAAGTAGTCTAGTTTAGTTAGCAAAGTTGTTTCTAGGAAGAGAAAATCCATCTCTCTTCCTTTCGAAGCAAACCGTAGCCGTTACGCCGCCGATTCGCAAAACCGACGACCTATTCTCAAAACCGACCAACCACCAAGAAGTAAGGTAGAACCCCTTGTCCCCTAACTCTACGTATAGAACCGTGTGTTAGAAAGTAGAATGTCCGTATTCTTTAGTTCAAAGTAGAACTTGAAGTATATTTAAGTAGATAAGGTTATCTATCGCTTATAATGTTTAGAATGCATGATGATTAACAAACTCGTTTTGCTAGTGGTGGTATGAATGTGTTGAATAATGAACTTTTACCTCAATAAACATGTGTTGTTTTGAACTCCCCACAAAAGAAGAAAGAACAGTTTTCGAAAGATAGAAACTTAATCATTGATAGAAGTATTCGTATTTTGATCTTTATGATAGTTATGAGTTTGCATACATGAATTGCTTGTATTACTAGTGGTATAATGTCGAGTTGGATGATCTTGTTAGTTTAAAGATTTCAACAAATGATGTCGTATGTGAAAAGTCCTACCGCGGAGTCGATGCATGAAAATGAGACACGGAAATCGAGAAAGTAGAAACATGACACCTAGGGTGTTGTTAATGAAAAGGCGTGTTTTGAAAAGGGTGAAATGTTTTGAAAACCGCAATATGGCCGGACGTGGTAGCCCATTGTGTGGTGTGTGTTTTGTGTGCCAATGGGAACCCGGGACGGCAGAACCATTGTGAGGATGCGGGAGACCGGAACGGCGGAACCGAGGTTGGGTGTGTGGCTTGGTTATCTGCGGAGAGGAGCCAATACAAAGTGTGCCAATGGGAACCCGAGACGGCGGAACCATTGTGAGGATACTCGGGAGACCGGAACGGCGGAACCGAGGTTGGGTGTGTTAAAAACAATTTTTTTGAAATGTTGATATGGTTATGAAATGTGGAAAATGGTGACACGGTCTACGATGAGCCGCGTAGGAGAAACACGGATAAATATGGACACCAACGCTAGTTTGGATAATGAATGTTGATGTGTCATTATTAACTGTTTGTCGAATATGTATGAACTATGTGGAAAGCATCGAATTTATGATCGTTTGTTTGTAAGTTAAGGGTTAGAGGGTATGGGTTATCCTATTAAGCGTTGTAGCTCATGGTGTTACGTTTTTGGTGACCCTGACATATTATATTGGTGGCGACGCCGGTATAATGTGTCAGACCTCATAGATGAACAGGGTGATCTGTACACTTTGGAGGCTTTTGGAGCCGAGGAGCTTGCTAGGATGGAAGAGCAGGCAGAGCAGTAGTAAGGAACCCTAGTTCCCTCCCTTGTTGAAAAAGTACTCTTGTAAGACTTTGTGATGTAATAATGAGCCAGACTCACTTTGTTTTTGTAATAAAATGTCTTATTAATGTACCCAGAATTTGGGGGCGTTACAAGAATTGGGTTGACCAAACTCATATCACATGACACCTTGAATTTATGCCTTGAATTGACTGTAGGATGCCTTTGATAATTAAAATCGACTAGTTGAATGCCTTTGAACTTTCAATCGATTGGTAGAAAGCCTTTGATAATTGAATTTTGAACTTGTCTCTGCTGATCATATTGATTTTGAACTTGAAATGCAGACTTACTGACGCATTCTCTTTTATTTGGTGTTATTTTGAACAGAGGAGGGTGGCCACCTCCGAGGGCATGGAGGAGCAACAATCTCGCTCGAGCTATATAGGGGACTGCCCGAGTAGGTCTGGCAGTTGGTTGATGCAGCGGGGTTTGGCCAGTTCATCCCCACCTTGACGCTAGCGAAGAATGACCATGCCATGCTGTTCGGCTTCGAAATGGCTCAAGGACTAAGCGGGCGTGCCAAGACTTGTCGCGTCTAACGTAAAGGGCTTAGCGTCCCTTTTCTGACTTCTTAACCGTGAGGGCGATAGTGCTACAAACCTAAGGGCTGGATTGCAGTGTTGGTTCATGGTTTTGCCTCTACGAGTGATGACTTAATAATTTTCTAACCGTGTAGGAAAAGAAGTAGCAACGTAGAATGACTTTATTATATCGTAATAATAAGGTCGGGGATACAAGAGAGATATGAATAACTTTATTATGTCGTAATAATAAAGTTGGGGTACAAGAGAGATAGAAAACTCAAACTACTTGGAGAAGTAATTGAGTGATGATGAGAAAAGTGAGATAATTGCTTCGCTGGAAAGGCTTTGGTTTTTTAAGCATTGAGCTTGATTGGTGTGTGTACGCTTTTTTCTTCTTGTCTTCTAGTATTTATAGGCCAAGAGTCTTCGAAGTTTCTGTATGCAAGGATCTTGTTGTCCTCCTCTCGTGGCACCATGTGTCCTTTGTAACCTCCCCTTCATGAGATCATGGGATAATGGGTAGTTATTGGAAGTTACGAAAGATCATGGGCAAATAGTGCATTGGTCCAGATCTGGGCCAAGTTTTCCACCTTCACCACGAGCTGACATGTGTCTCGAGTAGGCCTCAGATGTTGCCACGTGTCCCGAGTAACTACCCACTAACATATTTAGTGGGGTCATGAGTAGTTATTAGAGGTAAATAACAATTACCCATGTGTTTATTTAATCATGAGCAATTGATGGGATAATGGGCCTATTTTTCCTCCTTCTTTCGTGGGTAGCAAAAACCTCCAGCCATTTGACCAAGTCAAATGGCTTTTCGCCAGACAACAACATCTTTCTTTCCCTCCACTTTTCATGGACCACTTGGGTAGCGGGCCATTTAATTAATCTAAATGGCCTATTAACATGATTAGCCCACAAAATATTTACCAAGTTTAATTAAGTCATGGGCCAATCCGAATTCTTTTTGCACATAGGCCCAAAGCTTTCAAACTCAAGGCCAAATCAAACTAAAATTAATTAGGCCCAGTCAACATGGGTTTGGCTCAATAATTTTGTTCCAATACATCTCTATTTTTTGGCCCAATTTAATTAAAAATAATTAAATGGCCTTCCAACGCTTGCCCAGGACTGGGTGCCAAAAACGGGTGTAAACAATGCCCCCCCATGCCTTGATCTTGTTCAAGATCTTGGCTTGTAAATTTAGGACAGAGTACAGTTTTTGGCAAACCAAACGAGTCCTTATCCCTAGATTTGAAAAGTAATCAGGCTTATTTAGCCTAATAATTTTTTAAAAATTCAAATGTTTACACTCAAAAAGATAATCAGGCCATAATTAGGTCTAACCACTTTTCAAGTTTCAAAGCGTGTCTCTTAATTGGATTTTAGACTCCACTTTGAACTGAATTAAGCCCCAACAATTTCCAAGATAAAAACCCCACTGAGGACCCCTATCGGCAACAGCAATCATCATCCTTTTAAGCCTAGGGGACACGCGTCACCTCCCCAGGCCTTGCATTGTTTTCCATGCAGCTTTTGAAGCCGCCAGGACTTTTCCTTGTGTCAATCAAGAGTCCAATCTTTTCACTTGCCAATTAAATTTCAAACATGAGGAGTGATAAGTGCAACGGCGTCCTTTGAGTCCTGCACCGTTCCTCATAAAAACCCCATTCTTGAAACTTTATTCTCTCTCTACCTTCTCTCTGTCTTCTTTCTTCTTGCTCGAGAGAAACCCAAAAAAACCCTAGTCTTCCATAGCTTCTATTTTCGCGTCTGATCCTTAACAGGAATGGCTACCCAAAAAGCTCACACACCGTCTCCAAACCCTAACAGTCTATCCGTACAAATTCGAAAGATCTTGGCCAATGAACACATCGCAATTACAAATGACGTTTTGGTGATTGCAAACGCCGATCGAGTTGGGTTAGGGCCTACGTTCCAGCTAGGGTTCCATCCTCAACTTTCTTCAATGTATCCTCTGGCAGAAGAAGCCCTCCCTTTCGAGTCTCCCAGCCTTGACTGGAGTCGATTTACCACGGATATACCCAACAGGCTTTGGCATAGACCTGACGCCAAATACGTTGAGTGGCTTGATCGAGTGATGGAAGCTAAGGGAGATCTATGGAGGCAGATTGGAATCAGGGACGCTATTCTTCTTAGTTGGTCTCTCATTGACATGGATAAACATCTCTTCCTCGCCGCATCATAGTTCTGGTCAGTCACCACGAACTCATTCCATTTCAAGGTTGGTCTCATGAGCCCTACACTTCAAGATCTTGCCTTTCTGACGGGCCTCCGTCCCCATGGGATTGAGGCCAACTATTTTCTATCTCAAAAAACCCCTTATTTCAAATATAAGGAACCCCTGTCTTTTTCCCCTTTCATAAATCATTATGCCCGAAAAGGTCCAGTTGAAGATACCGAGCATGTGGCTTTCCTTCTTTACTGGTTGAACAAGTTCATATTTTGCATGTCGGCCAATAGGTTTACCAAAGACTTTATAGATCTGGCCTGTGCCCTAGCTTCGGGGCAGAAACTGGCACTAGGCCCTTTAGTCTTGGCACATCTTTATCGAGGTATGAAGGAATTAATAAGCAACAAATTCATTTTCGCCCCTGGTCCTTTGTGGATCATCACCCTATGGCTATGGTCTTACTTCCCCAAACTCGCCTCACCCATGAACAAGAACTTAGAAAACACTTGCTATGGACTTCACTACGTTGACGCCCGTGGCCCTAGATATGCATTTGGTGTCTACTTCAAGTTTTTCTACCACGAGCTTGTGAGTATGTGTTACACCCGTTTTTGGCACCCAATCCTGGGCAAGCGTTGGAAGGCCATTTAATTATCTTTTAATTAAATTGGGCCAAAAAATAGAGATGAATTGGGTTAAAATTAATGGGCCAAGACAAGGGTGATTGGGCCCAATTAATTTTAGTTTGGTTCGGGCTCGAGTTCGGAGGTTTTGGGCCTATTTGTAAAAGAATTCGGTTGGCCCAAATGTTGATATGGGCTAAATATGTTAGTAGGTCATTTAATTTAATTAAATGGCCCATTACCCAAATGGCCCATGAAAAGTGGAGTAAGGAGAAATATTGTTGCTTGATGAAGAAGCCATTTGACTCGGTCAAATGGCTGGTGATTTTTGCAACCCACGAAAAAAGGGATGACACGGCCCATTATTTGTCAACTGCCCATGGAAATAGGAAGTGGAGGAGAAATACATGGCCCATTATTCTCCTAACCGCCCATGATAAAGAATTTACACATGGGCAAATTGATATTCACTTCTATTAACTCCTCTCAACCGCCCATGATCCCATGATGGGAAGATACATAGGACACTTGTCATTACGAGGAGAAAGGGCAGGAAATCCATTTCCATGCAAACTCACAAGAAGCCGTGGCCTATAAATACTAGAAGTCAAGAGGAAAAAAGGGTCTCCACATCAATCAAGCTCAACGCTTAAAAAACCAAAGCCTTCCCAGCGAAGCAATTATCTCACTTTTCTCATCATCACTCAATTACTTCTCCAAGTAATTCGAGTTTTCTATCTCTCTTGTACCCCAACTTTATTATTACGACATAATAAAGTTATTCATATCTCTCTTGTATCCCCGACCTTATTATTACGATATAATAAAGTCATTCTACGTTGCTACTTCTTTTCCTACACGGTTAGAAAATTATTAAGTCCTCGCTCGTAGAGGCAAAACCACGAACCAACACTGCAATCCAGCCCTTAGGTTTGCAGCACTATCGCCCTCACGGTTAAGAAGTCAGAAACGGGACGCTTAGCCCTTTACGTTAGACGCGACAAGTCTTGGCACGCCCGCTCAGTCCTTGAGCCATTTTAGAGCCAAACAGTATGGGAAAAAATTGGGATGCCTTTTGTGAGAGACACCGTACCTTGGTGGTTAAAGAGAGGTGCTTCAGACCCAGGGGACGACTATGATGACCACATGGAGATCTGGACAAGCTTCTTGATCTCTAGAGACCTCATGTATGTAATGGCCTTTACCCCCACGAACTATAAGTGTGGGGTGGAGTATTACAATGCAGCCCAATTTGCCAGGCAATTCGGCCTGTGCCAGCTCACTTCTGTGCCTCCATATCAGTCCTTGAATGAGGACTTCACCGATAGGCCTGTGATCCAACCAAGAGATTTGGAAAGAGTTAGGAACGTCCTCCCTGAGTCCAGGAAGACCTTTGCACTTCATCCTTACGTTGAGCGCACGGACAAGGGTGCCAAATTCGATAGTTGGTGGGGAAGCTATACGAAGATGCACTTTTCAGCTCCATATCTGGATATTCTCACCAATGTTCTGCCCCACCCTACTGGAGCACCTGAACCTGGCATAACCCTTCCTTTGCAACAAATCCGTCCTTCCCTGGCCTCAAGCGTCAAGAGAAAAGGTAATGTTAAGAGGCCTACTTATGCTTTAATTCCTCTAAGCCTCCCATGATCTGAATTAATTTCTTCTCTTGCTAGCAGGTTCAGAAGATGAACCAAAGGAAGTCCCTGCAAATCCTCCTGCCCAAAGGTCCAAAAGGGTGAAGACCACAGCCAAGAGACAATGGCCAAAGGTACGAACTCTTTAGCCCTTCTGCTCAGCTCTTCTGAATAAGGTATTTTATGTCTTTACTTCTTCTTCGTAGGCTTCTGAGACAGTGGTTGCTGGTAGAACAAGAAGTAGTGCCAAGACTAGCTCTCCCGAATCTGATCCTTCGGGCAAGGTTTGTGCTCTCCTTGGTCCTTCCTCTTATGCTCTATTTGAATGTTCCATTAGCTTTCTTTCTTACAGGCCACCTCCAAGGGCGAGGAAGAGCAAGCAGAATCGGCTCCCTCCCAGAAGAAGAAGTTGAGAAAGAAAATTTCGACACCAGCCGATTCTGAAAACACCGTGTCTGCCACTGAACATAATCCAATCGTAAGGATGTACTGTGACATAAAATCCCCAATGTTTATGGCCCCGTATTATCATCATCTCCCCCTTGTTTTCGATCCCCAGGAACTTGATGACTATTTTGAAGAAGAAGTATAAGCTGAAGAGAAAAAACTCGACCTATCTGATCAAGAACCTGAGCATGAAGCATCCTCGAGGACTCCAGAGAAGCCTAGATCTCCAATCACCAAATCTGCTCCATCAATCGATCCTCTTGTTGAACCTGAGCTTGTCAATGTGGTAGAGGAAGAGGAAGATGAAGACTCGGATTCTCTGTTCAAATCTGCCCAAGATCTGTTGAAAGCAGCTACCTCTGGCACCTATGGCACCTCAGGCAGTGGGCTTGGCTCGACCTCACAATCATAGTTCTCCTCGGAGGAAGTTTCTGAGGCCAAAACAGCCCTCAGAGTGGCCTTACTTCAGAACTTCAAGGCGGTAGTTCATCCTGCCAGGGCTTCAAATATCAAGAAGGCCATGGACGTGTTGGTAAAGTCCCAAGCCTTGGGGGTAGAAGAAACTGCACTTCAACATTTTCAAAAGGAATTCTCCGATATGGTCAAATCTCATGACTCGTCCTCCCACAAGCTCAGCAAGGTGAATGCCAAAATGGCAGAACTAGAGGCGGTTGACGTAGAGCTTACCAAATTCAGTGCTGAATGGCTTCAATTGAAGGAAGACATGCGATTTAATGAAGCAAGCATTGTTGCTACTTCCGATGAAATTGAAGATCTAAAGGCCAAATTAGCAGAAGCCGAAGGCCACTTAGTTGACCTCCGAAATGAAGCCGCAAATCTGGCCAAACAACATGATGATCTGAAAGCTGGATCACGGAGCCAAAAGATGAGGCTAAACCTCTTGGTTGAAGAGATGCCAAATCTTCGAGGTCAGAGGGAAATGCTTGAAGCCCAACTTGCCAGCCTTGATACCTCGTGGGAGGGCCTCAAAAATAGTCTTGAAGGCCGTCTGTAGGTCTTGACCTCTAAGAACTTTCTTCTTCCTCTTGATTTGGGTTTGTAATAACTCTGAATTTGTTCTCTTTTGTGTCTAGCCTGGAACTTTCCTTTAGATGGCCGAAGGCACTGGTTTGGTTCTATGACATGTGGCCTAAGCTTGAGGCCTTTATAAATTTTTGCATGACAGGTGTCGTGGCATCTGCTTAGGCCTTGTTATTAGATCTTTATGATTTGTTAGGTTGAATTTCTCCAAAATCTCTCATTTCCCACATTGTAGGATAATGATGCTTTAAGTACTTTCCATTTGTTAAATGCTTAAACAACCCGCCATTTAAGTCCATAAGAAGATAGACATTACCTCTAAGGACTTGAGCAATCTGGTAAGGTCCTTCCCAGATTGGAGACCCTTTGCCATATCTTGGATTCTTTTCCTCTAGGGGGAAGACGGCCTTCCAAACTAAGTCCCCTTCAGTAAAGCTCTTCTTTCTTACTCGTTTGTCATAAGATCTAGCGACTCTTCTTTTCTGAACCAACTTATGATCAAGGGCTGCAAGCCTAACCTCATCCAAGTCCTTAAGCTCCATTAGCATGGCCTGAGTATAATCTGCAGGAGTGAGGCCATTTTGATATGCTATTCTTGCTGACTTTATTGCTACTTCCGACTACTTTGCTAACATTTACATAAACTATATCAATCCCGACGATGAAGGAACATACTTCAATGAGAACATCCCGGCTAAGTTGCGTTCCCTCATCGAAAGGGAATAAGAAAGGCATGCTCAGCCTCTAAAAGAAAAAGTGATTTCTATACATTTGAAAGATGAGGATGAACCCCGTATGATGCAAATTGGTTCAACCCTGTCCCCGGAGGATCGTTTTGGAACTCTTAGAGGAGTTCAAAATTGAGATCCATCATTCCACGACCTATCGTCCACAAACAAATGGAGCGGTTGAGGCTACAAACAAGAATGTTGAGATGATCATCAAGAAGACTATTGAGTCAGCAAGAGATTGACACGAACAACTACCTCTAGCGCTTTAGGGGTACCGAACATCGATCCACACTTCAACTGGTGCAACTCCATTTTCCCTAGTCTATGGAATGGAGGCAGTACTCCCCATTGAGATTGAGGTTCTGTCTTTAAGGATCATGGCTGAAAGTGGTCTCAAGGAATCTGAATGGCTGAGTGGGAGGTTTGTCGAGCTAATGCTGTTTGATGAGAGAAGGCTTCGTGCTTTGTATCATGTTCAAGGATATCAGCGTCGAATCGCCCGCGCGTTCGATTAAAAGGTGAAGTCCAGGGGCTTGGTCGAAGGGGACATGGTTACAAAGGAAATCCGTGCTCCTGTGTTTAATCCTCGCAGGAAGTTCCGGCCAAAATGATCTAGGCCTTACATTATCAAGACCATCCTATCTGGGGGTGCTGCTAAGCTCATTGATCTCAACGGCAACAAATTCAATACTCTGGTCAATCTGGATCAACTCAAGCTTTACTATCCCTGAGAGATGCTCGTTGGATAAAAAACCATAAGGGTGGGTGATTCCAAGCAAAAGTTAGAGCAGCCTGATCGACTGAAAACCCAAGGAGGCAGTCTAGGCAAAAGTAAATAGGCAAAAAGTCAAAAGCTCGCTAGACTGGAAACCTAAAAAGGCGGTTCTAGGCAAAAGTTAGAGCGCAAAAGGAGAGGTAAAATACACAAGAGAACCTTAGCCTGAACTACGTTCTGACCTGATTCCTTGAAAAGGGATGCGTAGGCAATCTCTCCTTGAGATTCGGTCATAATCTATCAACTTGATCCGTGGTTGACACATTGGGCACACATCAAAAGTCGAGAAGGTCGGGAACAAGTCAAAGTTGTATTGGAGAAAATCAGAAGGGGAAAACCCTTCGTCTTTCAACTTTATTGAAAATTACTACTTCTAATACATAAGTTGAGCATAAAAGCCGTAAAATAGTTAAAGCATGAAAAACTGAACAAAATGCTTGAGAAGTTTAACGGCTCACAGCTTATTCTAAGTACAGCAAAGTGGTCTGAAGTCAGTCAATATTCTCTCTTGCGTTTACTTCTACTCGTGGCCATTGCTTATAGCGATTCTTTAGCCTTGGGGTGAACTCTGTGTCCTCTGCTTGGATACCTCTCAAGCCCCAACGCCTTTGATATCCGTCGAGTGTCTGAGCATTGAAGTTGGGAAGACGGAAGTTCCCAGTGCTAAAACAGTTGTTCCCTTGGCAAACGCCTACCTGGCGAAGCATATTACCGGGGATGTAGAAAGTAAACCTCGTCAATCCTGCAATGACCATCTTGTCAAACCCATCAGAGTGAGTAGCCATGTCAAGGAGATCCAGCCAGGGGCACTTCCAAACAATCTCGTCAGTCTGCATCTGCCGCAGGAACTCATACCAGCCTTCCAGATCCATGTCAGGATACCTCATCTACCTTTGGTGAATCCTTTTTGGAAAAAGGTTCCATCCTGCCACTGGTGGGTGCAGCAGCCCAAGTTTATCCAACAGCCATAGTTGTAGGAGTGAAAAGACAAATAAGAAGCCGGATAAAGCCTAAGCGGAAAAACAAATAAAGAGCTTGGAAGCAGCCTAAGCCGAGTGTCGAGGTAAAATGAGAAAGTGCGAAAAGCCAGAAAAAGGTGAGCAGAGTGAGTTTATCTGAAGCAGAAGCAGACTTCCACTGAAGGCATTCGTTTGGCCGGTATACACCAAATCCAAACCTAGGAGAGTCTCTGCCAGAACAAGGGGTACCACGTTTCTTCGCACCCCCATTTGAGCAGCAACGCTCACCAGCAGGGGACTGACTCTTCCATCAGCAAGAATGAGCAGATAGGTAGCAAGCAAACAGATCACCAAGGCAAAGCGGCGCCGAGCCTGCATGGCATTATCGTCCAAATCACCATTTGGATTGTACATCTCAATCAAGCGCATGATGTTGACTTGACCACCTTCAAGCAAGGTATTGGCCAAACCTCGAGAAATGTTGAATGAAGTTGCAAGCAGCCCCGGCATGCTTACTTGGTAAGGCGGAACAACGAGTGTAGGGGAAGCAAAGCTCCAAAGGTACGCTTGGAACTCTTTAACAGTCGGGCACATCTCATCGTTGGGGAAGACATGGACATTGGGATCCCAGAACCCGAGAGCAACTCTCAGAAGAGCAGGACAAAGTGGTACATGTTGAAGGTATTGGAAAGAGGCAATGCCGTGAGAATGGAAGTTCAACCAATCGATAGCCAGAAATTGCACTAACCAAGGCCTAATCAAGGTTGGGAGTGGAATTTCCATGGGAAATGCTAGAGAATGCTAAATATGGGGTTTGAAATAAGAGTGTAGATGCAACAAGGCATACACCTTCCATTTATAGGCCAAAGATACACCTCGTTTCCTGTGTCAAGTTCAAAGCTAAGTATTAAAGGCCAAACAACCATTGTAAGAGAGGACTCTGGCTTCTGCAACTCAGAAACCGTGGTCAAACCGTGTGGGGGTGAGGACAAAATGCTCCCTGAAAAAAGACAGTTGGTCAGACAAGTGGATCTGCATCAGACTTCACTGGCGTGCGCCAGTTACCTACTAGCATATGCGTGTCCCCTTTCTACTGGCGCACTACATTGAACTACTGGCGCACGCCAGTTAGATGCACCAAAAACAGGTTTTGCAGCAGCTACTGCCTCCGTCATGCCGTCTTTGGTTCCAAGGCATGTTTTGCAAGTTATATGATTCCTACAAGTCATGAATGGCATGTGGGAGTGTCAAAGCACCGGATTCCAAACGTCGCGCTTAACGAAGATTTCGGACCTCCGATGGCTCATTTCAAGTTCAAATCAAGGTTTCGGAAGGTCGAAATCCATTCCGGGGACTTTTGCCAAGTTTTGTCATACCGTACGCGTCATGTGGACCTAATGTGATTGTGCAGGGATGTCGGTTTTGGTCCAGGACTATATCGAGTTGTCTTTTGTGTCTTATGTCCGTTTTTGTGACATTTTTAGCATTTTTCGGTTTATTTCTCATCTTGAGATGTTTTTACTGATTCCGTCAATTCATACAGGTCATTGCACGTCTGTATGGTCTTACAAAAGTATTAGTTTCCACCGTTTAGGAGAATTTTGAATTTTGGCCCATTAATGCCCAAAATTTCATTATTTACCATGTGTCTGAGGATATGTGTTGTATCCTGGGGCTTTTCTACCCTTTCCTTTCGAGCTAAGTTAGTTGTATACGTATACAAGTGTCTATTTGTTGATTCAGATCATTCATCAATGCATGTTGGACATTACTGGAAGGTTTATTCTTTTCCTTTGCCAATTCTCATCAAAAGGAGATTTATAAACAGAAAATACAGCTGTTATATACTTGCAAATCAATATTCGTAAGCAAAAGGTGGGAATGTATTAAAGTGGCACAACGGCCTAAGCAAAACCAATATGTACTGGGCACATCCGCTCGAAAGTCAAGAGGCACGCAGGCCCCATCCCATAACCAAAGTATCGAATGTATCAGAAACCAAAGCTAGACAGTAAGTGAGGTTCAGTGATAGCCCTCAGTCATCAAAAAGGTCCTCGTAGACATCGTCCTCCGCGTCGTCGTCCTCTCTCTCTCTTGGGTCTCTCTTGTACCCAGGGTCATCGGCAGAGTCATCAGAGCCGCTGCTGAAAAGTGAGCTCTATTTTTCCTCTTTTTCCTCCTCGCTCTCACTCTCTGCAGTCCAAGAGGTCGTGGCTCCCTTCCGTTTCTTCTGTGCTGGCCCCTGAGCTGGCTTCTTCTGTGTTGGCCTCTTTCTCAGTTCTCAACGGAACTATGGCTCGTCACTAGTAGAGATGATCTCTATACCTCTCTGCACGATCACCGCTGGTCGTGAAGCGCTCACCTATCTTTGTGCTGCAGCAGGAGTAGTAGAGGCGCTTGGTGCTATCTTCTGAGGAGGAGGGGGCCGCACACTCTTTCTCCTAAGAGCCGCCCTAGCTTGTCCCTACATAATCATTTCATTCAATCATTTAGTATACATTGTACATATTGTATATATTGAAAGGCTGAAAACAGGAAATATCAAGAGCAGTTCTATCAAGCATACATTGTGTCCAAGGCAAGCCTATCTACGTATCGGAAATGAAACGGAACAGATTTTTGGGGTTATACCTGAGGCTGTATAGTTGGAGCCGGAGCCGCCGGTGGGTAGTGCAACTACAAAGGAGTGCCGCTCGCTATCTTGTGGAATTCCTTCTCCATGGCTAGCATCAAACAGACGGCCTCCTGCACCCATTCAATGGGCGCCTGTATTACATTTTGGAAATCAAAGTCAGGATACAGTTCTGATACAGTTCAAATATGGTACAAGGCAATGAACAAAATTGAAAGTACACCATACCGGCCTGTGATCTCCGTCGGCTCTGTCCTAGTAGGCTCAAACCTAACTGTTGCAGTCTCTCCCTGTGCGTCACGCACTGCCAGCGTCCACGAAAGCCGAGGAAGTCTAGTCACTGCAGCGTAGTCACTCCTTTCCCTCGAGCGAGTTGTCCTACCCCTCTGGCCCCATCTCTCCTCGCTAGCCTCCAGTGCCTCGCTCTCCACAGCTATGTGCCCCATCACTCCAAGAGGACTTGCCAGATATTGCCTTTGATAGACAACGTAGTCACGCTCGAACCTTAGGAAAGCAGCAAGGTCCTTCAGAATGGTAAAGCACTGCAGCTCAGCTAGCGTGTACCTATCTGTGTGCGAAGCGCGAGGCAGAAGTGGCCCGAGGGCCTGGAACTCAAGCAAGCCAAGCGACTGTCGTGTCACCCGGTCACCCAAGTACCACTACCACCTAAAGGCCGACTCCAGCAGTACTCGGCTTGCAGTCACCACCCTGCTCCTCGCTAGATACTCAGGCTCAGACTTTGCGTTGCTCAACAGGTCTTACTTCACCTGTAAAACAGTCAAAAGCCAAAACCAAACAGGCATCAGCGACAGCATTAAAGCAAGTCAAGGGCAAAGATAACTGATGAAAGTTTTGTTTACCTGAGTACCCGACAGCTCGTCGAGGTACGCTCTGAAGGCTAGGAGGCTCCCTCTCGATTTTTTTTTGCCTCTGTGCACATGCCCCCAGATCATAGCACATGGAAGCGTCCTCAGGTTCGGGCACTTTTTCTCCATAGGGTACATCTTCAACACCTCGTAGGCCCACAACTGCAGGGTTTTCAAGCAATCAAAGCATCAAAAATATTGCATATACGATTCAAGGAAAAGTGCGAACATCAAATGAAATCGAACTGCAGGTTTTGTTTCTTACCTCCCACACTCTCTAGTAGCCGACGGTCGCTTTCTTTCCTCGTGAGAACTCGCCCATGAACCCATAGCAAGCCCCCAAACCTGCTCCTCCCTAGTTGTACCAAGAAGTTGTGCATAAGTCACGGAGGGCCGGCAAGTAAGACAAGTGAATTGTGGCCCGCTTGTTCAGGTATAACGTGGCCCCAAACAAGTACAACAAGCAGGTTCTTGCCATCTGCTCCTCCTCCTACTCTGTGATCGGTACTCTCCCCTGTAAGTACCTCCTGAACTGGTCGTGATGGACCATCTCTGCGCCACCTTCCGACACCTGTCCCAGGAACCACCCTAGTGCCATCGTGTCCCTGTGAATCCCTGAGTCAAACGGGATGGGCTCTCCTCCTACTCTCAAGCCAGTAAGGGCTGCAAAATCTGATGGGGTCACTGTCATCTCCCCGATCGAAAAGTGGAAGGTATTGGATGTATCCCACCACCTCTCAGCTAGTGTAGGCAGTAGGGCGTGATCACTCTTCATTGCCGTCAACGTAGGGATAAACAGACTTAACCCCGCAGCATCCACCAAAGCCCCGACCCGCTCAGGCAGTCCTCTATATAGCTCGAGCAAGCTCGCTGGACCACCATGTCCCCGCTTGTTAGCCGCTCCTCTCTACACACCACAACAGCCAAAACAGAAAGAGGTTTATCAATATATGCAGTTCAAATCCAACAGGCAGTCGAATCAAGAATTTCAAAGCAATCTTACAGTCGAAACAGGCATTTTACAAGTCGATTCGATTATCATATCCAGTTTTACCATCAGTCGAATCAAGTTACAGGTATTCTACAGTCAAGTTTAGATATATAATTGCATCTCATGGTCGATTCAAGTTTCCAAGTTACAATATCAGTCGATTATTATTTAAGGCATGTTATCGGTTGAATCAAGCTATCAAGGCATTCTATTCAGTCGATTATTGTTTCAAGGAATACTATTCAGTTGAATCAAGTGATCATGGCATTCTACTAGTCGAGTTCAAGTTCTAAAGTTACATTATCAGTTGAGGCAGTCTACGGTCGATTCAAGTTCACTATTAGCAATTTCTATCAAAGTTCTAGGCGCTCTACAGTCAAATTCGGCTATATCAGGTGCTCTATCAGTAGAATCAAGTCCCAAATTATGTTGTCAGTCGAGGCATACTATTGAATCCTAGTTGACAAGTCGAGCCCAAGTTCAAGTCACATGCATTGCAAGCTATGCAGTACAAATTAAAACACATGCCGATACAACAGTACAAAATGAAAGCTGAAGCAAGTTCAAAATTCTACCTGTGCCCAGGTCACGGACAAGTGCCTCTCGGGGTCCCTCAGTACAAGCTCTGCGTCATAGCTATCATGTCAGGGCATATAACTCTTGACCCCAGACGGTACGAACAAGTGCGGTTCTGGTGGGGTGTACGTCTTCGCCACGAACTTGGCATGGGGTGCCTACCGTAGGGACTCGGCCAGTGTCACTGCGTGCTCTTGCGCCCATACCCCCTCCTCTTGGGCCTTTTCGGCTGTCTCGGTCTCTCTCACAAAGGCCTCCCTCCTTAGCCCTAGCCCTCTCGGCCTCGGCTCTCAAACGCTCCTCCTCCTGAGCTCTCTCAACTTGCCTCTGTCTATCCTCTCAGGCCGCTATCACTGCTGCGACCACCGCCGGGTTCTCTTGGAGCAATCGGCCAAGCTCTTCCTCCGTCACAAACTCCGCAAAGTCTCCGCGCATGATGGGAACATGCACCAAAGACCCCGCCGCTGGCCTAAACTCAACCGCCTCTACTGGTACCTCTCCGAAAGCCTCCTTCATAATCACCGAAACTTTTCCCCTTGCTGGATCCCTTCTCGATGACCCCAATTCAACATCACCACCACTGCCGCTACCACCGGCCTCGCCCAAGCCGCCGCCGGTCACCACTAAGCCCTCTACATCACTCCTTGAGTCCAATCGACGAACCCATGGGTCCTCTATTAAAACACCCATCGGCGTACGCCCCTCCTCTGCCGATGTACACTGATCACCGTCACCACCTCCCTCTTCTGCATGGCCTCCGACGCCGTCACCACTACTGTGAACCTCTGCACTGGTGCCCGTCGTGGCTTCCTCCACTGCCTGATCGCCCATTCGAGGTCTCGTGGTCTTGACTTGACCTCTTGGCTGGCCTCCCTCTTATCCAACACTACCATTGCCGCAGCCACCACCGGATTCCGCCATGGATTAGTTAGGATGTGTGGGTTTTCAAAGAGAATGGGGATGAGAATTGGGAGATTTGAGAGATTTTAAAAGTGTTAGGGAGTTTTAAAATCGAAGTATGGCGGTTTCGTACTCCTGCAGAAGTTTATAAGTCGAAGGAGCAGTGTTGGGTCGAGTTTGGGCTCAGACCTATCAAGTTTTCTAGCGTGCGCCAGTAGTGGGACGTCGTAAGCCAATAGTATCTAGGCTTAAGGCCCAAATTATCTTTAGTATCAAAACCCGTTCTCAATAGCAGCTCATATAGTCCCGATCTATGTTGTTAATTATTTCCTAAGCAGAACACGTCCAATTTCAAATCAATGGCGCTCCGCCCGTCCAATTTCAAATCAATGACGGTTCACCCGTCCAATTTCAAATCATCGACAGCCTGTGCTGTCCTTGTTCTTTCAAATCAAGCAAGCAACGGCGATTTGCTTACAAATGGATTATTCCCTAAGAGAGTCCACCTTCTGTGACAGTCCACCTTCTGTGACAGTCCATTCTGTCCTTTTCAATTTGATCAAGCGACGATCTACCCGTCCATGTTTATCCCCAGCAGCGGCAGCATGTTCTGTCCAACTTCAACAAGCGGTGCTCTATCTATCCATTCAATTCGAAGGCAACGATCCATCCGTCCAAATCCAATCAATCAGGTTCTTTAAGTTTCATGTCTACTTTGACTCGTATGTTGTGTTCTGGATAGCCTGGAAGGGTGTCTAGAAAACCTTTGACGTTACTTGTACCAAGTCAATGGTGCTCCAAGTGCCGTCAAAGGGGGGCTACTGTAGACACCCTATTCTGGACTGTCCAGATTAGTTTACTTACAGTCTTTGATTCCCCAATGATGATTAAGGTCAAGAACATCCTGAGATTGTTAATGTGTTGGAGCTTTGAGTGTCCTGAATCTCATTCAAACCCTTTCGAACCCCATTTCAAACCCTTCGAGCCAGAACTAAATGGCCTTAGTAAAACCCTACTTGCATACGCTAGTGCTGTATTGGTCTGCGCTGGTAAACTTCCACATGTCAATCATCGACCATTGACTCAGTTGCCACTGGCACACAATCAGGTATAGGGCTGGCGTACGACAGTCAAAACCAGTCAAATATCACTATTCAACCACGTGCATAAGACTTTTGCGGCCACCCCAGTACGCTGAACAGTCTCCTGATAATTGTGAATGTACAGGGATGTTCCCTCCTCTCCTACAAACCCTTTCATGCAAATGCATGGAGACTTATCTCCCTAACCCAACCAGTCCTTAACTAAGCTAGTTAGCATTCTCCTTCAGTCACCCTTGACCTATAAATACCCTCCCCCCCCCCTTTGCATTTATATGCAAGGGGTTACTCTCATTAAGAACTCTCAAGCCTTTCTCTCTCTCATTTCCCTAGTTCTTTGCTTCCTCTTCTTTCATCCATTGAAAGAGTAAGCAAGGGACCTCTTTCCACATACCACAACACCCTTTTTCACTCACCATCCATCCATCAAACCCCAAGCTCAAGCTCAAACATTCTATCAAACTCAATCCAAAGGTATACCGCCTTTTATTCTGTAATCTGTTCTGACCCTTGAGGGGGGCTAGCAGGGTCAAGGCTGGTAATCGATACCAGTCCTTGCCCTAAAGTTGGCAAGGTTTCAAGGATCGTGTAAGACTATCAATGGCGCATGCCGGTAAGGTTAAACCGTATGCCAGTCATGGCTGTATGTTAACACTAGCATGGGGATCACTGATCAGCTATTTCTTTTGTTTTCTTTCTATTTTCATCATCTTATTGCATGCTAAAAATCAGCTTATAGCTTTCTGTATTTTAGAACTGTGTAGTCGTAGCATTCAATATTTATTTATATCTGCTTTGGAATGCCTCTAGGATCTTTCTGGTCATATTCCAGAGCCCAGAAGATGCAAAGCCAAGCACTAGACAAAGAGGTATAACTAGCGTACGGGGCCTTATGATTGGCGTACGACAGTCATATCCAGCCTAGTGGCTGGCCATTGCATGACATTTAGGCCTTGGCCTATATTTATTTCCCCACATTGTTTATGGGGTGTTCTTTTCATTTTATTTCCTTAGATCCATTCCCGCTATCTATATCTATATATATCTTGTTATATAAACTGAGTGGTTTGTCCTGGATGTGGACTGGTCCTTTCCAGGGCCCAAAGGGTTGAAAATATAAGCTGTGGGTTTGGACTTACCGGCGCACGCCAGTCTTGGAGTGGACTACGCAGGTCATTTTTGCATGCAGTGGCATTGCCAGTGCATGCAGGTTTCCTTCTGTGTATGTCATTTCGGATCAATGTGTTCTAGTTTGTTAAAAAACACTCACAGGTGCTTGTTCTCAATCTATTTTACTTGTTTCAATAAAGCAAATCATCCATTACATTTTGCCACATAAATGCAACCTATTACAATTTTAATCCCCTTAACTGTTCCCCTGCCCTAATTGGCTAAAAAAATGATGAATGAGAAAAAAATGCAAATGTTTTATAAAACACCCGAGTAGAGACCAATCTCTAGATTGGGCGAGAAGGGTGCCATAAAACCCTTCCCCTCTCGTAACCTGGCTCTCGAACCTTAGATATCGAAGGTGACGACGGATCAGTCTTTGCCTTTTTTTCAAAATGAAACAATGTAGCAAACGTTTCAAGGTCGGTTCTTTGGGTGCATATCGCAAAACCCGAGTGGCGACTCTGAATTGTAGCGTTTTGCTGCACTTTTCCAAAAAGGGTGCACCCAATTTTATAAATAAATAAAATTTCAAGGGCGTGTGCCCACACTCCGCTAATACAGGTAACAACTTCGTAGAAGATTTTCATCGCCTCCTTTGGAATGCCTTGAATCAACTTGCCAATGCCTCAACATTGACAGTAGAACGCCTCAACGTTGATTTGATTTGCCAATGCCTCAACACTAACGGTAGAACGCCTCAACGTGCTTTGATTTGCCAATGCCTCAACAATGACGGTAGAACGCCTCAATATGCTTTGAACGCCTCAACGTGCTTTGATTTGCCAATGCCTAAACATTGATGGTAGAACGCCTCAACGTGCTTTAATTTGCTGCACTTTCCTACTTTTGACATTTGATATACAATATGCAACGATAATGTATGCTAAACACATATGTACAAATTGAAAATGCAAGCGTAGAGAAGGGCAGCTCCTAGGGAAGGGACGACACAAACGACGACCAGGACAAATTTGACGATTGAGGGCTACCACTGAGCCACACTTTTGCTTTCCTGCTTTGAGTTGAGATTCGGGCCTGCGCGCCCAAGTAGATAACTTTTGAGCAGGTTAGAGCACCATTTCACTTGCTTGATTTGCTTTCGCATTGGGCCAATGTATCCCTCTATACTTGATGTCTCGTTGTTTTTATTATGGATGCCCTAGCGGCGCTATAAAAGTTGCATTACCTTTGGCTCATTCAAAAGAAAGTATAAATCAAATGCTAGTATCCAACTTGCATTGACGAGTGAACTGAGCCTACACACAGACACACGCACACATATATACTGCCTTGCTTGAAAGAAAGAAGAGTCCTAGGATACGACACAGACTCTTCGACACATGGAAAATAATGAAATTTTGGGCATTAATGAGCCAAAACTCAAATCTCCCCTAGACGGGTGAAATTGACACTTGCGTAAGATTAAACAAATGTAAAACAACCCATACAAATCGGAAAAAAATTGAAAAAAGCATTCCGACACGAAAAATAGACCGAAAGACTTGAAAAATGTCGCAAAGATGGACATAAAGCACGAAAAAATGACTCTTATAAGACCCGGACTGAAACCGATAGCCCCGCACAGTCACATTAGGTCCACATGACCTGCAAGGCATGACAAAACTTGGCAAAAACCCTATGAATGACATCAAAGTGCTTTGAACTTGAAACGAGCCATCGAGGGCCCAAAATCTTCGTTAAGCGCATCATTCGTTGTGCTTAGAATAAGCTGTGAGCCATTGGGCCTCACAAGCATTTTGTTCTGTTTTTCATGCTTAAAATATTTTAAGGCTTTATGCTCAGCTTTTGTAATTGAAATAGCAATTTGCATTAAAGTTGAACGATAAAAGGTTTCCCCCTTCTGTTTCTCCAATGAAGCTTGTTTTGTTCTTGACCTTTCTCGACCTTTGCGATGCACCAAAACGTCAACCATGGATCAATTTGATAGAGTGTGTGACCGAGTCTCAAAGAGATACTGCCTACGTATCCCATTCTGGAGAATCAGGTCAAAACGTTGTCAGGCTAAGGTTACTCTCGATTATTTACCTCTCATTTTACACTCTAACTTTTGCCTAGTACCACCCATTTGGGTCTTCGATCTAGCAAGCTTTAGACAATAGCCTAATCATTTTTGCCTAGACTACCTTCATAGGTTTTTGTTCTAGCAGGTTTGCTCTAACTTTTGCTTGGAACTGCCCACCCTTGGGGTTTTCAGCCCAACGAACTTCTCTCAGGGAAAAAGTAGCTTTTGAATTGGTCCAGGTTGACCAAGGTATTGAAATTGTTGCCGTCGAGGTCAATGATCTTTGGCCGCAGCCCTAGATAGAATGGCTTTGATAACACAAAGTCCAGAATGCTTTGATTGACATGCCTCACTCCGGGCCATGTTTTTACACTTTCTAATTTGTGTTTGGCGGAACACCGTTATTGTTGCTTTGAACATGGTACAATGCCTGGAGCAAGGGGATTTGATGCTTCTTTGTCTCAAGACCAACGTCAGGCATGTCTTTTGTGCGACCATGCCAAGACGCCGATGAATTCTTCGAGCCTATTTGACTGGGTGAAATGCTCTTCTGGGACAGTGTTGAACCAATTTTGAACCAGTCGGGGTTCTACCTCATCTTTTAAGTTTATTGATACTACTTCTTCTTTTAGTAGGCTGAGCATGCCTTTCGTCTTCCCTTTCGGCGAGGGAACACATTTCCTTAGGGAAATTCCCATCGAAATCTAACCCTTCGCCGTCAAGGTTGACACAGTTTATTCAAAAGTCAGCGAAGTACTTAGAAGCAGGATAATGCATTCAAAAAAGAAAGCCCCTCGGGGTTGACAAGTACAACAAAAGACTCAATTTGAAAATAGAAGCTACGACATGGAGGGCCAAGAGGCACAAACTCCGACTTAGAGCTAGACTTAGACAGACCTGACGGACTCGGCGCCAAACTCAGACTCAACAGTGTCAATGCAAAATAGACGCAATTTGAAAATGCAACCTTTATAGTTAACCTTGGCTTCCACAAAAAGAGGTAGGATCTAAAGGATGTCAGGCCCAAGCAACAGCACTTCGGCTTCCTTAGCTTCTTCGACCAAGCCTACTTGGAGCTCCCTTGATCAATGGACTTTAGCCCGTCAGTCTCTTCCTTCGATTGATCTGCCCAATCGTCAGCCAGTGCTTTCAAGCTTTCAACCCCATCTTCTACTTTGCAACCTATGGCCATCATGCTAACCTCGGGTTCAGACGGGATAGACACAGCTGGTTTGGGTTGGTTTTAAGGGATGATATAGTGGCTAGGGTTGAATATGGTGGAGCTCGAGTTGATTTGAGTAGAGGTGATAAATATCTGACCAACCAAAAGGTCAGACTTGTGTTGAGGCAAGGAGTTGGAAATGACGTTGGGCTTTGGCGGCGTTTGAACAATGTCGTTGTTAATGAGATCTTGTATCTCGTGGTGAAGACGCAAGCAATTATCAATGACATGACCAGGCATTTAATGGAAGGCACAGAAGTGGCTAGCGTTATAGTTGGCTGGAAGGACTTTGGGTGGGGGAGTTGGGGTCAAAGGCTTGAGATGCCCGGATTGGAAAAGCATCTCCATCACTGCAGACAGAGGTGCCTCAAAGATAGAGAAACTCCAAGGTTGGGTTTAGGATCGGAAGCTTTGAGCATTTTGAATTTGGTTGATAGCGGCAGTATGACTGGAGACGAAAGCCGGAGCACCGCTCCCACTTGTAGTTGTGTTGGAGTAGTTGTTATTACCAAAAACGCACCACTATTTCCAGAATAGGGCCGCAGCTTCGCTTTCTGAGTAGAGGAAGAAGAGGACTCTCCTCTTGGCAGAATTCCAGCTTGCAACGCCTCCTTGAACACCAATCCAAACTCAAAGAAAGTCTCGAAGTTGGCGGATACTTGAACCAACACGAGATTCTTGGCATAGTCGGGTTGTAGGTTTCGGGAGATGATGCGAATCTGATCCCTCTCGCTTGGGCGATTAGTCATTAGGGCGGCCTTGCTCCTCCGCCTTTTGATAAAATCAGCAAAGGACTCCTTTGCTTCCATCTTTGTAGTCTCCAACTTGCAAGTAATCATCTTGAGCTAAAAGTTGTAATTGTACTGCGAGATAAAGGCAGCCCCTATGTCTTCCCAAGTTCTTCTTTTGGAGACGTCGAGAGAGCGAAACCATTGAAAAGCCGGGCCAGAGAGCGTCATCCTCGACCCCAAGTAGCTTCATTGCAACATGGTAACCCAACAGATGAGTCTTCAGGTCACCGGTCCCATTGAATTTGGAGAAGTCTAGCATTTTAAACCTCGCTGGGAGCCTTGCATTAGGATAAAGGCAAAGCCGGTCCATGTCTAAGCTGCCAGCCCCTAGTTTTTCAAATTTGGAGACTGTCTCCTCGAGCTTGACCATCTTGGCTATCAGAGCAGCCATTTCAAGATTTTAAACAGTCGCTTCGGAGCGAGGAATTTAAACTTCAAGCTCGGAATTGGCTCTCTGCTCCTCAGCTCTTGCCTCGACTCTCGGCGGGAGTTGCTCATTTATCAGTGCATGCAAGTCGGCCATGGAAGTCTCAGCCTGATCAACCCTTTGCTACATGACGCCCATGTTATGTTGGAGGACTGCTTGAATAGTAACTTGGTCTTTTGAAGCATCGGCCATGACGAAGGCTTGAGAGGGGGTTGATGACGTCGAGGAAGGAGGTGTCTCGTGCGGTGTAGACGGCGGTGAATCTGCCTTTGACGGTGAAACTGCCAGAGCTTCCGTTGCGACTGACTGAGTAAGCCTAGCAAGTGTTCTTCTGTACAGACCCGGTGGACGCTCCCAAAAAGGTTTGGCGCTCTTTTCAGTACTTTCTTTGACGGTGCAATGGCTCAAAGCTAGACAGTAAAGCAATTGGAGGCTCAAAAAGTGCCCCTACAGCAGTTTATTTTTAAAGAAGAAAGGAAGTGCAAATGTACTCGTCGTCATCATTGTCGAGCTAGACTCTACAAGACCAACCTTAGCCCCAAATCTCAGTCAGGACATGCTTGTACCAAGGGCTCCAACAAACACGGGTAAGCCGTGTCAGGTAGGTTAAATCTCTTTTGCAGAATCAGAGCCAATCTCCTTATCATAGACCATCCAAGACCACGCAAGGAGGTTGCTAGAACTTAGATACAAGCATACCCTAAGGCTAGATATGGAACAGAGGAGCCTCGACTCTACTGCTAAAGATGAGTACGTCTCTTGATGTTCGGATGCTACCAGAATCCTCGGAATTCTTTTCGAGGGTGTATCCTTATTTGAATCGACTAACACTAAGAGATGTCAAAATAGTTTAAGCCTTTGACTACTCCATTCTTGAAGTTTCAACTTTGGAGTCAGAACAACTCAGTGTAAATGATGTGATACTGGAATCGGGGTGGCGTAAGCAGCACTGTGCAAGAGCCTAAACAGTGTAAGTGATTAGCACTTAACCTGGGTGGTGCAAGCATCACGGCATTCTCTCCGTTGTTCCTTGTTTTTTGTTTGAAACCTCGATCGGGCGTTAGACAAGGACTTAGAAAGTCTTGATTTTCCAAAGTCTCGTTGATCCAAGGACTTTGAAAATTGACAACGTGCACCATCAGGATGCACGACTCATCGGGACTAGCAGTGTCCTAATAAACATAAGATAGACTCGACAAGAGACAATCTAGAAGTCGCCATATCATGCTCCTACGCAAAATGGTATGTATGTACAGTGCATGCGATAGGGAAAGCGGTAACGCATAGACATTAAATAGGGGTTAGATGCACATAATCTTACCCTGCAGGTACTTGTCTTAGTTTAGAGAGTTCTAGTGCTTGTATATGCAAAGGCCGGTTTTGGTTTGAGGGGGTTCCTCGGACTAAAGCCAAGATATACCTCCCACTGCAATGCGTATTGCAGAGCAACGGTCGAACGATAGTATGACTTATCATCATCCAAGGTTGTTGGGCATTCGAGGACCTCGGGCTCCAGTAAATTGTGTCAGTTACCTAAAACATATCTCAACGAGGCTAGCCAACATCGATGCACATGAAGACGCCAAAAGATTGATTAATGAGAGAGAATCTCAATGTTTGCAAAATGCCTTTTAAAATGTGGCTCACTTTTATCAATCGATACTTGGAGAAAACTACTCAAGTGAACAATCGAAAAAGTCCCAGCCGGGATTGGTCGGATGCGAGGATCCTATTTAATAACCATTTAGTTCTTCAGCACCACGGAGCTCACTGTTTTAACAGACTTTTACGGGATTGTTCCCAAGCGCATTAATTTCCAAGTATAGACTAATGCAATAAGTCCCCAGCAGAGTCACCACTGTGGGCGTACGCCCCTAAAAAATCTGGTTTTGTCAGGTGTGCCCTTTTGGAAAAGCACGGCAAAACGCTCAATTCATAGTCGCCACTTGGGTTTTTGTGGTATGCCTCCCAAAGAACCGAACTTGAAACGCTTGCTACATTGTTTGATTTTGAAAAGGCGTAGACTGGTCCATCATCACCTTGATATCTGAGGTTCGGAAGCCAGGTTACGAGAGGGGAAGGGTTTTAAGGCACCCATCTCGCCCAATCCGGAGATCGGTCTCTACTCAGGCATTTGTAAAATTTTTGATTCTCTCTCATTAATCGATTTTTAGCCAATTAGGGTGAGGGAACAATTAAAGGTGATTAAAACTGTAACATGTTGGATGAATGTGACAAATGGCATGCTCGCTTATTGAAACAATTAGTATATGATGAAAACAGACTCCTGTGGGAACTTTAAACAGACTAGAAGGCACTGTTCTTGAGTGACATGCACAGGAGGAAACCAACATGCACTGACCAAGTCATTGCATGCTGACTTGATCTGCGTACGCCACTACAGACATGCATACGCCAGTAAGCCTAAACCCACAATTCTTATTTTCAACCCTCTGGGCTCTGGAAATGGCCAGTGCATACCCAGGACAAACCAAGCAGTTTATATGACAGTTTATACACAGTTAGAGGCAGTTTAAATGGGCTCAGAGCCTCAAAATGAAATAAACACCACCTAAACAGTGTGGGGATAAAACAAAGACAGAGGCCTAGTTACCTAATGCAAAGGCCAGCCACTGGTCAAGAAGGGACCTGCGAGCACGGGTAAACCACTGCAGCACGCAGGTTTGAGCCCTCTGACCAGTGCTTGGTTTTACATTTTCTAGGCTCTGAGACATGTTTAGAAATACCCCAGGGGTATTCCATATGACAGAAATGAGTATTGAAAAGGCAACCAGTAGTTTTGACATGGAAAAGAAGTAAATTGGTTATTAGGCATGCTCACAGTGATGAATAGACGAGAAATAAAGCATAAAACAGGGATCCTGACCCCACGCAAAACCTGCACGCTAGTCCAAAGTGGGGGCGCGTAGGTTTGAACATGCACACACGGTTCCAAACCTGTGCACACGAGTTCGTCCCAGACAGGTCCCAGTCCACACGCAAGATCTGCACGTACTGCCAAGGACTGGCGTACGCATGCTAGTCAGAAATGGTTTTTGAAACCTTGCCAGCTTTAGGGCCAGGACTGGTATTGATTACCAGCCTTGATCGTATCAGCCCCCCTCAGAGATCAGAACAAAGAGTAAAACAAATGTGATATACCATTAGTTTTTGGGTTTAAAAGATGTTTGAGCTTGAACTTACGAGTTTTCAAGAGAAGGACAAACAATGGCTTGAAAGGATGAAAACCAACTTGATCACCTTTTATTTTTTGGGTAAATAAACTTGATCACCTTGAAACTTAGTGAACCAACGTAGTAATCTTGTAACCCTTTGGAAGAACAATGGTAGGGTGTATATATAGTGGGAGAGGGTGAGAGAGGAGTTTATACCAGTCAAGGACTGGCCTTGCTTCCCTCTCATTGGATGACAGGGGAAAGGTGATGGGATGGGTGTAAGTAATGTCCCCTGGCGAAGACTGCTTTTCTGACGGATTGGAAGGTTCCCATGTGTTGTAGACCCCTAATCATGGCTTCTGCATGCGGAATAAAGCAAGCTTGACCAAAGGTTTGACTAGCGTACACAGGTAGTTGACTTGCGTACGTGGCAAGTGGACTAGTGCATGCTGGTGTGGGACCAGCTTATGCAGGTAGGGTTTTGGCTGAGGCTTCTTGGGTTAGGTTTGAAGGGTTTTAAAGGGGTTTAACCGTTCAAAGTTCAATTACACTAACATTCCCAGGGTGTTTTTGATCTATTTCATCATCGGGGAGTCAAATACATTAAGTAAACTAATCTGGAAAGTCCAAAATAGGGTGTCTACATTTTCCAAATGCCTTCGGAGAAAGCTCTGAGGCCGGATGGAATGGGAGCAGGTTTTTTACAAAAGTATTGAGCTATTGTTGGGCCAAGTTGGGTTGAGGCAGTACAGAGTTTTTGCCATTCAGGACACCTGCTTCGTAGTATCAACCATACGCATATCGTTCTCATTCCTAAGGTGAAGTGTCCTACGAATATGGGGCAACTCCGCCCTATTAGTTTTCGTAACTTGGTTTACAAGGTTTTATCAAAAGTTTTTGTTAATCGGTTGCAGCGTTTCTTGCCTAATATCATTAAGTCAGTGTGCTTTTGTTGGTGGGCGGATGATCTCGGATAACACTATTTTGGCTCAAGAGGCGTTGCATTATATGAAAAATTGTCGGTATGGACCAAATCGGATGGCGACGTTGAAATTGGATATGAGCAAAGCTTATGACCGAGTTGAATGGGGATTTTTTGGAGGCCATTATGCGAAAGATGGGTCTTGTGGTGAAGTGGGTTACATGGATTATGGGATGTGTGTCATCGGTGAGTTTTTCTTTGCTTCTTAATGGGCAGCCTTCTGGGTATATAATCCCTTCTCGGGGACTGCATCAGGGCGATCCGTTATCACCTTATTTGTTTCTCTTGTGTGCTGAGGGATTTTCGGAGATGCTTCGTCATGCGGAATCACAGAATACTATTCATGGGCTGAGGGTGTGTAGGGGGCTCCTCCCATTAGTCATTTATTGTTTGCAGATGATACACTCGTCTTTTGTAAAGGGGGGCTCCTTCCAAGCGGTGGGGGGCATTCTTGATGATTACCATCAGGCATCAGGACAACTCATTAATTTTCAAAAGTCTTACAGAGTCTTGGTGCAATTTTGAACATCTCTGTTCGTGATGATTTGGGGAAATACGTTGGGCTTCCAGCTGAGGTTGGTAAATCTAAGATGGCCATGTTTTCTTACATTAGAGACAGGGTGCTTCAGAAGCTGGCAGGATGGAAAGAGAAAATTCTTACTCAAGCAAGGAAGGAAGTATTGCTCAAGTCAATTGCCTTTGCACTTCCTACCTATGCCATGATGTATTTCAAATTGCCGGAAGGATTATGTCATCAGATTGAGGCCGCCATGGCAAGGTTTTGGTGGGGTCAGAAGAGCAATGAAAGGAAGATTCATTGGATGAAATAGAGTCACTTGAGCAAACCTAAATTCAGAGGAGGCTTGGGTTTTCGTGATTTGAGTGCTTACAATCTAGCTCTTTTAGCAAAACAAGGATGGAGGCTTTTGGTATACCCAAATTGTCTCATGGCTCGAGTGCTCAAGAGTAAATATTTTAGGAATGGGTCTTTTTTGAAGGCAGAATTGGAGAATAATCCGTCTTGGGTTTGGCGGAGTATCTGGGAGGGGAATAAAGTTTTGGAGAAGGGAGTGCAATGGTCGGTTGGGAATGGTGATGGGGTTAACATAAAGGAGGATCCGTGGGTGCCTTTGGCTGGGTCTTTCGTTCCACAATAGATTGAGGAAGATGATGAGGTTTCTCTTGTTAAACATCTTATTGAACCGGGCACAGCGACTTGGAAAGAGGATGTGGTTACGCGGTTATTTTCCCCAGAACATACTAGGTATATTCTATCCATCCCATTATCTTGGATGAACAAGCATGATTCGATTGTCTGGCATTTCACGCATTCGGGGCAATATTCTGTTAGCTCTGGGTACATGACAGCATTGGAATTGCGAGGGAATGGGAATGAGACTGAGCATGGAATGGGCAACGCTATGGATGAGGAAAGGGTTGCGGATCGGTGGAAGGGGATACGGCAGTTGCGAACTCCATGGAAAATTCATCATTTTTTGTAAAATGTTGTCATGAAATTCTACCAACGAGAGGGGAGCTTCTTTGTAGGAAAGTTATGGATGATGCAAATTGTCCAGCTTGTGATCAGGAGGGGGAATCGGTTGTGCATCTTTTTTGGGAATGCCTGTTGGCACGACGGGTGTGGAGGGTCTCTCCTCTTCATCTGGACTTGGGGCATATTCAGGTTAGTTCTTTCATTGATTTGTGGGATGTGTTACGTGCTCGGTGGAGAACTATAGATAATCGTGAGTGGTGTCTTTCATTAGCTGCTATGTTAATATGGTTTATTTGGAAGAGTAGGAACGGGGCTGTTTTTGATAAATAAATAAAAAAAAACCCTCACCTGTCCCGATATTGTTTGCAAACTGGCAGTTGAGTATCTTCAAAAAAATTTGGTTGCTAATCCTCTCTTCTAGATTTTTTTTGGATAAGCCTCTCTCTCTCTTCTAGTTTGATTGATACTACGGAGTAAAGGCGTGTAAGTGTGTGGCAGCCACCGTCGGAAGGGACATTTAAGATCAACGTGGATGGTGCTTGGTGGAAGGATTCCGGTGAAGGTGGGTATGGGGTGGGGGTCCGAGATAACAAGGGAAGTTTTGTTGGTGCTCTGATGGGTAAGCAACGTTGGTGTTCTGGTCCAGCAGTGGCTGATTCTGCGGCAATTCGGGCAGCAATGAGGCTTGGGGATCAGCTTGGGTTGGGATCAGTGGTGATTGAGAGTGATGTGCAAGCTGTGGTCAATATGATCAATGGGCAGATTTCAACAAGTCAGGAACTGGAAACTATCGTGCATGATATTAAGGCCTTGAGCAAGAATTTTCAAGTTTGCTCTTTTTCTTTTGTTCGGAGCTCTTGTAATACAGTAGCCCATGAGTTAGCAGGTAGAGGGTTGCGTGGTTTGGGGTCTAATCTTTAGACTGATTCTTCGCCGTCATGGTTACTTAGTCCCTTAGCTAGGGACGAGTCCCATTCTTGATGTACTTGTAACGCCCCTAATTTTGGGAATGTTAAATAGAAAATTTCATTGAAAATAATTGGAGTCTGGCTCAATATTACATCATAAATCTTACAAAAGTACTTTTATTCAAATAAGGGACGGAACTAGGGTTCCTATCTACTGCTCCGCTTCTTCCTCCATCATGGCTAGTTCTTCGGCTCCAAAGGCTTCTAAGGTGTAGAGTTCACCATGTTCATCTATAAGATCTGACACATTATACCAGCGTCGCCACCAATATAATATGTCAGGTTCACCAAAGGTAACACCGTGAGTTACAAAAGCTCAATAGATTAACCCGTATCCACTAACCCTAATCTTACCAATAAACGATCATAAATTCAATGATCTCCACATAGTACATACATATTCGACAAAATAAATAACAATGACACATCCACATTCATTATCCAAATTGGCGTTAGTGTCAATGATTATCCGAGTTTCTCCTACGTGACTCCTCGTAGACTATGTCAACATTTTCCACATTTCATAACCGTGTCATCATTTTCAAAATCATTTTTAACATACCCAACCTCGATTCCGGCGTTCCGGTCTCCCGAGTATCCTCACAATGGTTCCGCCGCACCGGATTCCCATTGGCACGCTTTGCATTGGCTCCTCTCCCCAGATAACCAAGCCACACACCCAACCTCGATTCTGCCATTTCGGTCTCTCGAGTATCCTTACAATGGTTCCGCCGTCCCGAGTTCCCATTGACACACAAAACACACACCACACAATGGGCTACCACGTCCGGTCATATTGCGGTTTTCAAAACATTTCACCTTTTCAAACACGCCTTTTCTTTAACAACACCCTAGGTGTCATGTTTCTACTTTCTCGATTTCCGTGTCTCGTTTTCATGCATCGACTCCGCAGTAGGACTTTTCATATGCGAAATCATAAAGCATTCATTAAAATCTTGAAACTAAACTAACAAGATCATCCAACTCAATATTATACCACAAGTAATGCAAGCAATTCTTGTATGCAAACTCATAACCATTATAAAGATCAAAATACGAATACTTCTATCAATGATTAAGTTTCTATCTTTTGAAAGCCGTTCTTTCTTCTTTTATGGGAAGTTCTAAACAACATATGTTTATTGAAATAAAAGTTCCTTATTCAACACATTCATACCATCATTAGTAAAACGAATTGGTTTACCATCATGCATTCTAAACATAATAAACAATAGATAACCTTATCTACTTAAAAATACTTCAAGTTATACTTTGAACTAAAGAGTAAAGACATCATATTTCTCAACATATGGTTCTACACTATACTTGGGTTTAGTGGACAAGGGACTCTACGTATACTTAGAGATAGCGTATATGGGACTCTACCTTACTTCTTGGCGGTTGGTCGGTTTTGAGAATAGGTCGTCGGTTTGGCGGCGTAACGGCTCCGGTTTGCTTCGAAAGGAAGAGAGATGGATTTTCCCTTCCTGGAAACAACTTTGATAACTAAACTAGGCTACTTTAAAGATCTAGGGGTGGTTTTTGGAGGTGGTTTGGTGGTAGCTCTCAAGAACTTCAAGAAAACTCAAGAAACTTGAACTTTGGAACTTAAAAAGCTTAGAAATTCTAGAGAGAAGTTGGAGCAATGAGTGAAGGTATGAGTTTAAGCTTGAATGAGCTTGCTATTTATAGGCCAAGCATGCCCTCTCTCCCCCTCTCACCCGAATCTCTCTCTCTTTCTCCTATCTTGGATTTTTGTCATGCTTTGATTGAAAGATTTGCTTGCACATTTTTACCTAGTTCTAGGCTTGCATGGCTAGATTTAGTACTTTGGATTTGATTATGGAAAGATTGGTGGAGGAAAGGAGGGGTTGTACAAAGTTTAAAATTGGTAAATGTACAAATAAGGACAATGGGAGATAGATTTGCTTGGAAAGTATACAACCACATATGGAAAAGATCATGGGAGATTAAGTCAAGGTACAACCAAATCTCTCTTTCTTCTTCTTCTTCTTCTTCTCTCTCTCTCTCTCTCTCTCTCTCTCTCTCTCTCTCTCTCTAGCACTAGTACGTATATATTTATATATATACTTCTATGTACAAGTAAACATATATATAGAAATGTACTTAAGGTACTATGTGATCTAATGGGATTTCCAAGCCAAGATTTTCCTATTAAACTATTCTAATAAACACATGTGTACTTTTGTAATAATATGTGTATATATATATACAAGTCCAAGTACACACACACACACACACACACACACACACACACACACACACACACATATATATATATATATATATATATAAGTGTTTACCATGCCATCTAGGTAGATTTCCAAATCAAAATTCTTTATTAAAATAGTCCAAATTGGCACATGTTCTTATTATAATATTGTACTAGTGTACCTAGAAATCTAGGGTATTAAATCTATAACACACACACACACACACACACAGAGACATATATATAAGTATATCATCACATGGGAAATCTAGGAAATGATTTATTTAATAAACTCTAGTACTTGTTGGTAAGACTAACTCTATTATCCAATGGGTAATAATTTCCCTAGTAGTTATTGACCAATGGATAAAAGGGTGAGGTACTATATATACTAGAATAATATCATATGTCCTTTAGGCATGTGTATATATAACTATATATGGGTACTTTAACAAAATCTAGTAAGTACTTTTGATAGAAAATCTAGGTTTTCTATTGTTCAATGGATAAAGTTTTCCCTAACATTTATCGTCCAATGGGTAATGGTTAAAAGGTAGCTAAATAGATTGGTAGATAGGTTTCTCCAACTAATTGGTTAGAATCTAACTATACTTGCCAGTAGAATCTATAGCCAATAACTATAATTTAGCAGTCTCAAATCTAATTCTGACGGATTACTAGAAATTAACAAGAAAATTATAAAGCCATCCAAGAGAAATTAAGGAATTTAGAATAAACAACGAGATTTTTATTTACTAAAAATCGGAGTTGTTACAGTACTTATGTTTTTCGGAGGAGTTATAATAACATATGTTATCGTTTGACAAAAAAAAATGCTTAGTTTGGATTAATAATCTATCTGGATTATTTTGTCTTTATTCAATTTTTTTTTTGCATTTATTAGTTTTTTATTATTTTTTTGGATTACTATTGCTTCGTCATAACAAGAAAAACCTAAAAAGTGAAAAATTACGATAAAACCCCATTTTTTTCAAAAAAAGACAAAAAAAATGGCTTATTGGTTTTTTTTCCCGCTTTATTATGCTTCATCAGGAATCTAAAAAGTAAAAAATTACTATCCAAACCCAAAATTTTCAAATAAAGATGAAAAAAAAAATTCTTTATTAAAAAAAATTGGATTTCCATCGTAATGTTTTACTTTTTAGATTTCTTTTATCATGACAATGCAATAATCCACAAAAAATAGATGAAAAACTAACAAATGCGGAAAAAAAATTGAATAAAGAAAAAAACATAATCCAAATGGATTATTAATCCAAAATAGGAAGTGAGAGCTTTTCCAATCCATTCTACTAGGTGCTTAAATAAACTAGTAGGTGCTTCGTTTGTGGTGGGAGGAGGCAAATCCAAAAGCAATGTGCCATTATCTAAGCACCTACTAGTTCAGAAATGGCATATTCCAGATTCTTCTAGTTTTCTTTTTCATGTCTCACTAGCGTTAGCATGTTAGCAATAAAAACTTAAAACAGCAAATCTAAGTTCCTCCATGTCGAACATGAGGCCTCTCCCATGGGCACAAAGACCTCACTCTATGTAGACACCTCCCAAACGGGGTATCGCCATACAGATTGGTCATCGTTTGTTGTTTGTTTTGTTTTGTTGTTTGCTTCATAAACCAAGATCATGGATATTCCCATGACTAGGAACATCACCACACGATAGCGGTTATCATCAAAACAGAGTTGCCACCTAATTTATAAGAACTAGGAAAAACAAATAGAGATTTCGGATACGGGAGCCAAAAGTACAATAAGGGGAAGGTGTTAAGCACCCCTCTTTGTCCAACCATGAGACTGGCCCATAATTGTTCAACATACGATTAACACATGCTTTATTTAATTCTAACACATAGTCTATTTTTTAGCCTTTAACAATGAATAAGATGAGCCAGTACAGTAATTGAAAGCATGCATCAAAATAAGCAGAAAAGATGAACTGTTCTAGGAAAATAGATCCCTCGGCCGGTGAATAGATGTCACGGCCGAGGAATCTCACTGGATCGATATATCGGCCGAAGGATCGAAGTCCCAGCCGATGTTCTTCCTCACACTGGACTAAATGATTAACAGAAAGCTAAAAACGCTATGATTAATAAGCAAAAGCTATAAGTAAATCAAACCATGGGCCTCTGAGCCTTACCACCTTGATCTCTCAGCTACTTGATTGTTTCGGATTGAAGGTGATTGATTGATTTCGCTTCTTGAAAACCCTAGGGTTAGTGTTTGTACTTCGGGGTTTAATCATTGGATTGCGGCTGCCTTCGGGTGGTTAGGGTTTTTGAAGAGGGAGTATGAGAGAGTATATTTGCAGAATTTCGTGGCTAGAGAGGGTGTATGAACATATGAATTTCGAAACCCTAAGGGCCCTTTATATAGGCAATTGGTGACTCACTCCGGCCAATCAAATGGCATGAATCAATGAGGAATTCTAGGGCAATAAGATCTCTAGACGAATCTGCTTTCGTAGCCCGAACGCATCGGAGAAAGACTGCTAGGGTTTTGGGGATCAGATCAAACGTATGACAGAACATTCCAGAATCTGAAAAATAGACAATTTGGCAACCGAGCAAAGGATCTGGTGGCCCTTAGATGGATTAGGCAGCCGAAGAATTGATCTGGCTACCAAGGAATCGATCTCTCAGGGAGATTTTCAAGCAACATGTTTCACGAGTGGAAGAATGATGTTGAGGCCGTGAGATCAATGTTACGGCCGAAAGATAGATTTTCCTAGGATACTGTATTTCTATCTGAAAGGCTATTTGGCTCTGGATTGGATCCTCTAAGTGGCTAAAAGTACTCACCATAAGTCCATGGGTTCACAAGAAGTCATTCAGCAATCACTGTATCCATTCATCATCGGGATGGTCCCCAAGGTGGGACTTGAAATAATCGTTAGGCCAAATTGGGGTGTCTACAGATGCCCTTTTTAACTGAACTTAGACGGATCGCGAGACATGTTTAAGTAAGAGTCAAAGCCGTAAAAGCAACTCAATTTGGTCAAACCACTATTCCAATGGTTTTTGAAAAAGGTTTTAGTTACAGTCGGGCCGAGAGACTGCCTACGTATTCCACAAGGGAAATTTAGACCAGCCATAGTTCGAGGCAATAAAAATAAAAAGTTTGGAGGGTTGAGAACAGAAGACGTACCTTCGGGCTTTAAAAGTCGTAATGCAACATACCTGGGCTATGCCAGGATTTTGGCGGAGAGTAGTTGTAGGAGCGCGGGGCTGCCGGGGGAATATTTTTGCAGAAAGCATCTTCAAAATTTTAGGGTAGATCAATACACAGCAGATGAGTCGTTTTCTTTTCTTGATCATCCTTACTTTGACTGAGGAGAGCCCGATAGAGTAGCCTATCCTTGCGAATGTGCTTGAAGTAATTGGGTGGAATTCAAACCATCTTCTAGAGACAATCGGACGCCGGTTTTGAGATTTGGGGATGCAAGGCCAGTAACTGGAGCACAGAGCTTGAGATAAGAGAACCGAGGCACGGAGCTGGTTGTAATCATAAGGCGAGAGCCTGAGGAGTCAAAGCTTTGGGCTTGAGGTGATAGAATCGAGGCATAAAGCCAGTTGTATTCTGAAGGTCTGTGCACGGAGCTTTTCCCATCATAAATTTTGGCGTAGAGCCAGAGGATCGAGGTACTGGACCGATCAATAAAACCGAGGCGTAGAGTCGGTTGATTGCAGGATTGACCTGTTTCATGAGTGAGAGAGAGATGCAAAACATGTATGATGATGATTGGTTTGATGTGATAATGGTGATGAAATTGATGCTGACTTGATGATGACTATAGTGATGCAATTGATGCTGATGTGCACGGGCCCGTGCGTTTGTGTTTGTTTTTAAGCGTAGAGCTTTTTTCAAATTCTGGACTTGAGCATTCAGAGCATAGAGCTCAAGCATTCGAAGGATAGAATCCAAGCATTCAAAGTGCTGGCTTTGAGCATCCAGTATGCAGTGGTTGGGCATTCAAACGTAGAGCTTGAGCATTCAAGTGTAGAACTTGAGCATCCAGTACATAGTGGTTGGGCATTCAAAGAGCTTCGAGCATTCAAAATGTTGGATTTTAAGCATTCAAGCGTAGAGCTTGAGAACAAATGATATCTTGTTGGTTGGTACGGCATAGAGTCAGTTGAGATAGTAGGCATAGAGCCGTTGAGCAGTGGGCGTAGAGCCGCTGAGTAGTGGGCGTAGAGCCACTGAGTTTGTGGGTGTAAAGCCGTTAAGAAAATGAGATAGCGGGCATGGAGCTGCTGAGCGACAGTGAGTACGAGTATAGAGCTGAGGGCAGTTATGGGAATAGAGCCTCCTAAGTATGTGATGCTGCTGAGATAACTTGAGCATGGGCGTAGAGCCATTAAGATGGTGAACATGGGCATAGAGCCGCTGAGTAGCTTGATAGCAATGAGCTTGGAACTTCTGAGATAGTGAGCATAGAGCTGCTGAGTAGCTTGAGCTTATGGGCGTGGAACTACTGAGTGATAGTAAATCTGAGTAATAGTAAATATGGGCATAAAGCCACTGAGGTGATGTGCATAATGCTGATGAGTATGTGGTGCTGCTGAGGTGATTATGGGCATAGAGCCATTGAGCAGTGGGCGTAGAGCCGCTGAATGAGTGAAGCTGCTGAGATGATGAACTCAGGGTTGTTAGGCAAGCTTAGAGCTGCGGAGATAATGGGCGCCGCTGAGTGATAATAAGTATGAAGCTTTTAAGTATGGTGGAGACAATGGGCGTAGAGCCGCTGGGTGATTTGATAGTGAGTGGGTATGAGATGGTTATAGGCATAGAGCCGCCAAAATAATGAGTAGAGGCACAGAGCTGCTGGATGTATGGGTATGAGTGTGAAGCAACTGAGCGTAGAGCTGTAGAGCTACTGGGTGAACGAAGCTACTAAGATGGTGAGCTCGGGGCTGCTGAGTGATGGTGAGTTTGGAGCTGTTGCTGAAGGAGTGAATACGGAGCCGTTGAGGCATCGAACAAAGCTGTTGATTGATTCGAGCATGAGCTGTTGGGAGTATAGAGCTATTGGAGTTACTGGGTGATTATGATGGTGAGTATGGAATTGCTAAGATAGAGATGCTGAATGATAATGAGCACAGGGCTGTTGAGATGACAAGTGTAGAGCTACGTAGAGCCGCTGGGTGAGTGTGCATGGAGCTGTTTGATAGAGAATGGACATAAAGCTATGGAGCATGGAGAGCATGGAGTTGACAATGATGTTTGAGATTCCATATGCTCGGGGATGCCCCCAAGGCTGGTTCTGATCACGTTGCATTTACTCCGGAGTTCCCCCAAGGCTATTTCCGTCATCCTTTGTCATTCATTTTGTTGGTCGAGGACCTAGAATTCCATAAGAGCTTGAATTGGTGCATCGAGCGAAATCTGATGCTGCTATGAGAGATTGATTAGGGGGCAGGAAATAGATTAAACGGCAGAAGGATTGATGTCTCGGCCGAGGAATCGAAGTCTCGGCCGTGAGAAAGCCAAAAGTCAGGAAATCGATTTAAGTTAAGTCCGATCGATCTCACGGGCCATTTTATCTTTCTTCCTCAACTTCTCCTTCTTTCCTCTCATCTGAGCGATCTCCTCTGTTCCTGTCACTGCCGTTCTTGCCACCAGTCGCCGTTTTGCTTCCTTGGTTCTCTCCGATCACCGCCGTCTACCACCACTCTAACTCCGTTGCCATGGCTTCTTCACCTCCTCCTCCAGTCGACACTACTAACGGTGCTCATTTACCTTCTACTGCCATACTGAGAGATTAGGGCAAGGCTCCAGCCATTGAGGCCACTGTTTTTGGTGGGGTTTCAAGTACTCGCGTCCTTCGCTCAGCTCGTCATACACCCACTGTCAGGGGAAGCTTTTCGCAGCCCAATCTTCTTGAGACAGAGCTCGAGACTCGTACTGATGCAGGCAATGATGCCTTGCCACCATTTGACGCTGCCACGTATGTCCCTCCAGTTCACATAATCGGGTGTGGCGGTACATTGCGATATCGTCCCCCTCTGAGTGATGTCTAATGTGAAGGTAAATTTTTCCCTGTCAATAATATTGCTCATATAAGATTTTATGAAGCAATGATTTGATATTTTGAAAATGAAATTGGGTTTTAGGAATTGCCCCCTGTATAGGCGATCTTGCTATTGTATTAATCTTCTTTCTTATTTTGCCAAGAAAACGAGAAGCTGCGCATGTGGGGAAGTTGTCCCCAGGTTTACGAGTGGTACGAGAGGCTTCCACAGGGTGCTAAGGATGCAGTCGCCTTGGCCGGTTTCGAGCACTTGATACTTGGCTTCCACCTTCCGAAGGCGGAGTTGGGCTTGACTATAGCGCTTGTGAAACAGTGGTGGGATACCACGAATACATTCCATTTCCCCAGGGTTAGAGAGATAACAATCACACCGGGTGATTTTGCTCTGCTTACAGGTTTGAGAGTTGGTGGTGATCCTCTTCCACTTGACCCACGGATCCATGAACGTGAAAGTGCCTTTGATTATCTTTTGGAGAATACCCCTGATGTATCAGAGAGTCGTCATGTTACCTACTCATGGCTCCGGGCACAATACGATTGGGATGGTATTCTGATAGAGGTATCTCTTTCTCAGTTGGTACGAGCCTTCTTCTTTTACCTTCTTAGACAGACCTTGTTTTGCAACAAAGAGAACTCAGTGCATGTTTAGTTCTTGCTGCTTTGGTGAACCTAGGGACTATAGCGGAGTTCGACTGAGGGACTCCTTCTTTGGCTACGTTGTATGGACATCTGAGCGCTTGCTCCCGAGGAGTTAGTCTTTCACTAGGCGGACATCACCGCGTTCTTGAGGTATGTGCTTGAGCTTTCTTTGTCATTCCTTTACTGCTTTAATTTTTGTAATTCATGTTTGTCTTTACCTTCGTCTGCAGCTCTGGGCTTTCGAGCATCTGTTACAGTTTCCTCCTTCAACTAGGCATGGGGAGCCCAGGTTTGTTCCACGGGCGGCTCGCTGGCTAAAAGGAGTTCGAAGGACACGGTCTCCTGCTATGGACCTATTGGCTTGGAGACAAGTTTTGGACTGCTTGGCGGTGGATCATGTATAACATATTTTACCCTTTTATCCTCATGCTATCTTCCCATTTTGTTATACTGATGTTATTTCTCCTATAACAGGTGCGTTTTGATCCCTTGGGCACCTTGCTTGATGATGCTCCTCTGGAGTTGACCTCGGCCCGTGCTTTGGACAGCCAGCACTTCCTCTTGGAGGGGCCTTTTCTCGAGGGCTTGGTACCTCGGGGAGAGAGTGGCGAGCCAGTACTTCCCACGCTCAGAGGTGCTGCAGTTTGTTCCTCGATCTCCCTCCTCCAACTGGTATGAGGTCGACTCATCTTTTAACGGGAGAGAGCTTGTTGCTTGCTCTCAAGAGGCAGTTGGCCATAGATTTTCTTGCAGCGGGAGATTACTTGGCCTTTCGCCTGGCCTTGCCTACTATTACCACTGCGGCTGCTCCTCCTGCTTGGCCACGGGCCCCTAGCTTCATCTCTTTACATAATGCTAATGGAAAAGAGGAGCGCTTGACGCTGACTCCATGTGCCACTCAGCACTGCATGCTTCCTACTGGAGTTCAACAGGTAATATTGTGGATTTCAGTTGTTTTGGATTTCCCTAGGTATGCTTTGTTATGAACACCATAATTTCTTTTGCAGGTGCCTATTGACATAGTTTAGGAATGGTTGCGTGCATTTCAGAGTGCAGAGGCCTTGGTTGGGAGGCACCGCATCCGGATAGCTGAGGTACGTATTCCTTTGATTTCCTTTTTACCATTCAATATTTGGTATGAACCTGAATGTCTACATTCCGTACTTTGCAGCTTAAAGCGAAGGTGTCTGCTACTCAGAGCGTTAGTGTTAGTGAGGGAGGGAGTACCAGAGCTGGCGATGGAGGTGTTGAGGCTGATGATGGAAGTGAAGGGCGGAGGATCCACGTCCCAATTCCTAAGCATTTCAGTCCTTCCTCCTCTCGACATGCACCCAAGAGGGGCCGCGGGCAGTAGTTTATTTTTTGTTCCTGTATTTGTTAGTTCCAAAACAGACAAGAATATCTATTTTATGAAGCAACCTCAGCATGTTTGGCGAGTTTGTAACTTAAACTCATGTTTTGTCCCTGAGATGCTTCGGGATTTGTATGCATTAGCTTTGTTTTGAACCGATATTTGCTATTTTGAACGAGCAATGAGGGTTGATAACCCTGAAAATAGTTGTGCAGCAAGACTGCCCTTTGGTAGGTAAATCGAAACACCGGCCGAGGGATGGATTGCTCGGCCGAGAATTCCATTCTTCGGCCGCTATTTCTATTCCCTGAAGAAGCTGGACTTTTCGTTTTAGCCAAGCGTTCTTCCCTTCTTATGCTTGAATCTGATTTATGCCTTTTGTTTGCTTTTGCCGCATAGCCTCTTTGCCAAGTTTTAGGATTTCTGGGATATCTCGTCCCTTATGTTGACGACTTTTGAGTCAGAAAGGACGAGCAATGATTCTCGTGACCTTTTGTTTTTGTCAATTTTTTGAAAAATGACTAACTCATCTTTTGCGAGCTCAATACGCAGGGTTAGCTATGCCTATCATTGAGTACAGACTCCTTTCCTTCTCTCCACATGTTTAGGCAACATCTCAATGTGAGATTGCCTATGCATCCTAATCAGGGAATCAGACCATGAACATAGTTCCAAAATCACAACCTTTGAAGTTGGGTTTCCACTCTTGGTTTTTCTTCTCACATGCTCTTGATTTTGCCTAGGTTACCTAATGGAGGTTGAGTCCCTAGCGAGCTTCTCTTTGAATGCCTCAACTTTTGCCTAGTTTGCTTCTTCTTCTTTTTTTGCATTTTCTTGCCCTAGCAAGCTTTTGTTCTTACTTTTGCTTGGGTTTTTGGATTACCCAACGAGCATTTCTCACAAGAGGGTTTCTGTGTTTTGGAGAGGAATTGGTGGAGATATTTTTCTAAGTCTCCTATGTGTTTGTACTTTCATGATGGGCAAGCTAACTCTAAGTGTTCTTGTGGAGATAACGTCCTCTTTCTAAGTTTTGGCAAAAATCTAGTTCTAAGCAATCAAGGCTCGTCCTTTCTTTCCTTCTTGTTAACAACATAAAGAATTTGATTCTTAAAATCCCCTTTCTTTGG
Organism: Rhododendron vialii; assembly: GCF_030253575.1. Lineage (NCBI taxonomy): Eukaryota > Viridiplantae > Streptophyta > Magnoliopsida > Ericales > Ericaceae > Rhododendron > Rhododendron vialii. The sequence continues at coordinate 24,083,808 of NC_080561.1, read as the reverse complement.
TAAAGAGACTGTAGTGTATGACAATTGCAATTTTAGATTCAAATAATTTATTAAGCATAAAATGGAAAGATAAAACAAGAATTTGTTTAGTCATAGAAAATGCCCAAACAGGGGCCCAAAACATGTCCTAGCTTGATTTAGGAAACAAAAGTAATGTTTAATGTTTTTGCCATGTCATGATCTCGCAATTACTGTAGCATCTCAGGGTTTGCTCCTTTTTCCTTGCTTTTCACAGTGTTATACTCTTCTTCATCCTCTTCTTTGCCAAACAGAATCTTTAGGTCAAATCCAGCTAGCACCTCGATCCAGTCTTTGGGGACAGGAGATGAGTTTGTTGGTTCTTCTTCCAAGTCACTGTCGGTCCATTCTTGATTGAAGAAAATTTGCATCCCAGGATACCTTTGTTTGGTGGTTGGATCTTCCCATATTTCTGCGAAGCAACAAAATGGGAAATCATCGCCTTCTCTTACAAACCAACCGTTGGGTGTTTTTGGGACCACAAGTGCCTTCTCCTTGATTATGTTTCCTTTTGCCCTAGCCTTTTCCATGCTTTCTTTCTTCTTCTTTTCTATCTCGACCTCTGTCGGGGTGTAGCCAAGACCAAAGGCATATTGATTGTGCTGAAAATCAACCATTTGTGGGATCCCTTGTGATCTTTTGCCTAAACCCAATCCATGAAAGTAGTTCTACTTCTTCATCATTCGTATGGTGGGGGTGCTTATGTAAAAACTTCTCTCAGCCATCAAAGCTTGTATGGCGGTTGCTTCCTTAAGACTGAACCCAGTAAGAAAGGTTTCCTCGGCCCATACTTCTTGCACAGGTGTATCGAAATGAGTTCGGATCGATGAGTCGCCTAGAATGGTCACGACCCTTCCGTCTACTGCAAACTTAACTTTTTGATGTAAAGTGGAAGGTGTTGCTCCAGTGTCATGTAGCCAAGGCCTTCCCAGCAAGAGATTGAAGGTGGCTGGTATGTCCATGACATGGAATTCCACATTTCTCTTGGTGTTGCTCCAGTGTCATGTAGCCAAGGCCTTCCCAGCAAGAGATTGAAGGTGGCTGGTATGTCCATGACATGGAATTCCACATTTCTCTTGATCTTTTCCACTTCCACTGGTAGGGTAACACACCCAACCACTCTTCTCTTTGAATTGTTATACCCCCTTATGCCTTGGCTTAAGGGGCGTATATCAGTTGTATCAACCCCTAACTTGTCGAGGGTTCTTTGAGGGCATACATTCAAAGCGGACCCGTTATCCACCAAAACCAGTGGGATCCACTTAGTGAGACACTTAAGGGAGATGTATAAAGGTTCATTATGTGCAAGACCTTCAGGAAGTAGATCTTTGTCAATGAAAGCTATTGTTGGTTTTGGCACTTTGGATGCCATTATAAGGCCCACCAGATTCTCAGGAGTGATATCGATGGAAACTTTGGCTTTTCCTAAGGTCTTGACGAAGGAATTGTGATGCTTATAAGAAGACATGAGTAGTCCCCAGATAGAGATATCAGCTTGAATTTTCTTTAGTTGTCTTAAAACCCTGTCTTCTTCAAGTTCCATTCCTTGGCTTTCTTCTTCTTCTTCCTCCATTACTCGAGTTGTGACCGAGCCTTCTCCACTAAGCTTGGGCAGCTTGTACACCCTTCCACTTCGGGTGAGATGACCTATCTCCTCTTCCTGAGTGCTCCAGAGATTAGTAGGCTCGATTCTTTTGGTTTCCCAATCGCTTGGCAGGGCTTGGCGTACTTCCAACCACCAATCCCCATCATCAATTGCACAGATGTAAAGGAAATTGAACTCGTCTTTCGTCACAAGACACCCATTATCCTTAGAGAAAATCAAAGATGGTTTGGCTTGGGTAGTTGGGATGATGAATCGGGTAGGGTTATATGTGGAGTTGTTGGATAGGTTTATGAGATTGATGGTTCGAGGTGGTGGTTCAGCATTATGAGTTAGGAATGGGTTGAATTGCACGTTAGGTTTGGGTGGCTTTATAGCTTGGCTATTAATGAGATCCTGGATATCATGACAGAGACGCATGCAACGGTCTGTCTCATGCCTAGGGTGTTGATGGTAAGTGCACTGTTTGCTAGCTTCATAGTTTGAGCTGTGAGGTGGTTGAGGTGGTGGGTTACTCAAGGGCTTCAGATGCCCTTGACGGCTTAGAATAGTTAAGGCTTGGGATGAGGTCATATAGAGAGGGTCAAAATTGCGGCGGGGGCAATTTGAGTTTCGGGATGAGCTAGCTTGGAAAGGGTCTTGAGGTAAGGCTGGTCAAGAGTGTTTATCGAGGCATGAGATGCACGGGTTGGGAAGGTTTTCTTGGGTGGAGGAGGAGCTTCTTCTTTCCCAATGAGCCCTAGCTTGATTCCATCTTCAATCTGTAGCCCAGTAGCATGCAGGCATTTGAAGTCGATGATAGCTTGAGTGTAGATATGCCTAAGATACTTGGGCTGCAGGTTTTTGACAACTATCCTCACTTGATCTTCCTCAGAAGGACAATTTTTCATCTTGGCGGCCTTTTCTCTCCATCTTGCCACAAAGGTAGCAAAATCTTCGTTTGACTCTTGCTTGGTCATTTCCAAATCTTGGGTGGTTAATTCAATTTGGACATTGTATGCATATTGCTTAACAAAAGCATTGGCAATTTCTAGCCAAGTATGATAGTGCACAAATTCCAAAGTGAGGAACCAATCGAGAGCGCTGCCAATGAGAGTCCTTTGGAATAACTAAGAAATGAGCTCGTCATTCAAAACCCATTGGTTTCAGGGTGTTGATAACATGACGGACATGGCTGGTTGGGTTACCAATTCCATTGAATTTCTCGATGTTTGGCACCTTGAACTTCTCAGGCAGTTGAGAATCCGAAAAAAGTCAAAGCCCTTCAAAGTCCAGAATTTGGTCCCCCTAGGAACGGGCCAAGGCGTGTTTGATCTCTTTGACTTGCCTGGTCAATTCAGGGTTTTCTGTCAATACCACTTTAGGAGGATTTTCTGCTTCTTCCTCGTCCTTCTTGTCTTTAGCATCTCTTGCTGCTTTCTCGGCTAGTAAATAAGTGATTTGAGCTTGAAGTTCAGCAATAGTGGCGTCATTGTCTGCCATTCTTGAAATGGGAGTGGAAGGATGGCTTAGTAAAGCTCGGAGATTGGAAGATGATTGGGTTCGTTGAGAAGATGGGGACCGCGAAGTCCCAGGAAGTGATGGGGACCGTTGCAGTGAAGGTGCTTTGACAGGCGAAGATGACAGATGGGATGGCTGTAAAGACCTCTGTTTGGTATGGCTTCAGATATTGTAAGAGTATAAAACTGGTTGTGGTTGCTTCTTTGTTCTACCTATCGTGCCTGCTTTAATAGTAAAATACTTGTAAGTCCGTGCTTGGCTGTATAGGGTTAGGATTTAGGATGAAAATCCCAACCCTTCTGCATAGAAAGAAATGTTACAACAACAATTTATACAGGGTGTGAGGATGAACTTTAAAGCAAAATGCAGGAAAATTCCTTAAGCTGCGGGTTCCTATCTTATTCTAATAGGTTCTATGGCTCTTTAACACATGTAAGGTTTGGGTAGTCTCAATGGTGCTCCATTGCCAAAGGGCACCAGTCTTCTTACCAGCCCATCATAGGCGGTAATCAGGTGATCCCCTTTCTGATATACCACTAGGTACAAGTGACTGTGGAGTTTGCTGGAACCCCTAACATAGCCCGTGACATGCCAGGATATTAGTTGAACTCAACGAGGTTGCCCGCTCGATGCATATGATACAAGAATTAAATAAACCAAATATTAATCCTATGTCGAACTTTCTGGTTATGGCTCTCAGTCCCCAACAGAGTCGCCAAAAATAGTAGACACCTCCCAAACAGGGTATCGCCATACAGATTGGTCATTGTTTGTTGTTTGTTTTGTTTGGTTGTTTGCTTCATAAACCAATATCGTGGATATTCCCATGGCTAGGAACATCGCCACACAATAGCGGTTATCATCAAAACAGAGTTGCCACCTAATTTATAAAATTTAGGAAAAACAAATAGAGATTCCGGGTACGAGAGCCAAAAGTACAATAAGGGGAAGGTGTTAGGCACCCCTTTTTGCCTAGCCATGAGATTGGTCCATAATTGTTCAACATACGATTAACACATGTTTTATTTAATTTTAACACATAGTCTGTTTTTTAGCCTTTAACAGTGAATAAGGTGAGCCACTACAGTAATTGAAAACATGCATCAAAATAAGCAGAAAATATGAACTCTTCCAGGAAAATAGATCCCTCGGCCGGTGAATAGATGTCACGGCTGAGGAATCTCACTGGATCGATGTATCGGCCGAAAGATCAAAGTCTCAGCCGATGTTCTTCCTCACACCGTACTAAATGATTAACAGAAAGCTAAAAACGCTATGGTTAATAAGCAAAAGATATAAGTAAATCAAACCATGGGCCTTTGGGCCTCACCACCTTGATCCCTCAGTTGCTTGATTGAAGGTGATTGACTGATTTTCTTCTTGAAAACCCTAGGGTTAGGGTTTGCACTTCAGGGTTTGATCGTTGGATTGTGGCTGCCTTCGGGTGGTTAAGGCTTTTGAAGAGGGAGTATGAGAGAGTATATTTGCAGAATTTCGTGACTAAAGAGGGTGTATGAACATATGAATTTTGGAACCCTAAGGGCCCTTTATATAGGCAATTGGTTATTCACGCCAGCCAATCAAATAGTGCGAATCATTAAGGAATTCTAGGGCAATAAGATCTCTAGGCGAATCTGCTTTCGTAGCCCGAATGCATCGGAGAAAGGTTGCTAGGGTTTTGGGGATCGGATCAAAGGTATGACAGAACATTCCAGAATTTGGAAAATAGACAATCTAGCGGCTGAGCAAAGGATCTAGCAGCCGAAGGATGGATTAGGTGGCCGAAGAATCGATCTGGCTGTCGAGGAATTGATCTCTCAGGGAGATTTTCAAGCAACATGTTTCACAGGTGAAAGAATGATGTTGAGGCCGTGAGATCAATGTTACGGCCGAAAGATAGATTTTCCTAGGATACTGTATTTCTATCTGAAAGGCTATTTGGCTCTGAATTGGGTCCTTTAAGTGGCTAAAGGTACTCACCATAAGTCCATGGGTTCACGAGAAGTCAATCAGCAATCACTGTATCCATTCATCATCGGGATGGTCCCCAAAGTGAGACTTAAAATAATCGTTAGGCCAAATTGGGGTGTCAACACTCTATGATGACTACTTGGGCTAGAACCCGTGAGTCATCCTTCTACGTTAGAAGTGATAGAAACCTTTGTTGAAAAAGAAAAATGAAGACATGAAGCAACATGCATATATATGCATTCTCTTACAAGGTTGTCTTACGTTCTTGAACCAATAATTATCTTTCTGCTACATTAGTATCATCATCCCTCTGAACCAACAAGGGGAAGTACGGAATATTTACCTTTTGTCCATTGACTATTAGTTCTCTTGCATGGTTAGTCATGAATTTGAGTGGAGATGATACAAGAAAAGAAGAAATAAACCGTAATTAAGAATGTTTTGCTTCTTTAATTTGATTATTAGTATTATTATTATTTTCACTAAATTCATCCACAAGTCCAATGCAGTTGTTCTCATTCGATGCACAAGAACACAGATTTATTTTATGTAAAATTCATTCATGAAAGTATAAATTCGTAGTGTAGATAAACTTAAGTCAAATTAACCTCTCGTTTATCGAAAGGGTACGTTCTTGTGAAATTCACAATAGTCAAAGGAGGAGTCCAATAATTTTAAAATAGTCCAAGGAGGATGATGAAGCAACTTTGATGATAGCTCCGACTTGAACCTGCAAAACAAAGCTGATAACTTGTGTCACCGGTATGGTGGCAAGCCAACCACCCTCCGATGCCAAAGTCAGCAGAAACCTTGTTGTAAATGAATGGAAGATCTCTGTGTTAGAGTTGTCTATATTATATTGGTGTTCTACCGTCGTATTTATAGGCATTACCATCAGAGTTTGAGTCCTCGTAGGTTCCAGATCTCCTCTTTGAGGAGTGTGGAGTCCTACCTTAGCTAGGAATCCACAGGATTCCTGCCTGGGCTAGGAATCCCATCTTCAATCATGGTTGTGCATATCTCTGGCCCTTTAGGCTTATCCCAGCCTTCCCTTATCCCTTAGGATTCATCCTTCCTGTCGTGGCATTTTTAAGCATATCTTTCGTGCGATACCATAGAAGTTACACTCTACAAGGGAGCTAGGGGCCGGAGCTGGTCCTTGGACTTTCTTCAAGCTTCGGCCGGAGAACGGAGCTGGAAGGTCATTGCTCCGTTCCCTGTAGGTCCCTACAGGAGGCTTGAAGGGAAGGTTGCTCGTACTCCCTAGGTCCGTAGGCCTGGTCGTGCTGAGCTCTTTAGGTATATTCTACTTATCAGAGGAGATTGGGAGTGATTAATGACAGTGGGAGGGAGATTAGTAGCTTTTAAAAAAATTTGAGGTCTTTATCTTTATAATTCATTTTAGTAGGGAAAAAAAAGGGAGAAAAAATAGTTGAGTGTGTGAGGGAATACGCAAGGAGGATTGGTAGTGATGCATGAGATTGGGAGGGAGATTAGTAAGTTTTTGTTTTTATTTTTTTATGAGTGTGTTTGCGATAGCTGTGGATACAAAATTTTAAATTTTAGCTTCATATTCTACTGGAAATTTTAGATTCCGAATTTTAGTAAAAATTGAGAAACATGTTTGTTGCAATAGATTATGAGAATTTCATTTATTTTGTGAGAGTTTGTCTTGCAGAATCTCGAAAACTACTCAAACCCAGCTTTGGATTTTTTAGAATTTCTTTCGTTTCTCATGTTCTCAAAATCTGTAGATTTAGATTCTAAAGATTAGTTCTGTAGAATTTTTGACAAACATTCTAAAATAGTTTTTAGAAGCTATAATTTAAAAATCTGTCAAAAGAAGTAAATAATTTTGTCAAAAATAATTTTTCGTAAACTAAGAGAATCCTTTTACTTCTTTTTTTTTTTTTTTCTTTTCCAATCCTCCTTTTTACTTAGTGGGGCAAAAAAAGGAAGAAAAAATAGAGTTTGCGTGGGGGACCTAGAAAAAAGAAACTAACATGTGAAAGGGAAACCCAAGAAAAGAAAAGTACAAAATGACTTTGTTTAGTTCTCTTCTCAGAAATAATCTTTCCAAAAATTTTGACTGTTTCGTCATCCGTGTGTTTTTCGTCTTTAGTATTTTTTTGTCAAATTTTTTACTTATTTTATACTTTTTGGATATACATAGCGTACCTCTATTCAAAAAATAAAAGAGTTTGTTAAAATGTTAAATTTTTTTACTAAAAACGAGAAAATACGCAAACTTATAGAAGCTTTTTTTATCTCAAAACTGCAAACCAAACACAGTGAATGTTCCATAAACCCAAATTTGAGGACTGTGTTGTCCAATGTTCTGAATACCGTACCGGCCAGGGTACCGATTTTCCTACTAGTACGGTACGTACTGGTACCGGTCAAATATCGGGTACCATTTCAGATTGATCGCTATTAGTGTTATTTTTCTACTTAAAAGAATTTATAGTATAACATACACTTTTTTAAAATAAAAAAAAAAAAACGGTATTTGTTCGGTACTGTCCAGTATTTGCTTGGTACCGTCCGGTACTTGAAGAAAAAAATAAATTTAAAAATAGTCCGGTACTATCCGGTATTGGCCGATACTAACCGCTATGTCCGGTACCAGCCGGTACCAATCGGTATTTGAGCCGGAACGGAATTAGAGGTATAGGGTACCGGATTCTGTCAAAAACGGTACATACCGGCCGGTACGGAATGGTATTGATAACATTGGTGTTGTCCATAAACCTGAATTCGAGGACTGTGTTGTCCTTGAAATGATAATGTCACATCTGATGATCTCTCATAGAACTCAAAATACATGGGAAATGCTACTAATTAATATATACTACTCCGTAAAGGGAGAGCACAAATTGATGTCTCTTTTTATTGAAGCTTCCATCACAAAAATGATTTCCAATATGTCCTAATCACAACCCAAATTTTACATCCAATTTTACTATAGCATGAATTAACTTTAGAGCGAAATATCAAACTCAACCCCCGACCCCACACCCAAAAGAGAGCAAAGCTCCCAGATCTAGCTAGGATTGGGAGAGAGAAAATGCCCTGAGGGGAGAGGGAGAAGGGAGTGGAGGGGCTACTAGGGTTAGAGAGAAAGAGAGTAAAAAATACTCCTTTGTCATCATATATTTGTACTAAGGACAATAGAAAGACGGTCAACTGCGACCTCTTTAACACAAATAATTCGATTAAACGAATAACAACAGCAAATCAAGTTGGTTTTTGCCATGAATGACGCCGCACATTAATACTTATAAAAAAGGAGAATAACTTATTCAGTAAATAAGTTTTACGGAGCTCAATCTTACGCGTCCATAAGTGTTTTGGACGATCCGGATTAAAAATAAACTATTACCGGTTAGAGTTTAAAAACATATCTCATCCATTGATTGCTGAGATGGACAGGTGAGATTGAGCGCCTCCATGAGTATCTTATTCACGCCTCCTATGTGAAAGTTATTCCCACAAAATAAATGGTGTGAGTTGTCAAATGAGAAGGGATAGTATAGTCAAACATTTTTCGTGTAGCATTTAAAACCTATACATGTTCAAGAAATGGGAGTCATGGTATGATGCCAGCAACAATTGAGATTATTGGAGGGAACTAACGCGGTTGTTGAAATTAGAACCAAACACTAATTGAATATTGTTGAAGGAAATGGACCAAATTAAAGATGAGTCAAAGGTGCACAAAAATCCAATTGACATGGCTAGCAATTAGTAAAACTACTAAATTAAGATTTCATACAAACTTTACAATCTTGTCTTGCTATAAGGCTCAATTTGGATGACAACAATCGAAAATCAGGAGAGATATTCTATTCTCCAGGAATGTGATTTCTAGTAATGTGATTTATGGGTAATCTCATTAAAGCATTTGTTTTAACACGTAAATGTTAGCCAAGAAAAAAAACAAAATCTTGTACAAGCGTTTGTTTAATCATTAAAGCATACGAATGAAATGAGATTTACCTTAATTTTCCAAAGCTTCTCTTTTGACATTTCATCATCATTAACTTAATTTTCCAACGCTGTCCTTTTGACATTTCATCATTATTTCTTCATAAACCACAATCTTGAAAAAATTTGGCATAACCCTTTTTTTTTTGGATTACTCTGTCGTTATTCAAAAAACAAATTTGCTTTTGAAAGGTTTTTTTTGTTAAGTTTCATTGAATTATTTGTTTGTCTCGATGAAAGAAATACGAAAAATAAAAAATAATAACCAAAGATTGAGAAGAGCTAACGAAAGACAAAAGTTATAGTATAAAACAGCTAGATATTCTCAAAAAGTTCAAAAAAACTTAGCGGAATAATGCCCGAGTCTAGCACTATTCTACCACCGGGTGGTTTTGCAAATCGAACTTCAGAAATGCTATACACACAGCAAAAGTGTACAGATTTTGTGCACATATTTTTTGTGGAGCCCACTATTGGTCTCAGGATAATGAAAAGTTAAATAATTGAATCAAACATCTATGAGTATCGGATTGAGCTGATTTTTCGCGGGGGCTCTTGAAAAAATGTTTTACATTTAATGAATGGTTCGGATTATTTGTGTGGGATCCTTAGTGGGCCCCACAAAAAATATGTGCACATTTGCTATATGTGTAGCGTTACTGATTGAACCAGAAATGCTATACACACAGCAAAAGTGTACAGATTTTGTGCATAGATTTTTTGTGGAGCCCATTATGGGTCTCACACAAATAATTCGAGCCGTTCATTAAATGTAAAACATTTTTTTAAGGGCCCCCTCAAAAAATCAGCTCAATCCGATATCTATAAGTGTTTGATTCAATCATTTAACTTTTCATTATCCTGAGATTCGAATGAAAAGTTAAATGATTGAATCAAGCATCTATGAGTATCGGATTGAGCTGATTTTTCGCGGGGGCCCTTGAAAAAATGTTTTACATTTAATGAATGGCTCGGATTATTTGTGTGGGACCCTTAGTGGGCTCCACAAAAAATCTATGCACAAAATCTGTGCACATTTGCTGTGTGTGTAGCATTACTGATCGAACCACGGGTAAATCATAAAGTCATGACGCTAAAAAGTAAACACGGAACCGAACCACCGGAAGGTGAAGCAAAACCAATTAAAATTAGGCTGTTGATTTTGTCACTTTCTTTTTTTGTTACTCCTTTGCAAGTATATTTTTGGTTCGGTGAAGCAAAACCAATTAAAATTAGGTTGCTGATTTTGCCACTCTTTTTTTTTGTTAACGTCACTCCCATACAAGTATAGTTTTTGTGATTTTGTCACTCCTTTTTTTAATGCCACTCCCCTACAAGTGTATTTTTTGTGCAAAAATATACTTGCAGGGAAGTAGCGTTAACAAAAAAAGAGTGCCAAAATCATTTTCCTAAAATTATAGTCCCAATGATTAGTTAGTTTGTTTGTTTGTTTGGTTAGTTGGTTGGTTGGAGTACGATTCTTGGGTTTAGATAATAAGAAAGTAATCTTGTAGTAAATTTTTTGGTCCCGGCGTGGATGACCGACATTGACTGAATCGAAAAGTAAATTAGTTGATGTTGTATTGACTGCTTGAAAAACAAGAACGGATTACCTCGAATTCTGCTATTGAAAACAGAATACCAATTTGTAGAACGACGGCTGGGTTGAGTCGCGGACTAGGTCGCTTTCTTTAAGATGTTTCGCGGCTCTGCCCAGGTTGTGCAAGCAGTTCGTCAATGCCCCGCCGTCCCCAGGATAAAACAGCCCAGAATTCAGTACCTCTGCTCGGCTTTCTCTGCACGGAAGAAAAACCGAAAACAAAAACACAATCGACCTATTGCTCGAACTTAGGAAACATTTTTGGGGTGGAAGAGAGAGTTGTATTTCTGTGTGTTAAAACCAATTCCGAAAGTCTGCATTTATAGGTGCAAGCTAGGCTTGATTTTTGGAAGCAAAAATCAAATCCAAATCAAATTGCTTTGATTTAGCACATGTTTTTTAATCAATTCGAAAATCAGTCACAAATCAAAATCCCACTGATTAAGCACATGATTTAAACACGTTTTTTTCTTTCTTAATCAGATGGCTTTGATTAATCAGTTTCAGTTTTCCATTTTGAAAAAGATTGACCTGAAAACGTGCCCACTGATTAAGCACATGATTTAAACACGTTTTTTTCTTTCTTAATTAGATGGCTTTGATTAATCAGTTTCAGTTTTCCATTTTGAAAAAGATTGACCTGAAAACGTGCTTAATTATTTTAGCAAAAACGTGGGCTTTATTAGTACGTGCGCGAGGCTCAAATCCCGGATTTGCACCCCCCCTGCGCGATTAACTGGTTTCCAAATCAGTTTTTCAAATTGCCGCCCATTTTCCTGAGCGCGCGAGACCTCTCCTTGGGTCCTCATTCACAAATCCATTAGTGTGCAAAGTCATTTAAAGTAGATAAAACTTTTGTGACTAGCCAATGTGGGACTAGTGAAAAACTCAATGTTTTACAAATACACACCCAAGTTCCAACAGTTGAGGTGCGTATAAACTGGTTAGAGACCTTGACCGACAAAATAAATACTCCATCCGTCCCTATTTAACTGTCCACTACGATTTTGCATTCATTTTCAACAGCTTATATCTCTCGACGTATATTATATTTTACGTTTTTTAAACTATTGTTTTATAAAAAAATTAATATCTATCAAATAAGATTCATATTGCATATTTTTAGTAATATATATTGACAGATATGAAATGTTAAAAATGCATATAAAATCGTAATGGAAAATTAAATAGGACTGATAGAGTATACGAATAACAGCTTACCAGGTAAAACGGTGATGAGATGAACAGGTAAAAAGTGAAGGTCAATTCCACTGGGCGGACTTCCTCACACGGCCTAAAATATGCTTCCTTTTTTTTGAACTGAATTTTGAAAATAAAGGAGCAAACCAGAAAAGCAGAAGAAAACCCATCATCTTCTCGCTCCCCCATTTCTGGAGCTCCGCAACCATTAAAGCTTCCTCAACGATTGGCTCCCACTTGTAGAGAGACAAAATAGCTATACATACGTTTATATAGAATCATATACAGAGAGAGAAGGAGGAACTTGCAGGACGCAGGTCAACCACGTTGCGGGCTCCGTGCTTCATGTGAGTATTAACCTGAAACCTAACTCTTTCTCTCTCTATATTTATGGATATGTTTTTGGGTATATTTCGAGTTTATCTTTGCTTCAGTTTGTAGCTTCTACTTCTCTCCATATTTTGTTTTTTTTCTTTTTTTGCGGTAACTATTTATTTATTTATTTATTTTCTTGTCCAGTGGGACATATTGGCGATTTTTACGTCTTCTATTTTGGGAGATATGAGGATGTTTTTTTATTATGTGTTTATTAATAGGATCTGGAAAATACAGTTGATGGGAAAATAGGAACGAAAGGGCCATTCGAATTATAGCTATTTACCCAGGAAAGAAGAAAGAAATAGATTAATGATTATAGAGACTAGAGAGAACAGGAAAGAAGCCGGCTAGTTACCCAGGAAAAAGAGAGAGAAAGAAGCGGGCTTAAGGCCTTTTCTTATTGACTTACCTTATGAATATTGGGGAGAATAGATATTAGCAGATTTTTGTAGGGGCGGGGGTGTGGGGTTGGTTGTGGATTTTTTTTGGGTTTTGTATTTGGTAACTGAAAAATTACTCCAATTATGAGGAATACCTTTTTTGTCAATCGATAGGAGGTAGGGGAAGGGGTGCTGCAATTCACAATGAATAGGAATACCTTTAACAGCTTGAAATCCCAGTAATTTTGTGTCACGATTTTTGGAAACCCTGTTTGGATACATGTGGAATAAAGGGATTTATTGTTACTTTCAAATGGTTAGCTGGTATAGGGGGGTTGGGAAGTTAGACTGCAAGATGGATTCAAAGTAGAAAATTTGTTCAGTTTAATTTGATCCTTGTGTTATTACAGTCCCTCTAAAATGAAGGGTTTCTGATTAATCTATGAAACAACAGTCTCAAATTCATCATGATCAAAATGCATTTGTAAAATATCTAACTAAATTTGAGCTATTCAAACGGACTAAAAGTTTAAATGAAGTTCGATGACTTGTTCAAGATCGATTCGGTTGGGGGCCTAGGCAGGGGTACTTTTGTGTGCTTGCTAAATGGTTGGACAGGTTTGTAATCAAGGGACTGGGGCTGGAATTGACCAAACACATAAGATTGTTGGTTGTGGGGTTAGATTGGGAGGCCTAATGAGGATTTTGTAAATGCAAGAGGCACATGGTTTTTAGGACCTTTATTCTTCATGGCTGTACATTTTTCGTTTGCAACCATATAAAGCTCCAAACCAGTTAATGCATCTAGGCATCTAATAGTAATTTCTATTGGAAGCTATAATTTATCTTTGGATGATTAAACCCAAAACCATCCTTTCCAACACCATTGATCAAATGTGTTGGGATTTGTCCCACATCGGTTAATTATCTCCTCCAAAACTAGTATATGAGCCTGGGCAGCCTCTCCACTCTTTGCCAATTGGTTTGGAGTTGGATGCCTTAACATGGTATCAGAGCTAGACTTTCGGAGGCTTTTCCCCTTTGTTTGTGCCATAGTTGCACTTTGTTTCATTGTGATCCGTGTGTTCCGGATCCTTTGTTAACCTCTCCACGTGCGAATCAGGGGTCACACGTGCGGGGGAGTGTTGGGATTTGTCCCACATCGGTTAATTATCTCCTCCAAAACTAGTATATGAGCCTGGGTAGCCTCTCCACTCTTTGCCAATTGGTTTGGAGTTGGATGCTTTAACAAAATGCAACCCCAAGTGTTAATTTATAACTTTGTTTGAAGGTGTTGAAGAACTTACCGGATGTATCATAATCTGATTCCACTTTTTGTTGCTTGCACTTTCATTGGGTGGTAGGCCTTTTCATAATCACAAAAAATTGAGTGGATGCAAAAAGGATATGACTTTTGGATGAGGACTCCTAATTAGTTCTTCTTTTTTGTACAAGTATTTGGTGACTCCATTAATAAGCAGAAGAAAAAGACCAGTGATGAGTTTGATGTTGGCATGTCAAAAGAAAGAAAGTTGTATTAGCTACTTACTAGTTTGTTGACATGCATCATGAGTATTTGGTTGATGGAAAAAAGAAGAAGAGATAAGTTGTGTGAAGCATGCTAATTGCTTTGAAGGAGGGCAAGAGGGTAATTCCACATACCAACTCACCTAGGCAATTGCTGACTAGGGACTGGATACAGCTCAAATGCGTGTGGAACTTGCATCAGATTATGGTGTTGAAAGATGTTACATGAACATTGACTGGTAAATCATGTTGCAAGTGGAAATGAAGTGAAGCACTAGTTGATGTCAGAGTTGCTTACTTGCTTGTACAACAAATTTTTGCTCATTAGTTCGAATGGCTACACAGTTCCCACGGTTTGGCTCTGTGTCGGCTAAGTTCACGAGTTGGAGGTAAGCAGACTCGAATGCAAGGAGAGGAATGGCTCAATCATTATAATTATTTTAGAACCAGATGGAGTTGTTAGTAGTAGCCCATACTCGTCAAATTCATATCCCTTGTGCATATGGTTCAGCAGCTTCTGCTGCCATAGCTGTGCCCTCCCTCTATGTCTAAAGCAACAATCTCATGCAAATAACTTCCCTTGAGATCAGATACCAACTCATTATCAGGTCTGCTGGAAAATGACGTTGATTTTGTAACAGGCTTGCTGGGTCAGCTAACCAGCTAACCTTCATAATACCAAGTTTACAGACACGAAGTGGGTACAAACACAAAGTAGGTTAGGATTTTGACTACTTCTTTTCTAAAAGAAAAAATTGTAAATCTACTTGTAAATTTAATTGAAGATTTAATTAAATTAAATCTACAAACACGAAGTGGCTCTGATACCAAGTGGCTACATGCTAAAGTCCATTAATTTACAAGGAGTCCAAAATTGTAAATTAATGATTAAGAGGCTGGTACAAAGTAGGTTAGGATCGTGAGAGAGAGCAATAGAGAAAACAAGAGAGGAGATATTATAGAACACTTGCACTGGCCTGGATTACAATACGGGGAAGTCCTCCTTTTATAGGCGTAAGGAGGCTGCTTACATCATCCGCTGCATTATACAAACAGTACCTATACATAATTGGTTATTTCTATTCAGTACATGGTGCATATTATTGCTTCACCTGTCTTCGTACTGCATGCTACTATTCTAATCTAGACTTCTGCACTAAAGTCCATTACATAATAAGCAGAACACCCATAATTATACCTAATACTTTCACCCTCTCCGGAAAAGGACATCCCTACTTTATTTTATATTACATCATAAAATCCAGCTGGCACGAGCACATGGTTGTCACTCTGGATCATCTGAACTACTTTCTTCATCTCTGTCAGTCAAGTGATACTATGTCAAAAGATAGCGAATATTTTGGCGCCATTCTTCCGGATAAGTATCATTGAATTTTCAGTTTGCAGTTTCATAATGGAGGAGAGATGAGGGAACTTCTGCAGGTGTCAATCCATTGAGTGAACACAGTGTTTGAGTCATGACCAGATAATTTCCATTGTGGATCTCAATGCTCGGGGACTCTTGATATGCTATACCGTTACTGTATAGGTAGATCTCGTTGTGAAAGACCTATTACTGGATAATTCATTGGTAGAGTCAAAGAGCGGTAACTATACAAGTTACCAAGAAAAATGAAGTAAGAGGCTCCGGTGTATAGAGAAGACCTCGCCGTTTAAGAAGTAACCATAGAAACGATGGAACCCACAATTTATTTATCCACTGACTACTTTTATATTTAGTATGTTTTTGATACCTAGTCGAATACAATTTCCTTTTTTCTAGGCATTTTACTTGTACTTTGAAAAAAGGAAAAAATTGTCGTCGGGAAGGTTAGAGTAGCCCATCTTCATAAGCAGACGTCAATCGATTCAAAAAATTTTAAAATATGAAAAATAGATGCCTTTACATGAATGATACTGGGAGAATGTTTAATATGTTCTTGATTAAAAATTCAAAACATAGTTGACCCTACCCAGCAATGTGACATGGTTACCCTCGTACATGAACTATGTGTTTTTTGTTTGTAACAGAACGTGAATTTACATTATGCTGCATCAAACTGTTCATGCGGAAGGACCCGAGTAGTTTCTACATGCCGGATTTTATAAGATTTTATCGGTGTCCTATTGTGTGTGTGGCTTGATTATGTTTTTTCCACATGTTTTGCGAAATGCCCTTTTATTGGTCTAAACTATGCTTGTCTCTATTGGTTCTAATGCACATTAACGTTTCATTCACAGATTTCCGGTGCCTTAGAGAAGATGCCAGAGCCAGCTGTGAAGCTAGAGAATGAAAGTTTGAATGGTAGGAATCATAGCGAATATGTTAGGTTGGGTATATCCGATGATCCAGTTGTAGCTGAAACTTATACCTTTCAAACCCAAGCTGAAACAAAGTATACGTCAGTCATCTGGTGGATCAAAGCCATATTATGGTGCTCCATAAGTGTATTAATTCTATTCATAATCGTTAAATGGGGAGTACCATTTCTATTTGTGAAGGTATTTCCGTATCCTTAACTTTTGTCTCTTTGTGGATTTGTTGGGGCATGATCTGCTCCTATGTCCAATTAAGAACACGCAATAAAGTGAACAGCATTTCTTCTTTTCCTTTATCAGTCTTTACCTCCAGTTGATGGGCTAATCCATGAATTACTTGATTATGGCTCAATGTCACAGACTCACAATATTATCTTTTTTCATATCATTGTAGACATGTCTTATGGACAAAGTGCCATTTGGATTTCGATGTTACCCATGCCATATTTCATTTTCTGTTTCAAATTCCTTTTTCTGTACTTATTCCTTGTTGCTTTGTTCTCTAACTACCAGCAGTTACCTGATTTGTACAGCCGTTGAATCTTGTGTGATGTTAAAATTTCCGTTGGGTGTGTCCAGCATAGTTGTTAGATTCATATGATTCACGATTCAACATGATTCAGTGGGTAGGAAATAGCTGCGAACCATAAGTGAATCGATGATCCAAATCGGTGAATTGAATCGGCGAATCGTTCGATTCACTCAAAATTTTCGAAATTCATTTTGAATCTTTTTTGGCTTTTTTGTTGTTGGAAAAGGGTCCAAACTATTTATTTAAGGTCTTTAGTATTGTTATATTCCATCTTTTGTCTATGTTTCTCCTTATTTAGTATCATAAGTATAAAGAAAGGGAGATTTATTTCGAGAGTGAATATATAAATGACAGAGAAAATGGAATACAACCACCCTATAAGACCTAAGGATTTGTTTTGTACTTTTAACTCTTTTTCAGATATGGACCATAAGTAGGATTCACGAATCATCATCCCTTGGAAGTTGCAGTAGAAGCACCTTACCTATTACTCCAAATTATTATCAAATCATCATTTAGAAGAAGCTTTTTGTGACGCCCCGCCCCTGGGAGTTCCAGGTAGTGGTCGACCGGCCTAAGGGTGGTTGGGACCCATGCGGGGGCTGTCTGGCCGGTGACCAGAGAGGTCAGTCGGGGGGGTCCCACATCGCTTGGTGAAGTGTAAAGTTGTGTGCTATAAATAATAGATCGTCATCCTACCTTGTATAAGACCTTTTAAAGCCGTGAGGGCGTCAAAGCCCATTGAAACTTCACAATTAAGCATGCTAGCCTTGGAAATCCAAGGATGGGTGACCTCACTGGGAAGTCTGATGGAGTTTGAGGTTCAAAGCGGACAATATTGTACGGTGTAGGAGTGGGTCATTCTCGAGTCGATCCACAATTGGACAACCTTGGTGTCCAGCACAAAAGGCCTAACCTTCTTACTTTGCCTGAAAATCATGTCTTGATAGAGTATATGGAACTAGAAGTCATGTCTCTGTAGTATTAGTATTGTCGTCTTTATTATTTCTGGCTATAGGCAAGCTTTTTACTTGTACTGCATTTATCACAGCATTGCTTTCGTTGCAGCTTTTTTTAACTGGCATTTAAGCTTTTGCATACTCTTAAAGCTTTGTACAAAGCCATGTTCTTTCTAAATAACAAGGATTGCGTCAGGAATGTGAATGGCTGAAATTATGCTATAGGAAGTTCCGTGAAAACTGAATCAATAGAGCCAATGTTCTGAATACCGTACCGGTCAGGGTACCGGTTTTCCTACTGGTACAGTACGTACTGGTACTGGTCAAATACCGAGTACCGTTTCAGATTGATCGCTATTAGTATTATTTTTCTACTTAAAAGAATTTATAGTATAATATACACTTTTTTAAAATAAATAAAAAATAAAAAATCCGGTATTTGTCTGGTACCATCCGGTATTTGCCCGGTACCGTCCGGTATTGCCCGGTACTTGAAGAAAAAAATAAATTTAAAAGTAGTCCGGTACTATCTGGTATTGACCGGTATGTCCGGTACCGGCCGGTATTTGAGCCGGAACGGAATTAGAGGTGTAGGGTACCGGATTCTGTCAAAAACGGTACATACCGGCCGGTATGGAACGGTATTGATAACATTGAATAGAACTTGTTTTACCTAGCAGTTTCAACCCATACTTCTTTTGCAATTTCAACCCGTATGTTGTTTTGGCTTCGTCAAAGGCTTGCTTAATTAACAAAAACTGTAGAACATCACATAAACTACTTTATACTTGTGAAGACTTATCATAGCAAGTTTAGACAAGAATACAAGACCTTACCATGTTATGACGGATACAACAGAACGATGGACTAAAAAATACAGCAGACTTTTTTCCCCCATGGTATAGCACTTCATTTTCCCATTCACAATATATAGAACCTAACTTTGTGGGTTCCAAATTTAACCCATGTTTTCTATGCTATATTTCTTCGTGGATTATTTCTGCTATTCAGCAGCACAGAGTTAATGTTACCAATATGGCATCACTAAACCTATAATTTGTCCATTTTTGTGTAGGTTCTCATTCCAATCATGCAATGGGAAGCCACTGCCTTTGGCCGTCCTGTTCTTGCACTAGTACTTGTTGCTTCTTTGGCATTGTTTCCTGCACTCTTAATTCCTTCTGGCCCTTCCATGTGGCTAGCTGGAATGATATTTGGATACGGCATTGGATTCGTCATAATTATGGTTGGAACTACCATCGGCATGATTCTGCCATACTTGATTGGATTACCCTTCCGTGACCGAATTCATGTAAAACATCAATAGATTTTCAGTGATGACGATTGACTGAATTTTCGTTACTTTCAGCCTTTCTTTTGTTCTCCAGTTTACATACGTCTCTTATTGCATATGCAGCAATGGTTAATGAGATGGCCTCAGAAAGCTGCAATGATTCGACTAGCAGGAGAAGGAAGCTGGTTCCATCAATTTAAAGTGGTAGCACTCTTTAGGATTTCACCATTTCCATACCCAATTTTCAACTACGCAATAGTTGTGACAAGTATGAGGTTTTGGCCCTATTTCTGGGGATCAGTTGCTGGAATGGTTCCGGAAGCATTCCTTTACATCTATAGGTTCGTTTCCTGAATTTTCTTTGTGGTCATTTTTTCTGCTTCTTTGATTATAAAGGAAATTATGTTATAAATCAAGTTAGGGTTCCTCATTCAAAAGGGATTTAGAGCTATTGATTTCGTTGATTTACAGGCCTAAATCAGCCTAGACCACTCTTCATCTTTAGAGACAGCCACTTTTCAAGTTGTGTGGTGGATGGAATCACATTTAAGTAGTAGTATATTTTCCTTGGATAGGCCCTTTAGAAACATGTTTGCAATGGCTGTGGAAACATAATCAAACCAAACCAAACCAAACCGAGCCTTATGTCCCAATCACTTGGGGAGCTGTAGAAACATAATTTAGATTTTAGCTTAGGTCTTTGCTTTTAATTATCGATTTGGTATTTTGTAGTAAACTAAGAAACTTATTTGCTTTAGCAGTGGGATTGTAATTTAGATACACGACAAGCCACTAGCGTTTGCTGCAAAAGTCCAAAATAAGCTTTTAAATCACATAGATATCAAATTCTGTTCCAAAAGCACTCAAAGCCAAGCTTTTCCACAATCACATTTTAAGGTCATTTCCACTTGTGGAAATACCCTGGAATCCAAGATCTGGTTAAGAGTTTTCGGTAAATAATCTAAATTGCTGTAAATAAGTCGATATATTTGTCTCCCAAATTTTGTGCAAATGCGCACATAGACTAGTGGATTTTGGTAGTTGCTGAGGCCTTATTTTGTGCCCTTATTTTCCGGTGCATACTGTGGTTTATCTTTTGCTATTTTGTTGTTCTTGTCAGCAGTGGTCGGTTGATGAGGACTTTTGCGGATGTTCGATATGGCAACTACCATTTGACTGCGGTGGAAATCGTTTACAATGTCATTTCCTTGATTGTAGCAATTGTTACCACAGTTGCTTTCACCATCTACACAAAGAGGGTGCTAGACAAACTCCAGAGTGCAAAAACCAACGGACAAGCCTCTGGTTCGGACCACAGCAACTTTGAGCTGGGGAAGCTTCCACTTGAAAGGCCCAAGCTTTTGGGTTTCTCATCGTCCTTGTCATAGCCTATGTCCTCTAGGTTTGTTAGTGTGTAGATAATTGTATAAGGGGGATTGTTTTAGACCCCTTATATCTGTTAATTACAGAAAAAAGAGAGTAAGAAAACACAGATACTTTGTAGTACCATACTTGAGAAAAGGGATATGCTTGTGGGCTCAGCTAGATGCGAAGTCATATTACTATATGTTATATTGTACTGATTCTACCGAAGGAACCAAGTGAAGTGCTCCACAAATTGGTTATATTTGCTGAAGATTTCTAGTAGCCAATGTCCCCAGCTATACAATCATTCCATACCGATATTTGTAGCTTCTTGCATTTGTGTAACAAGGGCCTTAGAAAGATAAAGATTCGGAAAGCAAATAATTTTTTGTTGCAGCTAACCGCTCGAATCCTGCTTATATCAAATTGTGATAACTCTTTCTCTAAACTGAACTTCCAGAAACCAATGAGCTCCAGCACACTAACACAAAGCAATGAGAGTCATTCACTTACTTTGTGCAAAGACAGTTTATGCGGCCAAGGAGGCAGAGGCAAACTAAAAGGGCATGTTTCGTCCTAGGGGATTTCCATAGGAACATACAACCATTTCCACAGGCAAGCCAGCCTTCGTACCTTCGCAAAAAAACTCATTAGTAAACCTATACTCCAATTCCCCCATGCCTAATCAGGAATGTGAAATTCTGTACTCTTCAATCATGCACTTGAGGGGAAGGGTGTTGGTGGTATATAAAACTCGTTCCTGCAGCCAGTGGATGAGTGCATAAGTGAATGCCATCAGTCAAGTACCATCTGCCCCAACGGCCAATCTCTCCCTAAGAATTTCTGTGAGCGGCCAAATTTTACCATGTCATCAAAAAATCAGATGGTGGTACCATGGTACCGTTTCTGCAACCCCCAGTTTATCTGAACAGAGGTATAGTGAAGAGCAGAACTGGCTCAATATATATAACTTGGTATAATTTGCCGCAGAAACCACTTGGGACCATATCTATATAAGTGGCACCATATGTATGGTATAATTTGCCGCAAAAACCACTTGAATGAAGCTCCCCTATTAGGGATTCCTCGGTTGCTTGATGGTAAGGCGTAGGTCAATTATACAGAATGCCTCAAGAACCACAGCCACAGGTGATGATAATTTGTAAAATTGCTACCTGCAAGTACCTGCAAACTTGGTGCTAGTTTGGCTAGTTGTAACAATGGCATTAGCTTCACACTTTCAAGTGTAAGAATTCACATGAACTGAATTCACGAAGAAATCCCCCCAGAAATATAGAAAAGAACTTCAAGTACATTCGATCCATTGAAACCACCAACTACATTAACAGGAAGACATTTATCATCACAAATGAGAATCAATGCCGGCCGGTACACAATAAATCTCATTGAGTTCCCAAAGCAAGATCATGCCAAGTATCTCCCTCAACTTCTTGATTCTCCTGATCTGATAAAATCAAATTCAAAGGGAAACAATGAAGTCCATAATTAGGTGAATTAATAGGAATATATTTGCTGGACACAGCACTCAGCAGGAAACCCTAACTAAAAAAACGAGAGGTAATCCATGAAAGTAGCAGCACAAGCACAAAATATATTTCAAGCAGTAGGTAACATATCAAGTTCTTGACGAAGGGCTAGAGGTCAAGATCTCATTCATAAGCAGTTCTTTGCCTAATGTTGCATCAGTTCTGATAATCTCGGAGTGTATCTTCAATGCAAATACGTTTGGATTAGGAAAACTAACTCATGTGCAATACGTTTTAGATTAGGAAAACTAACTCATATCCCAACTAAAACTAGAACAGTAACAGGGAAGAAGAGGCTGGCAGATGTAGGATTAATAAAAGGCAAAGTCCACTTCCACCTCTTGTGGTTTTGGCCATGTGCAGATACACCCCCTGTGGTTTAAAAGTGTGCACATAACCTCATGTGGTTTTAAAATTGTGCAGATAGACCCCCTGCCGTCATGTTTTCCATCCATATTAATGGAGGTGTACCTCACACGCCTCTAGAGTGTAATCTGAGTCGTTCATAATGTATTAAATAAAGAATAGAGTATCTCTGTAAAAATTCATCTCGATCAGGCATTAATAACCCAGTGATCTAATTTGTGGTAAATTCAAATTGGAAAATTTAATTTCATAACAAAATCGATTCGACCATAAACTTTTAATTTTTTGATTGACTTGAATTTTGGCATAGATATAGTACTCGTCAAACTCTACAATATCAATGGTTTGGATTCAATTTTTGGTATAGGGGATGGTGAGGTTAGATTTAAAAAATAAGAATCAAGGGAGATGATGAGGGTATATCGATCTTTTAATGTTTTGTCTGTTAATATGGATAAAAACATGACGGCAGGGTGTCTATCCGCACATTTTCAAAACCACAGGAGGTTATGTGCACACTTTTAAACCATAAGGGGTGTATCCGCACATGGCCCATACCACAGGTGGTCGAAGTGGACTTTGCCCATTAATAAAAACAACAGAGTTGATCGTTTAAAAAGGAAAGACTGCATGCGAAAGTGGAATGAGAGGAAAGAACGAAAGTAAAAAGAAAAAGTTGTTTGCAGCAGTCGGAGAAGAACATGTGGCAGTATCTAAAAGGGTATACAAAGAGATGTACACGTGGTGAATTGATTTGGAAAAACAAACATATATGGAGGTGAACCAAAAAGAGAGTGAAATTTTGTCAATGAGAAGATGAAAAATAAAAATAAAAATTCCAGGCGATTAGAACAGAAAGTTATCAAACAACCTCCAAGTGCAATAGAGGACTCCCATGACTCGGAAATTTGACAGCCTTACAAGACCCCTCCAACCGCAGTTCCATCTAAACCTCAAGAGATCAAGTTAAACCTAATAGTACCATGTTAATCTAGGGCATCTCCAATCCACCTCTATTCTTCCAAAATAAAGGACGGATGTGACACATTGAGAGAAGATTTTATTTTATTCCCTTTTTGTACTTCTTGGGAGAATCTTTAAGGGACTCACCGTCCTTTTAAGAGTTTGGTCCTCTAAAAGTAAATTTGGAGTACAAAATCTCTCCAAACTCTAAAAAAGACGATGGGTCCCTCAAAGATTCTCTCAAAAAGTACAAAAGTGAAGAAAAAATGGAATAAATTACAAAATCTCCCCACAATGTGTCACATCCATCCTCTATTTTGGAGGAATAGAGGTGGATTGAAGATTAATACCACTAGAAATACGGGATACTTTAAAACTGATATGTGAAACCTTTATGTGCTCATTTTTCTATGGCAAATGCTAACATCCGCAGGGTAGGCTGAGGTTAGTATGGCACACGCGCCATCTTTGTAACCTTTTAATGTGAATCAATTCAATGTCAGTGTATGCAGTTAAACTTTTTACTTTGTGCGCCAAAAAAACATTTTAGCCCTTCTCCTGTTCCCAATCTCTACTGACGTGAAATTATAAAGCACTCTCTCTCTTCTCCTACATACCCCAAAATAGCCTCTCCCTTTCTTTTCCTTTTTTTTGGTTTAAAAAATATGATTAAAAAATTAAGTGCTCCAATTTTCAGTCTCGTTGAACCGGTGAGAAGATTTTACTTTTTTGATCATTTTATCCTAAATAGTCATAATGGATTTTTGGCTCTAAGGCCTTTCAACGAGCACCTAAGACTCTTTATTTAGTTTCAAGGCTCTTTTAGCGTGCCCATTGAAATGCCTTAGAGCCAAAAATCCATTATGACCATTTAAGATAAAATGATCAAAAAAATAAGATCTTTACACCGGTTCAAATAGATTGAAAATTGAAATACTTAATTTTTTAACTATATTTTTTAATATATAAACGGTGTAAAAAAAATAAGTGTTGCAATTTTCAATCCGTTTGAACCGGTGCGAGGATCTTATTTTTCTTATCATTTCATCCTAAATGGTCGTAATGAATTGTTAGCTCTAAGGCCTTTCAATGAGCACCCTAAGAGAGATCTTATACTAAATAAGGAGACTTAAAGTGATCGTTGAAAAGCCTTGGAGCCAAAAATTCATTATAACCATTTAGGCTAAAATGATAAAAAAACAAAATCTTTGCACCAATTCAACCGAATTGAAAATCGAAACACTTAAATAATATTAAATAAATAAAGGAGAAATAAGAGAAAATGGGGTAGTGGGTATTGCTAGCGGGGGTATTTTCGGAAGGGAGGTGGTGTTAGTACATAGTCTACTTACGCTAAGGCCCGTTTTGACTTAATAATCTTGGAGGATTGTTTTTCCTTTAGTCATTTTTTTTCATTTGTTAGTTTCTTTTGAAAATTTTTGGAGGAATATTTTTATTGGTTCGTCTTGACGAGAGAAGTCTTATAAGTGAAAATTATATTCAAAACTAAATTCTAGACGTACTAATAATTTACAAAAAGTTAAAGCAAAAGTAACAAATGCAATTTTTTTAAATATAGATGAAAAAATAAACTAAACGGATTATTAAGCCAAATTAGCCCTAAGCCTTTGGATGTATAGCAACTTTTTCCAAAAAAGAAAAAGAAAAGTTATTTCAACCATTGTCTGGAAAATTATGAAACCGTGTTCGGGTTGGTTTTTTCAAATCTCCGTTTTTTTTTTTTTTTTTTTGATTGGGTGAAAGGGTTGGTTGACTTGGGTAAAAAAGTGAGAAATTTCATCAAGAATAAAGGATAAAGTTGTAATTCAAAAGGCAAGGTACAACAATGAAAATGTTCCCAAGGTTTGCAGTCAGAAAAGTAGTTTTTTTTTTTTTTTTTTGAACTGAGTCAGAAAAGTAGTTGGAAGGACGTGAATATTGCATCGGTCGAAGAGAAAGCTCACACTTAACCTACGCCTATAGGGCAGAGAATAGCGGAACCGTTTTTCTATTGCTTAGAGACAAATTTAAGGCTAATACTACCATCACCATGTAAACATATATATCAACAACAAATACAAGATAGTATAAAACAATTATGGGTAACCCTTGTGTGCTCAGTAAGTGCCAGTATTGGAACAATGAATCTTACACGTTTAGTAAACTACCAGAACTTTATTTAGACCTTAGAAGATACTAAAAAAGATATGAGCAACGCGATAGAGGCAACAGAAGACTCAGAGCATTAAACAATCTAAAAAACTGCATTGACGAAAATATTTCTTTACCAATTTTTAGAAGGGAAGGCAATGGAGATAAAAGGCTTACTCTCAAAAGTATAGGTTATACTAAATTGTCTCGATTTAACAGCACTCAGACCTCAAAATATATGCAAAAATGAGGAAAAATAAGTAAGTCTCATGTAAAAAACGGGCAAAAACATGAAAGTCAAACATAACATGTGTAATTGTGTATGACCTGCGTAACATACAGAGTGGCATGCCCAACGGGAACTGCGACACATCAAAATACGTGTCATCCCTAGTTAACAAAAGGTGAGTCATCATGTCCCAAATGTTAAAGGCATTTGCCGGGAGTACCACGTGTACATTGCCACATTGTATTCCGGGAGATTTGAATGGTTACCTCCAAAATAGTAAGTGACATAAATTAGTGATGCTCGCTACACCATAGGGTGAGATTGCTAGTAGGGCTGTTATGAACCCGACCGGACTGAAAAAACCGACCGATGGGTTCGATCTTCGGTCAGTCCAGGGACATTTTTCGGTGGTTCGGGGTGGATCGAACCAAACCGAACCTAGGTCGGTTCGGTCTCGGTTTTATGGAAATCTATACAGACCAAACCGAACCGAACCGAACCGAACTAAATGGGACCAACCGGACCGGACCGAACCAACCGAATCATATATATTTATTATAAATCGTTTTAATCTTGACCGTCAATCAATTTTGTGTTTTAATCTACACCATCCACTCCCAAACCCTACCCTATCTTTTACTCTCCCCACTCCAGAGTCTAGACCACGCAGCCATTCCCTCAATTCTCTCCCTTCTCTCTAACCTCCATGATCTGCACCGCCTTCCTCCACCAGTGTGCCGTCCTCGCCTCCGCCGCCCCCACTACGTACGCCACCCTCTCCTCCGCCATCCTCACCTCTGCCGCCCCCACCATCCCCGATTATCAACATCGGCACCGCAATCGATCTCCATTCCACCGCAGCCCTCAGATCTACTCTCTCTCTCTCTCTCTCTCTCTCTCTCTCTCTATGCGTGTAACGGCTTTGTATTTTTTTTGGAGGTTTGAATTTTGAATTTTGAATTTTTTTCAAGAGGAGTGGAATGGGAACTAGGGTGTGTGCGAGATTCGAGGGTGAAAATTTGAATGGAAAAAATTTCTTTCACTTTTCTCTATTGCAATTCCTCCATAATTAATTTTCTAATTTAGCTATTAGGCTCTTCAAAGCTTCAGTAGGCAAAGTACTTGATTTTTTAGCATTCTCGTACAGTTTATGACTCGGCCTCTCGGTTTAGTTTGGTACCAAAATCAATTAGCTAGTGCAGCAACCACCACTAAACATTGTTGGAAATATAGGACTTCCAGCTAGACCATGTCGGCGATGTCGCCACCTACTAGTGCTTTGGCACAAAAAAATTAACTTATAAAACATACTCCCCTCAGAGTAGACAGAGTAGATGGTAAAGTGAGGTAGAATAAAACTTATAGTTCCATGGTGCCATGCCATGTGATTAATGTTAAAGAAAAGTCAATTGATTTCAAGTTATTAGCAATCTACGCCAGCAACAATTACAGAATCACTTGTGGGCTATCTGTCACTCTACATATTGTTTCCAAACAAGAAGAGAAGTGGTCATTACTGTGTGCAACTAAATGTGGTTTATCTCTGTCTCATTATGTGTATGCAGAGCGGCTAGCGTGAGGAAGGGGGAAATCGCTATCAAAATCGCGTCACAGATATTATGACAACGCCGGCGAAATGTCTGACCATGAGCATGAGGTATTCAATCTCAAAACCCTATATTAAATGGCTTGAAAATCATATTTTTGTTGAATATAGTTCACGAGTTTAATGGGTTTAGTGTTTACAATTTACATACTGCTTAATTTTCGCATGAACATGAGGTGATTGACTGAAAATCAGTTTAGTGAACGAACAACATGAAAATCAGATTGTGATTATGTTGGTTTTAATTTTTTGCTGTGTTAGATGGATGATATGGATGATGATGACATTATGGATGAAGGTGCTGAGTTTGATATCCCTCAAAATGCTGAACTAAATGATGATCTGATGCCTGAAATTAACAATGAGTCTGAAAAAAAAGAAGGTTGTTGGTCTGAAAAAAAAGACTCCGTGCTGGAAGCATTTTACACTTATTACACCGGAAGGTCATCCAAAACCTAGGGCTGCATGCAATTGGTGTGGCGCAGATTATGCTTGTCACTCGAAGTTAAATGGTGCTAAATCTCTAACTCATCATCTAGCTTATCAGTGTACCAAATATCCACCAAGTAAGAAATTTATGGGTTCTAGGCAAAAACTCCTTAGTTTTCAAAAAAAATAACACAATGGTGAAACAAGTGCAAACCTTGTGCTTGTGGCATTTAGTGCTGACGCTTGTAAAAGAGCACTAGCGAGGATGATAATAATTGATGAGTTGCCTTTTTCATTTGTTAAGGGTGAAGGATTCAAAGATTTTATTAGTGTTGTTCAACCAGTGTGGAATCCTCCTCGTAGGCTTGCGATGACAAAACAAATCATGGTCATGTATGAGAAGAAAAAACATTGAAACATACACTCAAGCATCAAAGGGTTTGTCTTACAACGGACACTTGGACTTTGGTCCAAAATCTGAATTACATGTGTCTTACGGGTCATTTTATTGATGAGAATTGGAAGTACCAAAAGAAAATTCTGAATTTTTGTGTTGTTCCTAATCGCAAAGGTGATACTCTTGGTAGAATGGTTGAAGAATGCTTATTGGATTGGGGAATTGACAAGTTTCTAACCGTTACGGTTGATAATGCATCCTCGAATAATCTTTTGATTAAATACTTGGAGAGAAAGACCAAAGATAGGAAGACCACCATTTTAAATCACGAGTTCTTGCATGTGAGACGTTCGGCACACATCTTAAATTTAATCGTACGTGAGAGATTGCAAGAGATTGATATCCCGATTGCAAGGGTGCGCAATATGGTGAGATATGTGAGGTCCTCCCCATCTAGAATGGCGGAGTTTTGGTCATGTGTTGAGAAGAAGAAAATTGTCCGTAGGCTTAAACCTTGTTTGGATGTGTCTACTCGGTGGAACTATAAATATTTCATGTTGGAGAGAGCTTTAACTTATCAAAAGGCCTTTGATCGATTGTGTGATGACCTGAACTTTAAATTAAATGTAAGAGAGGAGGAGATGGACGAGGATTTTGATGATGTTGATGGTTTTGAGGGTATTGGAGAAAAGAAAAGGGGGGGGGGGGGGGGGGGGGGGGGGGGGGGGGGGGTGGGGTGGGGAAGGGAATGGGCGGAAGGAGTACGTTGGGCCTCCAAGTTCAAGTGATTGGGAAAATATTAAGTTGTACGTAAAGTTTCTTCGAGTGTTTTACGTTGCAATTTTGAAATTTTCGGATTCTTTGTACGACACTTGCAATGTTTTTTTTGATGAAATGGTGTGGATTCAACAAGACATTATAAAGTTGTGTGAAAATGAAGATAGTGATTTGTATGAAGTGGCAAAGAGTATGCGTACGAAGTTTGACAAGTATTGGGGAGATTTTGATAAGATTAATCAAATGATGATGTTTGTGGTTGTTTGATCCTCGATACAAAGTTGCATTTTTTGAGTATTGCTTGCAAAATACCTTGGGCTATGATAAGGCAATAGTTGGTGTGTTCATAGATAAGTTAAAAAGTGAAATTACCCGTTTATTTGGATGATATGTGAAGCATAATAGTAGCTTGAATGTGCGTAACAAAGAGGTTGGGGGATCATCGGACACCGTAGATTTGGATGGCTTGAAACAGACATTGGTAATCATAAATCTTTAAAATCTCAAT
This sequence comes from Rhododendron vialii, assembly GCF_030253575.1. NCBI lineage: Eukaryota > Viridiplantae > Streptophyta > Magnoliopsida > Ericales > Ericaceae > Rhododendron > Rhododendron vialii. The sequence goes on along the minus strand of NC_080561.1, from coordinate 24,054,202 downwards.
TTAAGATGTACAAACAAAAGGAGGGCAACATGGCAAGCAAAACGAAATTGGAAAAGTATCATACGGAAACTAGTGAGGATGATTGTGACAACTTTGATGTACTTCGTTGGTGAAAGTTAAACTCTTCGAAGTATCCAATTGTCTCTCAAATGGCACAAGATGTGCTAGCAATTCCCGTGTCCACGGTTGCCTCCAAATCCGCTTTTAGCACGGGGGGATGTGTCATTGATCCTTATCAAAGTTCTCTCTCTCCAAAGACCGTGGAAGCACTAATTTGCACACAACAATGGATTAGGAAACCAACCAAGATCAATATAAGAGAACAACTTGATGAATTGGATGCATTAGATTCGGGTACTACTCTTACTTTTAGTTTTTATTGACAAGTATTTTAGGGTCCTTAAATATGTTTTATGTTGAATGTCTTACTTGTATGTTTTCTTTGTTTTTGTTTTTGTTTTTTTTTTTTTATGTTTTTAGTTGTCTTGGAATCAAGTGATAAGGACTAAACGGTTGGTGCTTTGGTTGAAGAGTTTTATCATGGGTACACAAATGTAATTGTTTTGTTTGTCTACAAATTCTTGTTTTAATTTATCAGGTTAATTTTGAACTACCTTAATTTCTTTCTTATGTTTTTTTTTCACAGGGTATGGCTTGATGTGTTGAGGTGGTGATGGCGAAATGTTTTGAATTGGTGATGTTTTGGTAGTATTTTTAATGTTAATTTGGTGTTGTATTTTGTAATGAAACTAATGTAGTGAAAGGTGACTGTGACTGTGTAACTGTGTTAGCAACTTAGTATGGAAGGTGGGTGGTGAATTTGGAACATGGTGATTGTGAAATTTTTTTTTTTTTTTTCCCGGCATTTTGTGAATCTGGAACAGTCGAATAGGTGGACTATTTGCTTTGGTGAATCTGGAACAGGTGAACTGGTGATTGACTGATTGTGAATTTTTTTTTTTATCGGCATTTTTTAATCTGGAACAGGTGCACCACCTTGTGTAGGTTGAGATTTATGGGTTTCGCTCATTTTAGGTTCATGTTTTCTTCTTCTTTTTTTATCCGCAGGTTCAGGTTTTCTTTGGGTCTTGACTGTTTGCTTTGGAAAAAATGGCCCATATAAAAATGGCTCAAAACTAAGTGAAAAAAATGGCCATATAAAAATAGGTGAAAATGGCCCCTTATAAAAATGGGACCAAAATGGCTGGAAATGGCCCAAATAAGGGTGAAAAATGGCCCCACCAGTTGTTAGTAACTTAGGTTTTGGAAAAGGCTCAAAAGGCCTATTTCGGGGTGGACCGAAATCCCCCAACTCACCCTGAACCGAACCGAAATTAATACCGGTCGGGATCGGTCCCGGACTTATACACCCCGAACCCGATCGGTTTCCGGCAAATCCACCCCGAACCGACCCGACCAAATAACACCCCTAATTGCTAGTATGTCCACCGGAAAAATTCTATTTGAAACGGATTGTGTGAGTTTGTCAAATGCTCAACAAGCCACCACATTGGCGGCGGCGGCGCAGACCCCACTAATCAAGAAATTAACCCTAATTCGCAAACACCATCATCGCAAGTACTAATCAAATTGATCTGATGGAATTGAACACATACTCGAGTCTTCAGCATCATCGGTCCGAGAAGCCATCACCGGGGGCAACTGAAGATCTGTAGGCGTAAAAGGAAACCTAAATATTATATCAACAAATTCCATCAAACGAGAAAACTATATATGTACTTGTTAAATCGAACATATACGTATAAGCAGTAGGGAAAGGTGTAAAAGGGTAGGGGATACCATCATCTGGAAGAGTGTCTCGCATCCATTCCTCGTCGACGATGTCTATCAGAATACCTGGGTTCAGTTCCGCCATTGCAAGTTGCAACTGTGTGAGAGAAAGAGAGAGAGAGCGCTCACCGAGCTTTGTGACCGAACAGCCTCGGGAGGGGCTTTGCTTGTAAGTTGTAGTAACTAAGAATGGATTAAATTACATTAAACCCCCTTCGACTATCACTGGTTTCCGAGTTCCCCCTAATGTTTAAACTCAAATTTGGCTCTGTTTGGAAGGCGTGGAAAAAGAAAGAAAGAAAAAGAAAAAGAAAATAAAAGGGGAGGAAAATAAGACGAAAAAGGAAGGAAAAATTTACTATTCTCAAAATTTAAAATTGTTATTTTATTCTCTCTTTCTCTCCCAACCAAAAAATAGGAGGGAAAAAATTTTAGTTTTCCTTTCTTTTCCTTTCCTTTCCTCAAGTTCCAATCGATTGGTCGTCTTCGATTTTGGGAGAAAGCAAAACCAAGTGATTGGTCACATTGAATTTCTCCTTGATCTTTCAAGTAATCCTCACCATTTATAATGTCCTCCTGCTCTGGCTGAGATTAAACTCCAGGGGCTGCTTCTTCAATTTACGGCAAAGCGGCGTTCTTCTCCCATTGTCATCTCTTTACTGCTCAATTTCCGTGAGTAAAAGGTTGAATGCGATGGGCTACCGGAAGTACCGCTACTAAGAATCTATTATTGACGGAGAAGTTGGAGCTGAGCTTGAGGCGGCGATGGTGGGACAATTTTTTGTGAGAGTGGAAGATTAGGAGTAGGAGTAGTACCGCTACTGCACAATCTAGATGGTTATTGAAGTCATGCTCCCCATCTCATCATATATATATATACTAGCCCATGCCATGCTCGAACAATAAGCACGGACAAATAAATAATGAACTCGCATACAATAAATCAACCCCCTGTCCAAACAAATTCACCTATGTCCAAACAAATTCACCTATGAAAAAAACAATAACCCATCATATCAAAAATAAAAGGTTTTGGTAACCTTGGTGTGGGGGTTCAGGTTTTATGGGACCTAGGCCGTGATCCAGGCTGGGGTTCTTCTTCCTCAGCTCCGCTGCTCCTGCGACGTAACCTGCAGCAAGTCACTAGGGCTGAGTTAGCCCAGTGACCCTCCGATGATCAAGTCAGATCTCAGGGGTGGAAATTAGGTCTAGAGTTAGGGCAAAAAGCATACCTCTCACAATGAGCATCCCTTCGTATTTATAGACCTAGGATTCCTTGGCCTTCAAGCCAACGCGTGGGGCGTACGCTCGGGTAACCGCCTCGGGTGACGTCATACCTGACGCGGGAAGAAGACGGCTATGGAGCACATGGCCTGATCCAAATGATTGTTGTTGGCACGTGGTTAAAGGGGACCAAGCTTTGAAGCCGAAGCACGCTTCCAAGCAATGCACCGAGCGTTAAACCGAGCACAAGGTCAAGTCCATTGCCATTCACCAACTTACTAACCGAAACTCACAAGGTATAGATTCAATAAGCCTCGGCCTATTACCGACACAACAACCGAGGCCACCACAATAGCCCCTCAAGCCCCTGGAGCCTTGCATCCCTGCTTCAGGGTCTTGACCTCACTACACGAGACATCATGCCTTGATCTCTTTTCCAAAGGGCTACCGAAGAGTACATTTGCCTCGGTAGCTTCCGTCCAACCTGCCCCAGCGGCGAGAACCACATGTCAACAGCTACCGAGGTCTCAGAGGAGGAAAGCTGCCTCGGCACGAGCCATGTCAGTTGATTGGTACGAAACGTCGCTTCGGTGACACGCATTGCTATGCCAATGGTTTGAATATCCGGCGCCTGACCTCGGTGCAGAGCCCCTGATACTGGCCGTCCGATGATGACTAGCGTCGAAGATCTGACGGCTCGGTGCGCGACGCTTCGCTTCTTGCGCAGCCCTCCACCTCTCCCATTATAAATAGGAGAGACAGTGGTGGAGCGGTTACTTTTCCTCCGCTCCTGAAGATGAACTGCCGTCGCCGTTCGCTTCCAGCTTTCAATCGAGGTTTCAAGCACTTTAGCCACAGATTTCATCGCGAGATTGTGGTATGTTGATCTTCTCACCTGAAACTTCATGTCTTAATCATTTTTTAGAAGTTCTCGCCATTTTAAACGTGTATTACAATCGGACCACTTCCCACCGCCTCTGGTCCGCGGCGGCGCGGGGAATTTCCAGCACCGTTCTTATTTCGCCCGAGGTCCATATTCTTTCCGAGGCCTATGTTCAACCCGAGACTATAGGAATAGCTCCAAACCTCTAGGGCCTTAACCAAGGAAGAAGGTCCTGGTGAGAGGCGAAGAGAACGAGTTCCGAGGAGAAATGACCATCTTTGTCCCTGATTTTCCCTGAGCACATAGCTAACAGGTTTTTACTCATTCTTTTCCTTGCTAGGTAGGAGCGAATGGTCATTGAACTCTCCTCGGACAGTTCCAGTAGCTTGACTTCTTCCGCCAGTCTCGAGGAAATCTTTGAGGAGATCCGCTCCCTAGCCTTCTACCGAATTCCGATTGACTTCATCGAGCCCTTCGATCCTTTGAGAGTTCCGCAGAGGATAACCACCTTTGACCCGAGTATGACAGAGGCCCCCAGCACTTCGGACCACGGGCCGGGGCCATTCGCCGACGCCCCCGAGGAGGTTCGAGGACGAAGGAGGCCGATGAGGCCGTGTCCTTATCTGAATCAATACTTCAACGGGACCCCGGCTGCCTATGCCGAGTTCAAAAGGATTTACAACGTCCCCCTGGACGTAGAGGTTCGGCTGCTTCCCAACAACAACCCCAAGACCCTTCCTCACCGACCAGGGGAATTGATTTTTCCCTTGATGGCAATCATTGAGGGAGGGATTAAATTCCCTCTTCATCAATTCGTCCGACGGGTACTCCGGACCCTCTCTCTTACCTCCTCCCAGCTCACGGTAAACTCTTACCGAATTATCACCAGCATCATCGAGCTAAGGAGGCAGTTCAACTTGACCTTTGGGGTCGAGGAACTCTTCGGCGTATACCTCATGGGAGTCAACCGAGAGAGCAACCGGTACTACCTCTCTTGCAGGACGGGATATGACACGTTCCTTGTTGACCGTCTCCCCGATTCCGAGGAGTGGGCGAACATTTACGTCTCGATAATCGGGAATTTTATGTTCGGGCCCGGGGAGAATGCGGATACCATTACCAAAGTGCAGTATAGGACCGAAGCTCCTGGTTGGTAGAAATTACCCTTTGGTAAATGCTTTGCATGTTTTGTTATGCCCTGCATACCTATACTGATCCATTATTTTAGTATTGCCTTGCAGCCGAGGGCATCATTCAAGAGCTTCGGGAAAGAGCTATCCGGGCCCGGATCACAGCGGCCTACACCATTCCCATCACCAGTCGGTACGCGCCAGAGCTGCTCGGGTACGTCCCAACTTACACAAGTTTTTTAAAGAAGAAACTGAGGCAGCAGGGGGTCTCGAGGGCAGGGCGAGGACGAGGGCGAGGGGAGAGGGGGAGCGGAGAGGCTGCGACCGAGATCGAGACCAAGGAAAGTAACTCCGGGCCTCGGGGCACCCTTCGCGAGGAAATTGACCGAGATACGCCTGAGAGAACCGGGCTTAGCGAGGAGATGGCAGGTCCCGGGACTCGTGAGGTGCTGAATCTCAGGCGCCAGAGGCTGGGGCAGGGGAACAATCCCCGGTACGCCAGGCACCGGAACTTCAAGGGCGACTCCTGTTTCACCACAGGAGCCCCCGAAAAAGAGGGTTCGTCATGAGGGGAGAGACGGAGAAGGGGGAAGAAATCAAGAGACAATCCTGATCGAGGAACAGGGGGAGCCCGAAGGGGAGACCGATGGAGCGGAGGAAGGTTCCTGGGTCAATCCGAGGGAACTCCCCTGGGCTCCGGAGTTCCTCCACTTCGCCGGTTGCCAGATCCACCATGCGGACAGTGTCAAGAACCTCGGGGTAGCCTTCGAAATGCTCCGGGGGAGCATTCTTCCGAGGGATGCCCGGGCTGTCACGGGTTTGACCGAGGACATCATGGCCGAGATAGCTCAGGCCCTCTTCATTGTAAGTTAATGGTTTGCGCCCCGTTCTTTTCGATTTGAATATTTTGTACTTGGTGAATCTCTTTTGTTCTTTATTTGCAGGCGGGTGCTCGGGCATTGGCTATCAATGACCGGTGCAAGGCGCAGGAGAACAAGACCGAGAAGTTGAGTCGGGAGTTAGCCCGGAAGGAGGAAGACCTGAAGCTGGCTTGGGAGACTTGCGAGCTCTACCTGGCGGACGTCCAAAGGTGCGACAGGGAGAGGGTGCAAGTAGAAGGCTGGGCCGCCAAGGCCGAGGAGGATGCCGCCACCCTGAGAGTCACCCGGGCCACAGAGGTTGACTTCGCGAGGAAACGAGGCTACGATGAAGGTTGGGACGCATAAGAAGCAAGTTCGGGAAATTGAGGCCGAGCTGCATCGGGACCGTTTCTTGGACGGCCTTCGGTATGGCCATGAAGCCTTGGTAAGAAGGCTCAACCTCCCTGGAGACTCCGAGCTCCGAGTACTTCCCGAGGCGCCTCCTGAGGAGCTTGTCCTGCCTGAGGAAGAGGAGGAGGTGGTGGCGCCCGTGTCCGAGGACCAAAACCTCGGGAACCCAACCGATCCAAACGCTCCCGCGCCCGAGGACCAGCTCGACCCCAACGCTCGTGCTTAGGATAGTGTCTTTCTTTCCCCTTATTTTTGAGATTTCATGTCTTTTGATTTTGTAATTTTTGATTGGACGGCTCCAAACATTTGGAGTCTTGTCGTTCCAAAGATGTAATAGTTGAGTAGGATTGGCGCTGAACGGTTGGCCTAAGCCAGATCCTTGGTAGGATTTTGACTTTATTCACTTTGCTATGAATGAATGTTTTCCTTTTCTGAATCGTTATATTTGTTGGACTGTTGCTAGGGTGTATCGATGCCCCTGCTTCGGTTGTGTTTCTGGAAGAAGTTTATACCGAACAGTAGTCTGAAGCACGATCCGAAGCAAAATCCAGGAGAACCGGGTGACCAAGTCCGAAGCAAGTGAGGAGCGATTTTAAGCTTTCCATGCCCATGCGTCGGACTAAGGCGTCCTGCCGGCGTTGCTAACGAAAATAATCGGAGTGAGGTGTAGGTTCGTGAGGCGATAGTACTACTTGGGGACTTGGGCTGGAGTCACGAAGGGGTATGGCTTCGGCCATAGGTTCGGGACGCAGCGAGTCCGAGTAGTGAGAGACTTTGGTGGGTCGCTATAAGGGGCTCGGGGGAAAGCCGAGTATCCTTAAGGCGAGTGACCAGAAGTCCAAGCAACCGAAAAGGCCTTGGCGACTTAGTGGGAATGTTGTCCAAGGGTGTTATCCACGAGAGAACAATATCCCTGAAGTTGGCGTAAAACGGTCCGGGTGAGGACGAACCGAGTGTAAGTAATTTAAACAGCAAAAACAAGAACACAGTTGGTGCTAAGAAAATAAAATACTCATTCATACTTGTTGGGGTGCTGCCATTACATAAGCAAGTTGCCCTTAAAACTTAAAGGAAAGGAAATACAATTAAAAGAGCGAAATGGGCCTTGGTAGCCAAGTGCTATCCATAGAACTTCTTCAGGTTGTTTGCGTTCCATGTTTTAGCGATGGGGGAACCGTTTAATTTCTCCAACTTATAATTTCCTGACCCGAGGTGCTTGATGACTCGGTAAGGGCCCTCCCAATTGGGCATGAGTTTTCACTTCTTTGATTTTTCCACAACCTTCTTCCAAACAAGGTCATCGGGCTTAAATGACCGAAGACGGGCTTCGGTTATAACCCTTTGCAACTTTTTGCTGGTATGATGCAAGCTTTATCCTTGCATTTTCACGTTCCTCTTCGGCCAAGTCGAGGTTTGCAGCAATGTTGTCGTTGTTGACCGATTCGTCAAAGTTTTCAGTACAGATGGTAGGAAGTCCGAATTGGATAGGGATGACGGCTTCCATGCCGAATGCCAAGGAGAAGGGAGTGCGACCGGTAGATTGCCGAGGTGTGGTGCGATAGCCCCAGAGCACTCTGGGTAACTCTTCGGCCCATTTGCCCCGGCGAGATTCGAGTCGCGCTTGAGTCCAGACGAAATCGCCTTGTTGGCAGCTTCGGCTTGTCCATTGCCCTGGGGGTAGGCGGGGGTAGACGTGTCCCATTTGATACCATATTCGTCTAGCAGGGCCCGATACTTCTGCCCTGTAAACTGCTTTCCATTGTCTGTAATTATGGCGAACGGTACACCGAAGCGGGAGATGATGTTTCACCACATGAAGCGGATGACGTCTGTTTCTTCAATGGTGACTAGGGGCTCGGCCTTGACCCATTTCGAGAAATAATCGGTTGTAGTGAAGAGGAATTTGAATCCACCCGGAGCGACTAGGAGCTTACCAACGATATCCATGCCCCATTGGGAGAAGGGCCAAGGGCCGGTGAGAGGGCTAAGATCCCGCGCTGGCTGATGGATAATGGGAGCAAACATCTGACACCTCTTGCAACGCTTGACGAATTCTTCAGAATCCTTCTTCATTGTCGGCCACCAATACCCCTGAGAGATGGCTCGGTGGGCGAGGGACCGTCCACCGGAGTGACAACCGTTATCGCCAGCATGAAGCTTTTCAATGATGCCCGGGACTTGATGTGGGTGTGCAACCAATAAGTATGGTTCGGTAATCGACGCATGACGAGGAAGGGGAAAGAAGTCCTTTGGGCAGGCGTTGTTGAGGTTTGAGTAATCGACGCAGACCCGCCATTTGCCATTCTTTTTCTTGACTATGACAGTGTTGGCCAGCCACTTGGGGTACTGGACTTCTCTAATTGCCCCTGCGTTCAGGAGTCGGTTGACTTCTTCAATAACGGCCTCGGAATGAACAGGAGAGGACCGTCGTGCCTTTTGTACGACCGGGCATTTGGCTCGGTCGATGTTGAGTTCGTGTCAAATGAAGGAGGGGTCGACCCCGGGCATCTCATATGGGGTCCAAGCGAACACTTCGATGTTCCGATTGAGAAAGGCTACCGTCTCATTCCGATCGGTATCACTAAGCGAGGAACTGACAAGGAAGAAGCGGGAACCGTCTTCGGTTATTGGGATGGTGGCCACGTCTTCTATGGTCTTGTCGTCAGTGGGTCGACCGACGTCCTCCAAAACTGGGGCCTCGGGGACTTCAATGAGATTAACCTGGGAGATCTGTTTACTACTTCGGACGGCGGCGATGTAGCACTTTTTTGCCGCAGTTTGATCTCCGTACAAGTCTTCCTGGTGCCCATGAGTACCGATGAAACGAACCACCTGGTGATAGGTGGAGGCAATTGCCGTAAGCTTATGTAGCCAGGTGCGCCCGACAATTGTGTTGTAAGGGCTAGGGACGTCGACTACCACAAATTCCATTTCAAGAGTCACTGAGCCGGCTCGGACTGGAAGAGTGACCATGCCGATGGGCCAGACCGGTGCTCCATTGAAGCCGATAAGAGGAACTTCGGAGGGACGGAGGTCGGTGTGGGGAATCTTCAAATCCTTGAACAGAGAGTAGTACATGACTTCGGCCGAGCTGCCCTGGTCCATGAGGACGCGACGGACGTTAAAAGTTCCGATGCGTAGCGTGACTACGAGGGCGTCATTGTGGGGAAGCTGGACGCGGTCGAGATCCTTCTCGGTGAATGTTATCGTCCATTTGGAGCCGTCATCGGTTCTGGGGCATTTCGATTCGGGACCGACCAACATGACCTGCTTGGAGGAGGAGGCTGCGTTCAGCTCGTCCCAGATGATGCGAGCGGCCTCAGAGTTTAGAGGACCGTGTATGACGTGGATCGTCTGGACCTCTTCCTCGGTGTTGGTTTCAGTACGTTGTGCCCGAGCCGTTGTCTTCTCGTGATCGATGAAGTTGCTGAGGTGGCCACCCGCAACAAGCTGCTCCAAGTAGGCCTTGAAAGGCTTGCATGCTGTGGTGAAGTGACCTTGCTTGTTGTGGTAACTGCATCGGACGATGGGATTCTTAATTTTCCCATTTTCGGTTCCTAGCTTTTGATTTGGGAAGGAGAAGAAAGGCTGATCCTTCACTTGATCGATGATCCGATAGATAGGAATGGTGAAGACGGTTTTCTAGGCGTTGAAATCACTTGGCTTCGGTCCCCTCCTCTGCGATTGCTTGATGGTGTTGACCTGTTTCTTTGGTGTTGGGATAGGTGCGGGAACCGATGTGGCTACCGAGGTGTTTAATGTCTTCGAACTCGTAGGCTTCTCGATGCCTCTCTCCGTCTTGTACTCGATGAGCTGACACCAACCTCAATACGAGTCATAAGGTTCTTCATAGAGTTTGGCTTATGGCGAGCAAGGTCGTCATAGACTTGCTTGTCCTGGGAGGTGAGACCAAGCTTGAATCCTCGAGCTGAGATGACGCCATCGCAACCTTCTATCTCATTGAATAGTTCCCAGTAACGTCTGGCGTACTGCCGGAGCGTTTCGTCGTTTCTCTTGCGGAGGGCCAAGAGGGAGTCAATCTCCTTCTCGTGCTTATTGCTAGTTACGAACCGGGCCATGAAGGCATCACAGAGGGAATCGAACGAGGAAATTGACCGAGCCGGGAGTTGATTGAACCAGGTGAGGCCCAGGTTGCCGAGGCTTGCAGGAAACACTTTGCACAAGAAGGCATCGTCCGAGGGTTCGTTCCGAAGAAACAAAGACATGACGAGCTTGTACTGAACCAAATGAGTGTATGCCTCGGTCTTGTCGTCGTATTTGGCAAACTTGGGTTGGGTGAATCCTTTGAGGGGGGGGGTGGGGTAACGGAGTCGATCTCTCTTGTGAAGGGGGAGGTCGTGAGTCGTGTAAGTCGCGCGTCGCGATGAGGTCGGATCGAATGGTCGAGGCCGTCTGGACGCTCAGTCGCTGAACGCTTCTTGGGGACAAGTTTGTCCAATCGTTCATATTCCTTTCTCTTTGGAGCAACACTAACCGATTTTCTAAGGGAGCGTTCTTGGCGGTGATGGCGGTAGCTGTCCCGAGCGGAAGGCTCGAGGCGCTCAGTGACCGGGCTCCTGCTGTGTGCCCCACCGGGGTGCGAGACAATGGGACTTCTGGCTCCGGGGACCTTCAGGCGCTCGCGGTATCCCCTGGTCTGGAACTCCGCAAGGCCATCATCTCCCCTGGTTGCCCTTGTGAGGCTAGGGGTAGATTCCCGGCCTGTCTTGCCCACTCGGACCGAGTGGGTGGAGGAGGCAGAGACGCTCCCGCACCGAGCCTCTCAAAGGCCGATGGTCTCCTTCGAAGCTGCATAGGGGAGCGGGAACGGTCACTGTGCGACGTGTCTTTTGCGGCTCGAGCGTCCGCCGCTCTTGGTGGCTCGAGACAATCCTTGACTGAGGGGCGGGATCTGTGCTCCAGCAGGTGACTGACTTCACGACTGCAAGGGGGGGTGTGACGGCCCTTCCTTCCGCTATGACTCTCGGAGGAATGAGACGGGGAGATTTGGAGGAGGTGTTTGATCTCCGCCAATTCGTCTCGGACGTGTCTGTCGCGCTCCATCACCGTCGTAAGATTGTCAATTTTCCGCTCAAGATGGCGGATGCAGGAATGGAGCTCGGAGGATGGGCCTGCGTCTGGAACTGACGCTCTGGCGCCAACTCCGACGGATACATGGGTCTTTCCTAGGGCGGTTGCTCCGCCGGAAGCCAGGTTGTGGTCCACGAGGGAACCGAGCCCGTGGGCGGTACCCACCATGATGCGCGTCGTCGATCTCAACCATGTTCGATTCAGGAACGCTGAATGGAGCAGAAAGGGGGAGGTGGATGCCGAAAGGGTGGCTAGGTCCCCAGCAGAGTCACCAATTGTGGGGGTTCAGATTTTTTGGGACCTAGGCCGGGATCCAGGCTGGGGTTCTTCTTCCTCAGCTCCGCTGCTCCTGCGACGTAACCTGCAGCAAGTCACTAGGGCTGAGTTAGCCCAGTGACCCTCCGATGATCAAGTCAGATCTCAGGGGTGGAAATTAGGTCTAGAGTTAAGGCAAAAGGCATTCCTCTCACAATGAGCATCCCTTCGTATTTATAAACCTAGGATTCCTTAGCCTTCAAGCCAACGCGTGGGCCGTACGCTCGGGTAACCGCCTCAGGTGACGTCATACCTGACGCGGGAGGAAGACGGCTATGGAGCACATGGCCTGATCCAAATGATTGCTGTTGGCACGTGGTTAAAGGGGACCAAGCTAGTATAACCACCACACCCAGAGCACTCCCAAGAGTTTTGAAGCCGAAGCACGCTTCCAAGCAATGCACCGAGCGTTAAACCGAGCACAAGGTCAAGTCCGTTGCCATTCACCAACTTACTAACCGAAACTCACAAGGTATAGATTCGATAAGCCTCGGCCTGTTACCGACACAACAACCGAGGCCACCACACTTGGTACTCCTGGTTCACAACTATCATCTGCTCCTATAACAAAAAAATCAGTTCATAAGGCGCTTCACGAATAAATCAATTTTCATTAAATATGTTCAATAAGCTAATTGAAAAGGAACATATTTAGTTGGATAGCATATCATTTTAATCAAATACAAAATCACATACTCCAATACATTACCTAGTCATTTTACTTGATTACAAAAAAAAAAAAAAAAAAGACAACTCTTAGTTGCTAAGATATACAAACCCCCTTTTTTCTTGATACCCTTCCCAATGCCTTTGGAATGGTTAGTTTCCCATACTACGGGTGCCCTGATCTTGCTTTTAAATAGATTATAAGGACTTCAAGCTCTCATTGATGAGTGGGGAGGGGTTGCCAACTCATTGTCTAGATACGCTGATGTTACCCAACAAAAAGGCCTACGTAGTGCATATCCACACCTCCTTATAGATCAACAGTTTTGCAACAAAAAAGTCCTTAATGTACTAAGCTTTATCAATGCCAATCACATGTAATTGCTTCCAATATCTACTAGAAATTAGGAGATATAGCTGAATCAGTTAAATTAGATTCAACTCTTCATAGCCAAATCAGTTACAACTATGGATACGTTGGCCTATTAATAAAAACAATTTATCAGTAAATTTTAAAATGGCGGACACAAAAGGTACATTTACATTGATCACTAAGCATCAGAATAGTCATTTGAAAGTTATGTAAGAAATTACCGCTATACATATCCTGAACCATTAGAGATTAATCGTGAACTACTTGAACCATGAGATGACTAATACCTAGACTAGTTCAAACCAAAGCTCCGTTGTCAAGAGCATTAGCTTATCCTCAGGAAGGATTTGATCTCCCAATCTATGTTCCCTGGCAAAGAGAAATTAAACCTAAAAAAAATTGAAGAGCATATTATTGAGAAAATAAAATAGAAAACCAAAGCAAACAAGAGTGATCACTTAACATTCTTTCTAGCTATCATTCAGGAGTGATCACTTCACTTGTTCCTGAAAATAATCCAAGAGACCCAGCTAGCTGGATTTATTCAGGAACCAAAATCTCAATAGTACCCAACAATATGTAACCAAGGTATTTGTTTGTAGTAAAATTGACATTCATCCGTTTGAAGGTGCTTCATGAATAGCTAGATTAGCAAACATGTTATCAATAAGCTAATTGAAAAGCAACGTTTCCCAGTTGGATAACAAATCAATTTAATTAGTTGAAAAATCACATAACACAATTAATAACTTGTCATTTTACTCGGTTAAAGACAAAAAAAAAAAACTACTCTGTCGCTAACATATTCAAATGCCCTGCTGTCTTGATAACTTTTCTCAATGTGGAATGGTTAGGCTCCCATAATATGATCTTGCCTTTCCATAGCATATAAGGATTCCAAGTAGGAGGAAGCCAGAGTACACAGGGTATACCGTATGTTTAAATTATGACAATTTGTGATTTTCATTATGCAGATTTTTGGTTTTGTAATGCATATTTATGATTCTAGTTACGACTTGTACATTAAAATTTACCTGTTGAACAGGTCATTAGCAGGTTATCCATAATTAAAAAATATTGTTATTATGTAACCATAATTATTCGTACCGAAATTCATAATACTTGTATCCTAACCAAATATATGCGTACAATATCAAAAATTAAATAATGTTATCCACAAATGTTATAACAACATCATAAATTGGCATTATCTTACCACAATGAATCGTACCAAATTTTTTTTTACTCGTATGATATTCCGTAACAAAATCAAAATATGTCGTACCAGAATCAACAATTGTTATACTCAAGCCAAAAATATTTGTAAAATGCCACAAATTTTATAAAATAATCACAATTATTATGACAACACCTAAAATTGTCATTTTCTTAACACAATGTGTCATATCAAAAGAAAACATATTTAAATACCACAAATTATATAACAAACCATAATTATTATGACAATACCATAAATTGACGTTTTCTTACCACAATGTGTCGTACCAAAGGAAATTAATTAAAATATTCCGTAATAACCCATGTCTAAAATACCACAAATTCAGTAATATAACCAAATTTGTTATGACAACACCATAAATTGACGTTTTCATACCCACAACGTGTCGTATAAAAAAATTCAATCAGAATATTCAGTTAACGATAGTTATAATCAACAAAATATCATACCACAAATTCAGTAATATAACCAAATTTATTATGACAACACCATAAATTGGCGTTTTCATACCCACAACGTGTCGTATAAAAAAAATTCAATTGAAATGCTCAGTTAACGATAGTTATTATTAGCAAAATACCATACTGCAAATTCAATAATATAACCAAATTTATTATGACAACACCATAAATTGGCGTTTTCATACCCATAACGTGTCGTATAAAAAAAAATTCAATCGAAATATTCAGTAAACGATAGTTATAATTGGCAAAATACAATACCACTAATTATTTTCAATTCCCGCCACATTATTTTTTTAAATTTTAAAATTTTCACCATATTATCTTAATTTTTGATTCCCTCCATACTATTTTTTCAAATTCTTATTTGTCCCTACACAATACCTCAATAATTTAAACTAAAAATGAAGTTCTCACACAAAATTTTCATCCAAGAAATTCACCAAAAAGTAAGTACTATACCCAAATTTTTGAATACAACCACAATTTCCTCTCAAAATATTGTCTAAATCAAATTCTTTCTCTACAAAATTTAATTCAAAAAATAAAAATTCCTTTGTGGAAAATGAGAGGTCACTAAAAAAATAATTATCATACTGTCTCAAATGCATACACTTTCGACACTAAAATGGAGTACAAAAAAATAAGTGTGAATATTAAAAAATAAAGTGTGAAAATTACTCCCCTTTTTGTAATTGGTGAAATTAATTATATTAATACCCAATCGTATTAATATTCAAGGCGGTGCACTTAACAATTGGCACTATATATTTGACACATGGATCGGTGTCAAACCTTCACCCTATGCATACCAATCAAAATTTAATGGTGGTCCTTGGAACTAGGTCGTGGAAGTAAAATTTAAATAATTTTGTAAATTTATTGTCATTGTACTTTCTTTCAAAAAAAATTATTATAGTCGATATATTGATTTACACCAATGACATAGGCTATAATATGATCTACAAGTGTAGGCTCAGCACTAGGACGGAGGCATTTGAGGTCTCTGTCTTCTCAAATTTTTAACATGAAAATAAAGCCTTTACATACAAGAAAATATTATATAATTAATAGCCTTTAGAATTACAAATTTTTAATTGTGTACCATAGTGATAAAGTGTTGGAGTTTGGACATTTATCTAAAAGATCTGGGGTTCATGTCTTACACCCTTCGTTCCTATTTTTTTTAAAAGAATGTTGTTATTTTTTAGGATAAATTACATAGTTAGTCCTTAAAGTCTCATACTTCAACAAATCTTATCGTTCAATTTCAATACAACATTAAAATATAATAATGCACCATCTGAGCCCTACGTAAGGTGTTTTTTTTATTTTATCAAAATCGTCTATCTTTTACATAATATTAATTAGGTCATTCGTACCAAGAATGAAGTTGATGGCTTATAGCTAGACACTTAATTGGATGGAAAATATCATTCTATTATTCAATTTGCGTGCCGATGATAGAGCTTTCTAAACCTGATTGAGACAAAAATTTACGTAGGTGACTTAATCAACAAACATAAAAAATTCAACGGATTTGATCGTCATTATTGTGTCACAGCCGCATGGCTACGTTACATTCAACTACAACAGAGGACTAGGTTTCATACCAAATACTATAAATTGACTGTACAGTCTAAATGTCGTTAGTGAGTGTATTTTTAAAATGATTGATTAGGACTGTTAGGATGTTAAATTATACAATATTTAATTTGTGATATTTTAGACATGTATCTTGCTTGGGTATAATAATTATTGATTGTGTTACGATATATTTTGGTCTTGTATCTAGTATCTTTTGATCGATTTCTTTTGGTACGGCACATTGTGGTAAGAAAGTGTTAATTTTTTGTGTTCTCATAACAATTGTGGTTATGTTATATAATTTATAGTATTTTACACATGAGGGAGAGAGAGAGAAAGTCAAGGAGGAGAGAACAACCTGTTACCTGCTAAGCCATTTTTTTATTTTATAAATTGATTTAATAAATGGGTGGTCCGGATTATTTACTTTGAAATCCAAGGGTTTAAAATCATTATGCGTACGGTACACCCCCTAATAAGGGGTGTGTACCATAGGACTACCCTTCCAAGTATCACTATAGATAAATAAAATAATTACCAATGTCTAGCCACTTTGCGTAAAAAAATTACATCTAGCAAAACCTATTGTTGATGTGTTACGTATCACCCAGTAAAAGAGGCTGACATAGTGCACATCTAGCCCCTTATTATAGACTAATGCTAGTCCGTGACTACAACACTTGCTAGCTAGTGGTTCAAACACTAAATTGATTCACGAAAGAGAATTATACATGCTTATGGCACTCCCCCAACTTATAGGGGTGGAGGTAGATCTAGGCTTTGAATCAGCAACAATCCGTGGTGGGTGAACGTAAGTGGACCGCGATCAGGAGGCAATGGTAGGGATGGATTGTGAAGTGATAACCTGGGTTGGGGGGGTTCGCCTCTCGCCTCTCTGCTAGATAACTTGGGTTTGAAAAAAAAAATTTCATCCGACCTGGGTTTGAATTTTGAAAATGGGTTTGAGTAAGACTGATGGCTTTTGTGTAGTAAACTAAGAAAGTATGGGCACTTTGTTAAGGGTAGCATTGAAGTGATCTCTGCCATTGATCTGAAATTAATCTGGGTTGTCCGAAGAGACTTTTATATATTAAAAATATAGTTAAAAGATTAAGTGTTATAATTTTCAATCCGTTTGAACCGATGCGAATATCTTAATTAACTGATTATTTTATCATAAAGGATTGTAATTAATTTTTTTACTCTAAAGCTTTCTAGTTAGAGCCCTGAGATAACTGTAGAATAAAATATAATTAAAAGATTAAGATAAAATGAAAGCATTATAATCAAAATTTAATAATGACCATTTAGGATAAAATGATCAGAAAAATAAGATTTTCGCACCGGTTCAAACGGATTGAAAATTGGAACAGTTAATCTTTAAACTATTTTTTTAATACTATAATCTCATCAATTTTGTATCGAAACGGCGCTGTAACATTCTGAGGAGAGTTATATATATTAAAAATATAGTTAAAAGATTAAGTGTTCCAATTTTCAATCTGTTTGAATCGGTGTGAAAATCTTATTTTCCTCATCATTTTAACCTAAAGAGTCGTAATTATTTTTTGACTTTAAAGCTTTCCTGTTAGAACCCTAAGATAATTGTAGAGCCAAACAAAGTTAAAAAATTTAGATACTAAAATGAAAGTCTTATAATCAAAAATTAATTATGACCCTTTAGGATAAAATGATCAGAAAAAGAAGATCTTTGCACCGTTTCAAATGGATTAAAAATTGAAACACTTAATCTTTTAACTATTTTTTAATATCTTTAAAAAATAGTTAAAAGATTAAGTGTTCCAATTTTCATTCCGTTTGAACCGGTGCGAAGATCTTAATTAACTGATTATTTTACCCCAAAGGGTTGTAATTAATTTTTGATTCTAAAGTCTTTCAGTTAGAGTCCTAAGATAACTGTACAACCAAATATAGTTATAAGATTAAGATAAAATAAAAGCCTTGTAATCAAAAATTAATTACGACTCTTTAGGATAAACTGATCAGAAAATAAGATCTTCGCGCCTGTGCAAACGGATTGAAAATTGGAACACGTAATCTTTTAACTATTTTTTTAATATATAAAACTCTTTGGGATCCGGGCGTTGAATGCACACTATTTCCGAAACATGCCATAAAAATTTGGCCAAGCAATGTAAGTTATTACGAAGATACCATTGGTTTGTATGTGAAGGGTGGAGAAATCTGGACCATTAGATTTGTTTGTATGAGTAGATAAAATTTGTGTCAGAAAGAAATCTGAACCGCTGAAAAAATCTGAACCGCTGAAAAAGAATATTCCTAAACACCCTTGTGTTTTATTAGATAGATTAGCATCCTTCTCACAGAAAGGTCATCAACAGACTGTGTTTTATCAATGCCAATAACATGTAGCTTCAAATATTTACCAAAAATTAAGAGATATAACTGAATCAATTAAATTAGGTTCAACTCTTCGAAGCAAAATCAATAACAACTACTATGAATTTTATGTTCTAGAATCGGTTTCAAAGAATAAATCAAACTCATACAATAGTTAAAGAAAAAAAATAATGATGCAAGTGGACCAACTATGCAAATGGAAGACGACGGTGAGCATAAAAATAATGTCATACACATAAATCAGTGACAACATTGAGAAACCAAAAATGGTGAAACGTAGTTGGGCACGACAGTGAAGTCAAGATTACCTCTAGCGTTTTTCCATTTCTATCCCGGCAATAAACTTCACCACCTGAGGCATTAACTTCAATGTCCGTAGAGGGGGGTGGGGCGGTGGAGCAAAGAGAGTGGGGTGGGGCGATGGTTGGCGTAATCCTCTTTATAATCCTCCTCATATACAAATTCAACAAAAAAATACCAGGGGAGCAACTGCATAATCAAAGTGGAGAAGTACATTGAAACCAAAAAAAGATGGCACAACGTAATTTTAAAATAATGTAACCATGGTTATCAAAAAAACTATTGAAGAGAAAAGAGCAAGTTCAACACGCCACATAATCAGTTGTTCATCACCCCATCATTGACATTAGTTTGCTCACCATGTGCCAAACAAAAGAGAGCAAATGACTTGTGCATAAAGGAATTCATCAAACGAATCATATAAATGGATGGCATTTCAATTCACGAAAATTGCAATACAGTGTGAATCCAATTAATACAAACCGCCCATCGGCCTAAATTAATCTTTACATTAAGGCCTCAATTTCATTTAGCAAGTAAAATATAAGGGTAACAAAAATAAATATGGAATTGATACGATGAAGGATTTGTGTCCATTAAGGCCTCTAAATTCGTACCCGATTTGTGTCCATTAAGGCCTTTAAAGTTTCTACCCGAAAGAACAAATAAACCACCCAAATCTCCATTCCAATTCACAGCAATAGCACAAACACAAAATCATCGCGGAACACTTATACCAAACGAAGCCATTTAATTTCACACCTGTAAAATAAAATTGTGTGGCCCGCGATCCTCGATTCGAGTTCCTCCTCCGCTGGTTTGCTGATTTCCTAACCTTCTTGCTCTAACCTGCACAATGAACGCACGACTAAGACCTGGCCGGGGGTTGCCTGGCAAGGCCCTCCAGCGAGAGGATGAGAATGTGCAGAGAGTAAAAGCAGAAGACTAAGGCTTTTCTGTATAGTAGTCTATGTACCTCTCAGAGTTGTGAGCCTCTAGTATTTATAGGGTCTCCTTAGCTTGCTTTCCAAGTACTAGCGTGTGCTTTGCACGAGTCGAATGATGTCACTGTGATGTAGCTGAGTGGATCTAGTAACCGTTTTGGCATGAGCTGGCAGCCCCACGTGTGCCCATCGTTATCCTTTGGCATAACTGCCTCAGTACGTGATGAGATACATGTGCATTTAGTTAGTCGAGCCCAATGCCTGGCCGAGCCCATTAAACGATTTGTGAGGAGAATACGCCGACAAGACTTCTTCACCGTCGGTGGCCGAACTTGAGCTGTCTCCCATGCCAAGCTCAGAATAGGCATAGCGTCGATGGATGTGCCTTGGTCATTAGCCGAGCTCAAATCTCAAGTACAGTCATGGCGGACGGTAACGTTCGGCCTACTACAATAGCCCCTCAATCTTTGCCAACACTGAACGTGTGGTTGAGATTGATGTGAATTTTGGCCAAACTCGTCTGTTGCCGATCGTGAATTGATGATGAGATTTGGCCGAGCCTCGATCGTTTTTCCATCGATTGTCACAAGCAAGTCCCGAGAGAGGGGCGCCAAATGTCCTTCTATGGTTTAGTACAGCTAGTGGGGGGACAGCTGGCACGCATGAAAACCTGCAAAGCCATCCTATCACTGCCACGTGTCGATCGTTGAATGGCCGTTAGTTCGGCGGTGCAGTACTTGGTGGGAGTTTTGAAACCTTAACCCACCCCTATATAAAGAACGGTGAGAGGAGAGAGAAATGTTTGTAACATTTCTCTCTCTAAACCTCCATTGCAGAGCCCCTATCTTCTTTTCCTTGCTCCAGATTTGCCCCAAAATCCAGTTTTTCACTGAATCTTGCTCTGAGACCACTAGGTATGCTCCGTTCTATGCCTCTCTTCACATTTCTGTTGTTTTGAAGCTTTTCGATATTGTTTTTCTGAGGTCTTTTGGGAGTTTTTGTTCTGAGTAAACAGTACAAAGGGCGAGATGAGCAGACTGTTCATCTTCCTGTTCTTTCGAGCCCCAGTTTCGATGCCGGTGGGTTTGGCCGATGCCGGTGTTGGCTGAGCCCCACGAGTCGTGTCTTTTTATATCTCCCAAGCTTGAGTCCTCGTGGGATGCAGGGTGGGCCAATAGGGTAGCCAAGCGCAGTGAGATCCTTGCCTTCTGGCCGACGATGAGGTTCCTCATTATATTTTCTTCTATTTTGTTAGGTCTGGCTCACCCGATCATTATCATCTCATCGGACTCTGAAAGTTCGGGGGACGACTCCGGAGAATTGTTCATCTGAGAGTACTTGGATAGGCGCAGGAGCCGACGCCAAACCTCTTTAATTGCTTCAAATATGTCAGGATTTAGTGATTCCAACACCGAACATGACCATGAGTATGACAACAGGTTTAACACCGAGCCTGAGATATCCTTCACGACATCTACCCGGTCCGACGCCGAACCCGAGCCAGGGCCTGAAGCCGAGTCCGGGTTTCGTTCGCAGGCCGAAGCCGCTACCTCGTCCCGATCTAGGCCCAGTGATACCCCATCCGAGGATAGGGAGGTTGCCGACCTTTATGATAGGGGCAAGGTTTGTCCCTACGCCCATTATTTTAGCGGGGACCCTCACGAATATGAGAGTTTTTGCCGAGAGTATAACATCCCTGATGATGCTGTTGTTAGTTAGGTGGCTAGCAACCGCATAAGGGATAAAAGAGAACACCGACTCAAGCACATAACGGTTCCCTTAATGGCCATCTGCGAGGCCGGGCTTCGGTTCCCTCTTCACCCCTCTTTGAGGGAATTGCTTGCTCGGTCCGATTTGGTGCCTCATTATTTTGCCATCAACAGTTATAGGATAGTGATGGCCGTGATTAAGTTGAAAGAGCTTCACAACCTCGAGTTCACAGTCGCCGACCTTTTCCATACGTACATAATGTCTAGGCACGGCAAGACCGAGTGTAGGTATCTTTCGACGCATAATAATAGAGAGCCGTTGATAAAGGGGTTGCCCGATACTGACAAATGGGCCAACTTTTACGTTGAAGTCAGTGGAAATTATGAGTTTGGTGATCAGACAAAGCGGCTGCACCATGTGCCGAAGATAAAGGATTTTCGAGGTTGTCTATCTTTCTATTTTTTATCGAGCTCGATTTTTCCCTTTTCATACTTCTAAGCTTCTAATGTTGACTGGATAATGCCCTTTGCAGATCATTGTTCAATAACCAAGAGAGAGCAGTCGTTGGCTATTAAGCAGAATGTCAAAACCCTGAAGGCCCAAATCTGTCGTGACGCGCCGACTTTGTTGGGCTACATTCCCTCGTATAAAGGCAAGTTAAAGAGGAAGGAGAAGGAAGGCGTGCCGAGCTCGAGAACAGGAGATGGTAAAAAGGTTGCTGAGCAGAATGCGGGAAAAAGCAAGCAGTTGAAGTTGAGCATGAAAGGGGAAGGAGCCGAGAGTTAAATACCTGACCTTTAGGAAGCCAGCAGAATTCTGGTTTCAAGAGAGCCAACCACCTCAATCTTCAAGTATAAACGTTCCTCTTCAAGCCCTTGTATCCGAGTCTGGAGAAGATATGGGGAGAAGGAATGTCATTCGAGTGAACATCAGGGATGGTGCTGCGGTCAGTCAGAAAGAGCCTGAAGGTCCCGGGCCTGCTGGGAAGAAGCAAAAAATCACTCACGACTTTTTTTCCAACCAAACTTTCGGCTCCGCTTCTGGGTGAAAAGGACATAACTGAGTCATCTGCTGCCAGTGGCTCAAAGGGGCTCCAGAAGTCAGGTGGCTCAGCCGGTCCAACAGCTCAGGAGTTTGCTCCATCCTTTGCTTTGGCCGAAGGTAGGGTCGTTACGGTGAAGGATTCCGTCAAGATGGAGCCGGGACTAGCTGTCACAATGCTCCATGGCCTGGCTCTGCCAAATGATATGCAGAAGATTCCAGATGATCTTCAACCAAGCTTGGTGCATGCGAGTGCTTACCTCATCTAGGTATTTCCGATCCTGACTCATTCCCAACTCTTCCTTTGTAACCTTATCCGAGCCTGTATATGTTTGTTAGTTTACTTAGGTTCATCTGCTTTCGTTTCACAGGCTGGGCAAGCTTTGCTTCGGGCTTTGAACAAAGCCGAGCTCGTTACTGCCGAGCGGTCTCGTTATCGTGACGACCTCAATACCAAGTGTGAAAAGGTGAGGTCTTTGAAAATCAGCCTGAAAATAGCGAAGGCTCGGGTGGCCAAACTTGAGAAGGAGAAGGGTGAGGTTGAGGAAAAAGCAAAGAAGGCCGAGCGTGATCTTGGGAAAGTGTTGAGGAGGGAAAAGAGGAAATGAAGGAGGTTGACGAAAAAGCTTATCAGGCTGGCTTTGACCGAGCTGGTGCTAAATATATGAGGGATGCTCGGTCGATGGTTAATGACGCAATAAGGACGAGGATCCCTATCTCGTATCGAATGGGATATAAGGACAGGGTGAAGGCTGCTTGTGGAGTCTTGCAGCTTGAGGTTGACATGAATTTGACGAAATCGATTCCAGCCCCGGTAACTCCCGAGCTCGTTCTTCCTTACACTAATGAGGAGTGTGCACCCCTCCCTCCCGAAGAGTTTCCCGAGAGTGAGGACGATGTCGAAGACCTCACCGACGCCGACGCCGAGGGTGGAGATGGTTCTGGTGGGAAGAAAATTGGTGATGGTGAGAAGGTAGCTGAGGGGGCCGAGCAGGAGCCTGTAAATATAGACAAGGACGTTGAGGCTGAGGTCGAGACTGAAGTTGCTGTTGATGATGCTGGTGTTGCTACAGAGGATACTAATTGAGCTTGAGACACGATTCAACTTTTTTATGCATGTCTATTTTTGAACTTCTGAACTCTTTTTGGACTGGACGGATCCGAACTTGGATTTTGCCGTGCCAGATGTAATAGTTTGTGGGGGGTTGGCACGAACGATTTACTACGCCGTACCTCCCAGCTTAGGGTTGAATTTTTGCTCGTAATGTATCAGGTCTCTGTTTTTTGGTTGCTTATTTCCAAGCCTTTGCAAAATTTGCTGTGTTTGCTTATTTGGATGGTTGTAGTCTGTAGCCCCCACTTTGGTCTGGGTTCGGCTGAGTAGTTGGACATAGATTAAAGTAGGAACTTGTCGGACTTTTTTTGTTGGATTGTAGCCGAGCCTTGACCAATGTAGGAAGTTTAAGCTGAGTTGTTAGGTGGCTGAGCTTGGCATTGCCTTAGGCTATTTTGCCAGGTTATTGGATAATGCGTAGGTTGGTAACCAAAAGTTGTAGGTGCCATTACTTGTTGTTGAGCTTCAGGCACGGTGCCAGCTAGGGCTGGCAAATTGAACCCAGACTCATTAAGAAACCCTAATCCAATTATTAAAAAATAGACCCAACCCAACCCATTTATTAGTTGGGTTAGAATGGGTCCAAACACATCTAACCCATTTATTATTGGGTCTTAGTTGGGTTTCAATTGGGCCTACTTAAATGCCCAATGGGTCATGAACATTACCCAACAAAAAAATAGAACTACCACAGAAATGAAAAAAAACAA
Organism: Rhododendron vialii; assembly: GCF_030253575.1. Lineage (NCBI taxonomy): Eukaryota > Viridiplantae > Streptophyta > Magnoliopsida > Ericales > Ericaceae > Rhododendron > Rhododendron vialii. The sequence continues at coordinate 24,029,969 of NC_080561.1, read as the reverse complement.
AAGTAAACTTTTACGTGAAGCAAACCTTTTTCTTGGTCAAATCGGGAACTAGTGACTCGATTTGAACGGTTTTATGTCACGAATTCCAGTTACAATACAAGCCGAGTCGAGCCGAGTTTTGTAGTGAACTCGTACACTAAACGAACCAAAAATTCGAACTCAAACTTCGTTTGTTTATAAATGAGCCGAGTCCGGTTTGAGCTGAGCTTATACAAAATGAGCTGAGGATTTTGAGCAGGAACGCGAACACTGAGATGGAGTATTTAGGGTAAAGCCAAGACGTCAAGAATTCAAATTTGGTTGTGTGCGTGATTATTGTTTCAAATCGAGGTCAATATACAAATTTCATCCACCTCTATATGTATCTATATTCGAGTATATAGTTACGATGCAGGTTGGAAGTTGGAAACTCGACATCTCTCTCTCTCTAGAAGAAAGAAACAGAGTCTCTCTCTCTCTCAACTTGGAGAAGTAGTACTAGCTAGTGTTCACAATGGCTGAAGACGGGGTCGAAGTTGGTATTTTAGTCATTTTTTAATTTTAATTGGGTTAATGGGCGGGTTGGGTTTAATTTTAAATAAATGGGTTGGGTTGGGTATGGGTAATTGGACGCCTAACTAATTGGGTCTAAATGGGTCAATGACCCATTAAAGACCCAACCCACTTATAACTTACCCAATTTGGCCCAAACCCGCCCATTTAACACCCCTAGTGCCAGCCCCTAGCCAAGGTGTTTAGTGCTTGAGATGTGGAGCGTTTGTGAGTGGTTTGCTCACCAAAGCGTGAGTATAACCTGGTGTTGGCCGACCTTACTGTCTTGCCAAGCCGAACCAAAGTCTAAGTTCCAGCCGTAATGTGTGCCTTAGGTTTGGTGGACCATATGTCCTATTTTTGCTTCTTTGGGCAGCGATTGTGGCCGAAGCGGGGGCGTAAAAGCCGTTTGTGGGTGTGACCAAAGTCAACGTTCGTTTGTGGCAAAGTTTGCCGAGAGTGAATTGTGTTAGTGAAATAAAGCCAAAAATGCAGAAGACATCAATTGCCAAACAAGATTCTTCTTTGTATTGATAAACGTGGGGAGTACATGAGAGAAATGAAAACTGAGGGGCCGAAGCCATACTAAAATTGAAGTAAAGTAGAAAATGGCGCCGAAGCCATTTTTGGAAAATGTTTGTCACATGTATGCCCTTTTCAAGTTCTGTGCATTCCATGGGTTGGTGAGGATTTTTCCATTCATGTCTTCTAGTACGTAAGCACCTTCACCAGCAATTTTGACAACATGAAAGGGACCCTCCCAGTTGGGCTTAAATTTCTGCTTCTTGCTGGCTTGCACCACCTTTCGCCAAACCAAGTCGTCTGGCTTGAAGGTCTTGGTTCGAACACTTCGGTTGTAGCCTCTTGCCACTTGCCGTTGGTACTCGGCGAGCTTTAGCTGAGCGTTGTCGCGCTTCTCTTCTGCCAAGATCAGTTCCTGTTCCACGGCTTCGTCATTAGTCTTTGGATCGAAGTTCTCTGTTCTCAGAGTGGGGAACCTAGACTCTAATGGGATTACGGCCTCCATGTCGAACGCCATTGAAAAGGGCGTTTGGTCTGTTGAGCGCCTCGGGGTAGAACGGTAAGCCCAAAGAACACGTGGCAGTTCTCAGCCCATTTTCCTCTCTTGGAGTTTAGCCGACGCTTGATCTCGGCACAGACGGTCTTGTTTGTGGCCTCAGCTTGGTCATTTCCTTGGGGGTAAGCTGGAGTAGAGTTGAAGAAGTGTATACTAAATTTGGCACAGAGACTGGTTAAGTCTTTGCCAACGAATTGGCTTCCGTTGTCTGAGACAATGGCGTAGGGGACACTGAATCTAGTGACGATGTTTCTCCAAACGAATCTTCTTACGTCGGCTTTGGTGATTGTTGCAAGAGGTTCAGCCTCTACCCATTTTGAGAAGTAATCCGTTGCCGTGATTAGAAATTTGAAGCCTCCAGGGGACGTTGGTAGCTTTCCCACAATATCAAGCCCCCATTGGGCAAAGGGCCAAGGATTTGTGATGGGGGAAAGATTCTGGGCTGGTTGCTTTGGGATAGGGGAGAAAAGTTGGCATGGTTGGCATTTGCGGACGACTTCCTCGCAGTCTTTCTTCATGTTCTTCCAAAAGTATCCTTGACTTATTGTGTGTTGGCAAAGCGAACAGCTGCCAGAGTGGCAACCACAGCTACCTGAGTGAAGATCGGTGAGAATTTTTGGTACTTGGGTTGGGTGGACAACAAGGAGATAAGGGCCCGAGAAAGATTTCCTGTAGAGTTGGCCACTTTCGGAGAGCCAGTAGTAAGCGACTTTGCTCCTGATGTGGTAAGCTTCCTTCTTGTCTACTAGTAAAGTGTCATGCTTGAGAAACGCAATGATCTTGACCATCCAGCTTGGATCGAGTTCGACGTTGAGGACCTCTAGAGTGGTGTCAAAGCTTGGGTGGTCGATACTGCTGAAGTTGATAGTCCTGAAGTCAGAGGCCTTAGAAGCTGAGGTAAGGCCAGCGAGTGCGTCTGCATGTGCGTTGTGTTCGTGGTTGATCTGTTCGATTTTGAAATTGTTGAAGTGCGTGAGGAGTTCGGTTGCCGTTGCCTGGTATTTTGACATTTGCGGGTCCCGAGCCTCATAGTCCCCAAGTACTTGGTTAACTATGAGTTGGGAGTCACAATAGACAACAAGATCGAAAACTTTCATTGCAACTGCGGAGCGTAAGCAAGCAAGGAGGGCTTCGTATTCAGCTACATTATTGGTGGCGGGGAAGTCGATGCTTAGAAAGCTTTCATGAAGTGTGCCACAAGGGGAAACTAAGACAACTCCTGCTCCGGCTCCATTGCTATTGGAAGCCCCGTCAACATGTAGTCGCTAGCTGTCGCCTTGAAAAAGTTGCCAAGGCATTGGTACTTTTGTTGATTCTGTGATAGGTTGAGGAGTGGGAGTGTTGAGAGTATCCGTATCTTTCGGTGTTAATTCTGCGATAAAGTCAGCAAGAATTTGACCCTTTTATCGTCGTTCGTGGCTCGAAATGATGTTGAAGTTTGCTAATTTGACTGCCCATTTGAAGACCCTATTGGAGAGATCAGCCTTGAGGAAGAGGCTTTTTAGAGGGTGCTCTGTTAAGACAGTTATGGTGTGGGATTGGAAGTAGGGAGGAGTTTCCTGGCTGCCAAGATGAGAGCGAATGCCAATTTTTCAAGTGGTAGATATCGTGTTTGTGCTGGGAGGAGTGTTTTGCCTTTGAAGTAGATGGGCAAGTCGTTTGTGCCAATTCGCCGTACTAATGCTGAATTGATTGCATGGGCGGAGACGGCAAGGTATAGATACAAGGTCTCGTATTCCTTTGGTTTCATGAGTAGAGTGTAGGTGGACAAATTCAAGTAGTGCTCTGAACAGCACTGGAATGCAACGGCTTCACGTGCCTCTTGACCGGAACCCTAGTTTGTCAACGAAACCCTTATCCTGCAAAACAGACAAGGAGTGAGTGCACATTTGCCTCTCGTGGCAAAGGCCCTCCGATGCCTTTGTTAGTATTTCGTACTAAAGAAACCCTAATTATTAGTAGGAGAATATCGAATAATACAGTGTATTGCGTACCGTTCACCTCTAGGTTTACCTCATATTTATAGATTTATGGATGCTTGCTGCCAAAGTATCCATATTGCCCTAGGTTTCCTACCTCGTATAGGAAAACTAGGATCTCTTGGATTCTCGTTCCCTTATCAGTTTATTTCCTTAATCCTTGTAAGACTCTTTCCATAACAAGCCGAACATCCCATACTCGTTGGGTATCTTTCTTAGATCCTATATTCTTGGGATCTCATCCTTTAACGGAATACCAGTGATTTTGGACCCTTCTAGAATGTTCCCTCTAATAGGACTTCTCTCTTTGTTCGGCCATCTCATGGCCGAACAGACGGCCTGGACCAGTTACTTCACATGTAACTGGTCCTAAGGAAACAATTTGGACCATTTCCTTTCTAAGGAGCTTTCCTCCTGTTCGGCTCTCTCTTGCCGAACAAGTTTCTTGAACAGTGGCATCTCATGTCATTTTCCTTGTATTTGGTCCAATAACGTCTCGTGTTACTGCACCGAGAATCGTACAACCCCTTTGGACCATTGACTTCTCATGTCACTGGTCCATAGCGCGTTGACCTTTTCTTTGACCGTGCTCGGGCTTGTTTTGGACCTGTTCGGGAATACCTCCCTACAATTGCTCCCCAGCCTTACTCGTTTATATTTTACTCAGATGACGAGTAAAGCTCTTTTACCGAGCAAATTCATTTTGTCCCTGCACCCTATTTCATATATTGGTGCAATGTTTCATCATTTTACCAAGGCGAAAACATCTTTCGTTTGGCCGTCACAGGCTTTTAGCCCTAATCTTTACACGTGTCAATCATTGTATTGCTTTACATTAAATGTAGACAGACGTGTTTTGGGGAACGGAACGCTCAAACGGCATCTGGGGTGACATTTCACATACGCCATCCCCTTTTTTAGGGTATTTTTGGGTTTTCGTCCCATTTTTCAAAACCCCATTCTCTCTCTTAGACTCCCTCTGCAAAAAAGAAGGTTCAAGCTCTCACCCGCCATTGAAGCTCTGTTCACCACCTTAAGGCCTCCTCCTTTCTGCTTTAGGGATTCCATCAAATCAATTCGTAAGTCATCATTCTTTTTTGTTGCTCCATTTCTCCCGCGAATCTTTTTTTAGGGTTTCATCATCCCCCTTCCTCTCTGTTTCAAAGAACTTTTTTGGTTATGGGAAGATTCCGGAGGCATTGTAATACTCCTCAAACCCTGTCGAGTTTCAGATCTCGCTATGAGATTCTTGACAACGTGGCTACCGTTTTGGCTCCTGAGGATGCCATTCGTGAATGTTTTGATTTTGACACCCTTCACATTCTAGTAGTAGCCGTCGTTGAAGGCGGAGTTAGGTTTCCCTTAGCTCCCCTGCTTCGTCAGGTCCTAGCATACTATAGGCTTTCCCCAATGCAGGTTTCAGCCAATTTCTTTCGAGTAGTTATGGGTATAAATGCCCTAAATCAGATGTTAGGGACTTCTTTAGGTTTATACGATATTCACCATTTATATAGTATCTCCAGAACCGGGGATGCCCTTACATATTATTTAAAAAGTAGGAATTCTAGAAAGAAGCTAGTCTTTGAACTCCCTAACTCTGCTCGAGGGGATGACGACGACTTTCTGATCGTTACAGGCAACTTCGAACCCAGAAATGAGGACGGCCAAGTGATTGGTTTCCATGCCCCTCACATATTCGGGAGCCCACGTTAGTGCTTTCCCCTTAATTCATATGTTTTGTCCTTTTTCATAGGAAAAGCTTTTTCGTGCTTCTAATTATTTGTGCTTTGCTATGTTTCAGCATCAAACATTAACCGAGGTTATAATATCATAACCCTTCAAGTGCACGTAGCAGATATCAGACGAGCATTTGCTTTCAAAGGTGAAGGGACATACCTTGCTGGCCGAGCAAGAGCAGCTCAGGTACTACTCAGCTACAAAGCATCATACGGGGGGTTTATTGATCGGCGTACCCGTGCAGCTAACAACCTTGCAGTAGCTGGTCCTTCAAGACAAGTCCCTGAACAAGAAGAGAAGCGTTCCCGGACTCCTCCAATCTCTGACGAACCAATCCCTCTTGCCGAGGAAGCTTCCAGTTCCGCATCCAGCTCGTCTTCTAGCGGCTATACCCCCTCACCTCCAGAGATGAACCGGCCAATTGACTTAGGCAGCCTCCTTACCATTCCTGGTCGGGGTCGTAACGTTGCTCGGGGCCAGGGTGGTCAAGGTCGTGGTCGTCGCCCCTAAACTCAAACCGATGCTCCCCCAGGATTTTCTCCAGAGGAAATTGAAGCCCTTCATCGTGAAAAACGTCAACGTGTGGAAGAATCCCAAGATAGACCCCCACCGTCCTCCTCATCTCCCGCTCCTACGTGGGCTCCCTCTTTATCTCACGGGAACCGAGCTATCACTGCTCGGGAAGTGTTGAGACTGATGGGACTGCACTTGCATTGTCCCAGGCCTTCTTTTTGCCTAGTGATATGCAGAAAGAAGTTGCAATGTCGCCTGACAATCTCCTGAGCTCCTTTATGTCCCACAATGCCAAGGTAAATTTCTCTTTGTAATTCATATCGTTTGGTATCTATTTTTATCTGTTTTGAACATTCCAGGTGATGCAAAAGATGGTGGCCATGGCTCAGAAGCTCAGCCAGTCCGAGCCGCAATGCGCCAAACTTGTCAGTGAGAACACCAAGCTACAACGTACCATTATCAGGCTTGAGAAAGAAAGAAACCAAGCCCTGGGGGTAGCTGATGGACTCAAGGGACAACTGAAGAGGGCTGAGGACAGTCTGAATCAAACTCTGAAAGAACTCGATGCAAGCCAGACTGAGGCCAAAGCTGCATTTGAAAAGGGATACAACGAAGGAATCAAAGTTGCTACAGAAAGCTACACAAACCAGATGCCTAGAATTCAGGACCAAGTTTGGGTGGCTTCCTGGACAGCCTGCCTTGCAAAAGCTGAGATTCCTGAATCATCTCCCCTTTGGACCAACATTGAACTTCCAAGTGCTGCTGCTAATTGTGAGGAAGATATTGCAGAGGAGAGAGATGAAGAGCAGGAGGTACATACGTCTGAGCAACATGTTAATGATGTTGAACCAGGTGAGGTGACCAACCCTGGTCAGAAGGAAGTCAGTGGTGGTCAACCTAAAAATACCACGGAAGGCTCGACTGTTCCAGCAGCTCCTATGACTACTCATACAACTGTTCAAGATCTCACAAAAGATGAATAAATTCAATCGTCTTGCATTTTGACAATCTGTTTTGCCACCTGTTTGAATTGTGGGTCTGTGATGTCAGAATACTGTGTTGAAAACTCTTTTAGTATTTCGTACTGTTCCTTAGTTTGTAAGTTTCCCGCACTTAACCGTTTAAGGTTTCACGTACTTATGCATATATTCATATGCTTCCAAGTTTGTGCATATTCTCGTATGCTTTGGACAGTCTGCATATTCTCGCATGCTTTGGACAGTTTGTGCATATTCTCGTATGCTTGAACTGTTGGTGCATATTCTCGTATGCTTTATGCATGTATTCGTATGCATCTCAAGGTTTTAAGTTTCTCGTACTTAAATTCCATACAAGTGTTTTCATACTCGTATTCGTTAAGTTTCACGTACTTAAAACATCACACAAGTGTTTCGTACTTGCGTTTAAGTTTCACGTACTTAAAAGTTTCAAAATCACACAAGTGTTTCATACGTTGTGTTTTAAGTTTCACGTACTTTAAATGTATACCCTGCTCCCCAATACGAATAAAGGAAACGAATCTCGGAGTTCGTATTTAAAACAAATACCAAGAACACAACAGTTATACTAAAAAAGTAACTTCATTCATAATATGAAAAACTCAAGAGGGCGTTATTCGTACCCCTTGCAACTAGAATAACAAAACTAGAACAAGAGAGTTTTATTCGTAACTCTCACACAATCACGATGTGCATAAAGAAAAATTTATTCATATAAAAAACTTTTTCAGATTATGGACATTCCAAGGTCTTGGCACTGGGTTCCCGTCCAAGTCTGCCAATCGATAAGCCCCAATGCCCGCGATTTCTGTAACTCGATATGGGCCTTCCCAATTGGCCCCTAACTTTCCCTCATTAGCCACTTTAGTATTGCCGAGCACCTTTCGTAGCACAAGGTCTCCAACACCAAACTCTCGTGGGTGTACATTCTTGTTGTAACTTTTGATGAGCTGCTCTTGGTATGAGGCCAAGTGCACCAGGGCCTACTCTCGTCGTTCCTCTGCAAGGTCTAATTCAATCTCCAAAGCTCGATCATTTCCTCCACTTTCAACCAAAGTGGTCCTGTTGGTCGGCAAACCTATTTCCAATGGAATAACAGCCTATGTTCCATATGCTAATGAATAGGGGGTCTCTCCCGTAGACCTCCTAGGTGTTGTTCGGTATGCCCAAAGTACCAATGGCAATTCATCAGGCCATTTCCCCTTTGCTTTATCCAACCTCTTCTTAATTCCATCAAGAATTGTTTTGTTAGAAGCTTCTGCCTGTCCATTACTTTGAGGGTAGGCCGGAGTCGAGTAGTAATTTCTTATCCCATACTGGGCACAGAAAGTTTTGAACTTCTTCTGAAACTGGGATCCATTGTCTGTTATCAATGAGTATGAGACTCCAAAACGAGTAATGATGCTTTTCCACACGAACCTCTCTATCATAGGTTCGGTGATTTTAGCCAATGGTTCTGCCTCAATCCATTTGGTGAAATAATCCGTTGCAACTAGCAGGAATTTTCGATTCCCAGTTGCTTTGTGCAATGGACCCACTATGTCCATTCCCCATTGAGCAAACGGCCAGGGACTCGTCAGAGGCACCAGATCCTCGGCTGGTGTTCGAATCATTGGTGAAAACTTCTGACACTTCTCACAAATTTTAACGTACACCTTAGCGTCTTCTTGCATGTACGGCCACCAATATCCTTGGGTGATTGCTCGGTGGGCGATAGAACGGCCCCCAGCATGGCTTCCACAAGTTCCCTCATGAATTTCGTGGAGGAACTTTTGCACCATCTCAGGATGCACACAAAGCAAGTAGGGTCCTGTAAAAGACTTCCTATACAATTTTCCCTTTGGGGATAACCAGAACCGAGCAGATTTGGTCCTTATTTTATGAGCCTCCTTTTTGTCCAAAGGGAGTGTTTCATCTCGTAAAAACTCCACAATTGGGTCCATCCAACTTGGTCCTTGGTTCACGTCCAAGACCATCTCTATGCTTCTCCCAATACTCGGCTCAGTTAGATACTCCACGGCTATCTTTCTTTTAAACTCTGTTGGCACAGCTGCGGCTAACCATGCTAATGAATCTGCGTGAGCATTCTTTCCAGAACTTATTTGCTCAATATACACTCTTTTGAAGGTATCGAGTAGATCTCTGGTCGCCTGTACATAGGCCGCCATCTTCTCACTCCGGGTTTCATATTGTCCGGACAGTTGATGGACTACGAGTTGTGAAAAAGAATACACCCTATCACGTTCAGCTTTTAGGGTTTTTGCACTTCTCAAACCAGCTAAGAGTGCCTCGTACTCTGCCACGTTATTTGATGCACTAAACCCTAGCCGAACAGATAGTTCCAACATTGATCCTTCAGGGGGTAAAAGCACAACTCCAATTCCTGAACCGGTGTTGCAAGCTGACCCATCAACGAACAGCTTCCATTCCAGGGGATCTTGTTTGGCTGATTCCTGTTTCTTCGTTACAGGTGGCGTTGCTTCATGCTCCTTTCTCGTAGGAGGCAAAGGTGCTACTGTGGGTGAGAATTCTGCCACAAAATCAGCCAACACTTGACCTTTGATTGCTGTGCGCGGCTGATAATCAATGTCATATTGGCTCAACTCTACGGACCAAGTTGAGATCCTTCCCGAGAAGTCTGCCTTTCGTAGCAGTGATTTTAACGGGAACTCAGTGTAAACCACAACTTTATGGCTCTGGAAATAATGTGGCAATTTTTTGGTTGCTGTCCTTAGTGCCAGGACTAATTTTTCGAGGGGCAGATATCTTGTTTCGGCATCTAACAAAGTTTTGCTCACATAATAAACAGGGATTTGCTTGGATCCCTTATTTCTCAAAAGAACTGCACTCACAGCATGCTCAGAAACAGCTAAGTATAAAACTAGAGACTCACCTGGTTCTGGGGTCGAAAGAAGGGGAGGATAGGCCAAATATCCCTTCAGATCCTGGAAGGCTTGTTCACATTCGGCTCCCCATTTGAACCCTTCTCTTTTCTTTAACAGCTGAAAGAAAGGTCTGCACTTGTCACTTGACCGGCTAATAAATCGATTAAGAGCCGCTGCCATCCCAGTCAACCGTTGGACTTCTTTCGTTGTTCGAGGACTTTGCAGATTCTGTAAGGCCTTTATTTGGTCGGGATTTGCCTCTATCCCCCTTAGAGTTACAAGATGGCCCAAAAACTTTCCAGAACCGACTCCAAACGCACACTTCGAGGCGTTGAGTTTCAACTTGTATTTTCTCAAGATTTCAAAAGCCTCTCTCAAGTTTGCAATATGGCTTTGCCCAGCTTTACTTTTCACCACCATGTCATCTATGTAAACCTCCATAGTTTTGCCGAGCAATTTCCTGAACATGATGGTTGCCAATCTCTGATATGTTGCCCCTGCATTTTTTAATCCAAAGGGCGTGACATTGTAACAGTACAACCCTCGTGGTGTAATAAAAGAAGTCTTCTCTTGATCTGGCCCAAACATGGCAATTTGATGATACCCTCGATATGCGTCGAGGAAGCTCATTCGTTCGTACCCAGCAGTCGCATCAACCAACTGGTCTATCCTTGGTAGTGGAAAGCTATCCTTTGGGCAGGCTTTGTTCAAGTCTGTGAAGTCTACGCAGACTCGCCACTTTCCATTCTTTTTCTTCACCACAACAGTGTTGGATAACCATTCTGGGTAGTAGACTTCACGTATTGCTTTGGCCTTCAACAAAAGATCGACCTCCTCGATAACTGCATCCACATGCTACACAGCTGCCCTCCGTTTTTTCTGAACAATTGGCCTATGCTCAGGATCAACGTTTAAATGGTGGCAAATTACATCTGCACTTACCCCAGGCATTTCTTCTGGTGTCCAAGCAAATACGTCGACATAAGTCTTTAAGAAACTTATCAATTCAGTCTCTTCGTCTGCTGGCAATGATTCCCCAATTAAAAAATACCTATCAGGATCAATCTCGTTGATCTGTATTTTCTTTAAACCCTCAACTACCCTCTCGGCTGGGTCCTTTCCGATATCCTCGATGGTCGGCTGATCGGGGACTTCTACTGAATTGATATGGTCGGCATTATGGATGCGTTTTACGATGGATACTAAACATTGTTGAGCTACCTTCTGGTTACCTCTGATCTGTTCAATCCCATTGGATCCTGGAAACTTTACCATTTGATGGAAAGTAGAAGAGACTGCCTTCATCTTATGTAACCATGTTCTCCCTATAATCACGTTATAGGAGGATGGTACATCCACCACCAGGAAGTCGGTTCGTAACACCACTATACCAGCCCGAACAGGCAAAGTTACCTTTCCCAATGGCCAAACTGCTCCTGCTCCAAATCCGACCAAAGGGGTTACTGTTTGTACCAAGTCTTCTTGAGTCAGTCCCAATTTCTTGATTGCATCATAATACAACACTTCGGTGCAACTCCCAGAGTCCACCAGGATTCTTTCCATGTCATATTCCCCAACTCGTAGGGTTATGACTAATGTGTCATTGTGAGGTACCTGGACTCCTCCTAGATCTTCATCTGAAAAAACTATGCCTTCGTTGCATGCCTCTTCGCTTCGCCCTCTCTTTTTTCCCAACTGCATCATATGTTGGTCGTGTTTAATCTGTCTCTGAAGCAATCTCACATCATTTCTCGTATAAGGCTCGGCTAATCCATGTATCATATGGATTACTCCCTTTGGATTCTGTTCGTAATCCAATTCCATTGCTTTTTCTTTATCCTTGAGATCTTCTTGGATAAATTCTTTGAGATAACCTCGCGAGACCAGATCATCAAGATGCCATTTAAACATCTCACAATCCTCTGTCATATGGCCCCAATCCTTATGGTAGCTGCAGTGCTGATTCGTAGCACGCTTTGCATCTTTATTCCCACCTAGAGTTGGAGGCCATTTGAAATAGGGCTGATTCTTTATTCGATAAAGAATTCTGTAAATGGGCTCTTTCCAAACCGTATTTATTGAGAAGAACGACTTTGGATCCGGAGCTTGTTTGTCCTTGAACTGCTCTTTCTTTGCCTGCCCATAATCTTTCCTTTCACGATAAGTTTTGGGCTCCGGTTTGTCTGCTTTCTTTATAGGGCCCTTTACTTGCTCGGCGGCCAGCTTACCATCCTCCCGTAGAATGTCATCCTCGTTCCTGGCATGCTGCTCAATTCACTCCATTAGTTTTGCCAACGTCTGCACTGGACTCATATTTAGGGACTTATGCAATTCCCCCCGAGCAGGTAAACCTGTCTTGAACGTGGCTATTGCGTATTCCTCGCTGCAACCTTCAATCTCGTTGAAGGTCTCCCAGTACTTTTTTGCATATGTCCTGATCGGCTCGTCCTCTCCTTGCTTTATAAAGGAAAGACTCTCAAAGGTTTTGGGAGCTTTCTTGCTCGTCAAAAACCGTGCAGTGAATTCCTCGGCCAACTGCACCCATGTTCGGATGGAGCGTGAACCCAATTTGTGAAACCAAGACAAAGCAACCTTCCCTAAACTCGACGGGAACATCTTGCACATAATTGCATCATCTCCTTCATGCATAAACATTGCCTGCTGGTAATGCTGTATATGTGCCATGGGATCAACATCTGTCTCGTAGAGGATGAACGTTCCGTGTTTTACTCTGGTCGGCAACCTCGCCTCCTGTAACTTTTTTGCAAAAGGGGAGGATGCTATATTCTGAAGTGCTTTCCGTGCTGCTTCCTGTGGAGTCATGGTTTCATCCTCTGGTCCTTTCTTGGATCTAGTTCTTTCCCAGTCGGAATCAGGTCTCTCGTACCTGTCCCTATGATGTTTCCTACTTCCTTCCTCCTCAGGGGTAGAACTTCGACCTCTACTTCTCCTCTTTCTAAGGGAAACCCTCCTTCGCTCTGGTGTTCGGGTCTGGCTTTTCCCTTTTCGTGGAGAAGCTTTATGTCGCCTTGGACTTCTGCTTCTGCTCCTTCTTCCTGGTGAAGGAGCTTTTTTGTATTGTACCAAAGCATATTCGCTACCTCTAGAATTTCTTCGAGATAGTCCGGAATCCTCCAGATGTTCCCTGATCCTCTCTAGTTCTCTGATCTCATGTTCTCATTTTTTGATCAAACAAGCATACTCCTCGATCTCTTGTCTCTTCTTATCAAGAACGTCTTCGCTACGGTACACACTCCTGGAGTGTGCAATCGATTCATCCCCTCGATGGGATTTAGTCCTTCTCGTCGACTTCGATGCCGTCTCTCCATCTCTATTTTTGGAGTTGCCGTCGATGGTAAGGGGGCGGCCCTTACTCGTGGTCCTCTTGTGTCCTCCCTCGGGCTTTCTCGGAGCCCCGAGTGGAGATTTATCCCCTCCTCCAACCAACACATCATTTGGGTCGGTGGTGTTGCTGGATCTACTTCCACCATGGTTGTTTTTCAAAGGGAACTCATTCATTTCCCACAGACGGCGCCAATTGTAGGTGGACAAATTCAAGTAGTGCTCTGAACAGCACTAGAATGCAACGGCTTCACATGCCTCGTGACCGGAACCCTAGTTTGTCAATGAAACCCTTATCCTGCAAAACAAACAAAGAGTGAGTGCACCTTTGCCTCTCGTGGCAAAGGCCCTCCGATGCATTTGTTAGTATTTCATACTAAAGAAACCTTAATTATCAGTAGGAGAATATCGAATAATACAGTGTATTGCGTACCGTTCACCTCTAGGTTTACCTCATATTTATAGATTTATGGATGCTTGCTGCCCAAGTATCCATATTGCCCTAGGTTTCCTACCTCGTATAGGAAAACTAGGATCTCTTGGGTTCTCGTTCCCTTATCAGTTTATTTCCTTAATCCTTGTAGGACTCTTTCCATAACAAGCCGAATATCCCATACTCGTTGGGTATCTTTCTTAGATCCTATATTCTTGGGATCTCATCCCTTAACGGAATACCAGTGATTCTGGACCCTTCTAGAATGTTCCCTCTAATAGGACTTCTCTCTTTGTTCGGCCATCTCATGGCCGAACAGACGGTCTGGACCAGTTACTTCACATGTAACTGGTCCTAAGGAAACAATTTGGACCATTTCCTTTCTAAGGAGCTCTCCTCCTGTTCGGCTCTCTCTTGCCGAACAAGTTTCTTGAACAGTGGCATCTCATGTCATTTTCCTTGTATTTGGTCCAATAACGTCTCGTGTTACTGCACCGAGAATCGTACAACCCCTTTGGACCATTGACTTCTCATGTCACTGGTCCATAGCGCGTTGACCTTTTCTTTGACCGTGCTCGGGCTCGTTTTGGACCTATTCGAGAATACGTCCCTACATAGAGGGGCGGAGCTTAAGTATTCTTTAAGTTCGGTCAAGGCGGAGTCGCAATCCGTGGTCCATTCAAAATTGCGTCGACTCTTGCCTTTCAAGGCATGGAAGAATGCGTAGCATTTGTTTGAGGATTTGCTGATAAACCGGTTCAGAGCCGCTGCCATCCCAGTTAGCCTTTGTACTTCCTTGATTGTCCTTGGTGGGCATAAGTCTTTAACGGCCTTTATCTAGTTAGGGTCGGCCTCAATACCACGTCGGGTGACTAGGTGTCCAAGGAATTTCCTAGCGCTCACGCCGAACGCGCACTTTTCAGGGTTTAGTCGTAGCTTGTGTAGTTTAAGGATTTCAAAGACTCCCACCAAATCTTGGAGGTGGTTGGATTCCTTCTTGATCTTGACAACGAGGTCGTCAATGTAGGCTTCCATGGTGTGGCCAATTTGTTCTTGCAATATCTTGAATATGGCTATGTTGAATGTGGCACCTAAATTCTTGAGCCCAAAGGGCATGACTTGGTAGCAAAAGATGCCATATGGTGTGATAAAAATAGTTTTTTCCATGTCGTCCGGGTCCATGGCAATTTGGTGGTAGCCACGGTAGGCGTCTAGGAAGCTTAACCGAGCATGGCCTGCCGTTACGTCCACAAGTTGATCAATCTTGGGGAGTGGGAACCAATCCTTTGGACAAGCGTCGTTGAGATTGGTATAATCCACGCAAACTCGCCAATTGCCGTTTTTCTTCTTAACGACCACTATGTTGGACAACCATGTTGGGTATTGTACTTCTTGGATGGCGTTGGCTTCCAGCAAACGTTTGACTTCTTCAATGACGGCGTCGGCGTGTTCGGCTGCAGAACGCCGCGACTTCTGGATGACAGGCTTGGTATCTTTCTTGATGTTAAGAGAGTGACTGATAAAATTGGGGTCGACCCCCGGCATCTCGTTGGGGGTCCAAGCAAAAACTTCTATATTTTTCTTGAGGTATTGGAACATTTCTTCGCGATCGGCTACTCTTATGGAAGAGCTGAGTAAGAAGAATCGGGAGCCATCCTCGTTGATGGGCATTTGGACGAGGTCCTCTTCTGCTTTGTCTTTGGCTTTCTGGCCGACGTCATCAATGACGGCAATGTCTGGGACTTCGACCCAATGCACTTGCTTAGCTTTGGTGGAGTTGTGGACGGCTGAGACGTAGCATTTTTTCAAGGCTATTTGGTCGCCTCGTAGATCTTCCTGTCTCCCATTGGTGCTGATGAAGCGAACGACCTGGTGGGAGGTTGAAGGGATTGCTTGCATGCCGTGTAGCCAAGTTCGGCCAAGAATTGCGTTGTATGGGCTTGGTACATTGACGACAATGAATTCGACGCTCAACCTTTTCTAGCCGACGACGACTGGCAGGAAGATTCGACCAAGTGGCCAGACAGGTGCTCCGTTGAATCCGATGAGGGGTACTTCAGCGGGTTGCAAAGCCGACTCTGGGAGATCAAGCTTTTTGAACAAGTCATAGTACATGACCTCCGCCGAGCTTCCCTGATCAATTAGAACGCGCTTGACGTCATGGACTCTAATTTGGACAGTTACGACGAGGGCATCGGAGTGTGGGGTTTGCACACGCTCGAGATCGCGCTCAGTAAAAGTTAGTGTCCATTTGGGTAATTCTTCTGGACATGGACGTTGGGATCTAGGTCTTACTGCGAGTACTTGCTTGGAAGTGGAGGCGCGATTGAGGTCGGCACGAAGGTTTCTTTCAGATTCCTTTGTCACGGGGCCGTGAATAACGTGTATCGTTGGCCGCGGCTCATTTGGGTTGGGATTTCCGGCAGGTTGACGGGTTGGCGTTTTGGTTCGATCATTGTATTGGTCGAGGTGGCCTTGGGCTGCCAAACGCTCCAACAGTGCCTTGTACGAAGCGCATGCCGTTGTGTAGTGACCGAGCTCGTTATGATACAAGCACTTTTTCCTTGGGTTCTGATCTTCTTGGCCAGTGTTTGTGCCGAGCTTCCTTGTTGGCCACTCGAATCATGGTTGCCTCATTATCTCCTTTAGAAAATACCAGATGGGCTCTTTGAAATACGTGGTTTCAGCCACGTAGTCGTGAACCTTTGACGGACGTTTCTTCCCTTCCTTAATGTTGTTGACGTGTTTCTTTTTGCTGGGATTGGTGCAAGTAGCTGTGTCGTGGCCAATGGGGGTAGGGTAATTGGGTTCGGTATACCCTGAGCTGCTCGGTCTGCGTAAAATTCTTCAAGAGCGCAGAATCGTTCTACGATGCGCATCAATTCGCCCGTGCCTTGGGGTGGACGAATGGCTAGTTCGCCCAGGATCATGCTGCCAGTTTCCAAGCCATTTTTGAAGGTTCGCGCAGCCCAGTACTCGTCGATTCCAAGGATCTCATTGAAAAGTTGCCAGTATCGCTCGGCATACTGTCTGAATGTTTCTGAAGGGAGCTTCCTTATTTGGGATAGTGACTCAGGCTCTTTGGCAGTCCTGTTGCTTGTGATGAAACCAGTGTTGAAGGCGCGTTCGAGGTCCGCGAGGTTTCGTATGGATCCAGCGGGCAGCTTGTTGAACCACTGGAGCCTAAGGGAGTCGAGGCTAGATGGGAACACTTTGCATTTGATTTCGTCCTTTGTGGTGGACAACTCAATGGTTTGGCGGAAGTGTATCAGGTGGGTATAAGCTTCGCACGTAGTTGGGTCGAACTTTGTGAATTTCGGCAGATGGAAGTTAGGCTCGACTGTTGTGTTGATTATATGGGATGTGAAGGGGGAGACACCAAGGTCCTTCAGCTGTCGCTCAAAGCCTGGGCGCGGCGGCTTATTGTGCCCTTCTGTCTTCGTTCTTTTGGATTCTTTGCCAGGTGATTTCTCGCGGGCTCTATGCCGAAGTTTTTCGCGCAAATCTTTTGTTCGATGTGGGCCGTCAACAGATTTTTCTCTGTTCCGTCGGTTCCTGGCGTCGTTGTTTGGCCCTTCGATCTGTTCGCCTTTCCTGTTCCGCCGAGCTTGACTTCTATTGCCCAAGTTTTCTGGTGGGATCTCTCCAAGACGTTCAAAGACATGGCGCTTGGTTTGTATGAAATCTCAGCTACAGTGGGAAACGGTTGTGCGAGAAAACTCCGCGCGACCAGTTGAGTATGTGCTTGTGAACGACTCGGTGTCCCTTGTGTCGGTGCAATCATGGTGGCTCTTTGAGCGATGTGTTCCAGATGTTGTAGGCCGCTTATAGAGAATTATCTCTCTTACATCGCTCATGTCTGGTGTTAAACCAAGGCGATTTTTTACGGAGCCACGATGGCCTTTTTCGTGAGGACGCTCCAGTGGTGGTGGTAGGGGTGGTGGAGGCGGTGTTTGTCTTCATCATCTGCCGCCTCCAGCAGATCTGGATGTAGTAGGAGCGGTGTCTTGATGCATTTGTTTTTTTGCATTTGGGCCACTTCCGCCCTCAGAGCCGCCAGTTCGTTGTCTCTCTCATTGTCGCAACGCTGTAGCAAGCGGATATAGGCCGTCGTTACGCCGTCCACTGCTTGGGAGAGTCCGGAGTTAGGGGGATTGAGATGGACATGTGCCTCTCAGAGAACGGTGGAAGGATTGTGTTTCCACTGGCATTGTTGCTCCTGAGGTAGCGATGTCAGTCAGATCTCCACCCATGGTAGATGGATCAGTGGTTGTTGTTGGGAGGAGGGGGGTGGATTGAAGAATATTGGAGTCGTTTGAGTCAAAAGTTTCGTGATTCACGTCGGGTTCACCAATTGTGTGGCCCGCAATCCTCGGTTCGAGTTCTTCCTCAGCTGGTTTGCTGATTCCTAACCTTCTTGCTCTAACCTGCACAGTGAACGCACAACTAAGACCTAGCCGAGGGTTGCCCGGCAAGGCCCTCCGGCGAGAGGATGAGAATGTGCAGAGAGTAAAAGCAGAAGACTAAGGCTTTTCTGTATAGTAGTCTATGTACCTCCTAGAGTTGTGAGCCTCTAGCATTTATAGGGCCTCCTTAGCTTGCTCTCCAAGTACTAGCATGTGCTTTGCACGAGTCGAATGATGTCACTGTGATGTGGCTGAGTAGTTCTGGTAACCGTTTTGGCGTGAGCTGGCAGCCCCACGCGTGCCCATCGTTATCCTTTGGCATAACCACCTCAGTACGTGATGAGATACGTGTGCATTTAGTTAGCTGAGCCCAATGCCTGGCCAAGCCCATTAAGCGATTTGTGAGGAGAATACGCCGGCGAGACTTCTTCACCGTCGGTGGCCGAACTTAAGCTGTCTCCCATGCCGAGCTCGGAATAGGCATAGCGTCGATGGATGTGCCTTGGTCATTAGCCGAGCTCAAATCTCAAGTATAGTCATGGCGGCCAGTTACGGACGGTAACGTTCGGCCTACTACAAAAATCATGAAGATATCAAATCTTTATTTCAAATGGAATGAGATAGCATAACAAATGCAACATCATACTTCAGAATGAAACATAATTAATTGAAACCCAACCTAAATTAACTGTGGTTCTATAATATTGAAACCACAACAACACCACCCCCCACCCATTTCTAACTCCTCTATTAACTCCTCTAAAAATATTCTATTTCTTGGTAATAAACTTCAAAGAGGGTATTTCTAACAAATTTCAATAAATGAAATTTAGAAGGAAAAAACTAATAGTTTATAAAATAAGCGCAACAGTAAAAAAACAAAAAAGGTATAATGAAATGAAATTTCTAATCAAGTCCAATTTTTTTAGCCTCCAACATGAACCTCGCCGGCTGGATCAATTCAGTCGCCCAGCCCTAATCCCCTCCAACTCCTTCTTCCTACCTGATCACAAACCTCCAAATCCTTTCCCCGCCCATCCTCCTATAGTAAAACCTCAACTTCATCAACAACTCATAGTAAAAGGTTTTATCTAATCTCCTGAACAAAAGGAATGTGACTGCACGAATATAAGGTTCAACTCGCACAATGAATGGGAAGCCCTAGCAATAACACAACAATTGAGACTTCTAATGCTGAGACGATTGTGACTGCACGAAAAATTATGCATGTTCAAGCACGGTATAGGCGAAAAAATAAAAGAAAAACTTCATTGTAAAAAATCAGTGTTTGTATAAAGAAAAATAAACTCACGTCAAACTGTAGTTCTAGAGCAAAGGTAGGGAATGTAATGAGAAGAACGTAGGATTTTTGTCTATACCAAAAAAAAATTGAATGTAAATGGAGAAAAAAAAAAGAACGGTATAGGTGTAACGCCCCTCAATTTTGGTCAATAAAAATTTTCGTTAAATATTTGAATTTTATTTAAATTACTTATTTTCTCTTGAGTGGCTATTTGATTTCTTGTTTTCGTCATAGTTAGACTTTTTGGTGTAACAACTCCGATTTTTCATTCAATAAAAATCTCGTCGTTATTCGAAATTTCTTAATTTCTCGATGATTTTCTTATTTGATTCCTAGTAGTTCGTATTCAAGCAATTGAACACCGTATCACCGTATTCTTCGACTAGAAACCCTAATTGCACTTTAGCCCCTCAAGGATCGTTTCTTGAACTTTAAGCCCTACTTAGCAAGCCTATTTAGCTTCTAACCGGCTTGATGGAGTAACCAAACTAGAAAGTCACCTAGTTATTTTCCCTAACCGTAGATGGACCGTTTTGCCCATCTTGAACCTTTTGAACCTTTTCAAACCCTAGACTAGAATTGTTTAATTATTTTCTTTTATTGTTTTGATTTTATTCTTTATCCTTTGGACGATAAATGTTAGGGGAACTATTATCCATTGGATAATAGAAACCCATTTCTTTATATTAAAAGGATTTTTGAAAGATTGGAACAAAGTACTATAATCTTTTGGAAGTAGACATTTATAATTATTGTGAAAAGTACTTTTCGATTATCTTACTAATAAAAGTACCCTAGTAACTATGGACCATTGGACAATAACCATTAGGGTAATCTTTACCCATTGGACAAAAGCCTTTTCTTTATTTTATTTGGTAAGTACATATATATATATATATAAACACATGTGTATTTTCAAAAAGGACATGTAGTCTTTTTCAAAAACTTAGTTTAGTAATTAAAGTACTCGTACCTTATTATCCATTGGACGATAACCGTTAGGAGAATTATTATCCATTGGGTAATAGAATTATTCTTTCACCAAGTACATGGGTTCATTAAAATAATATTTTTTCTTAAACCCCATGTGATAAAGTACACATTACTTTATTATTAAAATACTTAGTAGCCTTAATAGCCTTTAAGGCCTAAGATTCTTAAAAGTACCCTTAATATTATTTTGTATTGGGGTTTTGTACCCAATTGGATTTGTTTAAAGGGAGGTGTGATCTACCTAGATTACAAAGTACCCTAGTTTATTTATTTAATCAACATGTGCCTAATTGTATTTCTTTAATAGGATTTTAAATTTGGAAATCTTGTACTTTCTTATTCTTTCTTGTTTATATATATATATATATATATATATATATATATATATATATATATATATATATATATATATAAGTGTACTAGGGAGAGAGAGGGAGAGGGAGAGAGAGATTGCCGAGAGGGCCGAGAGAGAGAGAGGGCCGAGAGAGAGAGAGAGAGAGAGAGAGAGAGAGAGAGAGAGAGATGGGCCGAGAGAGAGAGAGATAGGAGAGAGAGAGAGGGAGAGATTTGTTTGTACTTCCTTGATCTTTCTCATCTTTTCAATCCATGGGTGATATCTTCCTTCCTAGCTAAGAAACTTCCTCCATTGTACTTCTATGCTTGTTTAAAACCAAATCTTGTACCTATGTCTCCTCCTTTCCAACATATCTTCCAAAAATCCCATCCAAAGTACTAAGAATAGCCATGCAAGCCTAGATAGCCCCATGGCCTAACCCATCAAGCTTTCTATCAAGTATCACAAGTGAAAGAAATCAAAGATGTAGAGAGAGAGAGAGAGATTCGGTTGAGAGAGGGAGAGGAGGAGCCTTGGCCTATAAATAGAAGCTCACTCCAAGCTTAAACTCACACCTTCAACCATTGCTCTCACTTCTCTCTAGAAATTTCAAGAGTTCTTGCTTCCAAAGTTCTAGTTTTCTTGTGTTCTTGAGTGTTCTTGAGAGAAACCACCAAACCACTCTCAAAACCACCGTTAGATCTTTTAAAGTAGCTTAGTTAGTTAGAAAGTTGTTTCTAGGAAAAGAAAGTACAACTCTTTTCCTTTCGAAGCAAAACCGACGCCGTTACGCCGCCGAAATCCAAAACCGACGACCAAATCTTCTTAGCCGACTACTACCGCCAAGAAGCACGGTAGGAATTCCTTATCTTCCATCCCAAGTAGTTATCTTTACCTATTTTCCCAAATATAGTCTTGTACCCAATTATAAGTTCGTTAGGAAGAAACTTTAATCATGTCATTTAAAGTAGATAATGTTATCTTTTGTTGAAAGTATATGAAATGCATGATGTTTGTTATTAGTGATTCAAGCATGTCAAGTAGTTTTAAAATGGATGATCTTGTTAGATTGAATAGTACAATGAATGATATCGTATGTGAAAAAGTCCCACCGCGGAGTCTAAGCATGATAACGTGACACGAGAACCAAGAAAGTAGAGACATGACACCTAGGGTGTGGATAATGATGAGATGTGTTTTGAAACCGCAATGTGGCCGGACTTGGTAGCCCATTGTGTGTATGGAAACCCGCGATGTGGCCGAACGTGGTAGCCCATCGTGTGGATTGTGAAAACCGCAACGTGGCCGGACTTGGTAGCCCGTTATGTGTATGAAAACTCGTAATGTGGCCGGACTTGGTAGCCCATTGCGTGGATTGTGAAAACCACAATGTGGCCGGACTTGGTAGCCCATTGTGAAGATTGCCAATGCGGCCGGACGTGGTAGCCTCATTGGTAATATGGCTTGGTTATCCGCGGAGAGGAGCCAATGCATGTTTTGTGTGCCAATGGGAACCCGGCGCGGCGGAACCATTGTGAGGATACTCGGGAGACCGGCTCGGCGGAACCGAGGTTAGGTGTGTAGCTTGGTTATCCGCGATACGGAGCCAATGCAAATTGTGTGAGTTAAACAAATGGTTTTTGAAAAGATGAATTGGTATGTGAAAATGTTGACACGGTCTACGATGAGTTGCGTAGGAGAAACTCGGAGAATCTTGGACACCAACGATAGTTATATAGCGATTGCGGATGTGTTATTAATGTTATCTTTTGTAGCTGTGTATACACATATCATGTGGAAATCGATGTGATGTTATAACCTGTTGTTTGTTAGTTATGGGTTAACGGGTATAGGATTTTTCTATTGAGCTTTCGTAGCTCACGGTGTTGCCTTTTTGGTGACCCTGACATATTATATCGGTAGCGACGCTGGTATAATGTGTCAGGCTTTGTAGATGATCAATGTGAGCCGTACACCTTGGAGGCCTTTGGAGCTGAAGAGCTGGCTCAGATGGAGGAGCAGGCGAAGCTGTAGTTAGGAACCTTAGTTCCCTTCCGTTTGTAATAAAAGTACTCCTTTTAAGTTTCTGTTGTAATAAAGAGCTTGACTCAGTTTATTTTCAATAAAATTACTTATTTAACGCCCAGACTCCATTAGATTTTATGAATAAAATGTCTTTTTAACGTACCCAAAATTCGGGGCGTTACAACTTGGTATCAGAGCTTTAGGTTCAAAACCTCGGCCATGGGTAGAATGGGTAGAACCACGAGATAGTTTGACCATTGCACAAACGTGAATTGAGTTTAAGTTCGTCCCAAATTGGGTGGAATTCTGTCAAAAACAATCTTCGGATTGAAGCAAGGCGCGGAAATTGGCAGTACCGCTGAGCTGGGAATTCCCGAACAATTGGATGATGACTTAAATCAAGGATCGAATGTGGAATTTAGAAATTCAAAAAAAAATATTTTTGGTAATTGAACCTTTGCCTAAAAACGTTGCTAATTGAGCAAATTTTATTTACTAGTTCATGGAGGAGCCGTTCTTGAATAAATATTTTAAGGGACGAGAGAGGGAGCCTTGCACTGAGTGGGTGGCAGGCATAGCCCCATTAGGCCGGCAAACCACACTCCCCCCTAAACTTCAAATTTTAAATTTTAACCTCCAAAAGTTCAAATTTCAAACTTCAAACCTTTTCCCTCCTCCACCCACCTTTTCGGCCGCTATATATACCCCACCACCACTTCCATTTCTTTCATCTCTTTCACCATCATAACCCCTCCAAATCCTATCCTATCACACCGAGCCGAGCCATGGCAACCCGACGACGAGGATTTCCGGAAGACGCCATATTCCGAGAAATCGAGCTAGCCGAAATAACCATATCAATCCAAACCCTATGGTTGCAACTCTTCGGCCTCGTCTTGTTTTGTGCGGTACTCACAATAGGCATGCCACGGTGGTTCGCCGAGAACAACCGTCTCAACACCTTTTGGTACTGGGCTCTCGCCATGATCGTCGCACTCGCTGCAGCCATAAAGGAGTACGAACGCCGTTTACGCCAAGCTTTGGATGAGAGATGGTAGAGAATCTCAAGGATGGGTGAGACCCGAAACCAACGACGCCGATTAGGCATATCTTAGGCCGATTGTAATCCTTCGGGATGTAGGATGCTAAGGATTAGGATTGTTTTCAACTTGTATTAGGAATCTTGTTTTAAGTCTACTTGTTTATAGTAGAACTCTATGTTTATGTTTGCAAATCTATGCCTATGTTGTATGATGTTCTTGTGGGCATGCGTGCCCGTTTTCGGAATTTTCGGATTCCGAGACGCGAGGCAAGGGGCCCGGGTCGAGGGAGCGCGAGCGGGGAAGCAAGCGCTCGCAAAATACAGAGTCGCCACTCGGGTTTTGAAGGTTCGACACCCAAGGAACCGTATTTCGAAGCACTTGCCGCGCTGTTTGATTTGAAAAAGTTAAGGAACTGATCCGTCATAACCATATCTGGGTTCGAGAGCCAGGTTACGAGAGGGGAAGGGTTTTATGGCACCCCTCTCGCCCAATCCGGAGATCGGTCTCTACTTAGGCATTTGCGAAAGATGCTTGTTTGCGATTCTGTTTCATTAATCAATTTTTAGCCATTTAGGGCGGGGGAACAGTTTAAGGGGATTAAAACTGTAACATGTTTGCAGGATGTGATAAGATATGGCATGGGTTAGTGAGATGACAAGTAATAAATGGAATGAAGTTCAAAACGTTGATCATATATCAAAACAGCGCTGTGTATGATTTTGGCACAAACGAATAGCCAGCTTGCATGCGTGAGTTCATCCGCATGCAAGCGAACCATCGCGCGACATAACCATATACTCGCGCGAGTATTGACGCTTTACCAATAGTTTGAATTTCACCCCCTTCTGGGCTCTGGAAGGACCAGTGCTCACCCAGGTGCAAACCAAGCAGTTTATGGGTACTTGAAAGTAAACAATATTACAGCCAACAGATGGAAATATTATGAAAATGCAACCCCTAAACAGTGGGGGTGTCTAAACAGAGGCCAAGGCCAGGTTGCTCATGCAAGGGCAATCCCTGAAAGACAGAGAACCATCGCGCGACAGAGTGAGACAGCCGCGCGATTGTTCAGACTGGACTTCCAGGAATTGCTTTGCATACTTAGGGCTCTGAGACATGTTCAGGAGCATCCCAAAAGCATTCCAAACAAAGAGGTGTTATAAACTAAGCCAAACAATGATTTTCAACATGCAAAACAGCAAAGCAGTGAGCTAAAGCTCCTTAAAAGACTTTTAAAAGACTACAAACACAATAATAAACTTAAAGACCAGGGTCCCTTCCCCACGTGGTCCAATCTCACGCAGAAAGAATTGTCGCGCGAGGATACGGGACCATCGCGCAAGGGTTTCCCAGCTAACAGCTCTTGAAACTCTGCCGGCTTTAGGGCCAGAACTGGTATCGATTACCAGCCTTGACCCTGCCAGCCCCCCTCAGGGGTTCGAACAGTGAGCAGAAAGATATTATACCTTTGCTTGAGTGCCTTGGAGATGGCTTGAATGATGAGATGGTGAGATTTGGAGGGTGATTATGTGGGAGTGAATGGTGTGAGATGCTTGTGCTTGAGTTTGCAAGGATGCATGGGGGGGGTATTTATAGAAAGAAGGGGTTAGTGGATGGCTAACCAAGGCCTTGTAACCAGCCAACAATGCTGGTTACAAATGCTTGGTGGAGGAGTGGGTGGCAAAGGTGATGGGAGAATGGGGGGTGAGGTGGTGCAAGGGGAGCCCCCCCAGAACGCTATTCAGCCGAGAAAACGGGGTCACATAGGCCTGTAGCCCCCTAACCACCACGCAATCTCGGTGAAAATGACAGGTGTTGACCATCGCGCGATGAAGTGAGACCATCGAGCGAGGGTCCAGCCAACCCCGCGATGGTCAATGGTCAAAGCCTTGACTTTGACCACCACCTGGCAAACAGACCATCGCGCGAGGGTCCCATATTGTCGCGCGACATTCAGACCAAGGTCCAGGTTCTGATTAAAGGTTTTAGGGCTAAGGATGGGTTCCTCACATGCCAAACTCAAGCCATTCCAAGTTCTCGAGACTGTTTCGACCTGATTCATCATCGGGGAATCAAGGAACCGAAGAACAAAGTAAAACGATCGGGAAGTCAAATTGGGGTGTCTACAGTAGTCCCTCTTTGACGGCACGCGGAGCACCATTGGCTGGTACGGGTAACGTCAAAGATTTCTAGACACCCATCCAATCCACCCAAAAGCCGATTTAAACGAAACATGCTAGCAAGTATATACAAATACCGTGCACCAACGGATTGGGGGAGCAGATTGATTGTTGACACAAATTTGGACGGATGGATCGTCGCCGATTGAAATTGGACGGAGGGATCATCGCTGACTTGAAATTGGACGGATAGATCGTCGCTGTTTTGATGATCGGACGGATAGATCGTCGCTGACTCGGAATTGGACGGATAGATCGTCGCTGCTTGATACTGGATGGATGGATCGTCGCTGATTGAAATTGGACGGATGGATCGTCGCTGATTGATAATCGGACGGATGGATCGTCCCTGATTGATAATCGGACGGATGGATCGTCGCTGATTGAAATCGGACGGATGGATCGTCGCTGATTGATAATTGGACGGATGGATCGTCGCTGATTGATAATTGGACGGATGGATCGTCGCTGATTGTAATTGGACGGATGGATCGTCGCTGATTGAAATTGGACGGACCACTGCTGGGGATACATAAATGTGTTTCGGGTTTAAAAAGACATTGACTCGTGATAATCCTCAAAATCGTTGTGGGGCCTAGGCGAAAACCCGTGTGCTTTGAACGGACGGATAAGCAGGATCGGGCTTGTCCAGAAGTTGGATTGGGCCTACGGCCCACTTGAATCATCGCGCAACAGAGCCAGACCATCGCGCGATGGTCGCGTGCTAGGACTTCGGTCTAGGAATGGCCCAAACCCGGCCCAACCTGTTCCACGCTTTTAAACTTCCCGGGGACGTTACAGAAGCAGTTTCCAGTGATTTCGAAATCTCACAACTCCTCACCATTCTCAAACTCTCCAAACCCACAACTCAAACCTTTTGATTTCTTCACCAAAAACCGATAAACCCACGCCCGAACACGCACCCATGGTGGATCATAGCAATGGTGGCGGTGGAGAAGAAAGGGTTGATCGTCCGGAGGACGAGGGGGGACCCACGGAGGTCAATACAAGAGATCAAGCGCAGGCGGAGATGGCTACTGGTACTGGCACAACGGCCACAGGCGGCAGCGATGGAGTTCAGGGCCGCGAGGAGGAGGCGGTTGGCGACGAGAATCGTCGCGCGACGCAGTCAGACCGTCGCGCGACAGTGGAGGTCGGGGCCGCGAGCCCTGGAGTCGTGCAATTGGACCCGAGTGAGGCCGTGAGTGGCTCGGTAGTAGTTGGCGGCACTCTCGAGGGTGTAGGCAGTGGAGGTACCGAGGGTGGTGGCGACGAGCCAAGCGAGACTCCGCCAAGGGATCCGGCGAAGGGTAAGGGCGTGGCGGCCGAGGAGGAGGAAGCCACGGAGGTTCCTGAGGAGGAGGTACTGTTTCGGCCGGGGGCCACGTCATCAGGCCACAGGCCGATCACGAGACAGGATCTCGCGGAGTTCCTGAGTGATGAGAGATTAGCCCGGCTTCTGGAAGAGGATCCCATGATTGGGGCTGCCGTGTTGGAGGCTCGAGAGGAGCGAGAGCGAGAGATAGCCGCTTCAGAGGCTACGGCGAGGGCCGCCGAGGAGGAGGTTTTGAGAGATGCGAAGACCGAGGAGCGGGTTGGAGCGAGGGGGGAGGGACCCAGAGTGACAGCAGTGTCAGAGGCGGAGGGCTTGACTCGTGCTCCGTTTTCAGCAGAGGGGTACAGGTCACCGGTTCCACACCTGTTTGTACCGTCAGGTTTTGCGGCATACAAGCCACGGCAAGCGGAGTACGACCCCGAGCTCGTTCTGAGAGACCCCGACACCCACATTTCGAGCAGCTGGGCTGAGGTAAATCTCTGACAATCCCTCATTTACTTTTGTGATTGCCATTTTAATACAACGCATGCCGCTTACGTACTGAGAAACATAGGATGATCCTTTGAAGTAGATACGAATAGTGACACTATAGTTTCACGTTGAATGCCATACATGAGACATAATAACTTGAACCAACCATCTGCTGCCAAGTTGTATTGATTACCTAGAACTTGAGAATGAAAGCCTCACATGCTGATATATTTCCTGTTGCTTGTTTCCATGTCTAATGCAGGATAGAGCGAGACAGAGGGACATCCGGGGTTTCGGAGGCGCCTGTAGCTCCTTGGCATTGTACCAGGGTTTGCCGGAGAGGGTGAGGCAATTGGTGGATATGGCAGGTTTTGGGGAGTTCATACAGACCTTGACTCGGGCCAGGAATGACCACGCGGTCTTGGTTGCACTCGCAGAGAGATGGAGAGATACCACCAACACTTTCCACCTACTGCTCGGGGAGATGACAGTGACGCCTACTGACTTCGCGGCGATTACTGGTTTGAGGGTTGGAGGCGACCCTATCCCGTTTGACTTGGGCATTCAGGAGGACGAGGCGGCCTTGGAGTGGTTCTTGGGAGAAGTGCCCAAGGTTGAGGAGGGGATGGCGAGATATGGGCAGTTTACCCGGTACCTTGCAAAGGAGGTGGCGACAGAGCAAGAGGCGGAGCAGATGGCCCGGGCTTACTTGCTGTACCTTTTTGGTGCCACCCTGTATCCGAACAGGCGAAGCAAGGTCCACCTATCGTACCTGCCTGCACTGAGGGATCTGAGGACGGCCTCACGTTTTGACTGGGGAGGAGCTGCGCTTGGTGCGGCTTATGGTTTCATGGGGGACTCGTCGAGGACTGAGATGAGCACTGCTGGCTACTAGCGGATTTGGGAGGTACGATCAAAATTGAGTAAAGCACATTTTCCATTATGTACTTATCTGTTTGAATACATAAACTGCTTAAATATATTCCTGCATTGTACTAATGATTTGAACCTTGATAACTGTGCAGCTCTGGGCCTATGAAGTTCTGAACATGTGCCGTCCAGTGACAAAGAGCCTGGACTTGGGGATCCTCCCACGTGCTCATATCTGGAGCAAAAAGAATATGGGAGAGAAAAGAGGGCGAGGCGACCTGAACGGCTTCAGGGTATACCTAGACGAGCTCCGACCCTCACAGGTATGACACGACTTCATCAAATATAAATATGCGTCCCCTATATTGCTTTAATGCTGTCGCTGACCGACGTTTGCGTTGCTTGCTTGCGCAGGTAGAGTGGGATCCTTGGAAAGTGGCAGAGTCAGAGCCTAAGTACTTGGCCAGGAGCAGGGCCGTGACGGCGAGCAGAGTGCTGCTGGAGTCGGCTTTTGGTTGGCAGTGGTACTTGGGTGACCGAGTGACACGCCAGTCGCTTGGCCACGCAGGGTTCCAGGTGCCCGGACCGCTTCCACCACGGGCCTCACACACAGGGGAGTACACGTTGGCCGAGCTAGAGGTCTTCACACGGCCCGACACTGACTTGACACGCTATCTGCGTCCCGGCATGGACTATGCAGTTTACCAGAGAGAGCGCTTGGCGGGGCCGCTGAGAGTACGAGAGTTCAGGGAGGTCCGGAGTCAGGCCCGGGGAGCTGCAGAGGAGAGGAGGGCCGTCGCTGCGAAGCAGAGCAGTGGCGAGAGTCGCGCGAGGCGGGGTCCGAGTGGACCTGTGAGAGGTGGGCCATCAGAGTTGACATGGCGTATAGCTGTGGTGGATTCTCAGGGCAATCCGGCCGAGCTACACCTAGTTCCTGCCAGAGTTGAGCCAGCGCCCGTCACTGTGTCGGTAAGGCATTGTACCCTTCATTATTGTACTTCCATAAAGCCTTGAAATATTGCTCTATTACTTATGCTCAAGTTATTCTTGCAGGTGCCCAATGAGTGGGCGAACGAGGCCGTTCGGCGTATGCTTGCACTGGAGAACGTGATAAGGCGGGCGGCAAGTGGCCTGCCTTTGGACTTGCGATACCCACCACCGACAGCTCAGAGATCTCAGGTATATCCCTTAGAGAAACGATACATTCCTGCATTCGATACTTGACATATGCATGCTTTGCTCGATACATAGTGTACTTTAATTGCCATCAACTTTGAAATAGATTGTACCTGCTTGCAAACATACAACATATAGAATGTATACTAAATGTGCAAAAATTTTTACAATGCAGACACAGGGACAGGCGGCTCCTAGGAGGAAGAGCGCGAGAGAGCCTCCACAGAAGAAGCTAGCAAGCAGGACTCCCGCTCCTCCACCTACTACTAGACCACAGACGCGGGGCGTACAGCCACCCGTCGCGAGTGAGGAGGCGGCCCGAGAGGCCGTGGCGCGCGCAAAGGAGAGGTATCAATTGAAGATGCGCCAGAGGCCCTCGCAAGATGAGCCGGTCCGCAAGAAACGGCTGATCCTGCCTGAGGATTCTGAGGAAGAAGAGGAAGAGGAGGGAGAAGAAGAAGAGGAGGACGAGGAGGCGCCTGACAGCAGTGGTTCAAACGACTCAGCCGATGACCCTGGTTTTAGACAGGATCCTAGAGAAGGAGACGACGACGACGACGACGACGAGGATGGTGACTGGTTCGGGGAGGACTGAGGGCTACTAAGAAGCCTCACTTGTCTCTCCGCATCTTTGATTTTTGCTTTTGGGCCTGCGTGCCCACGTAGATAGATGGAAGGCCGGAGTGCCTTAGTTGATACATGATACATGTTTTTGGGGCCTGTGCGCCTTTTTGATTTGATGGGCTAGTGTGCCCGAGCTGACATGATGACTTTTGACCGGCCGAAGCGCCGCATGCACAGTAGTATTCCTTGTTTCGATATGGATAGATATGGATTAGCTATAAAATTTGCATTTTCAGTTCATTTTACTCTTGCAATGATCTTAGAATAAATAAACGCTTGCCACTAATACCATGCTTGCATTGATAATGTACCGAGACTGTTCACAAACGCACACATACATACGGACAGAACTAATTTCAGAGAAAAACGAAAATGAACCCCAGGATATGGTTAGGATACGAGTATACGAAATATTGGACATTTAAAAGCCAAAACCCAGAATATTCTAACTTGGATAAAAAGAACACCTTCATGCGGTCATGAATACACAAAATGACTCAAGAGAGCCGACGGACTCGAGGAATACCTCCCGAAATGCAAAATTGCCCAAAATCCTTACGAAGGACACAAAAGGGACACGAGATGGGAAAACAAGACTCTATTATGTCCCGGACTGAAACCGACACCTTCGTACAGTCACAATAGATCACCATGACCTGTACGGCCTGAGAGAAAAGGACACGACCCTCCGGAACGAGTTTCGACCTTCCGAAACACACATTTGGCCTTGAAACAAGCCACCGAGGGTTCAAAAACCTCGTTAAACGTGATATCTCGAATCCGATGCTTGGATATGGTTGCATATGCTCACATTGACTTGCCGGAACCACAAAAGTTGCAAAAGTACCCTTGGAATAGGATGCGACCAAAATTGGACAGTAGCTGGTGAAATCTGTCAAAATGCAGGCTGAACCATCGCACGAGGGAATGAGAATGTCGCGCGATGGAGTGGATGGTGCTCTCTCGCGCGATGGACTGAGACCATCGCGCGATGGTTGGGCCGTGCCAGGCCACCTTTATTTGACCATCTCAGATTTTTGGACGTCCAAGCCTCGTCATCAACCTTTAACTGCTCAGAGTACTTCAGGGGGGGGCAGTGCAGAGATGCCCTCACTTTGGAGAAGAAAACGCCACATGGCATGGATGAAGGGACGACACTCTATGCATTCTGCCTATAAAGAGGCCAATATTCTGCAAATGAAAGGCATTCCTCCCACAGTTTGAAAGTCCCACGAGGAAGCAGAATGGCAAATAATCTTCCGGCCTTGATTAGCCCTTGGCTCACGGCCTTTGTTGCTGGAGATTGGTTGTCATTTCGGTTTCACGGGCTGGCCGCATTCCGTTTCCTTCGCAATGTGAGGGTCCGTCCAGAGTTTCTGAGGGCAGCCCTACAATTCTGGGACCCAGAGGTTCACGTATTCAGGTTTGGGGTTAACGAGCTGTGCCCAACCGTGGAGGAATTCCAAGCATACCTCCAAGGAGTTGCCTCGAGCGTGATTGTCGTGCCACCTTATAGAAAGAGCATGCCAAAGCTGTTACAGTCAAGTCTTGATATTACAAGAGGAGCGGCCGAAAGTTTGCTAACTGGAGGGCAAATCAATATCATGCGCCTAATGGAGTGGTATGGGCCAGAAGGGGACGTAGAGAACATAGCCGCGCAGGCTCGACGTCGATTTGCCCTGGCAATTGGCGTGCTGGCTGCTTATTTACTGGTATCTCCAAATGGGCAAGTCAACCCCATGTTGGTGAGCGTCGCCGCTCAAATGGGTGCCCGGAGAAATGTGGTACCACTGGTTCTGGCAGAGACACTCATAGGTTTGGATTTGGTTTCTTCCGGCCAAACAGACGTGTTTGGCGGTAGTCCACTACTACTGCAGGTTAGCTTAGTTCTCACTCGGCTCTCCTTTTTCCGGCTTTCACACGTTCTGTTTTTTACCTCATCTCTCAGCTAAGGCTATATCGAAGCTCCTTACTTGTCTTTTCTCTCAAGCTTTATGTGACTTCTCACTTGTTTTTCCACTCATGCAGCTCTGGTTATCTGACAAATTGGGATTGCTCACAGCACCGGAAGCAAATTGGCCTCATCTGCCCGGCCGAATGCACCAGCGGGGTATGATCTATCCGGAAATGTCTGTGAATCAATGGTGCGCATTTATGAGAGAAATGCGGCCGAACGAGATCACATGGCGGCATGAAGCTTTAAACATTCCAGACATGGCGTTGAGTTCTGCAGGGTTCGAGAGAGTAGTGATAGCTGGGCTGACCGCTTTCACATTCTACATCCCCGGACGCATCCTTCGTCAGCTAGGAATGAGCCAAGGACTCCACCGAGCTGGGACTGAAGATTTCCAAGTCCCTGCTTTCACTGCCCAGAATCTGAGAGGGTATGAGCACGACTGGGGCCTGCGGCAACTCGGAGGAGCTGTCCCAGACTTCAGCACGAAACTTACGCACCGATATCAAACATGGCTAAGAAGGGAAATCGCAAGCAGGCAAAACAATAATTGACTTCTGACAAATCCTGATGATCTAGAATAAACCGTGAGCCTGTTAAGGCCTCGAGCACTTTATTCTGTTTTTATGCTTTAATCTTTTCAAGACTGCTCAGCCTGTGTAATAGAAGTTATAATTTGAATAAAAATGAAAGTTCGAGAGTTGTCCCCTTTTGATCCAAGTGTTGAACCGCCGTGTCCCCCAAGTATCGGGTCGATTCCTGGTAATGGGAAACCGTGGATCAAGTTGAAGGATTGTGACCGAATCTCACGGAGAGATTGCCTACGTATCCCTTTTCAGGGAATCAGGTCAGCACGTAGTTCCGGCCAAGGTTCACTCGAGTATTTTAACTCTCCTTTTGCGCTCTAAATTTTGCCTAGTGCTGCCACTTCGGGTTTTCAGCCTAGCGAGCTTTGATTGATGCCTATTTATTTTTGCCTAAACCGCCTTCTCAGGTTTTCGGTCTAGCAGGCTTGCTCTAATTTTTGCTTGGAACCGCCCACCCTTGTGGTTTTCGGCCCAACGAGCTTCTCTCAGGGATAGTATCGTTTGAGTTGATCTAGGTTAACCAGAGAGCTGAATTCGTTGCCGTCAAGATCAATGAGCTGAGCCGCTCCCCCAGAAAGGATGGTCTTGATGATGTAAGGTCCGGAACGCTTGGGTCGAAACTTGCCACGGGGGTCAAAAACCGATGCCCGAATCTCTTTCGTAACCATGTCCCCTTCGACCAAGTCTCTAGACTTCACTTTTTTGTTGAACGCCCGGGCAATTCTCCGCTGATACCCCTGAACATGATACAAGGCCCGAAGCCTCCTTTCATCAAAAAGCATGAGTTCAACGAATCTCCCACTGAGCCATTCAGATTCCGAGAGTTCCGATTCTACCATAATCCTCAAAGATGGCACCTCAAGCTCTATAGGGAGAACTGCTTCCATCCCGTAGACCAAGGAATAGGGGGTTGCCCCCGTTGATGTTCGATAACCCCAAAGAGCTAAAGGCAGTTGCTCGTGCCAGTCCCTGGCGGACTCTGCAGACTTCTTGATGATTGTCTCGACATTTTTGTTTGCCGCTTCAACCGCACCATTTGTTTAGGGACGATAGACCGTTGAGTGATGGACTTGGATCTTGAATTCTTCGAAGAGCTCCAGGACCCTGCCTTTGAAATGACTCCCATTGTCTGATACGAACGCTTGCGGAACCCCATATCGGTAGATGATGTTTTTCCTGATGAAGTGAGCGACTTGAACTGCCGTTAGGCTTTTATAAGATTTGGCCTCCACCCATTTGGTAAAATAATCTATGGCCACGAGGATGAACCTATGACCATTTGATGCGGACGGTCTAACCATGCCGATGACGTCGATACCCCATACAGAGAAAGGCCAAGGCGAAGCCATGCCAAATAGGTTAGAGGGTGGAATATGCATT
The DNA here is from genome assembly GCF_030253575.1 of Rhododendron vialii. Taxonomy (NCBI): domain Eukaryota; kingdom Viridiplantae; phylum Streptophyta; class Magnoliopsida; order Ericales; family Ericaceae; genus Rhododendron; species Rhododendron vialii. The sequence goes on along the minus strand of NC_080561.1, from coordinate 23,995,791 downwards.
AGATTAGCATGAATTTGGCATTTGTGACATCGCCGCACATAATCTACACACTGAGATTCCAAGGTAGACCAGAAATAACCCTGGCGCAAGATTTTCCTAGCCAGCATGACGCCGCTCATGTGAGGGCCACAGACCCCCTCGTGGATCTCCTCCATGATTCTGACGGCCTCGGCCCCGTTGACACAGAGCTTGTGCATTCCGCAATGAGACCTTCTATATAACTTTCCTCCACAAATGATGTACTGGGCGGCTATTCTTCGCAATGCAGTCTGATCCTTCTTGGAGGCCTCAGCCGGATACGTGCCATTCTCGACGAAGTTCCATATGTCATGGTACCAGGGTAGGCCATCATCGATGGCGTTGACATATTGATAAGCGGGGCGGTCCCGTTGTTCGATTAAGACTGGGCGGAGTTTGACTCCGAAGGGTAGTTCGACCATGGAAGCCAAGGTTGCGAGGGCATCGGCAAACTGGTTCTTCAAACGGGTGATGTGGGTGAAAGTCACTTTGTTAAAGCGAGGAATTAGCCCCTCCAAATCCTGATGATAAGGTTTCAACCCCTCTTCACGCACCTTCCAGTCCCCATTGGCTTGAGATACAACGAGATTGGAGTCCCCGATGACTTCGAGTCGTTCAACGCCGAGCGTGAGTGCAGCCTCCATACCCACGATACAGGCCTCATATTCAGCTTGGTTGTTTGTAACATCGAAGTTAAGTTTGAATGCAAGCGGAATATGAGAACCATCGGGGGCGATTAGCAAGACCCCGATCCCAAATCCTTTCTGATTGGCCGCCCCATCGAAGTACAGAGTCCAGACGTCCTCGACAACCGTTAGCACCTCCTCATCTGGGAACACGAAATCTGCATCTTCCGGTCCATCCACAGGGTGATCAGCCAAAAACTCAGCGATGGCTCGCCCCTTTACCGACTTCCTCGTGACGTATTCGAGGTCGAATTCTGCCAGAAGGAGCAACCAGCGTGCTAACTTACCAGTGAGAGCCGGTTTCTCAAACAGATACTTGAGTGGATCCATTCGAGAAATCAATTTCACTGGGTAAGCCAGCATGTAGTGTCTCAACTTCTTAGAAGCCCAAACCAAAGCCCAACATGTTTTTTCCAAGGCAGTGTAGCGCTCTTCAGACCCAACCATTTTCTTACTCAAGTAATAAACGGCCTTCTCAACTCCCTGGTCACCCTCTTGAGCTAGCAAGCATCCCATGGATGTAGAACTCACAGATAAGTATAGAATCAAGGGCTTTCCGGGCACCGGCGGCATCAAGACAGGCGGGTTTTGCAGATAGTTCTGAATGGACATAAAGGCAGCCTGACATTTGTCCGACCATACGAACGGGGTGTCCTTCTTAAGTAGACGAAACATCGGCTCGCAAGTTAAGGTTAACTTGGCGATGAATCTGCTGATGAACTGAACCTTCCCTAAAAAGCTTCGCACTCCCTTTTCAGTCTCTGGTGGCTTCATTTCAAGCACCGCTTTGATCTTGGATGGATCGACCTCAATCCCACGCGAAGTGATCATGAAACCGAGCATCTTACCTGCTGTGACCCCAAAGGTGCATTTCTGTGGATTGAGACGCATGCGGAACTTTCGGAGCCTCTCGAAAAACTTCCTCAATACAGGAACATGCCCTTCCCGAGTTTTTGACTTAGCAATCATGTCGTCCACGTAGACCTCAACTTCTTTGTGCATCATGTCGTGCAGAATGGTCGTAGCGGCTCTCTGGTAGGTGGGACCAGCATTTTTCAAACCAAACGGCTTGACCAAGTAACAATAAGTCCCCCATTCAGTGATGAAAGTCGTCTTCTCACGGTCTTCTGGCGCCATAAGAATCTGGTTATATCCGGAGAAACCATCCATGAACGAAAGCAGGGCATGGCCCGCCGTATTATCAACCAGTACATCGATATGAGGCAGGGGAAAATCGTCCTTGGGGCTTGCCTTGTTCAAATCCCTGAAGTCCACGCACACTCGAATTTGCCCATTCTTTTTAGGAACTGGAACAATGTTGGCAACCCACGTATGGTATTGAGAAACCATGAGAAAACCAGCGTCGATCTGCTTAGTGACCTCTTCCTTGATCCTTTGCACCCAATCTGGCCTCATCCGCCTCAACTTCTGCTTCACAGGCTTGGCATTTGGTAGCAAGGGGATTCGATGCTCCACTATCTCTGGGTCGATGCCGGGCATGTCTTGATGAGACCACGCGAAGATGTCCCTGAATTCTGAGAGCAGCTCTTTGAAATCGTGATGTTCCTCTGGAGATAAAGTGGAGCCCACCTGAACCATTCGGGGATCATTCTCGTCTTTCAAGTTTATTAAAACTATTTCTTCTTTTAACGGCTGAGCATGCCTTTCGTCTTCCCTCTCGATGAGGGCACGGATTTCCTTGGGAATGTCCCCATCGAAATCTATCCCTTCATCGTCGGGGTCGACACAGTTTATATAAAGATCATTCAAGTAGTCAGAAGAGGATTCCTTCATTTCATAAGACCCTGCAAGGTCGCCAAGTACAAGGGAATCAAACTCAAAGTAAAAGCCATGACGTGGAGGGCCAAGAGGCACAAATTCCGACTCAGAGCTAGACTTAGACTCAGACGACTCAACAGACTCAGTGTCAGACTCTAATACATCATCAATGCAAGTAAGGCGTGGTTTGAAAATGCAATTTTTAAGGCTACCCTTTGCTTCTGTGATGAGGGAGAGGGGATCCTTGAGGTCATCGGAACCGAGCATGAACACCTCGGCCTCTTCAGCTTCCTTGGCCAAACCCACCTGGGAGAATTCATAAAATAACTGCTCCAAGCTCCCTTGATCAAAAGACATCAGCCAATCAGTCTTCGGCTTAGGCTGGCTAAGCTTCCTTTTGAACTCCGCCCTTGCTGGCTCTTCATCACTAGAGGACCAAGTGTCATCAGCGAAAACCTCAAACCCAGGCAGCAAATCCCCAGTGACTGAATCGATAAAAGGCTCAGGCTGTCCGGTGTAGACGTCATTCCCCACTTCGCGCACAAAGTAGCTGTCGGGTTCACCATAGAGAGATCGAGGTTTTCCCGTGCATTTCCTTCTTTTGGCATCCTTGGTAGAGGAAGAGTACCCCAAACCAAAGCGGCCCTCGCAGGAAGGAAAGGCAGGGAACTCCGGGATCCCTTGTTGGTGAATTCCAAGACCAAGACCAGGCAAATAGGACATCCTCCTCATGATGTCTAAGGCGACAGAGCTTATGATGAAGTCCCCATCCACGTTGATAGCCAAAACCGAACCAGAAGTGTCGAAAGAGAAACCCCCGAGATCAACGTCTTCCTCGCCGTGTGCAATCCCCAAAACAGGCGTGCCATCTTCCTTAAGCGGGCGAATGCCCGAGTCCCCGCAAATAGTCAAAGTTCCAGTAGGCAGTCCCAACATAACCTTTTGGTGAAGAGTAGACGGTACAGCCATGATGTCAGATCGGTGAAGCCACGGCCTTCCCAGCAGAAGATTAAAGGTGGCGGGGATGTCGACCACATGGAACTCAACATCCATCTCAAATCCTTCAGCGTCAAGTTTGAGCACAAGCGTGCCTTCGACCACGCGACGAGTGCTGTCGTATGCCTTAACAGCCAGATTGGAAGGTGCAAAGTCTTTCTTGGCTAGTCCCAAGCGGTAAGCCACCCTCAATGGGCAAACATTGATCGCCGATCCGTTGTCGATCAAAACAGTTGGAATCCAGAGTCCCTTACACTTAACAGTGATGTGCAAGGGGCGATTGTGATCAACCCCTTCGATTGGTAGATCCTTGTCAGTGAAGACCACGGTGTGCTTCGAAGTAGGCGGGAGAATTATGGATATCATGGCTTCAGGCGTGACATCGGGTTGGATCTCAAGGCGAGAGAGAGTATGGCAAAACTTTTGACGATGCTCGCGGGAGGAACAGATTAGTCCCCAGAGTGATATAGCAGCAGGAATCCGCTCCAGCTGCCTCTGAATCATGTCATCATTCGGGGAGCTAGGAGGTGCCTCAAACGGTGCAGACCTTGAGAATGCAGAAGGTTCGTTCCTTTTGTTAGAAGAATTGGACGAGCTCCCAGCCTGAAGATTGGAAGGCTGAAAAATTCGTCCACTCCTCGTAACGTTGTGAACGTTCTCTAAAGAGGGTATCGCTTGAAGGTCTTGATGGTCATCCCAAAGATCAGCAAGGACCTCCCCCAATTTGCGTTTTCCTTTGTCAGAAGGCAGTGGGGCTACAGGTGCTTCCATGCCTAGATCGAGGTCTTGAGCTAAATCGTTCCACAGCAGCGACTCCCAGAAATCTGGCTCCTTAACAGCTACAGCCTCCCCAATGGGCTCCATGTTAGCAATAAACGGGACGTCCCAGAGTCCCCCATCGGCAAGAGAGCGGTTGACAGTCCAAACCTCGGACCCAACTTGGATATTAACTACATCATCAACATCTCAGAGGTCTGCTGGTGGAACAAGGTCCGTAACCATAATGCTGTGATCTTCCTCGGTCGGATAAGGCGGTGTGGGGCACGAGAGTTCCTCACTAATGATGTAGAATGTAGGGTCGTACTCAGTGTTAGTTACAGAGCCAACCAGCCTGTCAAGAGTAGAAGGGAGAAAGCATTCCCCCAATACGCGAGTTTCCTCCTGAACGAGACCCTCCTCTATGAATTGAATCTCGTGATCGGGCAGAGCATATCCTTGAAGAGGATTAAGGTCGAACTCTAATGGAAACTGCCACGCGGGCTCGGGATCCCAATAGTACTCCTCCTCAGGCAGAACGGGCTCAGGCTGTTGAAAAAGCATGTTCAAAGAGAATCCATCCAAAGGGTCAAGCATGCCTGCCTCATAATTAGCCATCCAGGCGTCATACCAAGCATGGTTAAATGGGACATATTCGGGGTTCTGAGGGAACCCGTCTATCTCTAGCTCCGTCCACTCATTGATTATGAGGGCTGCATAATCATCATTATCGGCGATAGCCCATCCTACTGCTTGCATATCAACCTGCCGTTCCGGTAGAAAAGGGACAGCAGATCTAAAGCGGCTTATCAAATTCGGAGAGGAGTTTGGATTCGTCACATCAAAATACGGGCTGTCCAAGGAAGAAGCAGAGTTGAGCTGCACGGAAGGAATGGACTGGTGAAAACAGTTCGCTGATGGAGGCGTTGAACACAAACATTCCATTTTGCAGGCGTGCGAGAGGCACATCGGGATTGGACGACTGTCCTTCTTCAAGATGGATGTAGGAAATCTCGGCTTCGGGCTGAGAAGGGATAGGCACGACCGGCCTGGGTTGGTTTGTTGAGGTTATATGGTCAGTGGGGTTGAATATAGTGGAGCTAGGGTTGATATGAGTGGAGCTGATGGATATTTGGTTGATGCGGGGAGCAGCATTGTGCTTTGGCAGGGAGTTGGAAAGGATGTTTGGTTTTTGGGTTGGTGGAGGTAGAGCATGGAGAGTTCCTTCATCTATGAGATCCTAGATCGCATGTCGGAGGCGGAAACAGGAGTCCGTAAGATGTCCAACCCCTTGGTGGTAGGCACAATAAAGGTTAGCTTTGAAGTTGGGTGAAGGGTTCTTAGGCAAAGGAGTTGGGTCAAGGGGCTTCAGATGCCCTGACTGGATTAACTTCTCCATGACAGATGACAGTGGAGCTTCAAACGCGGAGAAACTGCGGGACTGACCGCAGGGCCGGTTATTTTGTGGGGTTTGCACCTGGTTAATCTCAGCGACACGATTGGTTGTATTGGAAGAGGAAGCATTAGCGCCGCTAGTTGCTGTGTTGGAAGATGTCCCACTGCCAAACAACGCATTGGTGTTTCCTGAGTAGACCCGAGGCTTTGGTTTCGAAGGGTTAGAAGACTCCCCTCTTGACAGAATCCCGCTTTGTAGCGCATCCTCGATGGCCAACCCAGATTCGAAGAAAGTATCGAAGTTGGAGGAAGCTTGGACAAGAACCAAATGCCTAGCATAATCAGGCTGAAGATTGCGAGAGATGATTCGGAGCTGATCTCTCTCACTCGGGCGATCGGTCATCTGAGCAGCCTTCGTCCTCCATCTTTTGACAAAATCCGCAAAGGATTCCTTAGCTTCCATTTTCGTGGACTTAAGCTCTCGGGTTGTCATTTTGAGCTGGGAGTTGTAACTATACTGCGAAATAAACGCAGCACCGATATCCTCCCACGTCCTCCTTTTAGCGATGTCGAGCGACAAAAACCAGTGAAAAGCGGGTCCTGAGAGAGTCTAAGGGAATAGCTGTGACATGGCTTCGGGTTCAACAGCCAAGAGTTTCATGGCGGCATGGTAGCCATAGAGATGAGTCTTCGGGTCGCCACTCCCATCAAACTTGGCGAGATCAGGCATTTTGAACTTGTCGGGGAGCTTAGCATTAGGATACAAGCAGAGGCGATCTAAATCAATTCCCCCGGCGCTGATCTTTTCAGACTTGGAGACAGATTCCTCCAGCTTGACGATCTTTGCCATGAGAGCAGTCATGTTAGGATCCAGAACGGGTCTTGCCACAGCGAGATTCAGATTCGCAGCCTCCGGGTGAGCCTCTCTCGGGTTGGGCTGAATTATGATCCGCCCCGCATGGTTAGGGTCTTCAACAAAGATTGGCTCCGCATGGTCGTCCTCATCGACCTCGCCTCCCACTTCTGCAGCTGGCGGAAGACGAGTGTTGATAAGGTCATTGAGCCTAGTGAGATTTGCATCAGTCTGAGCACCCCTTTGCTGCATGGTGGCGATGCTGTTCTGGATGTTCATGAGCATGGTTTCGAGACTCAGTGGTTGCGGATGATCTGCCATAACGGAGGTCCCGGATGAGCTTGACGAGGATGGGGAGGTTGGTGACGCCGGAGATTCAATTTCCTGGAGAACTGACGGTGATCCTGATCGTAAAGCGGCCAAAAGGGAACATGGAGAGTCTTCCGTTGTGACTGACTGAGCTTGCAACCTGACTAGCCTTTGAACGGAATTCTGATGCAGACGTTCCCAAGTGGGTTTGGCTTTCTGCCTCGATACTTTCCTTGGTGGCGCAATGGTTCAGAATCCTGCTTTGCTTTGCTGTAAGAAGAGGTTCGATAAGGGCCCTGCAGCAACCTTACTCTAAGCAAAAGACTTTAAAGTGATAATGCAGCCATCGTCGTCAGTGTCGCCCTTAGACTCTAAGACTACAGATGAGTCTGTCTCATGATGTTCGGACACTGCCAAAGTCCTCGGATTTCTTTTTGAGAGCGTATCCTCGTTTGAATCGAATAATACTAAGAGATGTCAAAAATAGCCTAAGCCTCTGACTTTTCCGTTCTTGAAGTTTCAACTTTGAACTTGGAATAACTCGGGGTGAATGACGTGACACCTTAACCGGGGCGGCGTAGGCAACACAGTGCCATAGCCTGAGCGGTGTACGTGCTGTGCACGATAACCAGGGTGGTGTGAGCATCACGGCATTTTCTTCGTCGTTCCTTGTTTTCTGTTTGAGACTTCAATCGGGATATGGCCAAGGACTTAGAAAGTTTTAATTTCCCAAAGTCTTGTTGATCCTAGGACTTTTGAAAATCTAACAACATGCACCGCGAAGATGCATGACTCTTCATCGGACCTAGCAGCGTCCTAATAAACATAAGACAGACTCGAAAGAGAGACAACCTAGAAGCCGCCCTAAACATGCCCCTACGCAAAACGGTATGTATGTACAGTGCATGCGATAGGAAAAGCAGTAACACGTAGACAGGATATGGGGGTTAGATGCAAGTAGATCTTACCCTGCAGGTACCTGTCCTAGTTTGGAGAGTTCTAGTGCTTTGTATATGCAAATGCTGGTTTTGGCTTGTAACGGGTTCCTCGGACTAGAGCCAAGATATACCTCCCACTGCCCGCGTAATCGCAGAGCAACAGTTGAACGGTAGAATGACTCATCATCGTCGAAGGTTGTTGGTCATTCGGGGTCCCCGGGCTCCGGTAAACCGTGCCGGATTGCCAAAACGATCCAACGGGGCTTATCCCACATCGATGCAAATGAAGATGCAAATGAAGATGCTAAAGAAGTTGATTAATGAAAATAGAATCGCAAATTCGCAAACGCCCTTTTCAAATTTGGCTCACTTTATTTAATCAATGCTTAGAAGAAACTACACGAGAGAATGATCGGAAAAGTCCCAGATTGGATTGGCCAGACACGAGGTCCCGTTAAATCACCATTCCAACCTTCGGCAGCGCGAAGCTCACCGTCTTGACAAACTTTTGTGGGATCGTTCTTCAAGTGTATTGAAATCTAAACATAGACCAATATTGGTTATCTCCCCATCAGAGTCGCCACTGTGGGCATGCATGCCCGTTTTCGGAATTTCCGGATTCCGAGACGCGAGGCAAGGGGCCCGGGTTGAGGGAGCGCGAGCGGGGAAGCAAGCGCTCGCAAAATACAGAGTCGCCACTCGGGTTTTGAAGGTTCGACACCCAAGGAACCGTATTTCGAAGCACTTGCCGCGCTGTTTGATTTGAAAAAGTTAAGGAACTGATCCGTCATAACCATATCTGGGTTCGGGAGCCAGGTTACGAGAGGGGAAGGGTTTTATGGCACCCCTCTCGCCCAATCCGGAGATCGGTCTCTACTTAGGCATTTGCGAAAGATGTTTGTTTGCGATTCTGTTTCATTAATCAATTTTTAGCCATTTAGGGCGGGGGAACAGTTTAAGGGGATTAAAACTGTAACATGTTTGCAGGATGTGATAAGATATGGCATGGGTTAGTGAGATGACAAGTAATAAATGGAATGAAGTTCAAAACGTTGATCATATATCAAAATAGCGCTGTGTATGATTTTGGCACAAACGAACAGCCAGCTTGCATGCGTGAGTTCATCCGCATGCAAGCGAACCATCGCGCGACATAACCATATACTCGCGCGAGTATTGACGCTTTACCAATAGTTTGAATTTCACCCCCTTCTGGGCTCTGGAAGGACCAGTGCTCACCCAGGTGCAAACCAAGCAGTTTATGGGTACTTGAAAGTAAACAATATTACAGCCAATAGATGGAAATATTATGAAAATGCAACCCCTAAACAGTGGGGGTGTCTAAACAGAGGCCAAGGCCAGGTTGCTCATGCAAGGGCAATCCCTGAAAGACAGAGAACCATCGCGCGACAGAGTGAGACAGCCGCGCGATTGTTCAGACTGGACTTTCAGGAATTGCTTTGCATACTTAGGGCTCTGAGACATGTTCAGGAGCATCCCAAAAGCATTCCAAACAAAGAGGTGTTATAAACTAAGCCAAACAATGATTTTCAACATGCAAAACAGCAAAGCAGTGAGCTAAAGCTCCTTAAAAGACTTTTAAAAGACTACAAACACAATAATAAACTTAAAGACCAGGGTCCCTTCCCCACGTGGTCCAATCTCAAGCAGACAGAATTGTCGCACGAGGATACGGGACCATCGCGCGAGGGTTTCCCAGCTAACAGCTCTTGAAACTCTGCCGGCTTTACGGCCAGAACTGGTATCGATTACCAGCCTTGACCCTGCCAGCCCCCCTCAGGGGTTCGAACAGTGAGCAGAAAGATATTATACCTTTGCTTGAGTGCCTTGGAGATGGCTTGAATGATGAGATGGTGAGATTTGGAGGGTGATTATGTGGGAGTGAATGGTGTGAGATGCTTGTGCTTGAGTTTGCCTTCTTCTTTCTTAGAGAGAGATTTGTAACCCTTTGCAAGGATGCATGGGGGGGGGGGGGGGGGTATTTATAGAAAGAAGGGGTTAGTGGATGGCTAACCAAGGCCTTGTAACCAGCCAACAATGCTGGTTACAAATGCTTGGTGGAGGAGTGGGTGGCAAAGGTGATGGGAGAATGGGGGGTGAGGTGGTGCAAGGGGAGCCCCCCCAGAACGCTGTTCAGCCGAGAAAACGGGGTCACATAGGCCTGTAGCCCCCTGACCACCACGCAATCTGGGTGAAAATGACAGGTGTTGACCATCGCGCGATGAAGTGAGACCATCGCGCGAGGGTCCAGCCAACCCCGCGATGGTCATGGTCAAAGCCTTGACTTTGACCACCACCTGGCAAACGGACCATCGCGCAAGGGTCCCATATTGTCGCGCGACATTCAGACCAAGGTCCAGGTTCTGATTAAAGGTTTTAGGGCTAAGGATGGGTTCCTCACATGCCAAACTCAAGCCATTCCAAGTTCTCGAGACTGTTTCGACCTGATTCATCATCGGGGAATCAAGGAACCGAAGAACAAAGTAAAACGATCGGGAAGTCAAATTGGGGTGTCTACAGTTCTTATCTATGAAAAACCTGTTTTATTTTTAAAGAGCACCGTTGCATACTATTTGTTAAACTACTTTTTGACCCTTAGTAGGAAGTGCCTTTTTAAGGGAAATCGATTCGGTAGACTAAACCTCCCCCTTTTCAATTTCCACTCGTAGATGGTGAACCGACGCAGCGGAATAGGATATGAGACCGGTGACTCCTCTAACCCTAATCCCAACCCCGACCTAGCACAAATCATGCAAGCACTCGTAACCGCCTTGAACGCCAACCGCCAAAACCAAAACCACGACGATGGACCCGTGACCCGAACCCGGGCAATGAATGAATTTTGCAAGCGCCGACCCCCGACCTTCAACGGAGATCCTAACCCTACCATAGCTGAAGCCTGGCTGAAAGAAACCAAGGTGATCCTGGACACCTTGGAGATTACCCGGAACGGAGACCGCGTGGCCTTAGCCACTTACCAGCTGAAAGGAGAAGCCCGTTACTGGTGGGATCTAATGGAGGCAACCCATGATATTACCACCATGACCTTTGCTGGGTTCGAGACTCTGTTTCTCGACAAATACTTCCCTACACCCCTTCGCCTAGCCAAGGAGCAGGAATTTATGAACCTGAAACAAGGGACGATGACCGTGACCCAATACGCGGCCAAATTTGAAGAGCTATCCCGTTACGCCCCAACCGCTGTGGCAACCGAAGGCAGGAAGGCAAGAAGATTCGAGTGGGGGCTGACTACCGCTCGAAGGGCCGTAGTGGCACAGGCCTTTACCACCTATAATGGTGTGGTCCAGTGTGCTCTCCGTCTGGAAAGTGAGGAGGCTGACTTCAAAACCCGATGGAGGAAGGCAACGGGCAACACTGGCAGGCCAATCCGAACCCAACCATCCAATGGCAACCGTGGGCCCTACTCCACTAAACCCTTTACCCCGTCTCAAAGCAACCAACCCTGGAAGGCTGCAATCTCCGGAAGTGGCGAGCAGAAGAGAGATGGTCGAGACTTAATGACAGTTCGGTGCTACAACTATCAGGCTATAGGCCACTACAGTCGCCAATGCCCGCAACCTCAGAAGGAGGGTAATGGGAGCTTGGGACAGACAAGTTTTGTGAAGCAAAACCCTGGAGGCTCATCACAGCAGCAGAATGGGCAAAACAAGGGAAAACAGCCCATGGGATACCAGCAAAGCACTGGAGGGCGTATCTTTGCGCTACAAACTGAGGCACAGGAGCAGGATCCCTCTGTGATCCAAGGTACGCTACTATTGTATAGTACCTACGTACAAGCTTGAGCATCGCATTCACTTACATCTACTGCCTACATAACCGCACTAGCACTAGAAACAGAACCCCTAAGAGCGAGTATGGAAATCACATCACCGTTTGGGGGAGAGTAGCTGTTAGCCTAGTGTGTGGAGAGTGCGAACTCAAGTAGCTGACTTGCGTCTAATCTGCGATCTTAGAATGATCAGCATGGCGAATCTCGACGTAATTCTAGGATGGATTGGCAATCTGCACGTCGAGCAGTCATAAACTACCATCAAAGGATAATGACAGCCTATACCCTAGAAGGGACTCGATTCCTTTTAAGGGGGATAGACGAACGGTGAGCCCGACGACGAGAAGATCCGAGTGGTAGAAACAACTATTTGGATGGTTCGCTAGTCTCAAATTGGAAGAAGCCGATAGAATGGAAGTGGGATTGCCACATATCGTTTGCGAGTACGCCGATATTTTCCCTGAAGAACTTCCTGACTTGACACCCAATGAGAGATAGACTTCTCTATAGAACTCCAACCGGGAGCAGCACCAATCTCTATGACACCATACCAAATGGCCCTTGTGGAACTAAAGGAGCTCAAGACTCAATTGCAAGAACTATTGGATGAAGTGTTTATCAAGCCAAATACGTCACCAGGAGGGAGCGCCTACGCTGTTCGTGAAAAAGAAAGAAGGATCATGCCTGAAACGTTGTACTTATAGTACCTGCCAAAACCTCTAAGCAGTAGCTGTGTAGTGCCAAACCGTCCTTGGTGTTTCATTCGTTCCTTAACCTTACCCCTCACCTATTCGAAACCTAGCGCGTGCCAATTTCGGGGACGAAATTGTTTTAAGGGGGATAGATTGTAACGCCCCTCAATTTTGGTCAATAAAAATTTTCGTTAAATATTTGAATTTTATTTAAATTACTTATTTTCTCTTGAGTGGCTATTTGATTTCTTGTTTTCGTCATAGTTAGACTTTTTGGTGTAACAACTCCGATTTTTCATTCAATAAAAATCTCGTCGTTATTCGAAATTTCTTAATTTCTCGATGATTTTCTTATTTGAATCCTAGTAGTTCGTATTCAAGCAATTGAACACCGTATCACCATATTCTTCGACTAGAAACCCTAATTGCACTTTAGCCCCTCAAGGATCGTTTCTTGAACTTTAAACCCTACTTAGCAAGCCTATTTAGCTTCTAACCGGCTTGATAGAGTAACCAAACTAGAAAGTCACCTAGTTATTTTCCCTAACCGTAGATGGACCGTTTTGCCCATCTTGAACCTTTTGAACCTTTTCAAACCCTAGACTAGAATTGTTTAATTATTTTCTTTTATTGTTTTGATTTTATTCTTTATCCTTTGGACGATAAATGTTGGGGGAACTATTATCCATTGGATAATAGAAACCCATTTCTTTATATTAAAAGGATTTTTGAAAGATTGGAACAAAGTACTATAATCTTTTGGAAGTAGACATTTATAATTATTGTGAAAAGTACTTTTCGATTATCTTACTAATAAAAGTACCCTAGTAACTATGGACCATTGGACAATAACCATTAGGGTAATTTTTACCCATTGGACAAAAGCCTTTTCTTTATTTTATTTGGTAAGTACATATATATATAAACACATGTGTATTTTCAAAAAGGACATGTAGTCTTTTTCAAAAACTTAGTTTAGTAATTAAAGTACTCGTACCTTATTATCCATTGGACGATAACCGTTAGGGGAATTATTATCCATTGGGTAATAGAATTATTCTTTCACCAAGTACATGGGTTCATTAAAATAATATTTTTTCTTAAACCCCATGTGATAAAGTACACATTACTTTATTATTAAAATACTTAGTAGCCTTAATAGCCTTTAAGGCCTAAGATTCTTAAAAGTACCCTTAATATTATTTTGTATTGGGGTTTTGTACCCAATTGGATTTGTTTAAAGGGAGGTGTGATCTACCTAGATTACAAAGTACCCTAGTTTATTTATTTAATCAACATGTGCCTAATTGTATTTCTTTAATAGGATTTTAAATTTGGAAATCTTGTACTTTCTTATTCTTTCTTGTTTTTATATATATATATATAAGTGTACTAGGGAGAGAGAGGGAGAGGGAGAGAGAGATTGCCGAGAGAGAGAGAGGAGAGAGAGGGCCGAGAGAGAGAGAGAGAGAGAGAGAGAGAGATGGGCCGAGAGAGAGAGAGATAGGAGAGAGAGAGAGGGAGAGATTTGTTTGTACTTCCTTGATCTTTCTCATCTTTTCAATCCATGGGTGATATCTTCCTTCCTACCTAAGAAACTTCCTCCATTGTACTTCTATGCTTGTTTAAAACCAAATCTTGTACCTATGTCTCCTCCTTTCCAACATATCTTCCAAAAATCCCATCCAAAGTACTAAGAATAGCCATGCAAGCCTAGATAGCCCCATGGCCTAACCCATCAAGCTTTCTATCAAGTATGACAAGTGAAAGAAATCAAAGATGTAGAGAGAGAGAGAGAGAGAGAGAGAGAGAGATTCGGTTGAGAGAGGGAGAGGAGGAGCCTTGGCCTATAAATAGAAGCTCACTCCAAGCTTAAACTCACACCTTCAACCATTGCTCTCACTTCTCTCTAGAAATTTCAAGAGTTCTTGCTTCCAAAGTTCTAGTTTTCTTGTGTTCTAGAGTGTTCTTGAGAGAAACTACCAAACCACTCTCAAAACCACCGTTAGATCTTTTAAAGTAGCTTAGTTAGTTAGAAAGTTGTTTCTAGGAAAAGAAAGTACAACTCTTTTCCTTTCGAAGCAAAACCGACGCCGTTACGCCGCCGAAATCCAAAACCGACGACCAAATCTTCTTAGCCGACTACTACCGCCAAGAAGCACGGTAGGAATTCCTTATCTTCCATCCCAAGTAGTTATCTTTACCTATTTTCCCAAATATAGTCTTGTACCCAATTATAAGTTCGTTAGGAAGAAACTTTAATCATGTCATTTAAAGTAGATAATGTTATCTTTTGTTGAAAGTATATGAAATGCATGATGTTTGTTATTAGTGATTCAAGCATGTCAAGTAGTTTTAAAATGGATGATCTTGTTAGATTGAATAGTACAATGAATGATATCGTATGTGAAAAAGTCCCACCGCGGAGTCTATGCATGATAACGTGACACGAGAACCAAGAAAGTAGAGACATGACACCTAGGGTGTGGATAATGATGAGATGTGTTTTGAAACCGCAATGTGGCCGGACTTGGTAGCCCATTGTGTGTATGGAAACCCGCGATGTGGCCGGACGTGGTAGCCCATCGTGTGGATTGTGAAAACCGCAACGTGGCCGGACTTGGTAGCCCGTTGTGTGTATGAAAACTCGTAATGTGGCCGGACTTGGTAGCCCATTGCGTGGATTGTGAAAACCACAATGTGGCCGGACTTGGTAGCCCATTGTGAAGATTGCCAATGCGGCCGGACGTGGTAGCCTCATTGGTAATATGGCTTGGTTATCCGCGGAGAGGAGCCAATGCAAGTTTTGTGTGCCAATGGAAACCCGGCACGGCGGAACCATTATGAGGATACTCGGGAGACCGGCGCGGCGGAACCGAGGTTGGGTGTGTAGCTTGGTTATCCGTGGTACGGAGCCAATGCAAATTGTGTGAGTTAAACAAATTGTTTTTGAAAAGATGAATTGGTATGTGAAAATGTTGACACGGTCTACGATGAGTTGCGTAGGAGAAACTCGGAGAATCTTGGACACCAACGATAGTTATATAGCGATTGCAGATGTGTTATTAATGTTATCTTTTGTAGCTGTGTATACACATATCATGTGGAAATCGATGTGATGTTATAACCTGTTGTTTGTTAGTTATGGGTTAGCGGGTATAGGATTTTTCTATTGAGCTTTCGTAGCTCACGGTGTTGCCTTTTTGGTGACCCTGACATATTATATCGGTGGCGACGCTGGTATAATGTGTCAGACTTTGTAGATGATCAATGTGAGCCGTACACCTTGAAGGCCTTTGGAGTTGAAGAGCTAGCTCAGATGGAGGAGCAGGCGAAGCTGTAGTTAGAAACCTTAGTTCCCTTCCGTTTGTAATAAAAGTACTCCTTTGAAGTTTCTGTTGTAATAAAGAGCTTGACTCAGTTTATTTTCAATAAAATTACTTATTTAACGCCCAGACTCCATTAGATTTTATGAATAAAATGTCTTTTTAACGTACCCAAAATTCGGGGCGTTACAATAGGACAAAAAAAAAAGAGAAAATTATGCCTATTCAAGCACGGTATAGGCGAAAAAATTATAAGAGAAAAATTTGATTGTAAAAAATCAGTGATTGTATGAAGAAAAATAAACTCACCTCAAACTGTAGTTCTAGAGCGAAAGGTAGGGAACGTAAGGAGAAGAACGTAAGATTTTGGTAAGGGGAGAGAGAGAGAGAGAGAGAGAGAGAGAGAGAGAGAGCTCTGAAGATTAAGATGAAAGCAGATTACCATAACTTGTAGTATAGCATTAGGACTCCTTAATTATAGATTACCATTAGTCACTAATTTCCCGAAAACACAATTCTATTACCGTAAAATGTATGTATTTTAATTTTGGTCAGAATTGTATCTCCAATCCAATGGTGGAAAATGTAAACCACCCTTATTATATAGATAGACTAGCGCATGCCCGTGCCTGAAGGCACGGCTCGAACAATCTACACACGCAAATCATTACTGGGCTCACGTGCAATATCTACATCCCTAATCCAACTATTCCAACAATGCAAAAAGAAATAGCCCATGCATATTCATTGATGTGATTAACTTGAATCAACAAAATAAAGAACAAATAATTTATCAACCTCTAACTTTTGCATTCACATAATCAATGACAATACCAATGAAAATAATACACAACATTGATCACACTCTTCATTCATGTGCTTATTTAGAAACCCTATAACATCCATGATCCATCAAATATAAGCAATAATTTAATCCATTCCTCATTGGAAGTATTACATTGCTATCATATCACCCAAACCAAAGTACCTCGAGCTACATACTTCAAAATATTTCATTGCATTATTGACCTCTTTGATGTAAATGTGGAATACCTCTTTGTCCAATTGCTCCATTTCACAACAACTGTAGTAGAGAAAAAGTTCCATAGTCAAAATCATGTAAAAATCATATAGATAGGGTGAGCACAAAAAACGACAATGTAGATAGGGTGTGCCAGGATTGAATGTTAATACCAAGATGTTCCTTATATGACTGTGCCATTTGTGTCACCCATTTCCTTCTTATAATTAAGTTTAATCCGAAGCTACAACATAAGTTTGAAAGTAAACAACCACCTAAATCATTATGATGCTTCAATATTGTTAGTGGGAAACCTATAGTTAGCATAATGCAATGTTGGATAGTAGCAAGGACCCCAAAAATGATGACATCGCTACGAGGAAAAAAAAATACCAACTTTACCCAAGTAGCAAAAGAGATCACATAGTATTAAAATTCTAAGCAAGTCCACTTCTGCATTGAATACCTGATTGATTGGCCGGCCGGTTCAAATTGGGATCGGGGCACAAATCCTTTTCATCCCTCGTGAAGGAAATAGAAGTCTCTTACTGGTGGCATCGCTGCACAATTTACCCTCTCCCTGAAGTCAAAAAATATTGGAATTCAATAACTTGAATTGGCATACAAACAACTTCATACTTTGTTGTAGATCAAAACCTTGCTCATATACAATCCAACTTCCACAATGACACAATGAATAAGAAATCCCAGAATTTTAACAAAATAGTGAGGATCCCAATTCCCATTGTTCAACCACACACGCACAATCTTAGATTAGGTTTTTTGCTGCAATGTCTTTGCTAAGAGAAGAAAACTTTGCGCACAAAATGGACGATAGACTAAAAATAGAATTTATTATTTTCTCTCTACTTAATGAAGAAACTTTGCTCCATCTCATTTTGTCAAGGGCTTAATGATTTTCTTGAAGTTATAGTTCCGGCTCGTCTGCGACGCAAAAGAAGCAAAACTCTACATTGTGTTCTCAACACCTAGAAAACATTGACTTCGGAAAATCAACAGAAAAAATGCATTTCTTGAAAATGCGTTTTCTTAAAAGTACCAAAAATATTGTACACGAATCAAATGTGAAATAAGTCCATTACTTTGAATAACACACAATCAGATTTAAAAAGATCAACAACTAAATCAGCTCCAATCGCTCAGGCTTCAACTACACAATAAAATATAGAGTAACAAAATCATATGTCGGAACCTCATAAGCAATAGGTTGAATGAGTTGCTACTGTCCGTGAGTCCAAATCAGATCTGAGCCCTGCACCTGTAAGTCAAAACTTAGATGAGTTAAAGATCAACAACTTAAAAAAGAGAAACTAAATAAAAACCATGAATGGACTCACCGAAGGTTGCGGAGAGAGTCATTTGAATTTTGAAAGAGAGAGAGACCCACGTTTCCCTAATTCCCTTGATCAGAGAGAGAGAGAGAGAGAGAGGGGCATTAGATTAACATGAGAGGAAAAATGGGTTTGCTCAGGAGAGATAGAGAGTGGTTAGGGTTTGCTTTGTGAGGGAGAAGTACAGAACGTGGGTTGGGGGAGAGAGGAAAAGATCCAGAGGTCAGCCAATGGTCTAGATTTATGCAGGGGATGGAGCTGATTTAGTTGTCGATCACGTGTTGTGATTTGTATATTCCCAATCAATGTGGGTTCAACAATGACACGCATAGCCAAAGAATTTTCACTTTCTTGCAACGGCAGTCACTTTTACTTTCGTGTCTTTTATCTCTAATATGTATAGACATGAAGATAGAGTCCGTCGGTCTTCGGTCACACACTATTTCTTTTTTCCATAACTCCACCCAACAACCAATATTGGGAAAAAAAAATGGACAAAAGCTTCTTTAAACTAATGATTCAATTGTGAAATCGAAGTTCGAACCCAACTAAAGAAAGATGCGGTTCCCTACCAAACTGGGTGATTACATTCACAAAGTTTTACGTTGAAATAGCGGCTCCTTATACAATTGTAATCTCTAGCTTCAATTCTATTTGTATGAGGCATTTTTACAAACACCTTGGATGCAAACCACTGCGCTCGAAGACCACCGGTAGTATATATAGGATTAGAATATCTGATCAAAACATAAAAAATGCCCACAATTGTCTTGCTCCCGATCAAATATAACTTCTGGAATATTGATAAAAAAGCACTTGAATAACTAATTAACTAAGAACTGTGTCATTTTAGTAATGCACGGTCAATGCATACCCTTACGTATAATCAATTAGGGTCGGCACGTAAACGCATAGCATAGGAGTAATAAATTTCTTTCTAGAGGTGTATCCCTCTTAGTACCACATAGTAATTCAACCTGTTTCTGTTTAGTCTGCTACTAATTCAACCTGGTTCTGTTTAGTACCACATAGTACATGCCAGGGGATTGGGCAGCGGCAGCCGCTCGTTTAAACCGAATCCAAATTCGTTTACCTCGACTTTTTCAAAACCTGTGAGGGCTTCGGTTATGGCCTCGGTAATCTGACCGGACCACCATTGACCGAGGCCTCATATCGGCACGGTCTATAGGATTGTACAGGCGGGCCAGAGTATATCCTCCTCTTTACTTGCTCGGCATCAAGTCTCCTGTTGACACTTCGGTTAATTACCGAAGTGTGCATTCCGTTAAGGCCTCCTGAAAGAATGTAGCATAGCAAGAGGGGACCAAGAGCGACACGTGGCAGAAAGGATTGTCTAGGCCTGGTCCGGCCATGTGCTTCGTAACCACCTTATCCAATGCGTCATCTGTGATGTCATCCGAGGTGGTTACCCGAGCGTATCCCTCACGCGCTAGCTTGGAGCCCAAGTAAACCTAGGTCTATAAATACAAAGGGATGCTCATCTTTGAGAGGTATGCCATTCATCCCTAACCCTAGACTTAAATCTCTCTCCTTACATCTAACTTGATCGTCGGAGGGTCACTGGGCTATCCTAGCCCTAGTGACTTGTTGCAGGTTCAAAGGCCGGTGAACGGAGCAATGGAAGAGAAATACCAATTCAGGTCAAGGTCCCTCCAAATCGAACCCCTACAATTGGCGACTCTGCTGAGGACCTAGCCACCCTTTCAACTTTCACCTCTTCCCCTTTCTCTGCTCCATTCAGCGTTCCTGAATCGAACATGGTCGAGATCGACGACACGCATCACGGTGGTACCGCCCACGGGCTCGGTTCCCTCGTGGACCACAGCCTAGCTTCTGGCGGAGCAACCGCCCTTGGAAAGACCCATGTATCCGTCGGAGTTGGCGCCGGAGCGTCAACTCCAGACCCAGGCCCATCCTCCGAGCTCCACTTCTACATCCGCCACCTTGAACGGAAAATCAACGACCTCACGACGGCGATGGACTGCAATAGACACGTCCGAGACGAGTTGGCGGAGATCAAGCACCTCCTCTAAATCTCCCCGTCTCACTCCTCTGGGAGCCACGGCGGGAGAAAGGACCGTCACACCTCCCCTCGCAGTCACGAAGGCGGTCACCTGCTAGGGCACAGACTCCGCCCTTCAGTCAAGGATCGTCTCGAGTCACCAAGAGCGGCGGACACGCGAGCCCCAAAAGACACATCGCACAGAGACCGTTCCCGTTCCCCTATGTAACTTCGAAGGAGACCATCGGCCTTTGAGAGGCTCGGTGGCGAGAGCGTCTCTGCCTCTTCCACCCACTCGGTCCTAGTGGGCAGGACAGGCCGGGAATCTACCCCTAGCCTCATAAGGGCAGCCAGGGGAGATGACGGCCTTGTAGAGATCCAGACCAGAGGATACCGCGAGCGCCTGAAGGGCTCCGGACCCAGAAGTCACATCGTCTCTCACCCCGGCGGCACACAGAGCAGGAGCCCGATCACCGAGCGCCTCGAGCCCTCCGCTCGGGACAGCTACCGCCATCACCGCCAAGAGCGCTTTCCTAGGAAATCGGTTAGTATTGATCCAAAGAGAAAGGAATATGAACGATTGGACAAACTCGTCCCCAAGAAGCGTGCGGCGACCGAGCGTCCAGACGATCTCGACCGTTCGATCTGACCTCATCGCGACGCACGGCTTACACGACTCAAGACATCCCCCTTTACAAGAGAGATCGACCCGGTTACACCCCCAAGGGCTTCACCCAACCCAAGTTTGCCAAATATGACGACAAGACCGAGGCGTACACTCATCTGGTTCAGTATAAAACTGTCATGTCTCTGTTTCTTCGGAATGAACCCTCGGACGACGCCTTCTTGTGCAAAGTGTTTCCTGCAAGCCTCGGCAACCTGGGCCTCACTTGGTTCAATCAACTCCCGGCTCGGTCAATTTCTTCATTCGATTCCCTCTGCGATGCCTTCATGGCCCGGTTCGTAACAAGCAACAAGCATGAGAAGGAGATCGACTCCCTCTTAGCCCTCCGCAAAAGGAACGATGAAACGCTTCAGCAGTACGCCGACCGTTATTGGGAGTTATTCAATGAGATAGAGGGCTGCGACGGCATCATCTCTGCCCGAGAATTCATACTCGGTCTCACCTCCCAGGACGAGCAAGTCTACGACGACCTCGCTCGCCATAAGCCAAATTCTATGAAGGACCTTATGACTCGAATTGAGGGCTGGTGTCAGCTCATCGAATCCAAGGCAGAGAGAGGCATCGGGAAGCCTACGAGTTCAAAGACGTTAAACACCTCAGTATCCATACCGGCTCCCGCACCTGTCCCAACACCGAAGAAACAGGTCAACACCATCAAGCAGTCACCGAGGAGGTGACCGAAGCCAAGCGATTTCAACGCTGAGAAAACCGTCTTTACCATTCCCATCTACCGGATCATTGATCAAGTGAAGGACCAGCCCTTTTTCTCCTTCCCAAATCAAAAGCTAGGAACCGAAAATGGGAAAATCAAGAATCCCATCGTCCGATGCAGTTACCACAACGAACAAGGTCACTTCACCATAGCATGCAAGCCCTTCAAGGCCTACTTGGAATAGCTTGTCACGGGTGGCCACCTCGGCAACTTCATTGATCATGAGAAGACGACGGCCCAGGCACAACGGACCGAAACAAACACCGAGGAAGAAATCCAGACGATCCACGTCATACATGGTCCCCTAAACCCTGAGGCCGCTAGCATCATCCGGGCCGAGCTGAGCGAGGCCTCCTCTTCCAAACAGGTCATGCTGGTTGACCCAGAACCAAAGCACCCCAGAACCGATGATGGTTCCAAATGGACGATAACATTCACCGAGAAGGATCTCGACCGCATCCAGCTTCCCCACAATGACGCCCTCGTGGTCACACTACGCATCGGAACTTTCAACGTCCGTCGCGTCCTCGTAGACCAGGGCAGCTCGGCTGAAGTCATGTACTACTCTCTGTTCAAAGATCTAAAGATTCCCGACACCGACCTTCGTCCCTCCGAAGTCCCTCTTATCAGATTCAGCGGAGCACCGGTCCGGCCCATCGGCATGGTCACTCTTCCAGTCCGCGCCGGCTCGGTGACTCTTGAGATGGAATTCGTGGTAGTCGATGTCCCTAGCCTTTACAACGCGATTGTCGGGCGCACCTGGCTGCATAGGCTTAAAGCAATCGCCTCCACCTATCACCAAGTGGTTCGTTTCATTGGCACTCACGAACACCAGGAAGACTTGTACGGAGATCAAACCGCAGCCAAGAAGTGCTACATCAACGCCGTCCGAAGTAACAAACAGACCTCCCGGGTCAACCTCATTGAAGTCCCCGAGGCCTCAATTTTGGAGGAGGTCGGCAGATCCCCCGACGACAAAACCATAGAAGACGTGGCCACCATCCCAATAACCGAAGATGGTTCCCGCTTCTTCCTTGTCAGTTCCTCACTTAGTGATACTGATCGGAACGAAACGGTAGCTTTTCTCAACCGAAACATCGAAGTGTTCGCTTGGACCCCATATGAAATGCCCGGGGTCAACCCCTCCTTCATTTGCCACGAACTCAACATTGACCGAGCCAAACGTCCGGTCTTGCAAAAGGCACGACGGTCCTCTTCTCTTCATTCCGAGGCCGTTATTGAAGAAGTTAACCGACTCCTGAACACAGGGGCAATCAGAGAAGTCCAGTATCCCAAGTGACTGGCCAACACCGTCGTAGTCAAGAAAAAGAGTGGTAAATGGCAGGTCTGCGTCGATTACTCAAACCTCAACGACGCCTGCCCAAAGGACTTCTTTCCACTCCCTCGTATTGACCAGCTCGTCGACGCCACTTTCGGGCACGAGCGACTCAGCTTCTTGGATGCCTACCGGGGCTATCACCAGATTGCCATGAGCGAAGGCGATATCGAGAACACCGCCTTCATTACCCCCCACGGGATCTTCGGTTACCTTGTCATGCCCTTCGGTTTAAAAAATGCCGGGGCAACTTTCCAGCGAATGATAACCAAGATGTTCGAGCGATTACTAGGGGACACTATGCTAGCGTACATTGACGACATGGTGGTCAAAAGTTTGCGCGCCGGTGATCATCTCACTCACCTCGCCGAAGTCTTTGAGACACTCAAGAACCACAAGCTCCGCCTCAATGCCAAGAAATGCGTCTTCGGTGTTAGCTCTGGCAAATTTTTTGGCCACCTCGTCTCCTGACGCGGTATTGAGGCCGATCCTTCCCAGATTCGCGCTATTGATCAGCTCTCGGCTCCCCACAACAAGCGCGATGTTCAGCGGCTAACCGGCATGGCCGCAGCACTGAATCAGTTTATAAGTCGTTCCTCAGACAAATGTCAGCCATTCTTCGCACTCCTAAAGGGCAGCCGACAAAGCTTCAACTAGACAGAAGACTGTGACCGAGCCCTCCAACGACTAAAGGAGCATCTTTCCACGGTTCCACTCCTCGTCACTCTTTAGAACCAGGAGGACTTGTTCCTCTACCTAGCTGTCTCTCCGCACGTTGTAAGCTCGGTGCTCGTCCGATAGGAGGGCTGGGAGCACCAGCCAATCTATTACTCCAGCAAAACCATGACTCCTGCCGAGACGCGTTACCTCCCCCTGGAGAAGCTCGTGCTCGCCCTCATCTCAGCCTCCCGAAAGCTTGCCCCGTACTTCCAGTCGCATCGCATCATCATCCTGACCGAGTACCCTCTCAAATCTCTCCTCCGTAAGGCAGATCTCTCCAACCGAATCTCACAATGGGCCGTTGAGCTTGCCAATTTTGAAATTCACTTTCAGCCTCGAACAGCAATAAAAGCTCAGGTGCTAGCCGACTTCATCGCCGAGCTTACACCGCCCAACATATCCGCTTCGGCACCCACCCCGAGCACCGAGGCAGTACTCCAGGCCAACCCTAGCACAGCCTGGCAGCTTTTTCACGGCGATGTTTGGAAAATGTACGTCGATGGTGCCTCCAACAGCCGAGGCGCAGGTGCAGGAATTGTTCTCCTCTCGCCCTCTGGTATCCTGCACGAAAGCTCACTATTCATCAACTTCCCAGCCTCTAACAACGAGGCCGAATATGAAGCACTTATCTCGGGACTCAAGACTGCCGAAGCCATTGGCATCGAAGAGCTCGTCGTTTACATCGACTCCCAATTGGTGGTTAACCAACTCTCCAAAGAATACGAAGCTCGGGATGACCGCATGCATACCTACCTCAGCACCGCAGTCCAGCTCATTAAACGCTTCAACGCAATCAGAGTCGAGCATATCTCCAGGGAACAGAACGCCCACGCCCACGCCCTTGCAAGACTCGCTTCAGCATTCTCATGTACTGGACACCGTTCCATTTCCTTCAATTCTATTAACAAGCCCAGTTTTGAGCTCGAAGATCTGCAAAAGGAAGTACTCAACATAGAGCTTGGCCCGAGCTGGATGGACGAAATTGTCCTTTACCTGAGGGATGATTCCCTCCCCACTGACAAAAAGGAGGCTCACCGACTCCGAAACAAAGCCGCTCTCTTCTGTCTCAATCCCAACGGCAAGCTCTACCGAAGATCATTTACCGGGCCATACTTATTGGTTGCACACCCACATCAAGTTCCGGGCATCATCGAAGAGCTTCATGCCAGCGACAGCGGTTGTCACTCTGGTGGACGGTCACTCGCCCACCGAGCCATCACTCAGGGGTATTGGTGGCCGACAATGAAGAATAATTCTGAAGAGTTCGTCAAGGGTTGCAAGAGGTGTCAGATGTTCGCTCCCATTATCCATCAGCCGGTCCGGGACCTTAGCCCTCTCACCAGCCCCTGGCCCTTCTCCCAATGGGGCATGGATATCGTTGGAAAGCTCCCAGTCGCTCCGGGTGGATTCAAATTCCTCTTAACCGCAACCGATTATTTCTCGAAATGGGTCGAGGCCGAGCCCCTGGTCACCATTGAAGAAACAGACGTCATCCGCTTCGTATGGCGAAACATCATCTCTCGCTTCAGTGTGCCATTCGCCATAATTACAGACAATGGAAAGCAGTTTACAGGGTAGAAGTATCGGGCCCTACTTGACGAATACGGTATCAAATGGGACACATCCACCCCGGCTTACCCCCAGGGTAACGGACAGACCGAGGCTGCGAACAAGGCAATTTCATCTGGACTTAAGCGACGACTTGAGTCACGACGAGGAAAGTGGGCCGAAGAGCTACCCAGGGTACTCTGGGGCTATCGTACTACGCCTCGGCGATCCACTGGTCGCACTCCCTTCTCCTTGGCATTTGGAATGGAGGCGGTCATCCCTCTCCAGGTCGGACTCCCGACAATGCGTACAGAAAACTTTGATGAGTCGGTCAACAACAACAGCATTGCCTCAGACCTCGACTTAGCCGAAGAGGAACGTGACAATGCAAGGATCAAGCTTGCATCCTACCAATAGGAGGTTGCAAAAGGCTACAACCGAAGCGTGCGCCTCAGGTCGTTCAAGCCTGACGATCTCGTCTGGAAAAAAGTGGTGGAGAAGTCCAAAAAGCGAAAGCTAATGCCCAATTGGGAGGGTCCCTACCAAGTTCTAAAGCACCTCGGCTCAGGAAACTACAAATTGGAGAAGCTGGATGGTTCCCCCATTGCTAAGTCATGGAATGCAAACAACTTGAAGAGGTTCTACGGATAGTTCTCGGTTACCGAAGCCCAATTAATCTCTATTATGTTGTATTTTCTTTTAAAGTTTCGAAGGCAACTTGCTTATGTATTAACAGCAATCCAACAAGTTTGAATGAGAATTCTCTTTGGCACAATTCGTACCCTTTGTTGTTTAAATTACTTACACTCGGTCCGTTCTTGCCCGGACCATTTTATACCAACTTCAGGGATATTGTTCTCACATAGGTGATACCCTCGGACAAAATTCCCACCAAGTCACCCAGGCCTCTTCGGTCGTTTGGATTTCTGGTCACTCGCTTTAAGGATACTCGGCTTCCTCCCGGGCCCCTTATACCGACCCACCAAAAGTCTCTCACTGCTCGGACTCGTTGCGTCCCAAACCTATGGTAGAAGCCATATCCCTTCGCGACTCCAGCCTACGTCCCCAAGCAGTACTATCTCACGTCCACTCGCTAGGTTAATTTCCATTAAACAAGTAGGGGCGTGCAAACCCAAAATTCATTAAATAAATTGCTTCTGATTCGGTCCCTACCAACCCTCCTAAAAGCAGGGGCTTCGGATCAAGTCACTTTTTTCTTGATTAAACATCTTTTTATGCTTGGCAAACCGCTTCGGTTAAACTTGTTTCTACAAACTTTTCAAGTCCCACCGAAGCAGGGGCATCATAACCCAAGGAGCAAACCAATCACACAAGCATTTCAAAGATAAAACATTCAAGAAAAGAAAAGCATTCATTCACAAACCATAAGCAAAAGTTAACTACTTTGGTATCAAACAATTACAATCCCTGGAGCGGCAAACTCCAAATGTCCTGAGCCGTCCAGTTAACTGACCATTCAAATAAAAGATTAAAGTGTTTTTCAAAGCTGCGAGGGATAAAGTTCCTATGCATCATCAGGGAGCAGGGGCGCTGGGATCAACTTGCTTCTCGGTCGCTTCGGGCTCTGGGTTCGGCGCCTGCTCGCTTTCCTCCTCTGGTAGCACGAGCTCTTCAGGAGGGGGCTCAGGCACGATTCGAAGCTCGGAACCCTCTGGCAGAGTAAGCTTGCTTATCAAGGCTTCGTGCCCATACCGAAGTCCGTCCAAGAACCGATCTCTGAAGAGCTCGGCTTCTATCTCCCGGACCTGTTTCTTATATTCTACTCCGGCAGCATCCCAGCCTTCATCATAGCCTTTGTTCCTCACAAATTCAACCTCCCGGGCTCCAGCAACCTTCAAGGTGTTAGCATCCTCTTCAGCTTTTGTGGCCCTCCCCTCAGCAGCCACCCGTTCCCGGTCGCACCTCTGAAAGTCTCCTTCGTCACCTTCAGGTCGTCCTCTTTCTACGCAAGGGTTTTCTTCAGCATTTCCATTTCTTGCTCTTGTGCCTTGCATCGGTCATTCACCAAGAACGCCCGACCGCCGGCCTACCAACACAAATTAAAAACGATCAAATTCCAACATTCAAATCAAAAGGGGTCAGAGAAACGTGACTTATAGTGAAAAGAGCCTGCGCTATTTTGGCGGTTAAATCTTCGGTCAAACCATTAACAGCCCAGGCGTCCCTTGGGAGTATGCTTCCTCTCAGCATCCCGAACGCAACCCCGAGATTCTTCACGCTGTCGGCATGATGTATCTGCCGACCAGCGAAGTGGCGGAACTCCGGTGCCCAGGGGAGCTCCATTGGGTTAACCCATTCGCCACCTCCTCCCCAGCACCCCCGGCTCCTCCGGCTTGTTCCTCCTCCTCGTGGATTTCAATGGTTTCTTGGCCTCCTCCTCGGCCACCCCCTCGGTCCTCGAACCGTTGTCTTTTCTCCGGGGGCTCATGGGGGGAAGCGGGAGGCGCCCTCGAAGTCCTAACGCCGGGCGTGCTGGTAGCAGAGCCGTGGCCTCGTCCCCTCGACCTTCGGCGTCTCAAATCCAACACCTCGCGAGTGCCTCGGCCTGACATTTCGGCGCTCAAACCGGTTCTTTCCGGCGTCTCTCGGTCAATCTCCTCGCGAATGACTCCACGAGGTGCGGACGTGCTTCCCTCGGCTTCGGGCTGTCCCCCTACCCTCCTTTCTCCTCTTCCCGCTCTTCCTTCACCTCTTCCGGCTCTGCCTCCTCGGTCGCGTCCTTGGCCTGCCCTTGGAACACCTTGTTGCCTTGGCTTCTTCTTTAAAAAGCTGGTATAAGAAGCAACATAACCGAGTAAATCAGGAGCGTAGCGGCTGGTTAATGGGATTGCAAAGGCGGCTGTGATCTGCGCCCGAACGGCTTTTTCCCGGAGCGTTTGCACGATGCCCTCAGCTGCATGAATAAAATACCAGTCAATACATGTAAAATACTGTAAGATGACAAATGTATCAGATGTATCGAAGTTAAATTTTTACCGACCAGGGGATCCATTGTCGAACCGAACCGTGGTGGTAGTGTCCACTCTCTCCCCGGGACCGAACATGAAGTTCCCGGTCACCGAGACGTATATACTCGCCCACTCCTCTGAGTCAGGTAGATGATCGATTAGGAATGTATCATACCCTGTTCGGCAGGACAGGTAGTACCTCTCATGCTCACGATTGACTCCTAGCAGGTAGACCCCAAAAAGCTCTTCCAGCCCAAAGATCAGATTGTATTGCCTTTTTAGCTCTATGATGCTGGTTATGATTTGGTATGAATTTACCATAAGCTGGGAGGAGGTAAGGTTGAGGGTCCGAAGGACTCGCCGGACGAATTGGTGGAGGGGAAATCTAACTCCCCCTTCGGTTATCGCCATTAAAGGAAAGATCAGCGCCCCTTCTCGGTGTGGGAGATCTCTGGGGTCATTGTTCGGCAGAAGGCGAACCTCAACATCGGGAGGAATGCTATAGACCCGTTTGAATTTCGTATAGGCGGCCGAAGTGCCATCAAAGTACTGGTTTCGGTAGGGACAGGGCCTCATTGGCCTCCTCCGTCCTCGAACCTCTTCTGGGGCATCGGCAAACGGCCCTGGGCCATGGCCCGAAGTGCTGGGGGTCTCTGTCATACTTGGATCGAAAGTGGTTATCCTCTGCGGGGTTCTCGAAGGATCAAAGGGCTCGATAAGGTCAATTGGAGTTCGGTTTAAGGCTTGAGAGCAGATCTCTTCAAAAAATTCCTCGAAGGTGGCAGAAGAAATCGAGCTACTGGAACTGTCCGAGGAGAGTTCAATGACCATTCGCTCCTACCTAGCAAGGAAAAGAATGTGTAAAAACCCGTTAGCTATGTGCTCAGGGAAGTTCGTCGGTAAAGATGGTCATCTCTCCTTAGAGCCCGTTCTTTTTGCCTCTCACCAAGACCTTCTTCCTCGGTCAGGGCCTCGGAGGTCCGGAGCTATTTCTATAGTCTCGGGTTGAGTATAGGCCTCGGGAAGAATTTAGGGCTCGGGAAGAATATGGACCTCGAGAGAAGCAAGAACAGCGCCGGAGATTCCCGGCGCCGCCACAGACCAGAGGCGGCGGGAAGTGGTCCGTTAATAATACACGATTAAAATGGCGAAAAACTTCTAAAAAATGATCAAAATGTGAAGTTTCGGTTGAAAGGATCAACATACCACAGTTTCGTGACGAGATCTGCGGCTGAACTGCGTGAAATCTCGATTGAAAGCAGAAAACAAACGGCGGCGGCGGTTCGTCTTCAGAAACGGAGGGAAGGTGACCCTCTCGCCTCTGTCTTTCCTATTTATAATGAGAGAGATGGAGAGCTGCACGGGAAACGAAGCGTCGTGCACCAAACCGTCAGATTGTCGACACGTGTTATCATCGGACGGCCAGTATCAGGGGCTCTGCACCGAGGACAGGCGCCGAATATTCAGACCATAGGCGCAATGACACGTGTCGCCGAAACGACGTTTCGTACCAGTCAACTAACCAGGCACATGCCGAGTCAGCCTTTTCACTCTGAAACCTCGGCAACTGCCGACATGTGGCTCTCGTCTCTGACACAGGCGGAACGGGATCTACCGAGGCAGGCGTACTGTCTGGTAGTTCTCTCAGAAAAGGTCCGAGGCTTGATATTTCATATGATGAGGTCAAGACCCTGAAGCAGAGGAGTAAGGCTCCAGGGGCTATTGTGAGGGCCTCGGTTATGGCCTCGGTAATCTGATCGGACCACCATTGACCGAGGCCTCATATCGGCACGGTCTATAGGATTGTACAGGCGGGCCAGAGTATATCCTCCTCTTTACTCGCTCAGCATCAAGTCTCCTGTTGACACTTCGGTTAATTACCGAAGTGTGCATTCCGTTAAGGCCTCCTGAAAGAATGTAGCATAGCAAGAGGGGACCAAGAGCGACACGTGGCAGAAAGGATTGTCTAGGCCTGGTCCGGCCATGTGCTTCGTAACCACCTTATCCGATGCGTCATCTGTGATGTCATCTGAGGTGGTTACCCGAGCGTATCCCTCACGCGCTAGCTTGGAGCCCAAGTAAACCTAGGTCTATAAATACAAAGGGATGCTCATCTTTGAGAGGTATGCCATTCATCCCTAACCCTAGACCTAAATCTCTCTCTTTACATCTAACTTGATCGTCGGAAGGTCACTGGGCTATCCTAGCCCTAGTGACTTGTTGCAGGTTCAAAGGCCGGTGAACGGAGCAATGGAAGAGAAATACCAATTCTGGTCAAGGTCCCTCCAAATCGAACCCCTACAAAACCTTTACCCCAAATTTGTTTACCCCAACTGTTTCTGTTTACTAAATAAAGAAGCTTAAAAGGCAAAGCACTTACTTTAAAGACGGTAGGGAGAGCGGCAGGACGAATGGGAATGGCAACAGATGGGAGAGCAGCGGCGGCGCGAGGGGAGGAGGCAGTGGCAAAGCTGCGTGAGAGGGGAGGCCATTTTTGTAGCGAGAGAGCGAGGCCGTATTCGGTGAGAGAGAGTGAGTGAGAGAGAGAGGGCTTAAGACAGGAAAGGGTTGTTTGGGAAAGAGAGGGTTTGGAAATAGACGGAGAATTTGTGTGACTGGAAATTGCTCAAAAAATATTAAGTATTTACGGGCATGTCATTTTGTAGAATGGAGGGCGGAGATTTATGCAAAAAGAGGAGACAAATCTTAAGCGTTGGTTGTCTTTTAGATTCAAACACTTTCCTGTTATATTATATAGATAGATATGGAAAGAGAGAGAGAGAGAGAGAGAGAGAGAGAGAGAGAGAGAGAGAGATATTTGTAGATGTTGTTTGGATCTGAAAAATGTAACAACTCCAATGAGAAAGATGGAGGATGGGTTTGCTTGTTGATGGGCTTCTCCGAAGCATTGGTTAAAAAAACATAAATTGAAACTTTCCGTTTCACGGTGTTTAATCTTTTTTTTTATCAGAATACTAGGGGGTTAGTTAAGTGTCTGAGTTTAAACATGAAGGTGGTAACTTGTAATGGGAGATAGTTGAGAGGGGTTTAATGAAATTTTTTGTAGTATGCCAAATATGCTGGTTCGGTCTAGGTTCAATATACTCGGCGGTAGGTGTCACGCCCTCGATTTTCAACATAATAATAATAATAATAATAATATTTCTAAATGGAAAACCAGCACTAATATACATCATAATACCCCAAAAGCTTTCCCATAATTTATCCAAGAGTAAAATCAAGTTTAAATGGAGTTACAATATCGGCACCTAGGCTCAAATTCCATAGTTAGTCAAAGACGGTAAATTTAGAGATTACAAGATATCCAAAGTTAAAAGAGTTCAAATAAAGTTACAACTACATCTTTTCAAAAGAGATCATACAAAAGATGCTAGAGCCACTTCTCAATGTCGGCTTTGAAAAGATATGAAGTCAAGCATGCACATCATGCACTCCACGTCAATATCCTTGGGATGTACCTGAAAATGATAGGGTGAGCAAACATGCGTCCTGTAGAGAAATCTATACTCAAGCTATATGAACATGCGATGAAACATGCACTAAGAGAGAGAACAAATTTCAACAAGCGAACATGAGAAACAAAAGGTTACTACAATGAACAGGCAGACTACGACTACAGGATTCTAGACGTCCAATAGATATCCCTAACTATTCACATGTCAAACTAGAAGCATTATTAAACTTGCATAAATCTAAATAACCTATAACAATTTCTCAACTATTTTATGACTCCTCGAATGAATGCCGCAAATAACTTCCTCATTTCATACCATTCGCCATCAAGCCTCTTTTTCATAAAGTTTTCCTTTTTGATTACCAAAATAATTAAGAAAAAACTCAAGACCATTACAGGTCAAGCTCCGTTGATTCGAGCTTGAATGCCGGAGTCCATTGATTTGTACTCAAATACCGGATCCGTTGATTCATCCATGAATATCGGAGGATTTTTATTGAAACCCTTTTTCCAAAAACCCGAATCTTTTCTTTTCAAAAACCTCTATAGAATATGAATTTGTCCATTTTTCAATAGTCACAATCACAAGAAGCAAATAGTTATGTGGGCACATGCCCCAAAAATTCTATTTTTGGTCATAAAATCGGGTGCACCCCTTTTTTTGGAAAGGCGCGGCAAAACGCTTTGATTCAGAGTCGCCACACGGGTTTTAGCGGTAAAATACCCAAGGAACCGAACTTGAAACGCTTGCTACGTTGTTTGATTTGAAAAAGGCTTGTAGACTGGACCATCGTCACCTTCGATATCTGAGGTTCGGGAGCCAGGTTACGAGAGGGGAAGGCTTTTATGGCACCCCTCTTGCCCAATCCGGAGATCGGTC
Organism: Rhododendron vialii; assembly: GCF_030253575.1. Classification (NCBI taxonomy): domain Eukaryota; kingdom Viridiplantae; phylum Streptophyta; class Magnoliopsida; order Ericales; family Ericaceae; genus Rhododendron; species Rhododendron vialii. The sequence continues at coordinate 23,963,511 of NC_080561.1, read as the reverse complement.
TCTACTCGGGCATTTTGTAAAACATTTGTATTTTTCTCTCATTAATCATTTTTTTTCCAGCCAAATAGGGCGAGGGAACAGTTTAAAGGGAATTAAAACTGTAACAAGTTGCATTATGTGACAAAATAATATACATGGTTTATTGAAGCAATGAATAATAGATTGAAAACAAGCATCTGTGAGCACATTGAACAGACTGGAACACATTGGTTAAGAATATCGTGCGCAGGAAGAAACCTGCATGCGTTGAGCGAATCACTGCATGCAAACCCGACATGTGCACGCCACACCATGACTGGCGTACTCCAATAGCCTAAACTCACAGTTCTTGCTTTCAATCCTCTGGGCTCTGGAAAGGACCAGTGCACACCCAGGATAAGCCACGCAGTTTATAAGGCAAGATATATACAGTTACAAACAATAGAAATGGCCTTGGGCCACAAGAATAAACGGAACACCCCATAAACAGTGTGGGGAAGCAAATAGAGGCCAGGGCTATGCTATTATGCAAGGGCTAGCCATTGGGCATCGATTTAACTGTCGTATGCCAATCATAAGAGACCATACGCCAGTTACATCATCTGCCCAATGCTTGCGTCATCTGGGTTCTGGAACATGACTAGAAGGATCTCAGTGGCCTTTAAAACAGAAGAAACAGATAACCACTACACAGTCCTAAAATACAAAAAGCAATAAACTGGTTGTTAGCATGCTATAAGGTGATAAAATGAAAAGGGAAACGTAAATGGATGATCGATGATTCCCATGCCAGCGATGTGCGTGCAACCAAAACTGGCGTACGACCTATAGGCATCGACGTGCGCCGTTTATCATCAAGTACAAACTTTGAAACTTTACTGGTTTTAGGGCCAAGACTGGTATTGATTACCAGCCTTGACCCTGCCAGCCCCTCTTAGGGGTCAGAATAGGTTACAGAATAAAAGGTGGTAAACCTTTTTGGATTGAGTTTGATGATGGATTTGAGATTTGAGATTTGAACTTGAGGTTTTGTGGGTGGATGAAGAGTGTGAGGGTGATGAGGTGTTTAGAGAAGCGTTCTTGCTCACTCTTTTAAAAGAATGGGAGAAATGAGAAAGAGCAAGAACAAAGAGAGAAAGAGGACTTGAAAGCTCTTAATGGTGGTAACCCCTTGCATATGAATGCAAAGGGGGGTACTTATAGCCAAAGATGACTGAAAGGGGGGGTTGTGATCAGTTAGGGTTAAGGGTTGGTTAGGTTAGTGAAGGAGTCTCCATGCATTAAATGCATGGGACTTGGGTTGAAAGGAGATGTAGGAGAGAAAGGGACAGCCCGACCTTTTTTGCAATCATTAGGATACTGTGCAATGTACTGGGTGGCCGCAAAAGTCCTGAGCACATGGTTGAATAGTGACGATTTGACTGGCTTTGACTGGCGTATGCCATCTCTAAACATGTGTGCGCCAGTGGTAACTGAGTCAACGGTCGATGACTGACACGTGGCAGTTTACCAGCGCACGCCAGCACAGTACTCGCATAAGCAAGTATGGTTTTGCTGAGGCCATTTGGTTCTGGCTTGAAGGGTTTGGATGAGGCTCGACAAAGGTTTGAATAAGGTTCGGGACACTCAAAGCTCAAACACACCAACAATCTCGAGATGTTCTTGGCCTTAATCATCATCAGGGAATCAAATGCCGTAAGTAAACTAATTTGGAAAGTCCAAAATAGGGTGTCTACAGTAGCCCCCCTTTGACGACACTTGGAGCACCATTGTCTTGGTACAAGTAACGTCAAAGGTTTCTAGACACCCTCTCATGGCTATCCAGAAGAAAATAGAAAATGTGGACATGTATATAAAAATACCGTCCATTGAGAGATCGAAGACGGGTGGACCATCTCAAGATCGTTGGAAGAGAGTTTGAACTCTGTTGGGAAATGGGGATGGGTGGACCATCATTGAATGCTGAGGCGGACTCTCCTAGGGAATAATCAGTTGCGGGCAAATCCTTGCTGCTGGGGATCAAACCTTCTTCAGCACAAAGAACTCCAACAATCACGGGTAGGTCATGTCAAGTAGGTTGAATTCCATCCGTTGGAAATCAGAGCCAATCTCTTTATCAAAGACCATCCGAGACAGAGCAATAAGACTACTGGAAGCTATGCTAACTATAGACCGATGTGGATCAGGATAGGCGAATGGTTGTTGTAGACTGATTGGACGGGCGGGCCGTCGTTGAGTTGATTGGATGGACGGATCGCCGTTAAGTTGGACGATGGGTCTCGTTGAGGATGACACGGACCATCGTTGAATTTGGACGATGGACAATATTCTGAATGTCGTTGAAAGACATAAGCGGACGATATTCTAATCGCCATTGATTGATTGAAAGGACGATATGGCTGATCATTGTTGATTGATTGAAAGGACGACATGACTGATCATCGTTGAAGGATTGAAACAGATGATATGGCTGATCGTTGTTGATGGATTGAAACAAACGATATGGCTGATCGTCGTTGATGGATTGAAAAGACGATATGGTTTATCGTCGTTGATGGATTGAAAGGACAATATGGCTTATCGTCGTTGATGGATTGAAATGGACGATGTGGCTGATCGTCGTTAATGGATTGAAAATGGATATTCTGATTGTCGTAGAAAGACTGAAAAGGACGACATGGCTGATCGTCGTTGATGGATTGAAATGGATGATATTCTGATCGTTGTTGATGGATTGAAAAGGACGATATTCTAATCGTAGTTGAAAGAAAAGGATGACATGGCTGATCGTCATTGATGGATTGAAACGGACGATATGGCTGATCGTTGTTGATTGATTGAAAAAGACGACATGGCTGATCGTCGTTGATTGATTGAAACGGACGACATGACTGATCGTCGTTGATTGAATTGATTTAAAGGACTGGTAGACCGTCGTTGATTTGAAGGACGACATGGCTGATCGTCGTTGATTGATTGAAAATGACGACATGGCTGATCATCATTGATTTGATTCAAACGGACGACATGACTGATCATCGTTGATTGAATTGATTTGAAGGATGGGTAGACCATCGTTGATTTGGAGGACGACATGGCTGATCGTCGTTGATTGATTGAAACGGACAATATGGCTGATCGTTGTTGATGGGTTGAAATGGACGATATGGCTGATCGTCGTTGATGGATTGAAAAGACGGTATTCTGATGGATTGAAAGGACAATATGGCTTATCATCGTTGATGGATTGAAACGGACGATTTGGCTGATCGTCGTTGATGGATTGAAAAGGACGATATTCTGATCGTCGTTGAAAGACTGAAAAGGACGACATGGCTGATCATCATTGATGGATTGAAATGGACGATATTTTGATTATCGTTGATGGATTGAAAGGGACGATATTCTGATCATCGTTGAAAGACTGAAAAGGACGACATGGCTGATCGTCGTTGATGGATTGAAACATACGATATGGCTGATCGTTGTTGATTGATTGAAAAGGACGACATGGCTGATCGTCGTTGATTGGTTGAAATGGACGACATGACTAATCGTCGTTGATTGAATTGATTTAAAAGACGGGTAGACCGTCGTTGATTTGAAGGACGACATGGCTGATCGTCATTGATTGATTGAAAGGACGACATGATTGATCGTCGTTGATTGAATTAATTTGAAGGACGGGTAGATCGTCGTTGATTTGAAGGACGACATGGTTGATCGTCGTTGATTGATTGAAAGGATGACATGACTGATCGTCGTTGATTGAATTGATTTAAAGGACGGGTAGACCGTCATTGATTTGAAGGACGACATGTCTGATCGTCATTGATTAATTGAAAATGACGACATGGCTGATCGTCGTTGATTTGATTTGAAAGGGACGATATGACTGATCGTCGTTGAAGGATTGAAATAGACGATATGGCTGATCGTCGTTGATTGATTGAAAATGACGACATGGCTGATCGTCGTTGATTTGAAAGGGACGACATGGCTAATCATCGTTGAAATATTGACACAGACAACATGGCTAATCGTCATTGACGGATTGAAAAGGACGACATGGCTAATCGTCGTTGAATCTGACAGGACAGGCGAATCATTCCTTAGGATAACATGTCGTCAGTGAACTTGGATTTGGGTAGCACAAGCCATTGCTGCTTTGAATTGTATTCTGATCACCAAAGTGTGCTCCAGGTGCTAGCGGAGTGGGACGGTGAGGCTGTGTGCTTGATTTTTGCCATGGAAAATGGATAGGGAAAACGGCATGTCACACCCCCTCCCCCCCCCCCCCCACAATTGCACTATGCCAGAGCAGCGACTCCGACTCTAGTTCCAGTAGTGACTAGATCCTAGGTATGAACCCCTAAAATCCAAACTAGTTGCTACTTTCGACGCTGGATAAGCATGCTTTGGCACTTGTTAGACTTTTCCTATTTTCAACAATTGATATATTGTATGCAATGATATGTACTAAATTGAATGCATAAATTGAAAATGCAAGGGCAGACTAGGGCGGCTTCTAGAGGGTGATGACCTAGAATGACCACAGAAACAAAAGTTACACAAAGCAATACTGCCCCCTTAGCCCCAGCTCAGAGATACGAGAGCAATAGATAACCAGCGGCTAGAGGTGTGCAATTGAAAGAAAGGCCCAAAGAATGGGTGGCTCGCGCCAAAGAGTTTTCAGAGGTTCAGAGAGAGAAATCTGAGAGATTGAGAGAGAGTTAGAGAGAAAGAGAGCCCGTCAGCGAAAGCCTCCTCAAAAGAGGCGAATGGGAGAGGAGCTCTAAGTACTTCAAAGAAATTAAGAGTGATGACAACAACGAGAACGAAGCCGAGCTTTACCACTGAGGACTACCACTGAGCCTCTTTACTTTAGTGTCCTTTGCTTCTGAGATGCGCTCCCAGATAGATAGACGTTGAGTAGGCCGGCACGCCCTAGTTGACATTTAGGAGTGGCATTAGGTCGGCATGCCCTTTTTCTTTGATGCTTGGGCGGATGAGCCCCATAGATAAGCTTTGTTTAGCCTTGAGCCAACATGCCCTCGCTGCTCACAAGATTCCACTGCTTATGGACTACAGATGGTAGGGTAGCAATGTAAATTGCATTTTCCAATTTATTTGACTCTCTTTTGAGAATGTCTAAAAGAATGCATAAACCAATCGCTAATATCTAATTTGCAGTGACAAGCGAACTGAATCAACAAACAGACACACATATGTACAGACTCGCTTAGCTCAAATGAGAAAGGAAGAAGAGCCCCGGATATGTCACGGACTTCTAGACATATGGAAAACAATGAAATTTTAGGCATTAATGTGCCAAAATTCACAATATCCCTTAGACAAGCGAAACTGACACTTCCATAAGGTCCAATAAATGTACAATGACCTGTACAAATCGGTAAAACCAGGAAAAGCATCCCAATATGATAATGGATTGAAAAACTTGAAAAGTGTCGCAAATATGGACAAAAGACGTAAATGATGACTCATATAGGCCCGGACTAAAACCGACACCCCCGTGCAGTCACATTAGGACCATATGACCTACACAGCATGACAAAACTTGGCAAAAGCCCTTTGAACTAGACTCGAGGTGCTTTGAATTTGAAATGTTCCCTCGAGGGTCCAAAAATCTTTGTTAGGCGTGATGGTTGCCTACTGCTGTCTGATGCAGGAATTGAAGAAGCGCGCGCAGGCTTGAGACCAACGCGCATCACTGTTGTTTGATGCAGGATTGCAAAGCTATTGCAGCCACTTAAACTAAACGTTGCTGAACTTAGAATAAACTGTGAGCCGTTAAGCCTCATAAGCATTTCGTTCTGTTTTTTATGCTTCAAAATATTTTAAGGCTTTTGCCCAGCTTTAAAATTGAAATAGCAGTTTGCTTTGAACTTGAAAGACGAATGGTTTCCCCCTTCTGATTCTCTAATGAATCAATGGACTTCAGCCTGCCAGTCAGCACTTCGGATTGTCTTGTTCCCGACCTTTCTTGACCCTTGATGTGCACTAAAACGTCAACCATGGATCCAATTGATAAAGTATGATTGAGCTTCAAAAAGAGACGACTGCCTACGTATCCCTTTCTGGGAATCAAGTCAAAACGTAGTTCGGGCAAAGGTTCACTCGTGTGTTCTACCTCTCCTTTTATGCTCTAACTTTTGCCTAGTACCGCCCTTTCAGGTTTTCGGTCTAGTAAGCTTTCGACTTTTTGTCAATTCATTTTTGCCTAGACTGCCTTCATAGGTTTTCGGTCTAGCAAGCTGCTCTAACTTTTGCTTGGAACCGCCCACCCTTGGAGTTTTCAGCCCAACGAGCTTCTCTCAGGAAAAAGCAACACTTGTGTTGATCCATGTTGACCGAGGTATTGATTTGCTGCCGCCGAGGTCGGTGATCGTTGACTGCAGCCCTAGATGAAATAACTTTGATAGTGAAGAGTTTTGACTACTTCGGTTGAAAATGCCTCGCTCCAGGCCGCTTTTGTACCTCTTTAATGTGCGCTTGATGGAACGCTGTTGTTACTGTTTTGAACATGGTACAAGGCCTGAAGCCTTCTGAGCTTCTGCTTTCTAGCTTGGCATCTAGTAGCAGGGGATTTGATACTTCTTTATCCCATGATCAACGCCAGGCATGTCTTTGTGAGACCATGCCAAGATATTGTTGAATTCTTTGAACAAGTCTGAACGGACACAATGCTCTTATGGGGACAGCGCTGAACCAATTTGAACCATCCGGGGGTCTGCCCCATCTTTCAAGTTTATTTGAAATTACTTCTTTTAGCGACTGAGCATGCCTTTCATCTTCCCTTCCGGCGAGGGAACACATTTCCTTGGGGATATTCCCATCGAAATCTATCCCTTCGTTGTCAGGGTCGACACAATTTATTCAAAAGCCAGCAAAGTACTTAAAAGCAGGATAATGCATATCATAAGAATCCTCAGGGTTGCCAAGTATAGCAAAAAGACTCGAATTGAGAATAGAAGCTACAACATGGAGGGCCAAGAGGCACAAACTCTGACTCAGAGCTAGACTTAGATGACTTGACAAACACTGTGTCAGACTCAGACTCGAAAGTGTCAATGCAAAATAGACACGATTTGAAAATGCAACTTTTATAGTTACCCTTGACTTTCTCGCAGAGAGGTGGAATCTAGAGGACAACAGGCCAAAGCAATAGCACTTCGACTTCCTCAACTTCTTTGACCAGACCCACTTGAGAGAACTCCTTGAACAACAGCTCTAAACTCTCATGCTTGAAGGATCTCAGCTAGTCTGGTTTCTCCTTTGAATGATTAAGCTTCTTCTTGAGTTCCTCCTCATTAGGCTCCTCATCACTATCAACCCAGGTGTCGGTAGTGAGGACCTCGATTGCACCTATGGCCATCAGGTTAACCTCGGGTTTGGATGGGAGAGACAAGATCGGCTTCGATTGATTTTCTGAGATGATGTAGAGGCTAGGATTGAATATGGTGGAGCTTGGGTTGATTTGAGTAGAGCTGATAGATATCTAGCTAACACATGGGTTGGAACCGTGTTGAGGCATGAAGTTGGATATGACATTGGGCTTTGATGGGAGTGGAGCTTGAATGGTGCCATTATCGATGAGATTTTGAATTTCATGTCGAAGGCGGAAGCATGCATCGATGAGATGGCTAGGCATTTGATGGAAAGCACAATAGGCATTTGGACTGTAAGATGCCGAGAACGTTTGAGGTGAAGGAGTTGGAAGGAGTTAGAAGGAGTGGCTTGAGGAAGCCAACTTTGAGAAGCTTCTCATAATCCAAGGACAAAGGCGTGGAGAAATGAGAGAAGGTCCTTGGTGGGTTCCGGCAATTGGATTGGGGATTTAAAGTGGAACCTTTGCTTGTTTTGCAGCTGCACAACATTGCACCATCAATAGGATGCACTCTTTTGCCTTTGGGGTTGATTTCTTTGTCGCCCATATCCTCCCTTTCGGTATTGGCTTTGAACAAAGATCCAACATCCTCCTTCGGGTGAGTCCTGGCTTCATGAAACTTAGCCAGGTCTTTGAACATGTCTCTCGAGCATAGCTTGGTTCTGACAGTAGGAGTGTGGCAGGCCTGAGGAGGTTCTTTGACTAGCCCCAGATCCGGCTTTGACATGTCAAAGGTAAAAAGGTCAACTAGTCCCCAGACCATAGCCATTTGTTTGTCCATTTTCTGGTTCATTTCTTGTACAGCCCTCTTCAGCTCAGCCGGGTCTGTTTGTGTTGCCATTTTGGATTGATGATTGAGGTGGATGATATGGCTTTGGAAGTGACGGTGAAATAGCCCTGGCAAACGCTCCCAAGTAGGTTTGGCTCTTTCCTTCGGTGAAATGGCCTAGAGCTTTTTGACAGCAAAGTAAATGAGAACTCAGTGGCGTTCCTGTAGAAAGCTTTTGAAAGAATTTGAAGGAATGTAATGCGTATATCATCGTCGTCGATGTCCTCCTAGACTCTAGATCTAAAGACGAGTCTGTCTCATGATGTCTGGACGCTACCAAAATCCTCAGAATTCTTTTCGACGATGTATCCTTGTTTGAATCGACTAACATTAAGAGATGTCAAAATAGTCTAAGCCTTTGACTACTCTGTTCTCGAAGTTTCAACTTTGGAGCTGGAACAATTCGGTGTAGATGACGTGATACCGGGGCCAGGGTGACATAAGCAGCATTGTGCCGAAGCCTGAACTGTGTAAGTGATTAGCACTTAACCTGGGTGGTGTAAACATCACGACATTCTCTCCGTTGTTCCTAGTTTTCTGTTTGAAACCTCGATCGAGCTTTAGTCAACGACTTAGAAGGTTTTGATTTCCCAAAGTCTCGTTGATTCAAGAACTTTGAAAATTGATAACATGCAACATTGAGAGGCATGACTCATCATCAGGCCAAGGCAACGCCTAACGGGCACAAGACAGACTCGACAAGAGACAACATAAAAGCCGCCCTAGCATGCTCCTACACAAACGGTATGTATTATGTATAGGCATGCGATAGTGAAAGCAGTAACACATAATCAGTATATGGGGGTTAGATGCAAATAATCCTACCCTGCGGGTTCCTGTCCTAGGTTGAAAGGTTCTAGTGCTTTGTACACATGTAGAAGCCGATTTTGGTTAAAGGGGGTTCCTCTGACTATAGTCGCGATATACCTCCCATTGTAACGCGTGTAGCAAAGCAACGGTCGAACGGTAGTATGACTCATCATCGTCCAGGGTTTTTGGGCGTTCGAGGACCCCGGGCTCCAATAAATTGTGCCGGTTACCCAAAACACCTCAACAAGGCTGACCAACATCGATGCACATGAAAGAATGCCAAAGAATGATTGAAGGAGAGAGAAATGCAATGTTTTGAAAATGCCTTTTATAGCTTGGCTCACTTTTCTTAATCAACATTTGGAGAAAACTACACAAGTGAACAATAGTAAAAGCCCCAGTTTAGATTGGTCGGATATGAGATCCTGTTATGTTACCATTCCGTTCTTCAGCAGCGCGAAGCGTACTGTTTTAACAGACTTTTGAAAATTTGTTCATTTATGTATTAATTGCCAAATATTGATCAATGCAATGAGTCCCCACTGTGGGCACACGCCCCAAAAAATTCTATTTTTGGTCATAAAATCAGGTGCGCCCCTTTTTTTGGAAAGGCGCGGCAAAACACTTTGATTCAGAGTCGCCACTTGGGTTTTAGCGGTTAAATATCCAAGGAACTGAACTTGAAACGCTTGCTACGTTGTTTGATTTGAAAAAGGCTTGTAGATTGGACCGTCGTCACCTTCGATATCTGAGGTTTGGGAGCCAGGTTACGAGAGGGGAAGTGCTTCATGGCACCCCTCTCGCCCAATCAGGAGATCGGTCTCTACTCGAGCATTTTGTAAAACATTTGCATTTTTTTTCAGCCAAATAGGGCGGGGGAACAGTTTAAAGGGAATTAAAACTGTAACAAGTTGCATTATGTGACAAAATAATATGGATGGTTTATTGAAGCAATGAATAATAAATTGAGAACAAGCATCTGTGAGCACATTAAACAGACTGGAACAGACTGGTCAGGAATATCGTGTGCAGGAAGAAACTTCCATGCACTGAGCGAATCAATGCATGCAGACCCGACATGCGCACGCCACACCATGACTGGCGTACTCCAATAGCCTAAACTCACAGTTCTTGCTTTCAACCCTCTGGGCTCTAAAAAGGACCAGTGCACACCCAGGACAAGCCATGCAGTTTATAAGGCAAGATATATATAGTTATAGACAATAGAAATGGCCTTGGGCCACAAGAATAAACGGAACACCCCATAAACAGTGTGGAGAAGCAAATAGAGGCCAGGGCTATGCTATTATGCAAGGGCTAGCCATTGGGCGTCAATTTGACTATCGTACGCCAGTCATAAGAGACCGTACGCCAGTTACATCATCTGCTCAATGCTTGGCTTTGCATCATCTGGGTTCTGGAACATGACCAGAAGGATCCCAGTGGCCTTTAAAACAGAAGAAACAAATAACCACTACACAGTCCTAAAAATACAGAAAGCAGTAAACTGGTTGTTAGCATGCTATAAGGTGATAGAATGAAAAGGAAAATAGTAAATGGATGATCGATGATCCCCACACTAGCGGTGCGCGTACAGCCAAAACTGGCATACGGCCTATAGGCACCGGCGTGCGCCATTTATCATCAAGTATGAACTTTGAAACTCTGTTGGTTTTAGGGCCAAGACTGGTATTGATTACCAACCTTGACCCTGCCAACTCCCCTCAGGGGTCAGAACAGGTTACAGAATAAAGGTGGTATACCTTTTTGGATTGAGTTTGATGATGGATTTGAGATTTGAGCTTGAGGTTTTGTGGGTGGATGAAGAGTGTGAGGGTGATGAGGTGTGTAGAGAAGTGTTCTTGCTCACTCATTTAAAAGAATGGGAGAAATGAGAAGGAGCAGGAACAAAGAGAGAAAAAGGACTTGAAAGCTCTTAATGTTGGTAACCCCTTGCATATGAATGCAAAGGGGGGGTACTTATAGCCAAAGATGATTGAAAGGGGGGGGGGGGGGGGGGGGGGGGGTAGTGATCAGTTGGGGTTAAGGGTTGGTTAGGTTAGTGAAGGAGTCTCCATGCATTAAATGCATGGAACTTGGGTTGAAAGGAGATGTAAGAGAGAAGGGGACAGCCCGAACTTTTTTGCAATCATCAAGATACTGTGCAATGTACTGGGTGGCCGCAAAAGTCCTGAGCACGTGGTTGAATAGTGACGATTTGACTAGCTTTGACTGGCGTACGCCATCTCTATACATGCGTGTGCCAGTGGTAACTGAGTCAACGGTCAATGAACATGGCAGTTTACCAGCGCACGCCAGCACAGTACTGGCGTAAGCAAGTATGGTTTTGCTGAGGCCATTTGGTTCTGGCTTGAAGGGTTTGGACGAGGCTCGACAAAGGTTTGAATGAGGTTCGAGACACTCAAAGCTCAAACACACCAACAATCTCGAGATGTTCTTGGCCTTAATCATCATCGAGGAATCAAATGCCGTAAGTAAACTAATTTGGAAAGTCCAAAATAGGGACTAATTTGGAAAGTCCAAAATAGGGTGTCTACAAGTTCAAAAAACATGTACTTTCGACGTCAACTATACCACCCTCCATCTCACGAGAAATTCAACTGTATTACCATCCCATGCGTTATAGTGAACTCTCTCTACTTGGGTTTCCGCATTACCACCCCCATGCATTGCAGGACCCTCTTGAGTCTCCGCATTACCACCACATGCGTTGCGGGACTCCCTTATTCAAATTCCCAACTCACGCACACACATGCACCATCAATCTATATACAAGCAAACAACATTCTTTAGTTCACATTCTTTCATTCATCATCATACATGGCAATATAAACATTATAAACATGCCACATTATACATTGACAAATACGCAAGTTTGCGTTATTCCTCTAAGTATATCACAACGTTCTTTGTCATGTACTGAACCACCAATAACTCTACGACGCACCACCTGCTAGGTTCTAAACTAGAATCTTATGGAACAAATGCCAAAGGAATTTAGAAAGGTCAACGAGACAAATCACGAGGATACGAGTTGCCCTATTCTCATCCGGACCATTAGGCAAGCCCCCATCAACCAACTATGCTTCCCACGATATACCTTATAGTCTATGATATTCGAAACCACTCTACAGTACGTTTTCCAATTCACCAATCACCACGTCATGTCATAGTACCTGACATGTTTATGTCATTCATCATATCCTGCCACAATATCCACATACTCATTCTAAGACATAGACGACGAATAGATATCATACTTATAGGATTTGACATGTTGTTCTTGTACAACGAGAGTCGAAAGAGATAGATTGATCAAAGAATCACTTAAGGTACGAACAATTAAGTTTAGAAGTGGTTTGGAGGTCTTTCGATGGTGTTAGAAGTGATTGGGGATCAAAATAATCGAACGACAATCAAATAACAAAATCAGTCCAGTGAGCAGAGGGATTGATCCCCCAAAAACAGGGGGATTGATCCCTAGACAAATCTAGTGAGCAAAGGGATCGATCCCTCAAACAGGGGGGATTGATCCCCCGACGCTTTTTCTGCAGATTTCAAGAACAAACCCAAACAACAAACCTCAAACCAAGACAAGATTGGAGCATAAAATGAACTCATAAACACATAGAATGAGCAAGAAATCCCTACCTCAAGTTTAAAGAGTGAAACCCAAAGAGATTGATTCATGCCCTAGCCTCTCAAACTTCAAAATCCACCAAGAACACTTCAAGCTCAAACCCACGCGACCCAAGGCTCGTATCCCGTGGAAGAGATGGATTGAAGGTCCGAATATGTGGGTTTTGAGGTTGGAGGTTGAGTTTTGAGCTCTATGGAGGAGAGAGAGAGAGAGAGAGAGAGAGAGAGAGAGAGAGAGAGAGAGAGAGAGTCGAAGAGAGGGGGAGAGAGACATGAGGTAGAGAGAGAAAGGAGATGGAATTATATTCTCCTACATATACACACACTCTTATATACTAGCACATACACAAATTATACTTGCACTCTCTCAAGTAGCAATTCTATCACATTGTCCCCAAATCTTATAAACTCAACAAAATTTATATTTTCCTCGATTTCTAACATTTATATAACTTTCAAATAACTTTCAAAAAATATGCTTCCTTACAGTAGGCCAGATTTAGCCCTTTGATTCTAAGTCTGGACAATCCAACGAAAAACCTTTCTTTCGCCAGTCTGAGGGGAAGTTAGGAACAAACTTTATACACGCAAAATTTGATCAGTCCATTTTGTCCCGATAGGTCAATTGGCTTTGATCGATTACCCAATCGATCGACTTTTGTCCAATTGATTCCTAGTCATTCCACTATTGCCTAATTGATAATCCGATCAATTGGCTTGAATCTGATTGATTTGCTTGACACTCAATTGATCCGATTTATGTTGCCATCTTCCTTTGTTCGATTCGCTGACTCTCAATTACAAAATGATGACTTCTTCCACTCTAATTCTATATAAACTCACCAGCTTAGAGAATTAATAATAAAATTACAGACTCGATAAAGTACGAGATACATAGGAATGTGTAATTTGTCAATGGAATTGCCAACCAACAGAGAGCTCAGCTTCTTGGAGCTTATGCTTGGGGTTTGATTTATTATCGAAGAGTGGTGGTGGTGGCGGAGTTGGTGGGCACCCTGCTGGACAATGGCGGTGATGGGAGGAATGAGAGGGAGATAGCGGAAAAGATAGAGTGACGAGGGGGAGGTAGAAAATTTGAGAGGGATAATAATGATGAGAGAGGGAGGGGAGGAGGGGAAGAGGGAAGCAAGAAAGAGAAAATTCAACAGAGCAATGCTTCACACATAGCCTCGAAAACTTACCCCTGTTTACATGAAGTGTGTGGGTATCAACTCTCACTGTTTTTGGTGCGATGATTATCTCTGGTAACCACATTTTAGATATCAAATGATATGTCACCTCTATCAATAGTCAATACAGTGGTGACACATCACGTGATATACAAAAACACACTTATCAATTCAAAAAAAACTTTTCTGTACCGACTGGCATACTGTTTTCTCTACTGGGACGGTGCATACAAGTACCAGTTTGTATCTTCGTACCGCTTCAGATTTATCGCAATATGCATTTTTAGATACGTTTAACATACTTATCTATCATTGCAATACATAAAATAGAGAAAATAAATTCTAAAATTTTGATACACCTCAATACTAGTTCCAATAACAAATTAATGTGATTAATACTTCCTCCGTCCGGATTTAATAATCCTTTTTTATAGTTCGTGCCATTTTTCAATCGATTATATATTCCTATTTATAATGTTTTAAGTGATTTTGAAAACATTATATTATAGAACTAATCGAGATCTATCAAACAAGATCCATATTCGATATGAAATTCATTACGGATTCAAATATATAACCCATTTTTTAGCCGATTAGAATAGAACTAGGGACAATTAAATCCGGACGGAGGGAGTATAAAATGGACTCCAGATTTTGTTAAAATACCTCAAAAAAATTATTCTTTTTTTTATCAAAACAAAAAAATACACCAGTAATTGTGTATCGGCCCAGATTCCATGTAAGCCTGGTAGTATAAACCGATATGTCTAACATCGATTGGTAGATATTGGTATGAAACATCAATGTATGTGTATCGTTTTACGGTATCTACTGGGACCGGATTGACAACAATGATTCAAAATGCTTTTTTGATAGGGTTCTGCTAGTTTCCGCCCACTGGTCATTGCTTGAAAATTCGTGTAATCAATACTTTATTGTTTGATTCTCTCGGGAAGGCCACCTTCTAGATTAGTACATTGTCACTGCCAGCATGACATTCAATGTCATTCAATTACTTCTCATATACCAATTTGTCTTTGTACCTTTTCTTTTTTCAGTTAACAGCTTTTCTTTAACAATTTATTTTATCAGTTGATGACAAGAATACGTAAATTATAGTAAATTTTTTTAGAAACTCAACTATAGGTGGAGTTCTATTAAGGTTTTTGCATTTTTTCTTGTTTTGTTCTTATTCAATTTTTTTTTTTTCGTTTGTTAGTTTTGCACCTTACTTTTTTTGGTTTTCTGATTTGTCTCGTCAAGATAAATCGAAAAGGTAAAAAATTATAATTTCTACATGAATATTTTTATATCCAAGATAGATCTAGCTTTTTGGGCTTTATCTCAAATTTTAAAAAAAATTTGTGGGTAAAAGTCATGATTTTTACTTTTTTGGATTCATCTTTTTATTAAATTTGGTCCATATTTTTTTAATTAAAAATTGGGGTATTGAGCAAAAGAAACAACTAAAAAAAATGGTCGTGCTTGAAAAAATTCAAAGACAAAAGTATTGGGAGACGTGTTATTCACACATATGAATAGTGTACAAATTGAGATATGGGGCCCACTACAGGTCCCACACAAATGATTCGAACCGTTCATTAAATTTAGAACATTTTTTAAGGGTCCACGCACAAAACCAGCTCAATCCGATACTTAGAAGTACTTGATCTAAATGAAAAGTTAGATTAATAGATCGAGTACTTCTAAATATCGAATTGAACTAGTTTTGTGCATGGACCCTTAAAAAATGTTTTAAATTTAATGAACGGCTTAGATTATTTATGTGGGACCTGTAATGGACCCCACGTCTCAATCTATGCACGATTCATCTGTTTAGGTATCATTTCTGAAGTATTGGTCATGCTGGAAAGAGCTCCGTTGAGAAAGAGCTGTGACTTGGATGGGTTAGTTTTATAAATTTGCAAAGGAGACAGGGTTTACTTTTGTCAATTTTAATGAAATTTCTTTACATCAACTCACAATAGGCATGTGATGTTGACGTAAATGAAAAGCAGGTGTAAAGGACAAAGAGGGCCACTTTTTGCGATGAAACCTTGACAAATAACCGCTTTTTTCAGCACATCAAGCTCAAATAACCCTGACAAATAACCACTTTTGGTGACTAAAACATTTTTAGTCGGCGAAGTGCTACCATTTGGCTACCAACAATCATTTGGTCGCCGAAAACAAACAATTGGCGACCAACCAATAGTTGGCTACCAAAGGTCATTTTGTCTCCAAAAATTTATATATTATATCATAATAACCTTATATATTTATTCCATCTACTTAACCGAAGTTTAACCCGTATTCCACCATTAACTCCTTAATTAAATTTCACTTTTTTTTTAACGGTAACTCCGTAAATCTGATGTTAAATGCTACCAAAACAAAACAAAACAAAAAAACGCTCCTTAATTAAATCTCATTTTTCTCTTTACACTTTTTTTTTTTTTAAAGAAATTTCAGTTTCTCTCTCTTCCATATATTCTCAACAAAGCAAAAAAAAATGCTCCTATGAATGGAGAAAACCTTCGTTTAAAATAAGGAAGAGAAAAAACCTAATAGAATTTATCCAATTAACTCTTACGCTAATCTTTACAAAGGATCAATCAAATTGCATAATCTTGTTATTCAATGAATCATATATAGTCCAACTTCTAGCCACTATAAAATGAGTTACCGATATCATTTTTCCCATCTACACTGATGAAAATATTTTTCAATTGCAGCATGACATTGTTGGAATTCAAACGGCAATGACATTTTTGCTTAGGACTCTTTTGAATTTGATTGAATGTCCAAATTAGCTATTCCAATTTTTTCTTTTTTAAGGTTTTCTATTGGCGTTCACTTGTTGGATATGTGTTGTTTTGTGTTTTTTTATTGGTCTTTTTGGATTTTTCTCTGTTATATTTTCAGACGAAGAAAGATTGTCTAGCCTTATAACTAATTCTCGGATGAGAAAAAAAAGACATTGAATTGTTGGAGTTAATGGTGAAAAGGATTAATTTCCCTACGGTGGAATATGGGTTGGGCTAACTTCCGTTAGGTAGAGGTTAGGCAGATTAAGGAGAAAAGAGCTTAGGCCAATGAAAGGTTGTCGTGTGTCTGAGGTTGGAGGAAGTCCTCCTACCAGGACAGGAGGAGATCTACGCTCATCATCTAATCAAATAGCGCGCATCTACAAAATGTACCCGAGCGGATGAAAATAACATGCCATTTGTAGGTCATTTAGTTTTTCTAAGATGCCCATTGGTACGTTGCACAAATTCTCGTCATAAAACCCCACCGTGAAAAAAAGTGAATTATGAATAACTTCTCAAATCTCTATCTGGCCATGGTTTCTCCATTTTTAACTCCAATGAAAAAAACAATCCTCCTATACTACTAAGGCACTAAAAAAATTAAACACTAATTTAATTTATGCTTTGCAGGTCCATTAGCAAAGACATAACCATAGGTCCACAACCATTGAAAATTAAAATAAATATTTTCATCTACAATTAAAAATGCATTCCATGAAGCGTTTTAAAAAAAAGCAAGACAGGAAAAAAGTTACGTTAAACTCATTTGATATGGGACATGTTCGACTATTATGACCTTAGGCATACAACAGAATTATAAAAAAAGAAGAAGAAGGTCGCTTCAATGTGATAAAGAAACGGAGTGAGACGAGGATAATTTTTTTCAGATGTCGAAGACTCAAAGGTAGGGTTTTAGAGAGTCCTTTTTGGTAGAAGAAAGGATTTTGGTTGGGGCCTTGCGATAGTGGAGTATCAATATAGATTAGGTCCTTAGGAATTTTCAAAATTTTAATAAAAAAAACAGTTATATCAGTAATGAAAAATATACGAAGAGAATTTTTGATCATTTTATGCTAAAGGGCCATAATTAATATTTGTCTCTAGGGCTTTTATGATTAAGTATATGTTTTTCATTTGGTCATATGGCTCTAATATGAGAGCACAAAATTAAAAATTAGTTATGACTATTTAAGGGTAAATTATAAAAGTAATTAATTTAACCATATTTTTACTATATATTATATCATAATAAACATAATTATATTATATATATAATTTTTCGCACATAATATTTAATATAATATAATATATATTATTATATATAAATATTGTTTTATATATATTTTATTTTATTTTCTTATGTAATATATAAATTATCTTTAGGAATGAAGCACAAGTTAGGCGTGTAACCTAGTGGTTGTGCACCCTCATAATGAATGGGAGGACAGTGGTTTGATTCTTCGCAAAGGCATGCGGTTGGATTATTCTACACATGCCACGTGGCGGTACAAAGATGGGGCCATGTGGCACCCAAATTTTTTTTAATATTACATGACATTTGGCGACAAATATGTTTTAGTCGGGGAAAGTTGTATTCGGCAACCAAAAGTTTGGTCGCCGTATGTAAATATGATTTTTTGAAGGGGTTTGAATTAATTAGATACGGCGACTAAAGTTAGTCGTGAATACCTTTTCGCGACAAAAGTGTTTTGTCGGGAAAAACAAGCTTCGGCGACAAAAAATTTTGGTCGGCAAAAACTTACCTAGACCAAAGTGGCCCCCAAAAAATTAGTCGCGAAAAGGTTTTGGCGACTAAAAATAGCCATTTGACGACTATTATTCTAGTCGGCAAAAGTGTTTTTTTCTTCTTGTAGTGAGCATATATTGGGACTCTTTTTTTTTTTTTTTGAGTTGTATTTAGAAATTAGGTAAAAGTAAAAAAGTGGGTTAAGTTGGAAATTCAGGGGTTATTGAATCTTTTAAAAAGTGGGTTAAGTTGGAAATTCGGGGGTTGTTGAATCTTTTAAGAAAACAATTTTCACACTTTTTTTGGTCTTTTTAATAAAAAATGCATTTAGAAGCTTCATTAAAATACAAAAAATAGAGTATTATTATATAACTAGTGCTTGTCCGTGGCTACGGCACTACGCACCCCCGGTTAGAAATGTCCGTGCCTACGGCACTTGCTAGCTAATGGTTCAAATACTAAATCGATTCACAAAAGAGAATTACCCGTGCTTATGGCACTCCTCCAACTTATAGGGGTGGAGGTAGATTTAGACTTTGAATAAGCAACAATCCGTGGTGGGTGAACGTAAGTGGGTCGTGATCAGGAGGCAGCAGCAAGGTGAAGTGATAACCTGGGTTTGGGGGAACGCCTTTTGCCTCTCTGCTAGATAATCAGGGTTTGAATTTTTTTTTTCATCCGACCTAGGTTTGAAATTTGAAAATCAGTTGGAGTAAGACTGATGGCGTTTGTGTAATAAACTAAGAAAGTATGGGCACTTTGTTAAGGGTAGCATTGAAGTGATCTCAACCATTGATCTGAAATTAATCTGGGCTGTTCGAAGAGACTTTTATATATTAAAAATATAGGTAAAAGATTAAGTGTTACAATTTTCAATCCGTTTAAACCGATGCGAATATCTTAATTAACTGATTATTTTACCATAAATAGTCATAATTAATTTTTGACTCTAAAGCTTTCTAGTTAGAGCCCTAAGATAACTGTAGAATCAAATATAGTTAAAAGATTAAGATAAAATGAAAGTCTTATAATAAAAAATTAATAATGACCCTTTAATATAAAATAATCAAAAAAATAAGATTTTCGCATGGGTTCAAACGGATTGAAAATTGGAATAGTTAATCTTTTAACTATTTTTTTAATACTATAATCTCGTCAGTTTTGTTTCGAAACGGCGCCGTAACATTCTGAGGAGAGTTATATATATTAAAAATATAGTTAAAAAATTAAGTGTTCCAATTTTCAATCCGTTTAAACCGGTGCGAAAATCTTATTTTCTTCATCATTTTATTCTAAAGAGTCGTAATTATTTTTTGACTCTAAAGCTTTCCTATTAGAACTCTAAGATAACCGTAGAGTCAAACAAAGTAAAAAAAATTAGATACTAAAATGAAAGCTCCAGTGCGAAGATCTTAATTAACTAATTATTTTACCCCAAAGGGTTATAATTAATTTTTGATTCTAAAGCCTTTCTCTTAGAGTCCTAAGATAACCGTATAACCAAATATAGTTATAAGATTAAGATAAAATAAAAGCCTTATAATCAAAAAATTACTATAACCCCTTTAGGATAAAATGATTAGAAAAATTAGATTTTTGCACCGGTTCAAACGGATTGAAAATTGAAACTCGTAATCTTTTAACTATTTTTTTAATATATAAAACTATTTGGGATCCGAGAGTTGAATGCACATTATTTTTCCGAAACATGCCATAAAAAAATTTGGCCAAACAATGTAAGTTATTACGAAGATACCATTGGTTTGTATGTGAATGATGATGAGATCTGGACGGTTGAATTTGTTTGTATGGATAGATAAAATTTGTATTAGAAAGAAATCTGAACCGTTAGGAAAAGAATATTCTTAACACCTCTATGTTTTACTTAGAAAGATACAGTAATAATAAAAAAAAGAATGGTGAAAATCATTTTCTAATTTTATCCTCCTCCTACGCTGGCAAATTGGGAGGCCGGGGGGCTGCTGCCCTAAGGAGGCAGCAGCGTGGTGCTGTCCCGGGTTTTTTGGCCCATTCCGGTCTCGATTAGATGATCGGAAACGTTCACTTTGTAGAGCTTGTTGAGTAGAATAACTATGCAAAAAATCAGCTTAATTGGATATCATTAAGTACCTGGTCGAAACCTTTTTATCTTAAAAAGAATGGATCAGAAACACTAGATCAAATCCACTGTAACCCATGGACCGAGAGTTATATAGGCTCCGATCAGGCACTCAATGGTATCCAATTAAGCTGATTTTTTGCATAATTATTCTACTCAACGAACTCTACAAAATGAACGTTTTCGATTATTGGAACAAAACCGGACTGGGCCCAGAAATCTGGGACAGCAGCACGCTGCTGCCTCCTTGGGGCAGCAGCCCCCCACCTCCGGCAAATTGGGCTTGTTCTCTCTCTCCATTTGTTCTTCCGGGTCACAGCGTAGACTGAAAGTGAAAGCCGCCATTATTGTATCAAATATTATATTAATTAATACACCGAGTACAAGCTTTCTCTTCTGCTGCAAATTGCCAATCGAATAGGAACCCTTTGGAAACTGGATCTGCCTTCATTATCCACAATACACAGTCACTGCTTCCTCCGATTTCCCTCCCCCGATCCCATTGAGGATAAAAAGGTCAGCCTCTATTTATTCAAACAAGGTTCTCCATCTACTTTTATCCAATTCAAAGCTTTGTAGTTTCAATTTAACGGGTATATTGTACGAAGATACCTATATGAGGATTTGTTATTGCGTGCTCTTTGTTTTGGAACCTACATTCAAACCCACTTTCTAGGGTATTTCCCTTTCTTTTTTTTTCCTGGGTATTATTTGTTTATGAACAGCTTTTTTTCCCCCTCTTTTTCTGGGTACTTGGCAATATCAATTGTGAGGACTAGGGTTTACGATTTCCGGACCTTTCTTTGACTGTATAAAGGGGAAGGGCCAATAAAAGATTTTTTTTTTTCGCTTTTCTCACCAGTTCTCACCAATATGCTCAATCCAAAATCGTTATGAAAAATTATGAAAAAAAAATACTCAATCCCAACGAGTGATTTGGCAAGAAACCATAACCCTTTCTTTTCTTTTTTTTTCTCATGAAATCCCTCCCTCCCTCCAGAGGGCTGGCGTCTACATTCAAACCCACCTTTTAGGATCTCTCTCTCTCTCTCTCTCTCTCTTCTGGGTACTAGGGCATAGCAATTTTGAGGATTAGGGCATATGATTTTCGGACCTTTCTAAGATTTGAGCGTGATATTCAATGTATCGTTGCAAGAGTTTCACAATTAGAGCCAAGAAGAACAGTAGTGGTGCCTGACAGTGCTAAAACATTGCCCTCGATCCATCTGTTGTCTATTTGTGGGTATGCAAAGTGGGCCGTTAAGAGTGTTTCAATACTTCTGTAAGCCTTGTTTCCGTTTTCTCTTCATTTACTTGTTTTGTTTAGGTATTATGTTTCTTAACAGTTTTTGCCATCTATTCTTATACAATTCAATGCTAGATTTGTAGCACATTACACAAATAAGCGTCTTCTTGCTTTGGGCATCAATCTTAGCTTCGTTTCTTGTATTTCAATCTCACCTTTGTTAATTGTATGTTACTGTGTGTGGCGTTGATATCCAATCCCATTTTAGAACTTTTCTCTTCGCTAACCGAAGTTTAGGATCAATCATTTAACTATCTCTGGAGGCTAACAGTTCACTTTTCTTGGTTTCAGGCGATAGCAATTAGGGCCTAGGGTTTACAAATTTTCGGACCCCTTTCAAGGTTATTTTTTCAATACAAAGTCGCAATTGTTTGCCAAATAACGACACATGGAACAACACTGAAGCCTGAAGAGGTAACATTGTCTTTGCTCCACATGTTTTCTGATTTTATATAAAACACTGGATATCCATAGCTCCTCAATTAACTTGTCTTCTTTTGTTATTATGTATTTCAGTGCCTGTAAAGGACAATAAGTTGTTGTTCAGACCCCATAAAGGAAAAAAAGAAGCTGGTATTCAGTAAATGAAGTTGTATACTTGAGGGTATTGGGAGCAAATGGCGCCGATATATTATATACTTGTTGCATTACCTTGCACAGTCGTGGCCATTGCTTTAGCTCTTCTACACATTTACAGGCACCTGTTAAACTATACTGAACCCACTTATCAGAGATATATTGTCAGAATCATTTTCATGGTCCCTGTGAGTTTTAAACACTTCTTTCTTTGTAGCTTTTTCTACATGTATGTTCTATTACATAGTTTGTTAAGGCTTTAATTGAGGTCTGGATTTGCCTTTGGAAGATTTTATGCTGACCCTTATGCAATTATTGATGTGTCATGGATACTGGAGAGAGAATTGAATGCAATATGCAGGAAAGTGTCCATTGACAAGTTTCTTTGACCACTTGAGTCTGTTTTATTGTAACTCATACTTGCAGTAGTTGCAAAATAGAGAAACAAATTGAAAGGGAAATTCAAATTCCATTCTTGTAACCGTGAACCAAGTCAAATGCATGAATGTAAGACCTAAAAGCACATTATAATATAGGTAAAAAACCTTATGTAGACTTATTTTTCAAATGTTTAATGTAAGTATGAAAGATAGTCAGAATGCAATAATATTTCAGGGGGTCCTTTTCAGAAAATTGTTGAAAAGAGTCAAAAGACATTTGTCTATGTAGAATATGCTTTGATTTGTGACACAGGTGACATAAGCCAAGTGCTTCCCTCCATGTCGGGAAATATGGGTCCTAGTCTCTAAGCTTTGCGTATTATGTCTCTGTTTCTAGCAATCCACTTGAAATAAAATAATTAAAGATCCATGTTTTCTGGCAAACATAATTCCGTCATACGGTAAGCTGAAAGATCTCTTTACATGTTGAAACGTGTGACAGGGCAGTTAATGAGTTCGAGTTATGGTAATGAGAAATAGAGGTCGGACTATTAAACGTGGGAATTATAGATCTCCCACAACATAGAGGAGGGGGAGGACAAATTAGGATTGATTTTATGCTTGAAGAACTTAGATGTCTTTGGGAGCTTTGTTTTAGTGGAAAATGTTTATAAAACAAAGTCAGGATAGTTAACTAATTTGAGATGGCATCCAAATCGTGAAAAAATGGGATCATGTTAGTTTCATTAACAACTTTTATATGATGAGTTTTGGCAGTTATATTCAGATTGTCTAGGGGACAATTTATTGGATGTTGTGCAGCTGCTAAAATGGCGGCTGCAGGAAATTTTGTCTGATTAGGCATTTGCAAAACAAACTTCCAACCAAAACATGTAGTTACAAGAACTAGTACCCTTGATGAGTTGCCGTACCTTGAAATTATTGGTACAAGCTCAATATCTCTTCTGAGTTGTGTAACCAAGTAAACAGTCTTTTCTGAAAAAACACGTAGTTTGAAGCAAAAAGTTCAGTTCACTGATTAGTCTTTTCTTTCAGTTCGTTGTTGTCAATTGACCGCTGTCATTATATTGTGCAATCGCCACTGAACTATTGAGTGATTTCCTTTTCTTGGCTGTAAAATAATAACCTTGAGTTTCATTGGAAGAGGATGACAGTCTTTTCTCCCATTGATTTGCTTTTAAAGATTGGTTTTTAGACTTTGAGGTTTGAGAAATAACTAGAGTTTGCGCTCTTGGCTCTTGTTTCTCTACGTTGCTGAAATTGCATTTCTCCATCTCTTTAGTTGCATATTTTGTCCAAGTTATTCTTTGTGCTTGGTGTTTCAAGTGAGAAAATATTTTTGAGATATGTCAATTTATGTATCCATATCTTTTGTCTTTGTTTTCTTGTTCGAATTATGGCTCGTTCCATGGTGGGAGACTGGGAGTGGAAAAACTAGTTGAGCTTCACATAAGGACGGTGTGAATGTATGGCACACTTCCTCATTTTTTTCCAATTTAATGGACCTGTTTCTCAGACTCATAGGGGAAGCCACTTGCCCTTCATACTTACGGTGTCCCCTATTGGCATGTGCCCTCCAGCTGGCTTCCATATGCTTGCCTCTACAATACAAAGGCTTCCTCCATGTTTGCACTCACGCTCTTCTCACTCTCTTTGTAGACCACCTCAGTTATCACTTCATCAAATGTGTTCCAATGTCTCCTACATGTCTAACATGTGATTACCAACTTTTTGAGTCTGAAAACCCAAAAAGAAAACTGGAGCATTTAGGTCAGGGTACAAATCTGACTGAAAGCACAAAAAACGAAACACAACCATTGAAAAACCAGCTAAAAGGCCTTGAATCATATGGAGTAGTTTTTTTTTTTTTGACTTAGCCAAATTGCCAAAAAGCAAAAAGCTAGCCTTAAACCTCGGGCAAACAGAGCCTAGAAAGGCCTACTTCCAGGACTAATATGCCCTTGCTAGTTTACAAGTCCATTTGAGTTGAGTTTGCTAGTTTTATTTGACTTGTTAGCCAAGCAAGGTCAATGATAACAATAGTGCATTTTCACTTCCAATATGAAGCTTTTCTTTCTTTCTTTCTTCTTCTTCTTCTTTTGTGTGTGTGTGTGTGTGTGTGTGTGGTGGTTGAAACCAAGCATAAGAACTAATTTGGCTAGTTAGTATTGTTCATGAGTAGGGGGCCAGGGGCCACTAGGGGTTTGTTTGGTCATTACCCACGACTAGTCAAGGTGTGTGTAAGGTGGTCTAGACACTTGTTTCGTCGATATGACAACAATGCGGACAGAGTGTTGAAATGCTATTATTGTGGTTTTCGTTGGCGAAGGCGTGAAATGAAGCTCAGTCTCAATATGCACATCAGGAAAGAGGAAAGCAAAGACAAAGAAAGGACTAGAGAGTCCCACATCATAAAGAAGAGAGCAGTTAGCTATGGTACTAGCATCCCTTATCTTAGTCCGTCCTGTCCGACTGGTAAAAAATTGGATGGCGTCATCTGGTGTGACAAAAACCACCCCAGGACCTACCTTGTTTTGTTTGGGATCATCTCCTTTCTCCCTGGCTTGCCTGTATTCTCCTTTCGGGTTGTTGGAAGAGCAAGAGAATACAATGCCATAGATCCCCATGTAGCGCAAGTTGTAACACCCCGATTTTCGGAAACGTTAATTAAATGAATTTGAGTAAATTGCGTAATACTTTAGACATTCATTAAATTAAAAGGAGTCTGATTACAAAAGGGAAAGTACAAGGGTGAGCCATCTATCTAATCATAGAGATAAACAATTGCTGTTTCATGAGTAAATTGGGTCATTTGTGGCTGTGCATAAGTCTTCTCATGGTTCAACTTATTTTATGGGGCCAAGCTACTAGAATGAGTTCATAGTAATGGGGTTTATAAAGTTGTAACATATGTTCCTTCTTTAGGTCCCAGCTAATTGCTGCCCTGGTTCTATTTATTTCTTTTCTCCTCTTATATTTTGTCAACATATTATTGGTGTAACCGTACTAATGCACAAATTATTTTTCTTCTTTGTCTGTATTACATGGGGAATTGGTAATCTGTTGAAGACTTTGAAGAGCATAATCTAATCATATTCCCACTTGATTACTTTTAACAGAATCCCCATACTTTTGAAAGAAGGCCGTAGTTAAACCATTTGGAGATAGTGCACCGTTGTTGTGCAAGGAAAACATGGCCCTTTCACTTTGTTGACTTTAAATAGTCTTCCCAATCGTACGATGTGGTTAAGTCCTAAACAAGTGTCTAAGCTAATGCATTCTTGAGAATTTATTTGGATACTCTTCTATAATCAGCTTATGGGGAAGTTCGTTTTGCACTTGAGGATGGTTTCCTGGGTGATTCCATGAAGTCTTGCAGGCTGATTCTCACACATTGTGTCATGTTAGAATGTTAAGTACCTTCTGCATTCCTTTTTCTTCTCCGTCACGTTTCTAGCTAGATCAAGTATGTATTGACTTGTGGTATTGATTCTGGGTTACTTCAGACTGGATTATTTTCTATGAAATGTAGATTCATCTGAATTGCATATGCTTTTGTTGTGCCTAGTGGGAAGGATTATTGAAGAAATGTTTGGGGTTACTCGAGTAAAAAAGTGACTGGGTATTATATCGTATTGGTTCCTTTGTTCGAAACTTCCAATGTGGACTTGTGCATTTTATTGCAGCTAGAATGCCTTTTCCAATACACTATTTCTTCCTTTCTTTAGGTCACATTTTGCTCTCTTTTAGCATCTGTCTTTTGAGTCTTTGACTTTGTTCTCACATGAAATTATTTTACCTTTTTTTTCCCCTTAAGGTATTATGTGATACTCCAAGTTCATCTAGTATCCTCTTTTAACTTTGTGTTTCTCTTACCATAAAATATAATCTTCACCTTGACAGGTTTATGCATTGATGTCCTTCTTGTCGCTCGTCCTAAATGAGAGCTCAATCTATTTCAATTCCATTCGGGAAATGTAAGAGTTCTTTTTTCGTAGTTAATTCTTGTTCTTGCACTTAACTTGTCACGTTGTCTGTAGTCTTTAACACTTCTGCTTCTCGTCTTTACTACTGTTTTCTGTCTTATGGTTGATTTCTGTTAGTCTGCTTTCCACTAGAGGTAAAACCTCATGAGTTAATTGGAAGTGGTAAAACAGTTATGTGGAAAGAACTGAGAATTAGCCTGATTTGCTTGCTTTCCATTGGTTTGTCTTTCATAAATTGTCTAGGTCTGGGCTCCGTCATTGAGGAGCCATTTGGGGATTAAGTTCTTGGTTCTCTCCTTTTCGTTTGTCTTGGTGGCCTTGTTGTCCCCCTAACATGACTTTGTTTTCTTTTGTGTGCTATCAATTATTCTCGTGTTGCTTCTAGAAAAGAACAAGACGATTGTAGGTTATTTATCTGATAGGTGGTGTTGAATTGGTTTATTTCCTTTAAGAAAGGGCTGAAAGTAAAAGTTTGTCTTTCCATGGTTTCAGATATGAAGCGTGGGTCATTTATAATTTCTTATCATTGTGCCTGGCATGGGTGGGCGGCCCAGGAGCTGTTGTCTTAAGCTTAAGTGGTCGAGTTCTGAAGCCAAGTTGTTGTCTGATGACGTGCTGCTTTCCTCCCATTCCATTAGATGGGTGAGTAATTTCTAAATCAATCAGCTGTGTACTTCCGAGTGCTTTTAATCCACATGAAAAGGGAAACCAGTTATTTGAGTTAGTTAAGACTTTTGAAAATGACTGCAATGGATGTTGTAATGAATCATCATATCATTATACTGGGTTGGATTTTTTTGGTTGAAATTATAAGCTTG
Organism: Rhododendron vialii; assembly: GCF_030253575.1. Classification (NCBI taxonomy): domain Eukaryota; kingdom Viridiplantae; phylum Streptophyta; class Magnoliopsida; order Ericales; family Ericaceae; genus Rhododendron; species Rhododendron vialii. Next base: position 23,935,872 of record NC_080561.1, on the reverse strand, counting down.
TTTATTCTTTTCGATGACCTCCTTATGCGCTCTGCTTAGCTTTGATAATCATCATGAAGTTGGGGTTATTTGAATGGAATTACATGTTTGTTATTCTTTTCGGTCACTTCCTTATGTGCACTGTCCCTACTCCAAAATTTTGATGGTGCATAGTATTTACCACTCTGAGGCAATTGTGAGGCTATTTTCCTCTGATACTATTGATCCCACATTTGAAATCTTGGTTCATGTTTAATGAGTCACTTTTCTGAAACTAAAAAAGCTATGCAGGCGTTTTATCCGGAGATGTAAGCAAGGTTGTTTACAGTTTGTGATACTCAAGCCCATTTTAGTCGCGGTGACGTTCATACTTTATTGGAAAGGGAAATATCACGACGGAAATTTCAGTGCGGACCAGTCATTCCTTTATCTCACAATCATCTATACCTTATCGTACTCTATGGCTCTCTATGCACTGGCCTTATTTTATGTCGCATGCAGAGATTTGCTTCAGCCGTTCAATCCAGTTCCAAAGTTTATCATAATCAAATCAGTTGTTTTCCTGACCTATTGGCAGGTAGGTTATTGTCTAATTTTGATAAAGTTAGAACTGAATTGAATTTTTACTCTTTTCTCAATCCTTATTCTGGAAAGGGCTGTTCATTATCATTAGTCCTCTACTTTTTCTTATTTATGAGGTATTGAGGTACCCTTGGCTAATTGACCACCAGTTTAGCAGTAAAATATGCTTCTGTGAGTAGAATTTTGTTAACATCAAGTTGACATCGTGGCCCGCATTTATTTTGTTTATTGAAGAACAATATCTGCATGTGTTCTTCAGAAGCTATTCATCGACGGATGTCCGCGTGGAACAACTAAGTTAGTTGTTCCATTATATTAAGTAGCCAGACCCATTACCTACACAAGATCTGTCTCAACATCAAAGACAATAATCCCATTTGACCAACTTTTATTAAGCTTTACAAACCCTTTCATCCCAACTCAACCAATGTCTGCCACCAGTATGACCACTCGTCCACCATGGATCTACGCTATTGGATCTGCCGTCGATAATCTTTATTTTCCCACTGCCTGCAGCATTAAACCTATGACAATGGCTGTCTCATTAGTGGAGACCCTTGGAGTAGCTATTGTTCATGTTCTTTTTTTCAATTCTCCCCTACATGACTTTGGAGAACTTCTTATGTCCTTGCTAATCCATCTCAGATGATCCCATCTTAGTGATCAAGGAGAAGGGTAGGGATGACAGCATTTGGTTAGAGATCCGATGATATGAATATCTGTCAACTCGATTTGCAACCAAGGTGATGGGACCTTATCTAATGAATCAGCTGATGCATGATTTAGGTGTTAGATTGCCAAGAACTCTGCGAATTTTAGATAAACCTCACTCCTTCTCACCTTTTAAGCCGTATTTCTGGGTGTCTCTTTCCTTTCCTGCCTTTTCGTACAACGACAATGGTGTAAAGTGTAAACACACAATGCCTTTGGCATTGCTGTTTTCCATAGAACTGATTTCTGTCCTCATTCATGTGTTATTTGTAGGACTTCCAATATGCTTCTCATGCTCTTTTCTGTCTTCGTTAGGGTGTTCTTGTATTTCTTGCTGCGAAGTCTGGATTTATAAAGGATGCGGAGGAGGCTGCTGAGTTCCAGAACTTTATAATTTGTGTCGAGATGCTTATTGCAGCAGTGGGTCATCTTTATGCATTTCCATACAAAGAGTATGCTGGTGCCAACATCGGAGGCTCTTGTGGATTCACTGGGAGCCTTTCACATGCTTTGAAGCTAAATGACTTCTACCATGACACAGTCCACCAGGTGATTGAATCCCCGTTCCTCCAGAGTTACGATAAAAAAGTTGATTTTAATTTTAAGATGCTAACTTCAAAAAATTGATTTAAAATGGATCTTCCGAGGAATACCTTGTCTTGTCTTGATTTTTACCTCAAAGGCACATAAGCTAAATATCTGAGGTGTGAAAGGGATGGATGTGGCTTACATTTTTGCTCGTGAGCTCCTTTAAGGATGTACAAATATACACAAATACTTGATTGGCAACAAAAATAAATTTTATTAAAAGAAGGAAAAGAGGTACAAGAGCAAAGGACAAGAAGTAAGCGATATCCTAGCACAAAATATATCAAAGCCTCTGAAGTCTAAGCTACAAATCGATCCAATATCTAGAAATAAAACAACAATGGAATATACTTGAAGGGAGGAGATGCTGAAATCTTGAATGAGGTCTAATAGCACACTCTTCCCACTGCTCCGACCAAATAACCACTAAACAACACAGCTTTCAGCTTCTTGTTTCACCGGAAACCTTAAAGTTGGCTAATCGCATTTGAGTGTAAGGCCCTGGGGCCACCCAATTAGTATCTGCGATTTAATTAAGAATGACAAGAAGGCAAAGCCTAAGTTAACTTTAAAATTAAGTGGTCAAAAGATTTCTCACTCCTAAAATTTTCATGATGCACGGTGGAAGGGGAATATGTGATTGGGTCTCCTTTGAAAGATGTCATATTCATGGGACCTCAATCAGCAGAAGACTACACAAGTACCACTTTAAGAGGCACAACCTTTTAAAATGAGAAAGGGTGGAGCATCTTGCTTATCCAAATTATTTTACAGGATATATCATTTTCTTATTTCGGCATTTCGCCAACTGCCTGGTTATTATAAATTGTTTTGTTTCATGCAGTTTGCTCCCACTTACCATGACTACGTGCTTTACAACAACAATAGTGACGGTGAGGAGGGGCAAAAGAAGTATCGGTCACGGACCTTCGTTCCAACTGGTTCGGAGATGGATACAGTTAGAAATAACAAACACACAGTATCGAACAAGTTGGATGAGGTACAGCTTTCTAGTCTCTCTTCTTCGGGTAGTAGTACTCCCCAACATTCTGGTCCAACAAATGATACCAAAAACGCCAAGGCAATGAACTCTTCATTCCTGATGGATGTATCGAATTCTGACTCTGTTCCCTATGACATAACAACGCTCATTGACATAGACATGTCGAGTTATTCTCCAAAGGTTCCCTCAGCTAACAAACCTGGAAATAGCTGACACTGAATGAACCCTACTTTGAAGAAACCCTTGTTTTGCTGTTATTGGTCTCAGTTTTTACAGTCAAATTGTGGGTAATAATTGATGAAGCCCTATGTTCTCTCTTTTCCCTGAAGATGCTGGGATGAGGCTCTGTACATTTAGGAAAGTACGCATTACCCATGTTAGAGATATTGTCATTATTGCTGTGTGTTCACTGTTGCACCTTTTTTTAACCCATTTCCTTTGTAAATACAACATTGCTCCATTGTGGTGAATATTCATATTGAACTTGAGATTGTGATATTGACTGCAAAATAAGGTTATGTTTCCTTTTCGTTGAGATAATAGTGAATGTGCCCTCTGTTCCAAAAGAAAAGAATAGAAAAGTATGTGTTCTGAATTTGATCTTAGTCTGGGCAACTGCTGCAAATTTGCTTTGCTTGGACACTGAGGGAGGTCTCTTGCTCTCTCGAGATTAGGTACCCGGAATGCATATAGCTCTGGACTCTCAAGTTGGGCATTGAAGTAGAAGAAGCGGGAAAAGCTCCATGAATCTGATTTTCTTTATTTGGAGTAAATATTGTTGGAAAGTACTCTTATTTCTCTCTTTGGCTTTCTTTGATTTCAAAAAAAAAAAAAAAACTGAGTGAATGAGATTCCATTCATATTCTGCTCATTTTTCTTACTTAACAAGAAAGAAATAGTTCAGTGTTTTTTGCATTTCTATTTCCTTTGTGTTAGATTTTGTTATTTGCTTAAAATGCAAATTAACTAGTGTTTGTTTGATAGTCACTAGTCAATATTCACTAGTTTGTGGAGTGACATAGTTTATTTGATTTGTGAAATCATCTCATGGGCTTATTCATGTGTTTATTTCAAATAATTAGATGCGTTATGCTGGATAAAGAAATATTCTACAATAGGAATTTGATCATCTCCAAACCTTAAGTTGGACTGGATGGGACAATCTCAATTTGTATCGTCTGTTACTGCAATTAATGGTTTTGATTTATCAAGAGTCTCTGAGCAAAATCAGAACCAATACTTGCAGCAACCTATGGTTTAAATTTGGGTTGTCCCATCCAATCTAAAACTGGGACCGAAGAGAATGTGAACCCTTCTACAATCTTTCCTCTAGTCTTTGAACTACATGATAACTGAGTAATTATTCAGCGTTCCTAGAGTCATGTGGTGCTCCCAACAATTTACGCTGCGACAGTTTTTGTTGCAGGTTTTCATTTTGGTTAGGAGACAAGGAATGACTCACAATGTTGGTGGTGATGTTTTTATTTGTAGGGAGTATTACGTGGCAACATCACATGTAATAAAAGATTGCGATACCTGATGCTTACTTCTTTAGGTATAAAGGTTTGGAAAAATTTGCATTTACCAACTTTAGGTGAAGTTCACATATGCTCAATAAAGGGGTTGGCCGTTGGGTGCACCTGTCTTTATGGATAGCCGAAAGTTGCTTTGCATAAGCATTTATTCCCTTCTTGCCTTGTTGGAACAGGAATCCTCCTCCCATTACCCGGCATCGTTTATGTCAGAGTGAAACGGGAGAAAGGTTTCTCCTAGTGCACCAATGCATTCATTCAGAAAATGTATTTGTTAGAATTATCTATCTAGATTACATGGCTAAAAAATTTCTGATTAACTTGATTTTCAAACAAATGTAGTGTTTAACGATTTTGTAAGATGAATGATTTGGATAATGATAATGAGATCTCAGGGGAGCAGATCCGTTTATCTAAGAGAAACCATTATTTAATTTGGAGACGACCACAAGAAAAAATGATAAACCTGTATTGAGATATATATATGTTATTTTCTTAGTATTTGCTGGGTATTCAACTTTTATTTTATTTTATTTTTTTATGAAATACCATGGCATAATAGATAAATACTAGTGTATGCCTGTGCTTGAAGGCACGGGTTGAACGATTGGCACACGCAAATAAACACTGAACTCACGTGTAATATATCATCCACTACCTAACGAATTCAACTATGCAAAAAACAATAACCCAAACACATTTGAGTGACCTTAGTTATGTGTGAACAAACTGATCGTGCCCAAATGAACATACCATCATAATTTATCATCACGAAAAACAAACCAATTACTCGTGCCGACAGCACTACCTACAAATTTAGAGTGTATGTACTATTTAAAATAGGAATGTATTACAATCAGATTGGATTTCTACATGAATTCATATTGTGCATCCACTCACTTTCTCTTCCATTTTGATTGAAGCCAACAACCAAAGCAATGCAACACACAACACATGACCATAAGAGGAAATGACCAAAACAAAAACATAAAAGATAGAAAAAAAAAAACAAAAACAAAAACAAAACAGAGAAGGCCACATGGTCTCTCAAATATAACCCATACACTATCAGTTGCAAGGAGATTTTTCTTGTGAACAAAGAGCTGTGGGGTTTCAAAGGAAACCATTTCTTTCCGTTCAATTCCTATATCTTCCAAGACATCAGTCACTTTGTTGCCCTCACTTTGTTTTTGTTTTGTTTTTTTTTTTTAGAGTTGTTAGCCTATTACTACAATACATCATGATCTTGCATTCCTTGATTAGATTGCTATGAAGCTGGTTTTCTTTGATCAGATTCACCTCATTCAGCCCCCTATTTCTACTTGAGTCGGTCCTTGTCCCCAGATGTATCCAAGTCTTGGGGCTAACCCCCCGAAGTTCAGCTTCCATGCTCGCGCGATAATGCAACCGTCATCTCTATGCACTCCACCAAAGCAAGCAATTAATTTCGAAGTAGTCAATTTCATGTTAAACCGCATTATGCAAGAAAATTGTAAGTCACTCAATGGCAAGTATATCGACCAAGGGCACCAAGTTTGAGAACATAACAGGATAATGGCTCTAACTGGAAGTTATTCCTAAACAAACCTTACAGAAGTAAATAAACCTAAGACCATCATTTCCATGAAACTATATCCAATATCTCAATCCCTGTACAATACAACCAATATACAAACCGTTCATAAAGATGACAAACAATTGAAACTCAAATCTAGTGTGCAAACAAAACCTCATAAGCTTATTGTTGCAGCCTTCTCAATTAGCTTAATGTACCATTCATAATGACCAATGATCATGGACAGACGAATTGGAAAAAGCATCAAATCTAATACGAAGCACCCCAACGGCGTCACATGACTACGGTGAGGGTTAATCTAAGTCTTATTTTTATACATTTTACATATTAGATGTTGTTGGACAAATTTTTTCATTTTTCCAAGATCTAACAGTTACGGGTTCCAAGCTGAAACCACCACCAACTAAACCTTTTGCATAAATAATTTTTTTAGTTTTGCCTGGCATGATCTATTAAACTGTGCATTCCACACCAGCTAGAAATTGGCGACAACATTATATCTATTCATGTGTATAGTAAAAAAGATGCAAGATATGTTTTACCAGCTAGAAATCAGCCACATCATTATACTATTTATGTGTATATTAAAAATAGATGCAAGTGACATTGTATCAGTGATTGGAACTCCCTGTGGTAATTTCAGTTGATGTGATTTTGGACCAAAGTCTACGCCCCAGCCATCTAGCAACAACGAAAAACAGCCAGCAAAACAAAGGCACTACAACAGATGCAACCAACAACAGCAAATGCAGCAGCAAAAACAGCTAAATGGCAGCCCAACCACAAAGCAATCCCGAAAGATATACGGCATCCCTACTGGCCAAGAAGAGAGACAAATAGATACCCCAATCAGAGAAGCGGCACCCGATGAAATATACTCCGAAGTTCAAATTATTAATTTTTCATGAAAGTGTCCAAAATGTTATGCTGGCATCATTTCATCTACAAAAAAAGGTGTCATTTTCAGTTTTCACTAAATGCAAAAATAATCGTAACAACCGATGTAATGTTATCGACGCGATATTGTGGATATTTTTCTGTCAAAAAGGAAGAATGTTGGGTTTGAAGGACGTTTTAGAAACAAACCATCCATGATTTGTATCAGTGAAGATCATGAAGCACAAACTTCTTTACCTCTTTTTTATATTAGTGACCACAAATAGATATAGACGTACGCAGATTCATTCCTGCAAACTATAGTCACATAGGGTCAGAAAGGAATTGTAAGATAAACAAACCTGTATTATGCAGGAAAATAATTTCAAAGAAATTACCTTAAGTAATTTCACACCACAGCTCAGTCATAGCTTCATTTCTAGAAAGAAAAAATAAAAAAGGTTTAAGAGGCAGTGAGATGTTTGAATTTTAAATTTGTGTGCATTATCCAGTGTTCTAAAACTCGCTACTCGCTCGACCAGGCACCTTGAAGTGAGTACTCTGCGTTAGTCGGTGAGTAATGCCCACCAAGTAGGGGATTAGTCCCCTTGGCCAGGCACCTTGGATTGAGTACTCGGCGAGGAATACCGAGTTTAAGAACGCTGGCATTATCTTAAGTGATACTTCATTGAATGCAATACTTCCATTGAAATTTATCTCAAGTGTGTTATCATAGAGTTCAAAGATAACCATATCATGGAACACAGTAACCGAAAAGGGCATAACCATAACCTCCGTGCTGCTAAAGTGGGCGCGTCGCACCGCTCCAAGCATTTTTTCCCTGATTACACATATAGACCTCACTAAAAAAATATTTGATCATACAGAACTCCCTCAATCTTTTTTTTGATCCGTATAATCGCCTCAAGGGCTATAGACCTCACTCAATTGGAAAGAACTAAAAGCACCCAGATACCTTGAAGCAAGAAACCAAATGAAGATATTAAATTAAATGGCTTAATCTATTATGGATCCAACAAACAAACCATACTTTACACAATACTTCATTGAATGCAATACTTTCGTTGAATTTTTTTACCTTTTGAAACTAACCAGTGGCAGTGTTCGGTTTAACTCAACCGGAGCCTTTTCTAGTTTCATCACCGATTCCTCTTCATTGGGCTCGAATTCTATTTGTTCCTCTTCCATCATGGTTTTCAGCCTTAATCAAACAAAAGAATCTGGGAAAAAACTTTTTCTATGCTAAAAAAGACACAGCAATATGAGTAATTACTGATGGAGAGGTAGTTTGGTGTGTATTCTTCAAAAAACACAAAACCATGGTACCTAGTTTCTAGAAATAAATCACCTATAGAAATAAATCACCTGGTTTCTTTCGGGTTTCAGTCGGGCTATCTACTCAATGCGCAAGAAAATCCATGTTCCATCTCCTGAAAAAGAACTTGAGTTGCCACTTTCTTACCATCTCCTGAAAAGAAGTCGGCAGTGATAACTCAAGCTAACAAACCAATATTTGATGTTTATTATAGAGAACAACAGGGGCATGTCCCCTCTAAAGGCTAAAGCCTCATGTGTTATTGAGTAGAAAATAGTACAATCGCCGTAAGAGACGAAAAATTGCATTTAGAAAGCATGTTTTAAATAGGTCTAAGATGGACAATATAATGCACAACAATCAAAGGATTGAAGATTCAATGGTGCAAAGGTGTCAAGCAACGCCGAGACATTGATAGAAATATGGGGAAACTTCCCATCAGGCAACAACGGTTTCCATATAACCAAAAGGAAAACTAACAATTGGTGGATTATCAATAGAGAGGCCATTGTTGTGTGGCTTGTTCACTGTTGAAAAACAATAACTCGAGCATATGTAGTAAGTTAGTAAACTTGCTTCTTGTTGCACTATTTATTAATACCCTAGTTTTTTTTAGCTAGAGAAAGGAATACTTCATAATTTTCTCAGTAACCAAAAAATCCCAAAACAAAAAAGAAAGAGAAGAAACTGTTCAAAGAAATGACCAAGACCATGGACATTGCTATCGTAGGCGTACTCACATCTTTACTTGAAATCCAGAATATTTCTTCCTTTGCTAGCTTAGATAAAGATACAACTTAGTTCCAATACCAACCTGTGAAAGTATGAGAAGAGATACGCCAAAGGGAAAAACATAAATACTTCAGTCTTTAATAACTTACACTTGAATTACAGCATCTATAAATATAGGCAAAGGGAAAAAACACAAATTGCATAGGGAGAGGAGACTCTTTAATTAAATGCCCACTTGTCTAACTGTGGTTTCCTCTAAGAACTTTTATTCAGTCAAACACTTAGAAGGCAATTGAAGTACATGTTCTGAAATGCCGAAAATCGTATCATAAGGACACACATCTAAATTCAAATTGAAGAAAGTGTAGAGAAACCCAACAAAGGCCCTATAGTTGTGGCCCATTGAATCCATTAATTCCAATCAAGAAAAAGTAAACCAAATTCATACCCCAAAAAGGTGAAAATGGACACGTTTCGTCGGTATTCAACGATCAACAACTAAATCAATCCTATTTGCTTGTTATTCAACTACACAAACAAAAACTTGACTTTAATCAATCACTCTCAGTCTCTAACGGCAAGAGCTGATTGAAGAAAGGAAGAAAACTCCATTGTATAACCTTCTCTTTTACTAATAATATCAGAAGGAAAAATGCAACCCAACGCAATAGCCTTCTTTTACATATATGCGCACTGAAGAAAGTGCCATTGGCACCCATCCTATTCTGCATTCAAGTTTAGGTCCAAATTGGACATAAACTCATTATTACAACAGGAGCTAATAGCATACCTCTTAAAACAAGAGCTATACGATCAAGAACTGGGTACCAATCAAACACACTTTTATACAATCATGGGAAAATATATTCAGGAAAAGGCAGCCAAAAGATCAAGAAATTTTAAATCAAGAAAAGACATATACAAATCAAGAAAAGACATATACGATCAAGAAATTAGCAATGGCCATTCACCCACTTGAAAACAAACCAACATGCATAACTCACATTAATAGTTCTCCAGAAATCTGAAAGCATCAATTCTAATTTGAAAACTAAATATAGAACCTACCAGATCTGAAATTAAACTAAAAGGGGTTTTCTAGCCATGGCCTTGCACACATTCGCTGCCCCTGGCTGGAGCTCGCCAACCACACCGCCTTCTTCCAGCCCGACACCCTCACCGTCACCTCCTCCATCGTCCGCAAGAACGCCTCCTACTTCCGCCCTCGCCTTTTCACTCTTCTCCCACCCGTTCTCTCTCCTCACCCTAGTCTCCCTCCTCGCCGCCTCTACGTCTACGGCCACACCTTCTTCGACGCCAAAACCTTGGGGATTCTGATCGTCGTCTTCCTCGCCAGCGTTGGGTTGGTGCTCCTGTGGGGTTCACAGGTTGTTTAGGGTTCAAGAGCAGACTTGTTTCCCTTCGATTGAGAGAGAAAGAGAGAGAGAGAGAGAGGCACACGTTTTAGAGTAGGTGGGCTGTCTAATTTTGTGGTCTTGAAGTTTCCTCTATTTACCAAAATGTCGTGGTAGAATGACGAGTGGAGATAAATCTAAGCTATTGGATTTGTTTGTATGCGTAGATAAAATTTGTGTCAGGAAGAAATCTGAACCATTGAAAAAGAATATTTTTAAAGATACCCATCCTATTTTATAAGATAGACTAGTGCTTACTTGTGCCTACGGCACTTGCTAGCTAGTGGTTCAAACACTAAATCAATTCACGAAAGAAAATTACCCGTGCTTACGGCACTCCCCCAACTTACAAGGGTGGAGGTAGATCTTGGCTTTGAATCAGCAACAATTCGTGGTGGGTGAACGTGAGTGGGCCGCGATCAGGAGGCGGCGGCAGGGATGGAAGGTGAAGTGATAACCTGGGTTTGGGGGGGTTCGCCTCTCTGCTAGATAACTTGGGTTTGAATTTTTTTTTTTTTTTGATTCGACCTGGGTTTAAAATTTGAAAATGGGTTTGGGTAAGACTGATGGCGTTTATGTAATAAACTAAGAAAGTATGGGCACTTTGTTAAGGGTAGGATTGAAGTGATCTCAGCCATTGATCTGAAATTAATCTGAGCTGTCCGAAGTGACTTTTATATATTAAAAATATAGTTAAAAGATTAAGTGTTACGATTTTCAATCCGTTTGAACTAATGCAAATATTTTAATTAACTGATTATTTTACCATAAAGAGTCGTAATTAATTTTTGACTCTAAAGCTTTTCTGTTAGAGCCATAAGATAACTGTAGAATCAAATATAGTTAAAAGATTAAGATAAAATGAAAACCTTATAATCAAAAATTAATAATGACCCTTTAAGATAAAATGATCATGAAAATAAGATTTTCGCACCAGTTCAAACGGATTAAAAATTGGAACAGTTAATCTTTAAGATAAAATAATCAGGAAAATAAGATTTTCGCACCGGTTTAAACGGATTAAAAATTGGAACACTTAATGTTTTAACTATTTTTTTAATACTATAATCTCGTCAATTTTGTATCGAAATGGCGCCATAACATTTCGAGGAGAGTTTTATATATATATATTAAAAATATAGTTAAAAGATTAAGTGTTCCAATTTTCAATCCATTTGAACCGGTGCGAAGATCTTATTTTCCTCATCATTTTATCATAAAGAGTTGTAATTATTTTTTTGACTCTAAAGCTTTCCTGTTAGAACCCTAAGATAACTGTATAACCAAACAAAGTTAAAAGATTTAGATACTAAAATGAAAGCCTTATAATCAAAAATTAATTACGACCTTTTAGGATAAAATGATCATGAAAATAAGATCTTTGCACCGGTTAAAACGGATTGAAAATTGGAACACTTAATCTTTTAACTATTTTTTAATATATAAAAGTCTTTAAAAAATAGTTAAAAGATTAAGTGTTTCAATTTTCAATCCGTTTGAACCGGTGCGAAGATCTTAATTAACTGATTATTTTACCCCAAAGGGTCGTAATTGATTTTTGATTCTAAAGCCTTTCTGTTAGAGCCCTAAAATAATTGTAGAACCAAATATAGTTATAAGATTAAGATAAATGAAGGCCTTATAATCAAAAAATTAATTACGACCATTTAGGAAAATAAGATCTTCGCACCGGTTCAAACGGATTAAAAATTGGAACACTTAATCTTTTTACTATTTTTTAATATATAAAACTCTCTGGGATCCGAGCATTGAATGCACACTATTTCCGAAACATGCCATAAAAAATTTGGCCAAACAATGTAAGTTGTTTACGAAGATACCATTGGATTGTATGTGAAGGGTGGAGAAATCTGGACCGTTGGATTTTTTTGTATGGGTAGATAAAATTTGTGTCAGAGAGAAATTGAACCGTTGGGAAAAAATATTCCTAAAGAATATTTCTAAATAACCTTGTGTTTTATTATATAGATGAAAACACTACAAAACTTTACCGCAGCTTAGGTACTGATCATAGCCACAATAGCAAAAGCATATGGAAGCTTGTTTAGACGGTAAGGGACTAAGGGCCTACTTGGATGGAGTAAAAAATGGAGGGGAAAAATAAGAGGGGGTGTATGGGGAGGGTCCTACCCCTTATCCCCCCTTTGGCATTCCATAATTTCCCCCGGATATTTTCTTACCCCTTCATCGTTTTTCCCCATTCTAGGGTTTCTCAGGTGTTAATTTTGGACTCCTCTGGAGGTCCCCAAAATTAATCCGGCTGTAGAGGGGTGATTTGTGGACGAATATACCCCTTGTTATCCCCTTTTTCCATCCCCAGGCTTCGTCGTTTATCATTTATGTTGCCGCCCATTTCTGGTCTGTTGAAGAGAGGGTTTTGGTGGAAATTTCATCGATTTCTGCTACTGCAAACTCAGGTATTGCTTCAATTCGTGATGTAGGGTTTCGCCCTCATCTTCATCACGCAATGCAATGGGTTTCTCAGATCTATGTTTATGTGCGATACTGGTAGGAGTAGGCTTTCAAGTAAAAAAATAAATTTTTGATCGTTGGTGTTGTGTATTGTAGGCATTCTTTGTTTCATTGGAGTATATTATGAATAATATGAAAGGTTAATATAAAAAAAATATGTGAGAGATTTTGAGATCTGTTGCGCTGATACTCTAAGCAGTAGGCATTAAAGTACTTTATTTTATTTTTTTTATCGTTTGTATTGTGCATTGTAGGCATTCATGGTTTTGTTTGAGTATATTATGCATACTGTGAGAGTTTAGTTTTTTTTTTTAAATAAAAAACGTGACAGATTGGAAGATCAGAACACTTCACTTGTATGCGTGTTGGAGTGGAAAGGATTTTGTCTCTTACCCATCATAGACTACACGAACTTTGATAGTGGAAAGAAGTTTATGAATATGAGGAAAAACAATATAGAATGACCTAAGTTTGAATTTTTTTAATTCATAATTATAGGACCAATGTTAGGTGATTTGTTGATTGTCTTGTTTATTAGAAAATTATGAATGCATATGGAGGTTATGGTTGAGTGTTGTGCCAAGGTTTGGCCTCTCTTGGTTCTGTTTTGAACTGCCTTTTCTGGTCTATTTGTGGGTTAAAAGTGAAGGTTTTGGTTATGTTTATACATGCACGTTATGGCTGTTTTCTGCGCGAAGTTTTGGCCTATGTCGGTTGGGTTTAAAACTGCATTTTCTGGTTTGTTTGTTGGTTGAAAAGTGCAAGTTTTGGTTATGGTTACACATGTAGGTTATGGTTGAGTTTTGTGCCAAGATTGTGGGCTGAGTTTGTGGGAAATAACTACAGGATTTGCTTGTGTTTGTGGCTGCATTTGTGGGTTAAAACTGGACGAATAAACATAAGCAAAACCTGAACTTTTATTAAATCAGAACAAGAGGCCAAAACCCTCAATTTTTAACCACAAGCAATGTGAAAACTGCTTCATAAACTGAAGCAGAACCTGCATGTTTAAACCAGTTGGCTATAGGAGCAAAAGTTGGTTTCCAACTGATGTTTTCGTTCAGGTTAAATGGTGGCTAACACATGCAGTTTTATGACATATATTAGGATGTTTAGACACAAACAGAGGCTAACACATGCAGTTTTAACCCACAAATAGAGGCCAGAACCTGCATGTATGTATGAACCAAAATGTACAGTTTTAGCATGGTAACATAGGAGTTTTAGTGATTGGTGGTGCTATAGCTAACCAATGTTAGGTCATTTGTTGAATGTTGAGTTAATGGCCTACTTGGATAAGTAGTAAAACAATGACCACAACTAGAGTCTTATGATTCCTTTTAGAGCTTAGATTCAACTGCACTGAACAAGTTACACCTCGTAGAACGTTTGTGAGCAATATGAGTTAGAGTGAAACTTTGTGCTTACATATTTACCCTAAACCACCAATGAGGAGATTTATGATATGGCCATACTCTGTGTTTGTTCTAAAATGCATGAAGCCCTTTTTTAGGTTTTTACAATGGCAAGATTAAACAGAACAGAAATTAGGAGAAGAGAAGAGGAAGAGGCATTCATTGCGTTAACCATGTACATTCGTGCTGCAATCGGCGTGTTTCGATTGTATTGCTTCATTCTGTCGACGGCACAGTATCCCCGTCCCGAGTTGTCTCCAAATCCAAACTACTACCAGACCCAAGTAGATGCCGCGAATAGGCTTATCAATGGCAATGAAGTAGATTGCTACGAGCAGTTAAGGGTAAATAGGCATACATTTTTTAGGTTGTGCTGTCCATTTCGAGGTGTTGGGTTAGGAGACTCGCGCAATGTTTGTCTTGAGGAGAGGGTACCCATTTTTTTGTTTATCCTCGGTCACCATACAAAACAGAGGCGTACGAAATTGCACTTTTGGAGATCGACTGAAACTATGAGTAGACATTTCAATGTCGTACTCCAAGGTGTGTTGTGCCTTTTTGACATGCTCCTAGTAAGGCCCGAGCCTGTACCTCTTAACTACCACGACAGTAGGTGGAGTTGGTTTCAGGTAAATTTTAATTCAATTGTTTGTAAATCTTCCATTTGGTTTTCTCTACTTGACCATGTCGACGTAGTATTAATTTTGTGATATTGATGTTGTCGTAGAATTGTCTCGGGGCATTGGATGCGACGTACGTGCTAGTTAATCCCCCGGTAGTTGACAGGCCACGCTATAGGTCAAGGAAAGGTGCGATTGCCACAAACGTTTTAGGTGTACATAGTCGAGACCTAAAGTTTGTCTTCGTTTTGTCTGGTTGGGAAGGGTCGGCCACTGACTCTAGGATCGCCAACGCCATTTCAAGGCCCGATGGTTTAAGAGTCCCCCGTGGTATGTGTCAATTCCTTAGTTCACCTTCCTTTGACTCTAGTCGTAATATGAACCATCTTTTAATGTCGTTACTTCCATTTCGTACAGGACATTACTACCTTGTCGATGCCGGATACCAAAATTTCGAGGGTTTTCTAGCTCCTTACTACGGGCAACGATATCACATTAACATATGGAGGTAAGGTCACATGCCAACTACGAAAGAGGAGTACTTCAACATGAAGCACTCCGCTGCTAGGAATGTGATTGAGCGAAGCTTTGGTGTGTTAAAGATGCAGTTTGCAATATTGAGATCTCACTCGTATTACCCTATTAGGGCTCAAACACGTATCGTCACAGCATGTTGCCTTCTCCATAACCTCATCAAGAGAGAGATGCCTAACGATCCCATTGAGAACGAGTACACAGCATGGGAACGTGATCACATACATGATGTCGAGGCAGATGATCACATCACTACTATAGAGACTTCCAATCAATGGATCGGGGAGAGGGATGCGTTGGCTACAGCCATGTACAATCATTGGCTTGGAAATGGTAGGGGACAAGAGGTTTTTCCACCATGAGAGAGTTTGTTTAGTGTATTTGTAATAAGTATTTGAACAACTTTTATGATGTAAACATTCCATTTGGTCATTGAATAACTTTGATGATGTAACCATTCTATTTGAAGAACATTGTATTAACTTCATCATAATTCAATTCCGGTTTGTTGTTCATAAAACACTTGTTAAATAATCATGTATTGTCCATCTTAAAATCCATTTTCAGCAATGGATACCCAACAAGTTAATGTGCCTACAATAAAGTCTTCAAAGAAGCGTAGGGTTTGGAGGAAATCCGAATAGGATGCCCTCATCAAAATCATGGTAACTGAAAAGTCTGAGAAATAGAAGGCGGAGAATGGGTTCAAACCCGGGTTCTTCACCGTCCTTGAGAAAGAGATGGAGAAAGTCATGCCGGATAGCAAACTTAAGGCCTTCCCCCATATTGACTCCAAAGTCAAATATTGGAGACAAACATATGCCAAATTAATCGACATTCTAAAACTTAGTAGCTTTGAGTGGGACCATGTCAATAAAAGGATTGAAGTGGATGATGAGGTGTGGAAAATCTACGAAGAGGTAACTTCCAATGCTTTAAAGTGATTTGTTATGGCATTAAATCATGAACTAAACTTGTAATGTTCGTGTAGGCGTACCCTAAGAAGGCAAAAGAGGTTGGTGGAAAGCGTTTCCCTTACTTTGAAGATTGGAAATTCCTCTTCGGAAAGGATAGGGCCAACGGGAAAGGAGCCAAGGTTCCTTCGGAAATGGTACGACTAGCACAAAATGAAAATGATTCCCCAAATGAACAAATTGAGGAGAGTGAGGATTGCTATTATCCTTATTCGGTGAAGAATTTCATCGCAACCCCACAAGTGGATTCATGAGGATGTCGAATGAAATTCCTTTGGGATCGACACCTCCACTCTCCACACCTCCGGCCTCCACAACTCCGATCTGCACGACTTCAAACTCTGCACGTCGTACGTCACTCCCAACGTCCACTCCCCGGACCTCCACTCCTCCGGCCAACTTCGAAACTCAAAGGGGGAAGAAGAGGACAATGATGGGTGATGTGGGATCCCTTGCTGCAAGCATGGAGGTATGGCTGGAAAAGAGTGATAGCCATATAGAGAAAATGACCGATGCAATGGGGTATTCGAACAAATTATCCACTCACCGCACACAAGTGCCTCTTGAGCTTGAAAAGCTTGACCTTACCGATACCCAACGATTTAGGTTAGGTGCAATCATATGTGCGGCTGAAGATCGGTTGGACCTATTCTATGGCATCAAAGATCATCAAAAACAAGGGTGGTTTGAGGCCGTCCTAGATGGTCTCATCTTTGGTCCCGTGTAGGTGTGAGGGGGAAGAAGTACAAGTACTAGAATGTTAATTTTTGTAGTGGCCTAATCTTTAACTCTTATACTTTTATGGCCCATGTTTTTGAAGTGGTCAATCTATAACTCCTATACATGTGGTTGCTTGTAAATTTAAGAGCCTTTTGTCCTACAAACAATGGTAGATAGCTCTTGGAATGTAATGTACGTAAGTTGTCCAAACAATGATAGATAGCCTTTTGTAATGTTAAAACAATGACAGTCCTGATCTTGATGTTCGTGCTATATAATTACAGTTTTTGGGTAACTGATGTTGCATTGTACTTTATGGTTGTGGGTATAAACTCATTGGATGATTCTATTTCACTGCTACAGGTTATTGGTGGCTATGATGAAACTTTTCTAAGCCAAATGGTTCAGTTTTCTGCTTGCATATTGGTTCAGTTTTGTGCATGCATGTGTTGGCTGGTTTTTGTTGCCTCTATTTGTGGGCTAAAGCTGTAGGTTTTGACCACTTTTGGTGGGTTAAAGCTGTAGGTTTTGAACACAATAGGTGAGTTAAATCTGCAGGTTTTGGACACAATAGGTGAGTTAAAGCTGCAAGTTATGGCCACTGTAGGTAGGTTAAAGTTGCAGGTTTTGACTACTGGTTTATATATATGTGTGTGTGTGTGTGTGTGTGGTCGTGATTAAAAAAAAAACCTGCACTGGTTGTGTTTTGTGGTTGCATTTCTGGTTTCCAATTTCTGCTTGTATTTCTGGTTTAACACTGCAGGTTTGTGGCCTCTGTTAATGTTTTATACCAGAGGCCAAAACCTGTATGTGTAAGTGAGTGGCTGTGATGAAAATTGCATAAGACACAATGGGGACTTAGGCGGGGCAACATGAGAGGGTCATTTGGTAACTCATGTTGCAGCCTAGTTTCCTCAACGAGTTATGTACAACTCTAAGCCCAATGCCTTAATTATGTATATGTGTTAAAACTGCAGCAATTTGGTTCAGCTTTTCTGAAGGTTTTGGTGCTATAATCTGTGTTCGTGTAAAAACTGCATGTTGAAACTGCAAGGTTTTGGCCTCTTTTTGTGGTTTAAATCTGTGTTGGTGCGATATTTTGTGTTGGTGCTATAGCTGGTAATAATTTTGGCCTCTATTTCTACGTTAAACCTGCAGATTTCCAACTCTTTTTATACATGCAGGTTTTGGTTCAGATTGTGTGCAGGTTTTGATTCAGATTGTGTGCAGGTTTTGGTTCAATTTGTGTGCAGATTTTGGCTCAGTTTGTGTGCAGATTTTGGTTCAGTTTGTGTGCAGATTTTGGTTCGATTTCTGTGCAGGTTTTGGTTCAGTTTGTGTGCAGATTTTGGTTCGGTTTCTGTGCAGGTTTTGGTTCAGTTTGTGTGCAGATTTTGGCTCAATTTTTGTGTAGGTTTTGGTTCAGTTTGTGTGCAGATTTTGGTTCGATTTCTGTGCAGGTTTTGGTTCAGTTTGTGTGCAGATTTTGGTTCGGTTTGTGTGCAGATTTTGGTTCGGTTTGTGTGCAGGTTTTGGTTCAGTTTGTGTGCAGGTTTTGGTTTAGTTTGTGTGCAGATTTTGGTTCGGTTTTTGTGCAAGTTTTGGTTCAGTTTGTGTGCAAATTTTGGTTCAGTTTCTGTGAAGGTTTTGGTTCAATTTCTATGGTTCACTTTGTGGTTTAAAACTGCAGGTTTTGGTTCAGGTTTCTGCCTGCATTTTTGGGTTTATTCAGCAGGTTTTTGTTTACATTTTATGGTGTGTTTGTTGTGGTTCAAAATAGCAAGTTTGTGGCCTTTGTGTATGTCTTACAACTGTTGGGGTTTGGTCCTGTTTTGTGGCTGCATTACTGAGTTAACACTGGACATTTTCGTTCAAATGTTTGGGTGGCTATGATGAAAGATTTCTAAGCCAGAAACTGAACCAAAACCTGCATACAGATACTGAACCAAAATGCAGCCACGAACTGAACCAAAACCTGCAATTTCAAAGACCAAACAGAGGCCAAAATCTGTGTGTGTGTGTGTGTGTGTGTGTGTGTGTGTGGCTGTGATGAAAAGTTAAGAAGACACATTGGGGACTTAGGCGGGGCAACATGAGAGGGTCATTTGCCAACTCATGTTGTAGCCTAGTGCATTCCAAAAGTTGTCTACAAATCTGAGCCAGATTTTGGTACTTATTGCATTGCTATTTTACTACAAAACTTCTCCTATTTATGGCTGCATTGTTACTTTTGCCCTAGTCTGTGTCCTAATTGTGTCAAGAGGCATGTGATGGCTTATTTATGAGATATTGGGAGGTAATCCTCCCAATCTTTTATGAATAAACCCTCATATGTCTCTCGATGATCAACGGAGAGTTCAAATGTTATTTTCGAATAGATTACCACCATGTTTTATCCTAATGTTTGTGGTGACTTATAATATTGTTTTGAAATAGATTATTCAATGATAGGTGAAGAAAAAGACTATTATTGGGTAGTTTTCATTGGGCATAAGCCGGGCATCTATACAGCTTGAGGAGAAGCTCAACTCCAAGTTAATGGATACTCAGGAACTATGGCGAAAAGGTACAAGACATTCGACGCAACCGAAGAAGCATTGCTCAAGTTTCACGAGGAGAGATACGCCCTCAAAAAGTTGCAAGACAAACATTCCACATCCACAAGTGCGTCGAGAGTTGAACATCAAATCAATGGGTGGAAGACGCTGATGGTTGTTTTTTTCTTAGGTTTCGTAGGTTGTATTTTGTTGGCACTTGTTCTTGATTCCGAGTGAATTTGAACGTTCCAAGATTATGTCAAATGTCACGTTATGAACGGAAACAAATTGTAACTTTATTTTAAATTGAAGACGTTCCAACATTACGTTCTAACATCATGAACAGAGACGAAAAATCACACATCCATGGGTAATGCTATTTATTCTTCCGCCATCTTGACCCACTCCTCGGGCTCCTCGGGAGGGGGAATGAAGCAAACACGCCAATCATCAAACAGTGGAAATTGAACATTTCTTGCCTCCCTAGCTTGTTTGTTAACCTAAATCAAAATGAAAAAATTAAGAACAAATAATATTTTGACCTTTTAAAAAAATTAATAACACTTTATTAAGGCTTACTTGAAGGAATGCAGCCCAAACATCGTCTTCAGCCACCACCATGTTTGGACTTGCATCCCATTCAAGCCCGAGATGATCAAGTAGGTTCACAATGATGAAGTAAGTACGGCGCCACTTCTTTATCTTCGCTTCAATATGCCATTCCTCAATGGTTGCGTCAGGAAAATCACTGTCCATGATACGTTTCAAGTAGCTCAAGTAACCTGGACGAAAGTGTCCACTCCTAGTGGTCCACAATTGACAATGAATTTACTTGCTATTTATAAGCAAAATTTACAAAGTATTCTACCACATATCCACCATTCAATAACATATCCACCATTCACCATTCAAGTAACTTCTACTCTTCATTCTACCCAAAATCATACTTTCTATTCAAACCTACCCTAATTTTTCTTTTCTTTTTCAAAAAATTCACTTTCCAAAATAATTGAAAAATAAATACAAACCATTCATTAAAAACATGTTTTTTAATATAAATTTTTTAGAATATACAGTTTTTAATTCATTTAGTTTTTTATACTTTCAATTTTCCAAAATTGATTAAATATTTTGATTTTTGAATTAATATACTTATTTTCATACATAATCAAATTTCACACTGCACATGGGCAAAATAGTTATTTGACAGCTTTTCCCATCATCCACCCCTTCTTATCCCCCCATTCTATACACCATCCAAACAAAGACAAATTTTATCCCTCTATTTAATACTCCATCCAAAGAACATACTATTTTTCCCCCCTCCATAAAAATCAAATTGATGTGGGCCAACCCATCAAAATTAATACCCCATACTATCTTATCCCCCCTTCATATTTTTTACCCCCGATTTTTTCCCCGCATCCAAGCGGGCCCTAAGGGTTAGATTTTGGGGTTCTTGGGCTGGATTTGGCTCATATGTGTTTGTATAGGCTATGCCTTTTTAGGTGTTTCGGGCTTGGCCCGCTGGGTGTTTTATTGGGCAAATAGGTATTTTTTTTATTCTATCCAATTTTTGATTGGATTTTTCTCCCCCCTCCCCCAACTTGATGTATATTTCTCAAGTTTTTTTGAATAAACTTTTTGCCTATTAAAAAAGATAGCAAAGTATATGCATCTCGAACAAGCTTTTAGTTTATGTTAGTCTGCATTGAAATTATGTTTGTACATCTTCTTTTCACTACTATAATAAATGATAATGATCACAGTTATTAATTGTGATCGTATGTCTTTAATCACAGTTTTAAAATCGTGGTCTTTCTGGGTGTGATCGTAAGTCATTTACTTTAGATCATGGTAATAAACCGTGATGAAAAATTCAAAATGATCACACTTATTAAGTCTGATCATATGTCTTCAATCACAATCCTAAAACATGATCTTTTCGCGTGAGATTGGATCACGGTTATAAACCGTGATTGAAAAGTTCAAAATGATCAGATCTTTTCTTGCTAGACCATCTTTGTCTTGGCATTGTTGAGTTTCAAACTCACAAAGCATTGGTTGATCTCCCAAGCACTTACCACTAAGCTAGCCAAGAACTTCTGTTATATTAAGAAAACAAAAATATTTATACTTACTTCCTAAAGTGAGAAAACTTTTGTAAGAAATACGATTTTTTTTAAAATAATGACAAACCAATTTATTTTAAAATAAGTATAAAAGAACGCTGCATTCTCGTTTCGAAAATTTGAATGGCTGTATTCCACGCCCTCCTATTATGACTTTTTTGTTTTGGTTTTTTGTAAGTCTCCTATTATGGTTTTTCTTATTAGCTTTCCTTCTCTTGCTTTCATTGCTCTCCACTTGTACATTTAAATAGTATTTTTTGGTATTTAGTATGTACTGTGTGCATGTATATATGAGGTGTTTTTTTAGATGTCTAATTAGTTGTCCTTAAACATCCAAGTTCCAACACTATGTGTCCATCTACTTTGTTAATTTCTAGCATACACAAAAAGAATTTCTACCATCTAAACACATAATTCAATATCTAAAGTTAAGTTTTAATTAACTTAAACCCCCAATTTTCGACAAGTGTAACTTGTGTACTATCATCCAAATTTCCCAACCAGATTGGGGACACACGTAAGTTTCCCCAAGAAACTTAAAAGGTGAGTAAAGCAAAACATATAGGTTCACAGTTTTATATCTCTTAGACTAGTTGTTTAAATAAATTAAGAACTTCAAAGTATCTAAAATTTAGGCTTCAATCTTTTATTTCGCCACAAGAGTCATTTATCACATTGTAAGAATGAGATCATTTTTAGACTTTAGTCTTTTATCTAGCCGCAAGAGTCAAGTCTTTTATCACGCCGCAAAAGTGAGGTATTTTTTAGGCTTCAGTCTTTTATATTGCCACAAGAGCGAGGTCTTTTATCTTGCTTTTTTTGCGCGTTAGTGTTTTATCAAGCTACAAGAGTGAGATCTTTTTTAGGCTTCGGTCTTTTATCTCTCCAAAAGAGCGAGGTCTTTTACATCGCTCTTTTCCGCATGTCAATCTTTTATCACACCTCAAGAGTGAGGTCTTGTTAAGGTTTCAGTCTTTTATCTCACTACAAGAGCGAGGTCTTTATCTACAATAATAGTTTTTAAAGAACTGAGATAAAATATATTAAACACCACTTTTTATCTTAGCTTTTGACTTAAACTGAGATTATAAGTTTAGCTTACAATTTTTTATCACACTTTTACTAAAACCGTGATTTTTGTGAACCTTCTTGGTGTGACCTTTATCTATTATTGTAGTAGTGTTTATTCTGTACCATATGATGTTCTCTTGTCGTGACAATTTTCATTTTTGGAGATGATCCGTTGTCAACTTAAGCTCTTCTGTGTACTCTTTTCGTCAACTTGAGCTCTTCTATGTACTCTTTTCGTCAACTTGAGCTCTTCTGTGTACTCTCTCTGGGTTTTACTTTGAAAATCACAATCTTTCATTTTTTAGAGTTTATTAAAAAATCGACCATCTTAAAAAAACATGGTAATTAAGGTAGGAAAGAAAAAACCAACTAGGACGAGCTCAGTTGGCCAGGATTCTTGGAGAATGGAGGTGGGAAGTCAAGTTTTATAATGTACTAAACATAGATTAAAACTAGCACTTTCTTTTTCTTTTTTCTTCATTTTTTGGTTTATATTTTTCAAATTCTTATTAATTTGAGTCAAATTTTTTGATCGGTATCTCTTTGTTTGGGATTCAAGAGTCCTTTAATTTCTAGAGTGACGGGTATAGTTGGTTCCGTTGTAATCTTGCTCCTTGATTGTAGTGAATCCTCTCTTCATGTTCTTGTGCTTCTGCGCACCTTTTGTTTGTTTACTTTATTTTCTTGTAGCTTGATATTAAAAGGGGGTGTTAAAATCCCAACATGTAGAGTATTCTTCAATCACTTTGCTTTGAATGATTAATTTGCAGGAGTGGTGAATGTTTTTTTTTTTTTAATTTTGAATTCACTCTAAGCAAGTGATTAATTTTATTTTGTCAATATTGTATATATTTGCGGGGTTAGTCCACAGTGGGTTTCAGAAATTGTCTATAGTTTTGAATCCCAAACGCCATGATGGGGCTCAAACATTGGCCTCCCACATTGGGAGGACCAAGAGATGCCAACTGGACTAGAAAGTGATTAATTGTGAATGATATTTTTTACACGTGAAAAGAGTCCTCTTAAATTAGGGATACTTAAAATAATCATCCCCAGAACCCACTCTTTTTAAGTTTTCATCCTGCTTAATTTTGGCACTTATGTTTTTATTCCCACTCTTTTTCAATTCCGGAAGTGCCCTTATATATATATGCACCGAGATTTAAGATTGGAAAATAATGCCTCTCGTCCCCGCTAAAGAACCGGCGATCAGTGGTCATTTAATTCCTAAAATTTTGACAAATTTTTAGGATTTCGTTATCTGGTGCAACTATTCCCATAGGGGATGAAACCCCTTTCCATTATCACCAAATTCAAAATAGATCTGTCTCACAAACCGTCTCCCATCCCTTCGACGGCCATCCCCGTCGCAAATCCGTCACCCATCCCCATCGCGCAGCCCCATCGACGTCCTCCACATCCCCGTCCTCGTCGCTCGCATCCCTGTCCCTGTACGCTGCATCCACGTCAACAAAGTAGCAATGTTGGCAGCTACAGCAACGGGAGGAAGACGGAGACACCGACTGGAAAGTCACCATCGATTCTGTCGCCCTTGCTGCCACTACTGGTCGCACATCTATCGATGACCGGCGGCAATAACCAAGTGTTTCGAGAGGGTTCATGAAATGAGAAAGAAAAAGTCTTGGTCTTTGAAATGAACCATGGCAGGCTATTACAAACCAGAACGGTACCTTGTCTGCTGTTTTTTTTTTCCCCCGAAGTTATTGAACCGTAATGATCAATTTGGTTCGTGGTTTAAATTATGTAATGGCATGCGTAATGGTTACGTAGTAAAGCAGAAATTGGATTTTTTTGGTTGTTTTGTCAGATTCCATGAATTCTTATGTTTTCATGGATAAGAATTATATTACGTGCTTCTGTGTTGGTGATAAAGTGGTCATATTTTATGAAAATAACATGATAAGTTGACCATATTTTAGCTTTGTGGATTATAGGTATTGGCCAGCCAAACATGATAAAGTGGCCATGTTTTACGAAATTAATATAATAAGTTGACCACATTTTTGCATGTATTGATCATGTTAAAATGCTCATATATTAACCAAAAAGGTTATATTTTTAATTGATCTTATTCCGTGAAATATGGTTAAATTACCATCAAAATAGGTGTTATCGTGATCAACGTTTCATGGTTAAATTACCATGTTGATTTCAACGTTTTATGACCATTCGTAATCTAGCTTGAAACCGATTTAATAAACATGACATAATCAATCATATTAAAATTACCAAAAAAATCATGATATATGATTAATTGCTTCAATGCGATTAAATTTGAAATATAAAAGTAATAGGATAAAAAAATAAAAGTAATCAATCATATTTAAATTTACCAAATCCCACTGAATTAGGAAAACAATCCAATCCAATCCCACTAAATTGGGAAAATAATTCAATCCAATCCCACTAAATTAGGAAAGCAATAAACATAATACATTTATATCATAGTGAAAAGGGTAAGAAAGGTAATTCAAACACTACGAGGATGAAAACATAAGCATGAAAAAGGGCGGGATGAATTCTTACATGGCATGGATAAAGAGGATGGATATTTAAATATTCCCTTAAATTAAAGCAAAAGAATCTTAACACAATTGCTTGCTACGTGTTTAATTTGTATTAAGGCTCCGTTTGTTTTGACGTAATTGTAAAATAATTTTGGAACAAATAATTTATGTGTAGAGTATTTTTCAGTGTTTGGTTCACAAATAAATTTACTATAAGAAAACATAACAAGAGAAATAGGAAAGGAGAAGGGAGGAAGGGGAATATAGCCAATGATCTCCACCTATACATTTCACATGTATGTAACCTCTTCTAGAGTTTAATTTCCAGAAATGTAGGGGTGAAGAAAGTGAGAGAGAAGACCGGCGTCTAAAGAGATAAAAATGACTTACGGATAATTTGAGAGGAAAATAGTTTCAGTCATATAAGGTAAAACGTTTTACTTTGGAAAATATTTTACACTGTTTTTGTCCAACCAAATAACGAAAAATGAATAAAATATTTTACTGGAAAACATTTTGTATCGAAACAAACGGAGCCTAAATTTTTGTAAAACATATCGGTCATCGCTGCAATTTCAAGCTACACATTCTAAGAAACCATTTCGTAAAATGAAAAAAAGAAAGCAGGATAAAACCATTCAACCAACTTGCCTCAATTTGCTAGTTTATTGAAGAATGGCTGTGTAAATCAGTCGGATAAAACAACATTTTTTTTAGAGTCTTGCTATATGTACCGACGGGGGGAGGGATTTCATACCGCCGGCCACTAGACAGCCGATCCGAGTCGTCCAAATATTCTAAAGAAAAAAAACGAGGGGGCCCCCACACAAGAATCAATGGCATCCGAGGTGTATAGGATGCTTGATCTAAGCACTTATTTTTCGTGTATATACACATATATACATATATACACGAAAAAGGAGTGTTCGGATCAAGCACCCTACACACCTCGGATGCCATTGATTCTTGCGCAAGCCCCCTCATTTTTTTTTTATAGAATTTTTGGATGGTTCGGATCCACCGTCCGGTGGCCGGAGATGGCCTGCCGGCTGCCATCGGGACGAAATCCCTATGCCAGGTCGGTACCTCTATCATTTCTGTTTTTTTATGAGCAAAAAAAATTTCATTAACTCAAAACACGAAGTATAAAAATAATAAGAGCTTGGGTATATCGACCTGACCACCCAAGACTCTTTCATGGTTAGGAGAAGAGGGTCTTGGGTGTTTTACCACCATATACATCACTAGCGTAAGTGACTCTCCTACTATGTGACGTGCGTGTTTAAATAAGTGTATGTAACTTTTTGTACGATTGTAGCATTATTGCAGATCGAATTTATCCATACTATAAGCAAAGGTGTTAAGCAGAGACAGAATTATTGGTGGGCTCTTGGGGGCCAAGGCCTCCTGTAATTTCTGTTCTTTTATTTTAAATTTTAATATATATGAATACTTTAAATTCACAAGATCAATTGAGACTTATTTTTGGGCAAATTATAGTTACCCCCTTTAACTATGCCTCGCGTACACTTACCCCCCTCTAACTTTTTTTTTAGCACTTAACCCCCTCAAATTAATGGAAATTCAAACGGTCATAACTTCTTCATCCAAAGTTGAAAATATGCAAATTATATATCGATTTCGAGGTCTTGAAGTCAGCTTTCTAATGACACCAAAATCACATCACGATTCAAAGCACACAGAAAGTTATGATCAAAACGGTCTTTCTGTCTACCAGCCCTTACTCTTTTGATCATAACTTTCGGTGTGCTTTGAATCGTGATGTGATTTTGGTGTCATTAGAAAGCTGACTTCAAGATCTCGAAATCGATATATAATTTGCATATTTTCAACTTTGGACGAAAAAGTTATGACCGTTTGAAGTTATGACCGTTTGAATTTCTATTAATTTGAGGGGGTTAAGTTTCCAAAAAAAAGTTAGAGGGGGGTAAGTGTACGCGAGGCATAGTTAGAGGGGGGTAACTATAATTTGCCCCTTATTTTTTAGTAATCGGGAAGTTCAAACAACGTAATGGAGTTTAGTCATTTTGAGCATAATATTGTTCGGCATCCGGAATTCACACAATTGGTAAGTATTTTTGGGCTATGTCAATGGTTGATTGAGACTAGAAGATCAACAATTTACTTACTTGTCTATCGAGTGATGGTGCTTGTGCTTACTTTTCATAGTTCAGCCTCCCCTCTCCCGTTTACGAAATCCTGATTCCGTCCCTGGTGTTAAGCCTCACCTAGAAGGAAAAAAAAAGTGTTAAGCCTCCAAGAGCTTTCAATTCCTTAATCCTTAGTTCATAGAATATTTTATTTTGCTTTTTAAAATTGAAAAAAGAGAAACTTGGGGAGAGGTGGTGTGGATTTAGAAAGTAAGAGAGAGAATGTGGAAAGTGGGCAGGGGATATGAGAATTTTGAGAGGGAGAGATTCTTGGAGACTGGGGTGGGGTGGGAAGACAAGTTTTATAATCTAAATACTAAACATTGATTAAAGGGAGAATTTTTGGAAAGTCCACTATAGCATATCTCTAACCCCACTAGTCCACTTCTAAAGTTCTTAACCCCTCTAGTCCACTAATAATTTTCATGACAAAACTACCCTATGTAAAAGAAACAAGGGCCTTGTTTGGCTAAAACAAAAAATGTACTTTTCCATTTTTTTCGATCTTGTTGCAACCACGTAACCACCACCACACCCACCACTACCACGACGCCAACATATAACGTTATGTGTAACAAAAATTTCTCTTTTCTTTTTTTCTCCCACCACCACCACCACTCCACCTCCATCACCACCACGCCAACATATAACGTTATATTCGTGATAAAAATTTCTATTTTCTTTTTTTATTCATGTTTTGAGCCTTTCATTTCTTGAACCCACCACCCTTTAACATATATAACATTATATGTATGAAAAAAATTTCTCTCTCTCTCCCTCTCTCTCTCTCTCGCTTTAACCTGTTGAGTCATTCCCTTCTTGAACCCGCCACACCTTAACATATAAGGTTATCTGTCCCAATCTGCGCTCTTGTCTTATATTTGGTACTACATCAACAAAAGTGCACATATAATCTTATATGTTTCAATCTATCCTCTGTACGTTATAAAAAACGAAGACAGATCTGAGACATATAAGGTTATCTATTGATATCGGAAACGTATTTTAAGCCAACACAAACACATATAATGTTATATGTGTATATTTGAACTTTGTACCATGCCAAATATGTGTTCTTTGCATGTTGAAAAAGTGCACATATAATTTGTTCAATTTTTTTTCAAGACATACCATTTCCGTGGGTTTTCATCTTTCAGAATTTAAACAATAACAAATGGAGTAATCATCATAGTATACATCATTTCCTCTTTTCCTATCAAATGTAAAATACAGTAGCAGACAAAGACACAAAAAGTGAGAAGAAGGACAAAGGGAAAAAACACAATTAGGACTGCTACCCCTCTATATCATCGGTTGCTTTATATGCCAACTGCCAACACTACGATGAATGCCTACATACGTGGAGGTCTTCAAGACTTCAACGGATCTCGAGATTTTGGCTTCTTAGCCCAAAACCCTTAATACTCAATCGATAGCGCCAACCAAAATCTTTGCCGACATCCTCATCACCGTTGAAAAACGACTGGTACGCGGTCGTCCATATCAACCGTCGCTTCTAACAAAACAAGAGATTATGTCAACGAGAGAGAGAGGGAGAGAGAGAGGAGGCTATACTCCTGATTTGTTTTTGGTCTAGGGTTTCTCTCTATATGACAACTTATATAGGAGGACATTTTTGTCTTGGTTTAATTTCTTTTTTGAAAAAAGTGGACTTAAGGTCTTACTAAACTATATTAGTAGACTAGAGAGGTTACAAACATTAGAAGTGGACTAACTGGATTACAAGTTCTCTATAGTGGACCTTAGACCGATTTTTTATTGATTAAAACTAGCTAGCACTTGTTTTTTCCATTTCTTTGTTTATAATTTTCAAATTCAAATTAATTTGAGTTAATTTTTTTTATCGGTAAATTGAGTTATTTTACTCACATTTCAAAAGCTTAAATAGCATTGTATCCGTTCGTTATATGAGAATGAAAAAAAGTAACAATGTGAAATTTTTTTCCATATTGTCCCACCCATCGGATAGGCACAACTCTAATATTTCTCCAACAAATGTAGGACCCTGGCCTCTCTCAATTCCACACAACCCCCCTACCAATTTCTTTTTATATCGTTCCCATTACCAATTTCTCAGAAAAAGTGTTTTCTTGTTGCACTAGAAAATAAGATTTATGATCACAAGAGACAAGCTTAAAGGAGAAATTAATAATGGAGTGTGAAGCCCAATAATGTCTGGGGAGTACATACATGCCAAAAGTAAATAGCTAATCCCCTGACACACACCCCCCGCCCCACCACTATTTTCCCGATCTCTCTCTTTCTTTCTCTCTCTCTCTCTCTCTCTCTCTCTCTCTCTCTCTCTCTCTCCCTTTTCTTTCTTTCTTTCCTCACAGTTTCCTTTTTTTTTTTTTCCCCTTTTCTTTTCAGTTTGGTTTTTTTTTTTTCATTTTATTTCCCTTTTTTTCTTTCCGGTTTGAACTTTTTTTTCCCTTTAATAATAGGTTCAAGTTTAATTCTAGGCTTTGTAATGTAATTAAAAGAAAAGAAGTGTTTTAATTGATCATGTTTATACAACTGTTTTATTTTTATTTTTTTGTCCTTTATAGATTAAAAAATATAGTTATAAAAATAAGTGTTTCAATTTTCAATTCGTTTAAACCAGTGCAAAGATGTTATTTTTCTGATCATTTCATCCTAAAGGGTTGTACTAAATTTTTGACTTCAAGGCTTTTCAATGGACACCCTAAGAGAGTCTTGAAACTAAATAATGAGTCTTAGGGTGTTTGTTGAAAGGCCTTAAACCAAAAAATTCATTATAACCATTTAAAATAAAATAATAAAAAAAATGATCTTTGCTCTGATTTAACTGAATTGAAAATTAAAGCACTTAATTCTTGAATTATATTTTTAAATATACAAAGGGTGTATTTATAGAAATTAAATAAATAAGATATAAGTAATTAAATAAAAAAATAAATTAAAAAGTAGGGGACCCGAGGGCTCTGCTATTCCCATTGGCACAGTAGCCCCTAAAACGTTTCCGTTTTAGTTTTAAAAAAATTAGAAACCAGCCATTTGCAATCCTATGGAGTAGAAACGTGATTTGAAGCAACATACTACTGAATCAGTTAAGAGGATCAATGCTAAATAATGGTTAATAAATTTATTAAATTGTACTATAGTTAAAAAAAATCCTAAATATAACATTTGTATTCTGGATTAGTACGTCGTTTGCAAAATACATTTCGTAATTAATTCCCGAACACTAATTGTAATCTTAATGAATTTTTTGCTTCACGGCCTTGTAATCTTAATTATTTAGTTTCAGGACTCTCTTAGGGTTAGGGTGTTTATTGAAAGGCCTTGGAGCCAAAAATTTATCACGACCATTTAGGATGAAATGATCAGAAAAATAACATCTTTGCACTGGTTTAAACGGATTGAAAATTGAAACACTTATTTTCGTAACTATATTTTTTAATCTATAAAAGACAAAAAAAAAAAAAATAAAACAGTCGTATAAACATGATCAATTGAAACACTTTTTTTTCTTAATTACTTTACAAAGCCTAAAATTAGACTTGAACTTATTATTAAAGAGAAAAAAAAATTCAAACTAGGAAAAAAAAAAGAAATAAAATGAAAAAAAAAATCAAACCGGAAAGAAAAGGAAAAGAAAGAAAGAAAGAAAGAAACTGTAAAGAAAGAAAAAAAGAAAAGGGAGAGAAAGAGAGAGAGAGAGAGAGAGAGAGAGAGGGAGGTGGGGGTAATTCCAAAAAAGGGAAGGTGGGGCCGGGGGGGAGTGTCAGGGGGAATAGCAGCTCTCATGCCAAAAGTTCCTCTCATCGTTTAGCCCCACCGATTTTTGTACCCTTATGTGGAATCCAAACACCATTAATTAATGATGTCCAAAAACCAAAGTGCACCAACACTAGCTACTACAAGATGTGTCTATTCACATTTTTTTAAATCGTGCCTAGCTAATAGAAAAACAAAAACAAAGTAGGTTATTTGTAATAGATTTGAGAAGATCACGAAATTAGTTAAAGTGCGAGCAAACTGACTTGAACATCCGGTTAATTATTAAAATAAAAGAGATTTGGGAAGATTTTTGTCCTTGGTGTGGGTATTTATAGGCACGTAGCTCTAGCTAGTTGTTATTGTAGAACTTATATGCATGTTAAATAATGTTATTAAATTATTCTATCTTGATTTATAGTTATCACGTTGGAAGAAACCATCGAAAGGACTTTAGAGATTGAACTAATTAATTTCTTTCGAGTGGTGGTGTGGATGCCAATACAATTCTTAGATTAATTAGATTTTTAGGGCTCCTTAGATGCATATTCTTTAACCAATTACGTTTAATTATCTTCCTGCATGAACTTACATAGATGCATATTAAAAACAACCGGGGAACCTGTGCTAGGCACAGGAGTACAAAAAAAATTATGTTACGTCTTACTCGGCTTTTGTAGTTTTCATACCACACGAAAATATTAGATTGTAAAAAGTAAGCATCGTATCCGATTGTAGAAAAAAAAAATTGAATGTGACTAATTTTGGAGTCTATGATAAAAAATAAAAGCTAAAATTGTCAAATTAGTAAAGATTTATTTGGTAATAAGGGATTCGGCTATGATGCCCCAGTCTAGTTCGGGGTATCCATGCCCCTTAATTTTTTCCCTCAACCGTTGGATCTCCCTTTTTCAATCTTAACCGTTGGTTCAATCTCATTCATAGTAAATGTGGCCATACATCGTGGTAAGCGTGATAATAGTAAATGACTAAATGGCATGTAAAGCCACTTTATGTGGTAAGTAAAAAGTAAATTTTTTTCCAGAGAAATCATGCTTGGGCAATAACCTTGCCTTCAAATAAGGTTGAAAACCTCAAGCGTAGGGTTAGGTCGTCGATAGCATAATATACCGGTAAGACTGGGATCGTACCCACAGAGAATCAAAAATAGCTTAATCGGATTGTAGATTTAATAAGGTAAATTTCAGTGTTTAAGACTGCTAACTTGGTTTTGCTTTAAAAGGTGGAAAGCTTTTGTAAAAAGACTAGAAATGAGGTTTAAACTTAGATAAAACAGGCGGCAAGGTCTAGGGGATCGAAACCCCCGATGACTTAGCCGATTTAACCGTTTCTTTCTAACAACTTCAAGTCAAGGTATAGACAATCCTAACTCGAAGCACTCAACGTTAAAAGTCAAGCATAATCATGATTTTAAGCTCGGAAGTGACTTAACCTCATTAGCAAATATTTAACACAAATGCCGGGAGTGTTAAAAGCCCTAGGCCCCGTGTGCAAAACGAAGGTTAAAACTCCGAGCAACACACGGTCAAAAAAGGTATTAGCCCTTTGGTTTGGCCGAAAATTAGAGATTAAACCCTTTCCTTACTAAAATCATGATCAAGTCATAGAGAAACCATTAAAACAAATAAGTCATGGGGAAGATATCACCCCATGACCAAGCCTAAGAACTACTCACACATTAAACTAGAATTAAGCATGGTATGAAAATGAGCCGATGACTTAACCGATAAAAACTGAAATAAACTTGATATTACTAAGGATCCAAACCGTAGCTACAACTTTAATACTTGGGAAATTAACAAACAACTAAAACTTGCAAGTGTTCTTGAAGGAAATCACCTTAAAAGCTTGAAGGACATTAATGGAGTTCCTAGGAAATTAAAGAAAGACTTAGGTCTATAGTTATGGTATATGGCCGTCATTTCCATAAATCACCTTAAAAGCTTGAAGGACATTAATGGAGTTCCTAGGAAATTAAAGAAAGACTTAGGTCTATAGTTATGGTATATGGCCGTCATTTCCATAAATGACATACACCCATATATATAGGGCCTAAAAGATGGGTTACAAGGACCAAAAGGCCCCCAAAAATATCCCAAAAACTTGCCAAAAGTGAAAACTTTCCATAAATGGAAGGTTGAAAAAGGTAATAAAAATCTGTAGATTTTTCCATGCAGTACCGGTACTGGAAATCCCTTAGTACTGGTACCAGGCTTCAACGGGCCGGAAAACCTGATCTCTGGAACTTGACCAATACCGGTACTGAAAATTGACCAGTACAATTTCCAGTACCGGTACCGTTTGACAGATTTTTTGAGCAATTTCGCGGGCTTGCTTCAGACACTCCCGAACTCGAATTTGAGTTTTCTTTGGACCGTTGGAAAGCTTGTCGAGTCTACTTTCTAACCCAAGTGATTTGGATCAAAAGTAATTTGTACATCAAAAGATATGACAATTCTACCCTCAACTGGTCAAAAGATGAGTTGCTTTGGTAAAATCCTCATTTCTCTTTCAATTCCCTTGACCCCTGGGCGACCCGAGCAACCTCCAAACCATCTTTTCAAGAACCAAAATGAGGGTGGTGTGTGGCCTTGAGTACTTGGCCTTGGGATTCAAACACGACTTATTTATACGAATTACCTGAAATACACAAAAACTTACCTTACGTGCAATACCACTATGAAAGCTAAATAAACACAAGGTAAAACAACATAAAACGGGACTAGTCGCACCAAATATCTATAATATTGGGTGCTCATCAATCATAAAATCACCTTATTTTTTGTGAGTGATTTTGGTCTAATGGTTTAGATTTATCAATTTTTAAATCTAATGATCATATTTATGGGGGCATCCATGCTTCAAATACACCTGTAGCGCATGGAAGGAAAATTATTAAGTGAGTGACTTTTTAGGAAAGTGTAACAGTGGAGGAAAGAGACGACGAATTTGTCAACCCTATCTCTCACAACCCTGTCTCTCTCTTCCTCTCTCTCAACCCTAGCCACCACAACTCCTCAATCTTCTCCCTTCCCCTCCCCCTCGTGGGTTCCATGCCCGTGTGCGGCGGCGGGAGGGGAAGGCCATGGTACTACCGACCCCTTTCTTTGTTTTTTTTTTTCCCTTCCGTCTTTTCAGATCTACAACTTGTCATCTGATCTGTGAAAGTTTTGTCTCTCGTTTAATGAGAGTTATTTGTTTCGTCTTCGGACGAATTTTTTCTACAGATCAGGTTCTCTCAATTGAGGTTGTTTCACAACAATATCTGTGCTTTAGCGTTCTATCTCTACACGATGTCTTTGGCGAGCCAATCCGTGGCGGCTTGACAGATCTGTAGTTCTTGAGAAGTCATTGGTGTCTTCATATTTGGATGGAGTGCATCTGATCGTCTGGATATTTGGTGTCTTTTGTCTTTAACTTTGCACTTTTTTCTCGTTTGAGACTTCTAATTAGATGTTAGACAGTTTAAAAGTGTCGCTATTGTGCCATGCCATATCTAGGTTAAGATGAAAGACATCGATTGTCTTGTGATTTACTTGTTTTATATTTGTTAGACGATTAGTTTGGCTTTGTCCAAGTTCTTTGTAATGATCTCCGTTTTGTAAGTACCGTTGAGCGTTTATCAATACATTTTTCTCACTTTTGACCAAAAAAAAAAAACAGTGGAGGAAATGAACGAAGTGAGATGATTTGAGCAATAATAAGAGCATTCATAATGGAATAACCAAAAGTCAATAATTAAAAGTTGTCATATCATCTTTTGGTTATCCATTTAAGGGGTTGCTAAGGTTAGTAATGTAGAGGTCCACAATGGTGCAATCAAAATTGGAATTACCAAAAATTGCCACATCATCTTTTCAACTTATAAAAATCTAAAAACTATGACATAGAAAATAATTTTCATAAAATAAATTTTAAACTAATTAAAGTAGGTTATTAGAAAAAGAGAAATAGTTTTTTGAAAACTTTGATTTTAAAAAAAAACAGTTTTTGAGAAAAAATGTTAATAAAATTAGTTTTTGAATTTTTTTTAAAAAACAGTTTTTTAAAAAAAGTTTTAATAAAAAAATTGTTTTGAAATAAACTGTTTTTGCAAAAAAAAAAAAAAAAAACTGTTTTGGAAAAAACTGTTTTAATAAAAAAAAATTTGCAAAAAACAAAAACTATTTTTAAAAATATTTTTCTTAGAAACATGTTGAAAACGGAAGAGATAGAATGTTTTTTGTGCAATAATGGCGTACTTGATTGAGGAAATGTGATGACAATTAAATTTGGTTATTCGCAAAATGTTGCTTGTTTTGATTATCCAAGAGCCAAAATTTGATGAGTTGCTAAGAAAGAGATTGCTAAGTTTGGTTATTCCATGACCTCTTTTATTAGCAAATGTTGCTAACCTTAACAACCTTTTGATTTTGATTATACCGCTAGAGATGCTATATCAATTTAGAGTATCCATAGTGGAATAACCAAAACCATAGAGTTCCTAAAGTTAGCAATGTTTTCTCAAAAAAATGCTTACAGTGGTATAACCAGACTTAACAACCTCTTAGCAACTCATCAAATTTTGACTTTTGAATAATCAAAAACTAACAACTTTTTGTCAATAACCAAACCTTCTCTCTCTCTCTCTCTCTCTCTCTCTCTCACTGTTTTAAAAGAACTTTTTTTTTTGCAAAAACGGTAAAACTATTTTTTATTAAAAAATATTTTTTTAAAAACTGTCTTTTCTTTTCTTTTTTCAAAAACTGTTATTTTAAATTTTTTTTTTCTGAAAAGTGTTTTTTTCTTATTTCTAATAACCTATTTTTATTAGTTTGAAAACTATTTAAAAAAAATTATTTTATATGGTGACAAATTTTAGATTTTTATAGGTTGAAAATGTGAGGTAGTTCTTAGGCATGCAAGGCTAGATTTGGTACTTTGGATTGGATTATGGAAAGATTGGTGGAAGAAAGGAGGATTGTACAAGGTTTTAAATTGGTATTTGTACAAATAAGGACAATGTGAAGGGATTTTGCTTGAACAAGTGTATATCCATGGATTGTATTCAAGTCAAAGTACAATGGAAGATCAAGCCAAGTTATAATCCAATCTCTCTCTCTCTCTCTCTCTTGGCATTTTCTCTATCTCCCCCTCTCTCTCTCTTGTACTTTATATATATATATATATATATATATATATATATATATATATATATATAAAGGTACAAGGTACTAGGTGATCTTTAACTAGATTTCCAAATCAAAATTCCAGATTAAAGAATTCCAATTTGGCACATGAGTACTAATCTAGATAGATTTCCAATATCCAATAAAAAATTAAAAGATCAAAATTCCCTATTAAAATATTCTATTAGGCACATGCTCCATTAAAATATTAGATTATGTATTTAGGATATCTTAGAGTAATATTTTATAAAGTACACACACATACACACACACACACACACACATATATATATATATATATGAGTATATCATCCCATGGGAAATTTAGGAAATGATTTAATTAAATAACCTTAGTACTTATTGGCAAGACTAATGCTATTATCCAATGGGTAATAATTTTCCTAGCGGTTATTGACCAATGGATAAAAGAGTGAGGTACTATATACACTGGAATAATACCATATAGAATAATACCATATGTCCTTTAGGCATGTATATATAACCATATATAACTATATATGGGTACTTTAACAAAATCTATTAAGCACTTTTGGTAGAAAATCTTGGTTTTCTATTGTCCAATGGATAAAGATTTCCCTAACATTTATCGTCCGATGGTTAATGGTTAAAAGGTAACTGAATGGATGGGTAGTTTGGTTCCTCCAACTAATTGGTTAGAAGCTAACTATATTTGCCAAGTAGAATCTCTAGCCAAAAAATATAATGTAGGAGTCTTAAATCTAATCATGACGGATTATTAGAGATTAACAAGAAAATTATAAAACCATCCAAGAGAAATTAAAGAATTTGAATAAACAACAAGATTTTTATTTACTAAAAATCGGAGTTGTTACAACCTATCCCCCTTAAACAATTTCGTCCTCGAAATTAGGTGCACGCTCGGATTCGAGCAGGTGGGGATAATTTGCCTTCATGGTTTCCTCCCTTTCCCATGTGGTCTCTTCAGCTCCTCGGTGTTTCCACAAAACTCGTACCAATTTGATGGTCTTGTTTTGGATCACCTTCTCACTTTGGTCCTGAATCTCTATAGGTTCTTCCTCATATGTTGCGCCTTCTTCGATGGTGATGTCTTCCCAATTGAGAACATGGGTGGGTAAGGCGAGATATTTGCGGAGCATTGAAATGTGAAACACGTTATGCACTCTATCTAGCTGTGGCGGCAGGGCTAGACGATACGCAACCTTCCCAATCTTCTCTACGATGTCGAAGGGTCCGATATAGCGTGGGGATAGTTTTCCCTTCTTCCCAAATCTGATGACTCCCTTTTTCAGTCTGATCTTCAAGAATACATGATCTCCTACTGCAAAGGATAAAGGTCGGCTCCTTTTATCCGCATAGCTCTTCTGTCTGCTCTGAGCGGTCTGGATCCTTTATTGGATGGTTTTGACATTTTCCGTGGTCTCTCGTAATATGTCAGGCCCAATCAATCCCGTCTCTCCAGCATCTGTCCAGCAGAAAGGAGATCGACAGGGTCGACCGTATAGAGCTTCATATGGTGCCATCTCAATACTTGCTTGGTAGCTGTTGTTGTAGGCAAACTCCACCAATGGTAGGTGCTGCTCCCAGTTCCCAGAAAAATCCAAGGCACAGGCTCTCAGCATGTCTTCCAATGTCTGTATTGTCCTCTCCATTTGTCCATCTGTTTGAGGGTGGAAGGCTGTTCTAAGCCTTACATCCGTTCCCAATGCCTTCTGTAATCCTTTCTAGAAGTGTGATACAAAATGTGGATCTCTGTTAGATACCATCGAGATAGGTACCCCGTGTAGATGTACAATCTTTCGAATGTACAGCAGGCTCGGCTATTCTACGTTCTCTGTCATCTTGACAGGTAGAAAATGCGCGAATTTGGTGAGTCGATCCACGATTACCCAAATGGCTGTGTTGGACTTAGCGGTTCTTGGTAATCCAGTCACGAAATCCATCGAGATGTGCTCCCACTTCCAGGTCGGAATCGGTAAAGGTTGAAGGTCTCCTCCCGGTTTTTGATGTTTGGCTTTGACTTGTTGACATACCAAGCAGGTAGATACAAATCGGGCTACGTCCTTTTTCATTCCTTCCCACCAGTATGTTCTTCGCATGTCATGATACATCTTTGTACCGCCAGGGTGAACTGCGAAGTTCGAATGGTGAGCTTCTCGGAGTACAGCTTCTCAAAGGGTTCCAGTATTAGGTACGAATACCTTTCCCTTGAATCTCAGGCTGTTATCCTTCTCGATTGTCCATCTTAGCACCTTTCCTTCTCGGATTCGATACCGGATGAACTCACAATCCTGCTCGAATGTTTGGGCTAGTAAGATTTCCCGGTGAAGAGCTAGTTCCGCAACTAGAGCGTACAATCAAGCGTTTTCGTTCTCGGGCGACGGTTGTAGGTTGAACTCGTTGAAGGTGTCTACCATCTCCCATTCCTTAATAGCTGTCTTGACCTTCTGTGCCCTATACTTTCGGCTTAGAGCGTCACCTACCACATTGGCCTTGCCGGGGTGATACTGAAGCGTAAACTTGTAGTCCTCCAAGTATTCCATTCATCGGCGCTGCCTCAAGTTCAACTCCTCCTGAGTGAAAAGGTATTTGAGGCTCTTGTGGTCGGTAAAGACTGCGAATTGTTCTCCCCACAGATAGTAACGCCAGGTTTTGAGAGCGAATACTACTACAGCCAATTCTAGGTCGTGAGTGGGGTAATTCTTCTCATGCAGTTGAAGTTATCGGGATCCGTAGGCTACGACCTTCCTGTTCTGCATCAGCACGCATCCCAAACATCTCTTGACGCGTCGCAGTAAATCGTATGATCTACACCCCGTTTGGGAATGATGAGTATCGATGCGTTGGTCAATCTCTTCTTCAACTCTTGAAAGGATTTCTCACAGGCTTCGTTCCAATCCAGTTTCACTCCTTTCTGTATTAGCCTGGTCATTGGTTTGGCGAGAATGGAGAAGTCTGGTATAAATCTTCGATAGTATCTAGCCAATCCTAGGAAGTTTCTGATTTAGAATACTGAGGTCGGCTGTTTCCAATTCAGCACTGTTTCAACTTTACTTTCATTTACCGCTATTCCTTCCTTGGAGACTACGTGCCCCAAGAACTTAACTACTTCTAGCCAAAACTCGCATTTACTTACCTTGGCATAAAGTTGGTTATCTCGGAGTACTTGTAGCACTATTCGAAGGTGTTCCTCATGCTCTTCCTTATTGGCGGAGTATATCAAGATATCGTCAATGAACACCATTACAAATTTGTCTAAGTAGGGTTGGAAAATCTTGTTCATGAGACACATGAATACTGCTGGAGCGTTGGTCAGTCCAAACAGCATCACCACAAACTCGTAGTGTCCGTATCTGGTGCGGAAGGCTGTCTTGGCGATATCCTCCTCTCGAATCCTTAAATGATGGTAGCCTGATTGGAGATCGATCTTAGAAAAGCAAGTTGCTCCTCTTAATTGATCAAATTAGTCATCGATCCTAGGCAACGGATATCGGTTCTTGACCGTGACTTGGTTTAATTTCCTATAGTCAATACACAATTGAAGGGTTCCTTCTCTCTTCTTCACGAACAATGCAGGCGCTCCCCAAGGTGATGTACTTGGTTGGATGAATCCTTTGTCTAACAGCTCCTGCAATTGGGTCTTGAGCTCCTTTAGTTCTGTAGGGGCCATTCTGTACGGTGCCATGGAGATTGGTGCTGTTCCTAGTTGAAGTTCTATAGAGAAGTCTATCTCTCTTTGAGGTGGTAAACCTGGAAGTTCTTCAGGGAAAACATCGGCGTACTCGCAAATGATGTGCGGTAATCCCAATTCCATCCGGTCGGTTTCTTTCATTTGGAGACTAGCTAGCCATCCAAACAGTTGATTCTGCCACCTGGATCTCTTCATCGTCGAGCTTGCTGTTTGTCTATCCCCCTTAAATCAAAAATGAGTTCCTTTAGAGGTATGAGCCATCACCGTCTTCTAGTGGCAGTCTATGACCGCATGGTGAGCTGATAGCGAATCCATTCCAAGGATCGTTTGATCACTCTAAGGTCGCAGGTCAGACGTAGGTTGGCTATTTCTATCTCGCACCCCCTACACACTAAATGAACAGCTATACTCCCCCTAACGGCGATTTGACTTTCGTACTCATACTTAGGGGTTCTGTTTCTAGTGCGAGAGCATTACACAGGCAAAAGATATAAACAAATGCAATGCCCCAGAGTCAAATAATGCTTGCACGTAGGTACATACAATAGTAGCGTACCTTGGATCACAGAGGGATCCTGCTCCTGCTCCTGCTCCTCAGTCTGTAGTGCAAAGATGCGTCCTCTAGTGCTTTGCTGGGTTCCCAGGGGCTGCTTCCCCTTGTTCTGCCTATTCAGCTGCTGCGATGGGCCTCCTGGGTTTTGTTTCCCAAATCCGGCCTGTCCCGGCTATTGAGCTTTCTGGCTTCCAAAACCTCCAGTTCTCTCCCTCTGGGGTTGGGGGCATTCATGTTTGTAGTGACCCATAGCCTGACAGTTGAAGCACTGGACTATTGCTATGTTTCTACCGCCCCTCTGCGGTTCACCACGTCGAGGTGCGGCAGTCTTCCAAGGTTGGTTGTTTTGTGATGGGGTGAAGGGTTTGGTAGGGTAGGGTCCGCGGTTGTTGTTGGGTGAATGGGTTTGGATCGGTCCATCGGTGTTGCTATTCGCCTTCCTCCATCGGGTTTTGAAGTTAGTCTCCTCACTTTCTAGCCGAAGAGCACACTTCACGGCACCGGCATAAGTGGGAAAGGCTTAAGACACCACAGCCCTTCTAGCAGTTGTCAGCCCCCATTCAAACCTTCTTGCTTTCTTGTCCTCCGTTGCTATGGCGGTTAGGGCGTAGCGGGACAGTTCCTCGAACTTGGCCGCGTATTGGGTAACAGTCATTGTTCCTTATTTCAGATTTAGAAACTCTTGTTCGTTGACCAAACGAAGAGGGGTGGGAAAGTACTTGTCGAGAAACAGGGCCTTGAACTCGTCAAAGGTCATGGTGGCTATGGTATGGGTTGCCTCCATCAAATCCCACCAATAACGGGCTTCTCCCTTCAGTTGATATCTGGCTAAGGCTACACGATCTCCATCTCGGGTAATCTCCAAGGTGTCCAGGATCACCTTGACTTCCTTCAGCCATGTTT
Source organism: Rhododendron vialii (assembly GCF_030253575.1). NCBI lineage: Eukaryota > Viridiplantae > Streptophyta > Magnoliopsida > Ericales > Ericaceae > Rhododendron > Rhododendron vialii. The sequence continues at coordinate 23,894,249 of NC_080561.1, read as the reverse complement.
CAGCCATGGTGGGATTGGTATCTCCATTGAAGGTCGGAGGTTGGCGTTTGCAAAATTTGTTCATCGCTCAAGTTCGGGTCATAGGTTCATCATCACGGTTTTGGTTTCGGCGGTTGGCGTTTAAGGCTGTTACGAGCGCTTGCATGACTTCAGCTAGGTCGGGGTTGGTGTTAGAGGATTCACCGTTCTCATATCCTTATCCACTTCGTCGGTTCACCATCTACGAGTAAAAATTGAATGGGGAGTTTTAGTCTATCTAAAAAAAATTTCTTTTCGCAAATGGTATGTCTTTCTAGAAGTCAAAGGCAATAGATTATATAGTACGCAACAGTTTTCTTAAAAATAAGGCAAACTTTTCATAGATAAGCAGGGCATTACAATTACAAACATAGAGTTCTACTATAAAACAAGTAGACTTAAACCAAGATTGCCTAATACAAGTTGAAACGATCCTGCATGCTCCTACTACACGATCTTACGGCTTACAAAACCTTATTCTACTCCGTGGCCGCGACACTCTAGGGTGGACTGATTCCAAAGACTTCTCTCAGCCACATCTTGTAGCTTCTCTCGGCTGTGGTTTCTTCTCTAAGAAGACGCTCACGTTCTTGTACGAGCATCTCATCCATAGTTAGGACGGGTGGTTCCTCCAGTGGTCTTAGGTAATACTAGGAGAGATTCAGCACCGTAGTCTCCAACTCAGACATGAGATAGTCGAATGGTTGCTCGTAGTTCTACACAGGTGGTGCAAGGCCAAATGTTTGCTCAAAATTCTGCACAGGTGGTGCAGGGACTTGGGTAGGTGGAATGTTCTCGGACGTTGGGACTGGTGGGGGCATCTCCCAAGTGATTGGAACTTCATAGAGCTCCATGTCATCCTCTAGTGGGGGTGTTGGTCTCGGGTACTCTGGTGCTAGTAATGACCGATAGTTGGCCAAAACTCGTGGGGCGAAAGGTGGGCATCCTCCTCGTGGTAGGTTCGACATCTATAACAATAAGAGAGTTATATATTAGACTTAACGATGTAAGGAATGTACTGAACATAAATAAATACAAGTACACATAAACAGTGATCATTTGCAAAAGGAAAATATAAGTCTTTCATTACTAAATAGAACGAGTACATCATAGATGGCTTATATTAGCCTAAACTTCCTACTACATTCTGATTACAACAAAAGATCCAACCACTTGCTAAGCTTTCCTAACTGGTCTAAAAGATACTCGGGAATTCGACCCTATATGCGCCTATGTCGGTCTCGAAAGGTGGCGGGGGTACATCTCCTGAGTCAGCGGTTATGTCCATGAAGTCGGGCAAAACCCACTCTGGATCCTCCTCTAAAATCTCAATCTCCTCGTCGTCGGATGGTAAGTCTGGATCTGGCATTAACATTAAGTGCTGCCAGTCTGCTTCGTTTATCGGTGGGTCATGGAACTCCTCGAAATCTTCTTCTTCGGGATCTTCTTCCTCTAGATCCTCCTCAACTTCCTCAATCATGTTATCTGGGGGTGCTATTGGAACTAAGGCGGGGGCTGCTTCGGCATTGTTCTCCTCAATTAGAAATTCCACATCATTGGGGGGTGCTATTTGGACTAGGACGTGTACTGCTTCGGTATCATCCTCTTCCTCGGGAAGTATAATGGTGCCATGCTCTTGGTAGTAGTCATGAGTGTAGGGAAAGGCATATGGAAAGTAAGGATCTTCCACTAGTTGGTTCGTCATTGACCTTACGGTACTTGCAAAATGGTGAGCTTCAGCTAGCAAGTTGGCTTGATAGAGATTTGGTTGGTTCATCTTCAAGGAAACGTTTTAAACCTCAATTAGTAAGTTTTTAGACAAAGGTTTACTAACATTAAGAAAACTTTCGAGTTTCTAAGTTCCACATTCGATCCTTGATTTAAGTCATCATCCAATTGTTTGGGAATTCCCAGCTCGATGGTACTGCCAATTTCTTACACCTTACTTCAATCCGAAGATTGTTTTGTCAGAATTCCACCCAATTTGGGACAATAAACTTAAACTCAATTCATGTTTGTGCAATGGTCAAACTATCTCATGGTTTTACCCATTCTACCCAGGGCCGAGAGTTGAACCTAAAGCTCTGATACCAAGTTGTAACGCCCCCAAATTCTGGGTACGTTAATAAGACATTTTATTACAAAAACAAAGTGAGTCTGGCTCATTATTACATCACAAAGTCTTACAAGAGTACTTTTCCAACAAGGGAGGGAACTAGGGTTCCTTACTACTGCTTCGCCTGCTCATCCATCCTAGCAAGCTCCTCGGCTCCAAAAGCCTCCAAAGTGTAGAGATCACCCTATTCATCTATGAGGTTTGACACATTATACCGGCGTCGCCACCAATATAATATGTCAGGGTCACCAAAAAGGTAACACCATGAGCTACAACGCTTAATAGGATAACCCATACCCTCTAACCCTTAACTTACAAACAAACGATCATAAATTTGATGATTTCCACATAGTTCATACATATTCGACAAACAATTAATAATGACACATCAAGATTCATTATCCAAACTAGCGTTGGTGTCCATATTTATCCGTGTTTCTCCTACGCGACTCGTCGTAGACCGTGTCACCATTTTCCACATTTCATAACCATATCAACAATTCAAAAAAATCGTTTTTAACACACCCAACCTCGGTTCTGCCGTTCCGGTCTCCTGAGTATCCTCACAATGGTTCCGCCGTCCCGGGTTCCTATTGGCACACTTTGCATTAGCTCCTCTCCGTGGATAACCAAGCCACACACCCAACCTCGGTTCCGCAGTTCCGGTCTCCCGATTATCCTCACAATGGTTTTGCCGTCTCGGGTTCCCATTGGCACACAAAACACACACCACACAATGGGCTACCACGTCTGGCCACATTGCCATTTTCAAAACATTTCATCACCCTTTTCAAAACACGCCTTTTCATTAACAACACCCTAGGTGTCATGTTTCTACTTTCTCGATTTCTGTGTCTCATTTTCATGCATCGACTCCGCGGTAGGACTTTTCACATACGACATCATTCGTTGAAATCTTTAAACTAACAAGATCATCCAACTCAACATTATACCACTAGTAATACAAGCAATTCATGTATGCAAACTCATAACTATCATAAAGATCAAAATACGAATACTTCTATCAATGATTAAGTTTCTATCTTTCGAAAACCGTTCTTTCTCCTTTTGTGGGGAGTTCAAAACAACACATGTTTATTGAGGTAAAAGTACATTATTCAACACGTTCATACCACCACTAGCAAAACGAGTTTGTTAATCATCACGCATTCTAAACATTATAAGCGATAGATAACCTTATCTACTTAAATATACTTCAAGTTATACTTTGAACTAAAGAGTACGGACATTCTACTTTCTAACACACGGTTCTATACGTAGAGTTAGGGGACAAGGGGTTCTACCTTACTTCTTGGCGGTTGGTCGGTTTTGAGAATAGGTCGTCGGTTTTGCGAATCGGCGGCGTAACGGCTACGGTTTGCTTCAAAAGGAAGAGAGATGGATTTTCTCTTCCTAGAAACAACTTTGCTAACTAAACTAGACTACTTTAAAGATCTAGGGGTGATTTTTGGAGGTGGTTTGGTGGTAACTCTCAAGAACTTCAAGAAACTTAAGAAACTTGAACTTTGGAACAAAAGAAGTTTAGAAATTCTAAAGAGAAGTTGGAGCAAGGAGTGAAGGTGTGAGTTTAAGCTTGGAATGGCTTGCTATTTATAGGCCATGGCTCCTCTCCCTCTCCTCTCACCCGAAATCTCTCTCTCTCTCTTTCTATATCTTTGATTTTTTTCATTTGTCAAGCTTGATTGAAAGCTTGATAGGTTAGGTCATGGTTTGTTTGTACAACTCCTACCTAGTTCTTAGGCATGCAAGGCTAGATTTGGTACTTTGGATTGGATTATGGAAAGATTGGTGGAAGAAAGGAGGATTGTACAAGGTTTTAAATTGGTATTTGTACAAATAAGGACAATGTGAAGGGATTTTGCTTGAACAAGTGTATATCCATGGATTGTATTCAAGTCAAAGTACAATGGAAGATCAAGCCAAGGTATAATCCAATCTCTCCCTCTCTCTTTCTCTCGGCATTTTCTCTCTCTCCCTCTCTCTCTCTTGTACTTTGTAAATATATATATATATATATATATATATATATATATATATATATATATATATATATATATAAGCCAAGGTATAATCCAATCTCTCCCTCTCTCTTTCTCTCGGCATTTTCTCTCTCTCCCTCTCTCTCTTGTACTTTGTAAATATATATATATATATATATATATATATATAAAGTATGACCAAGTATATATATAAAGGTACAAGGTACTAGGTGACCTTTAACTTGATTTCCAAATCAAAATTCCCTATTAAAGAATTTCAATTTGGGACATGAGTACTTTGTAATAATATAAGTATATATAAATAAATATATAAGTCCAAGTACATATATATATATATATATATATATATATATATATATATATATATATATAAGTGTGTACCATGTAATCTAGGTAGATTTTCAATATCCAATAAAAAGTTAAAAGATCAAAATTCCCTATTAAAATAATCTATTAGGCACATGCTCCATTAAAATATTAGATTATGTACTTAGGATATCTTAGAGTAATATTTTATAAAGTACATACACACACATATATATATGAGTATATCATCCCATGAAAAATTTAGGAAATGATTTAATTAAATAACCTCAGTACTTATTGGCAAGACTAATGCTATTATCCAACGGGTAATAATTTTCCTAGCAGTTATTGACCAATGGATAAAAGAGTGAGGTACTATATACACAGGAATAATACCATATAGAATAATACCATATGTCCTTTAGGCCTGTATATATAACCATATATAACTATATATGGGTACTTTAACAAAATCTATTAAGTACTTTTGGTAGAAAATCTAGGTTTTCTATTGTCCAATGGATAAAGATTTCCCTAACATTTATTGTCCAATGGGTAATGGTTAAAAGGTAACTGAATGGATGGGTAGTTCGGTTCCTCCAACTAATTGGTTAGAAGCTAACTATATTTGCCAAGTAGAATCTCTAGCCAAGAAATATAATGTAGGAGTCTTAAATCTAATCATGACGGATTATTAGAGATTAACAAGAAAATTATAAAACCATCCAAGAGAAATTAAAGAATTTGAATAAACAACGAGATTTTTATTTACTAAAAATCGGAGTTGTTACAATTCTAATCTACTCAAATGCACAGTTTAAATGGAAGGTAAAGTAGGAATTGAAAGTATACCTCTGCCCAATTCACTAAAAGGTGCTCCATGGGGTCTCTCAACATCATAGTCATCCCGCCGAGGCAAGTAGCGGTCAAACCCTAACGAGACAAACACGTGCAGCTTCGGTGGTGTATAAGTCTCCGCCACAAACACGGCGCGTGTCACTTGCGCCCTGCCTTGGCCAGTGCCACCAATGACTCCTACGCCCATGCCGCCTCCTCTTGGGCTCTCTCTGCCATCTCGGCTTCCCTCATAAAGTCCTGCTCCTCAGCCCTAGCCCTCTCAGCCTCTCCTCCTCCTGGGCCAATTCCATAAGCTCTGTCTCTCTTCTCGGGCTGCTAGGACCGCCACAACCACCGCAGGGGTTCTCCTGTAGTAAGCAGGCAAGCACCTCCTCATCCACGAACTCTGTAAAGTCACCTCGTGTGATGGGCCTGTGCCCTGAGGACTCCACAGCCACTCAACCGGATCCATCGGTACTCTTCGGCCGCCTCTCTCGCAATCACCGGTCCTTTACCCTTCGCCAGATCCCTTGGCGGGGACCCGTTCTGAACATTACCTTCACCACCATTACTGCCATTGCCACCGTCTGTAACGCCCCGAATTTTGGGTACGTTAAATAAACATTTTATTGATAAAATCAAATGGAGTCTGGCTCGTTATTACAATAAAACTCCCACAAGAGTTCAATATTTACACAAATGGAGGGGGTTCTAGGGTTCCTAACTACAGCTCCACTTGCTCCTCCATTCTTGCCAACTCCTTAGCTCCAAAAGCCTCCACGGTGATCTGCTTACCCTGATCATCTACAAAATCTGACACATTATACCGGCGTCGCCACCCATATAATATGTCAGGGTCACCAAAAGGTAACACCGTGAGCTACAACAGCTCAGCAGGACAATCCCATACCCGCTAACCCATAACTTATAAACAACAGGTTATAATAAAACATCTATTTCCACATGATACATATATACGTAGCTAACAATGACATATCCACATTCGTTAATCAACTATCGTTGGTGTCCGAGATTTTCTGAGTTTCTCCTACGCAACTCATCGTAGACCGTGTCTCCATTTTCATAAACAATTCAACCTTTCAAAAACCACTTTGTTTAACACACACAATTGCATTGGCTCCGTATCGCGGATAACCAAGCCACACACCCAACCTCGGTTCCGCCGCGCCGGGTTCCCGAGTATCCTCACAATGGTTCTGCCGCGCCAGGTTCCCATTGGCACACAATTGCATTGGCTCCGTACCGCGGATAACCAAGCCATAATTCAAAACCCTCGGTTCCGCCGCTCCGGGTTCCCGAGTATCCCACAATGGTTCCGCCACTCCGGGTTCCCATTTGGGGTTTTCGAAAAACTAAACCCTCGGTTCCGCCACTACGGGTTCCCGAGTATCCCCACAATGATTCCGCCGCTCCGGGTTCTCATTGGGTTTTTCACAAATCTTACTTTTACACACGCACACAACTCACATAATGCCACCCAAAACCGGTCATTATGTAGTTTCAAAATATTTCGTTCCTCGGAAAACATTTCCTTTCTTTAATCACACCCTAGGTGTCATGTTTCTACTTTCTCGATTCTCGTGTCTCGTTACATGCAAAGACTCTGCGGTCGGACAAAAGTAAGCAGGAATCATTCTAACAAGATCATCCAATTCTATATTACATATCACGCTCAATCACCACTTATAGCATAACGCCACATGTACGGACGCCTTTGGAGTGTATCATTTATGCTTATTCAAAGCACAATGCCACATGTACGGACACCCTTGGAGTGAAATCACTTATGCTTAAATCACACCACAAGTAATACAAGCAACTCATATATGCATTAATCATTTTACAGATCAAAATACAAATACTTCTAAACAAACGATAAGTTCTATCTTTCGAATCTACTTAAACTTAGGGAAGTGAGTAAAGGTAAACGATAAGTTCTATCTTTCGAATCTACTTAAACTTAGGGAAGTGAGTAAAGGTATTCTATCGTTCTTCTTATCAATTCAAAATAACAACGTTATACTTGAGTAAGTAAGTAAATGGGAAGTAAGTAAGGATTTTCGTACCGTTCTTCTAGGTGGTAGTAACGGCTTACGGACGGTAATCGGCGGTCGGACGGAGTAACTTCCTACGGTATGCCTTTGGGAGCTTCGAAAGAGAATGGTTTCTCTCGAAACTTCTTTTTGACTAACACTATTCTACTTTATGGATCGAAGGGTGATCGGGTGGTGGTTTAGTGGCGGTCTAGGATGAGTTTCTTGAAGAACTCAAGAACAACTCAATAACATGAAGAACAAAAGAAAGAACAAGATTTTTCTAGAGAAAGAAGTTGCTAGGTGAAGGTGTGAGTTGAAATGCTTGGAATGGGGTCCTATTTATAAGAAAAACCTTGGCTCTCTCTCTTCTCTTCAAGGCCCCCCCACCCCCCCCCCCCTCTCTCACCATATCTCAAATTTTGACACTTGTCAAGCACTCATGGAAGGTCAAAGTCTAACCCTAGGCTTGCATGGCTAAGATTTGTACTAAGGATGATTAAGGAAGATTTGTTTGGAAAGAAGGAGACAATGGTACAAGATTTGGGTATTAAACAATCCTAGAAGTACAATGGAGAGTTAAGTTTGGCTAGGAAAAAGATTCACCCAAGGATTTGAAAGAATAAGGAAGGTCAAGGATGGTACAACAAAATCTCTCTCTCTCTCTCTCTCTCTCTCTCTCTCTCTCCTATCTCTCTCTCGGCCCATCTCTCTCTCTCTCTCTCTCTCTCTCTCTCTCACAAGTACTCTTATGTAATATAAAAGTACAAGTACTAGATTTTTCCCAAATCTAATAACCAAATAAGAATCTTAATTAAACACATGTCTCCAATAAACTAATGGATATTGTACTCTAGGAAGATCAACTCCCCAATAAACTAATCCAATTGGGTACAAAACCCCAATATAAAATAATAAGAGAGTACTTTAAGAATCTTAGGCCTTAAAGGCTACTAAGTACTTTACATAATAAAATATTATGTACTTTATCACATGGGGTTTAAGAAAAAGATTAGTTTAATAAACCTATGTACTTGTTGAAAGAATAACTCTATTACCCAATGGATAATAAATCCCCTAACTTTTATTGTCCAATGGACAATAGTAATTAGGGAACTTTTTATATTAAAATAATCAAAGTTGTACTTTAAAGCATGTGACAAAAGCCCTATATTTAAATATAGGTGTGGTACCAAGTACCCCAATTAAATAAAAGGCTAGGATTCTCCCCATTAATTTATAATAGAGTACAAGTACTAGTTTAGTCAATAAAGTACTAGGAAATCTAGGGTTTAGATATACCCCAATAGTTTAATGCATAAAAGTACATGGGAATCCAAATCTTGATTATAAAAATAAAACTTTGTACCTTGTTGGAAGATTTGGGCTATTACCCAATGGTTAATAATTTTCCTAGCGGTTAAAAACCAATGGATAAAAGTACATGTACTTTTATACTTAAAATAAGATTTTGAAAAGACTACATGTACTTTTAGTCAAATATTATAATGAAAGGCTTATTGACCATTGGACAAAAGTTACCCTAACATTATGGACCAATGGATAAAGGCAAAAGGTTCAAAAGGTCCAAAAGGTTCATCTTGTAACTAGGTGAGTTTGGTTGCTCGGTTCCTCCAACTAGTTGGTGAGAAACTAACTAAATTGGTCAAGTAGGGTTTCTAGTCGAGAGTTTAATAAATGACCAAAATCTAACTACGACGAGAATTTAACAAGAAATCATATAGCCACTCAAGAGAAAATAAGTAATTCAAATAAAATTCAAATATTTAACGAAATTTTTACTGACCAAAAATCAGGGGCGTTACACCATCCCCATCTACGCCTTCGCTAGTGATCACAACACTCTCCACGGCACTCCTCAAGTCCAAATGCAAAATACGGGGACCCATTGTCTTCGAGCCCACTGGCGTACGCCGATCGATGCCACCACCAACCTCTTGTGCATGGCCTCCATTGCTGCTGCCACTACTCAAAACCCCTGCACCATTGTCCGCCGAGGCCCCCTCTGCTGGTTGATCATCGATTCGAGGCCTTAGGGTCTCGACCTCGACCCTCAGCCGATCCCCTCCGTCACCACTGCCACCATTGCTGCCACTACCTTCCTCCATGGTGTGTGTATGTGAGTTGAATGGGTTTTGGGTTTCGAATGAAGAAGAATAAGAGAAGAAGAGAAGGGAGTTCATGAGAGAGGAGAGGAAGAAGTTTTCAAAACTGTTGAATGACGGTTTATCCCTCGTCTAGGAAAAGAAAAGGGGTCCGAGCCGAGTCTAGCCCAATTCTGGAACTAAGGCCCATGACCTTAACCTACATACGCCAAAAAGGGATTTGCGCGTGCAGGTTAATTTTGGGCCTGAGGGCCAATTAGTGTTTCTTCATCGAAATTGCTCCCCAGCAGTAGTCCATGTTTCACCAATCCATGTTTTCATCAAAAGGTAATCATACCCCAGCCTAACGGAGCCCATCAATTCAACAAGCGATGGTTCGCTTGTCCATCCAATCAAATCAATAAGCGGGCGGTCCTTGCGTCCATTCAATTCAAATCAACAAGCGGCGATTCTTCTGTCCATTCATTTCAAATCAACGGTGGCTCTTCCATCCAGTCAATCAACAAGTGGCGGTTCCCTCATTCACTCAATTCAAATCAAGCAGTGGTGGTCCTTTCGTCCAATTTATACCCAACATCACTATGCCTGTCTACATCGAATCATCAATCAGGTTCCATAATTTTACATGTCTACTTTACTAGTATGTTCTATTCTGGGTAGCCTTGAGGGGTGTCTAGAAACCTTTGACGTTACTTTTACCAAATCAATGGTGCTTCAAGTGTCGTCAAAGGGAGACTATTGTAGATACTCTATTTTGGGCTTACCAGATTAGTTTACTTACGACATTTGATCCCTAACGATGAAATGGATTAAGAGCACCCCAAAAATGTTTGTGTTTGAGCTTTGAGCATTTTAAACCCTTTAAACCTAGTCTAAAAAGCCTCAGCCGAAACTCTACCCTACCTGCATATGCAGGTCCAACACCAGCGTGTGCTGGTCTAATTGCCCCGTGTTAGCCATCGGTCAGCTTTGACCTTTGACCTAGGCATGGTAGTTTGGACCCGCACACGTAGGTTAACTACAAGCGTACGCTGGTCAAACCTTGTCCCATCACCTTTATTTAGCCATGATCATAGGACTTTTGGGGTGCCCTAGGCTCTGTATATTCGTCTCAAAGTCGATCTCGGGGAAGAGGATGTTCCCTCCCCTTCACACAAGCCACCGATCATCTTTTCCCCCTCACTTCATGGTTACCAAGTTTACAAAGTTACAAAGCTCTTCATCTCTTGTTCATCTCTTCTTTGCCAAAGGAAGACATTAACAAGCAATACACCATGCACTCTCATACTTCCATATTCATATTCCATCATCCAAATCTCAAGTTCAAAGCCCAAACACCTTTCAAACTCAAAAACCAAAGGTATAACACCTTTGTTCTGTATTTTGTTCTGATCCCTGAGGGGGCTAAGAGGGTCAAGGCTGGTAATCTTGTAAACACCCCAATTTGGCCTAATGATTATTTCAAGTCCCACCTTGGGGACCATCCAGATGATGAATGGATACAGTGATTGCTAATTGACTTCTCGTAAACCCTTGGACTTTTGGTGAGTACTTTTAGCCACTTAGAGGATCCAATTTAGAGCCATATAGCCTTTCAAACAGAAATACAGAGTCCTAGGAGAATCCATCTGTCAGCTTTAAGATCCATCTCACGGCCAAACTTCATTCTTTCACCCATGAAACATGTTTGAAAATCTCCCTAAGAGATTGATTCCTCGGTAGCCAGATCCATTCTTCGGCCGCCATATCCATTCCTCGGCCGCCTAATCGATTGATCAACCGCCAGATCATCCTTTTTCCAGATTCTAGAATGTTCTGTCATTCATTTGATCGACGCACCAAAACCCTAGCAACCTTTTTCCGATTCTTCAGGGCTATGAAAAGAGATTCGAGAAGAGATCTTCTAACCCTTTACTACCTTATTGATTCACGGCATTTGATTGGCCAGAGTGAGTTATCCCATGCCTATATAAAGAGGCCTTAGGGTTCCAAAATTAACAACACAATTCACTCTCTCTAGCCACGAAACTCTACAGAAATTCTCTCTCACACTCTCTCTACAAAAGCCCTAATCCCTCGTAAATAGCTGCACTCCGAGCAATCAAACCCCGAAGTACAAACCCTAACTCTAGGAATTTTAGAAAGAAGTCAGTCAATCACCCTCCATCCGAAGCAATCAAGCACTGAGGGATCAAGGTGGTGGGGCCCAGGGGCCTATGGTTTGTCTATTTTTATGTTTCTGTACTTTAATTGTAGCATTCTGATTTTCTATTAATTGTTTTTTCTGGTGTGAGGACAAACATCGGCTGGGACATCGTTCCCACGGTTGATACATCGATCTAGAAGGATCCTTCGGCTATGACATCTATTCACCGGCGGAGTGATCCATTCTCTGGAAAGCCTGTTTGTTCTCTGCTTATTTTGATGCATGCTTTCATTACTATTCTGGCTCACCTTATTAATTGTTAAAGGCTAATAATCAGATTATGTGTTTAGAATTAAATAAAGTAAGTATTAATTATATGTTGAACAATTATGGGCCAGTCTCACGATTGGGTGAAAAGGAGTGCCTAACACCTTCCCCTTATCATTCTCTTGGCTCCCGTACCCGAAATCTCTATCTGTTTTTCCAAGTTTTTATAAACTAGGCGACGACTCTATTTTGATGATAACCGTTATCGTGTGGCGATGTTCCTAGCCATGGAAATATCCACGATCTTGGTTTATGAAGTGGAACCAAATAAACATGGATCAATCTGTATGGTGATACCTCATTTGGGAGGTGTCTAACAGTTTTTGGCGACTCTACTGGGGAACTTGGGAGCCACAACCAGAAAGTTCAACATAGGATTAATATTTGCTTTATTTAATTCCTGTTTCATATGCATCGAGCGGGCAACCTCGTTGAGTTCACCTAATATCCCGGCATGTCACGGGCTATGTTAGGGGTTTCAGCAAACTCCACAGTCACTTGCACCTAGTGGTATGTCAAAAAGGGAATCATCTAATCACCACCTATGATGGGCAGGTGAAAGGACTGCTGCCCTTTTGACAACGGAGCACCCTTGAGACTACCCAAACCTTACATGTGTTAGAGAGCCATAGAATTTATCAAAATATGACAGGAACCTACTGGTTAAGGAATCTACTTGCATCTTTTCTAGAAGTTATTCCTCACACCTTGTATGTGTTGTTGTAACCACTCTTTCTGTGTAGAAAGGTTAGGGCTTGAACTAAAGGCCCTAACCCTAAGTCTTTATAGTTGAGCACTAATGGCGTTGTCTGCAATGTATATTTTTGGTAAGTCAAAAGCACCACTGCTTACTTCCTACACCTACTTCGCTTGAAGCACCACGAAGCATAGATTTCTAAAGCAACATCAAACAATGGCAGTAGCATAAGCCGCCCGCTAGAAATCAAATTGAGGTTGCTCTAGCAATCTCTGCTTTGAAAGGCTAAGAGAAAGGAGGAGTGCGAAGTGAAAGAGTAGGTTATGGATGATGGCATGCAAAATTGAGGATATTATTGATAAAAGTGGCAATACTCAAATGGATGATTGAACATGATAAGTTTAGAGCATTGGTTCCCACTTCCAAAGTTAGTCTAAGAACCAGTCTTTAAAATCAAAATTTTGAGCATACTTATCACAACAAGCCGTTAAGATTTAGGAGTTTGTCAATGTGCTAGCAGGTAATCATGTGGATCCCAATTACTTTAATCATGCTTTGGGAAGAAGAAAGAAAGGAAAAACTTGTTGAATGAGTTTATGAAAAACCAACCTCGATGTGCTTTAGTAAAAATGAGTTTTGATAAACATTGGCTAAGAGAATAATTTGGAGCTAGTAGAAGACCACTTTAGCGTTAGAGTGAATCAATCTTTCTTTACCAAGAACTGATTTGAAAAAAAAAGGGGGCGAAGGAAAAACTTTCAAAAAACTTTTCTTGGTAAGAACGGCTAACAACTCAATCGACAAATTTTTCTTAGAACCAAAAGATGTGTAGGGTGGAACATTCAAATAGCTGTCAGCATAGTGGCAGACTCCAAGTCTATTCTCTGTTGTGGTCATTTGCTCAGTTTTCCGAATCTGTTTTAGATAGGCTTGGAAGTGGGCATGCAATATTTGTAAGCAACGAGTCTTAAAAATCATTCATATCAAAAATTGCTGGCTGTCTATGGTATCTGATAAACTCATGCATGCACATGAATTGCTATACATGACTCATCCATAATCTATGCAAGTAGCTGTGGTGCTATATATCACATTATTTTCTTTTTCTAGCTATACCAGGGACACCAAGCCAAAAAAGGGGGAGTCCTTCATCCTCATAATCACGTGTTGATATTGGGTATCATTTGGTTGAGCCACCACATCATACGTGGGGCAGTTTGCATATTAAGGATGATAGACATGCTTGATGAATGGACTGCATGGACAGTTTGTTTTTTTTTTTTTGGTTAATATAGCTTGAAATAAAAATAGGCTAATCGAATATACAGCCTACAAGGGGCATACCCAGGAGGAAAAGAAAGAGAAAATAAAAGATAGAGAGAAAATTGAAGAAAGCCAAGTGGCTACATTGATCTTAGCCAAGGCTAAAAGGAATACACAAAAGGCTTAGATTGGTTACTAACTACATTGATCTTAGCCACTTAATACTAACTACACTTAATAGCTAGGAAGATGTAAATAAACATGTAATCCACTTGTTTCCATTCCATCTAAGAGATGGGAGGGAAACACATGCCAAAAGAAGGAATACACAAAAGGCTTAGATTGGACAGTCAGCTGCAATTTGTGGGCAGCAAATTAGTAGTATGTAGTCGTAGAATAGCAGATGTATCTCGCAGCAGCAGACAGGCAGCAGTGGACAGGCAGTAACCATAGCAGGTGGCTACAACATCATCATCATCAGTAGCCGTAGCAAAACAACAGCTGCTTTCTACCATAATAGCAGCAAACAGCAGTAGCAAGAAGTACCAGGAGCAGGCAGAAACGAGAGGGACTAGCACCATAGAACTGCTAGAACAGAAAATACCGAACAGTAGAATAATAGATTACAACAGAATGCATTAACAATTCGGCTATAGCGGAGAGCAGTGGCAGCCTCACAGCAAGTAGTAGTAAGAACTAGGGATAAGCCCTTTTTGGAAGGGAGCCAACTCTTAGATTTCTTTCTAAAAGGTGGGCTACTTCACCGATGTAGTCTTCAGTGTTTCTCGTAATTTATATTTCCCTGTACCAAGGCTTCCACAGAAGAGCGTATTGGTATGAAGCCCGGATTTTTGGTAATCCTCAATATTTCCCTGTGGATTTTATGCACAATAATTTGGCCACCATCACCAGTTTTATTTTCTCTTTTCCTTTTTTTCCCACGCTTTTTTATGTTCTTTCTCCATTTTCAACTCTTATAAGTGTTGTTTAGGAAATGTCTCCCATTGGAAAAAAAATTATTGTAGTAGCTTATTCATTAAAAACTTGAACCTCATTATGTCTTTCTGATTTTCTTTTTCTATCTTTTGAAGGAGCCACAATTATTTCCTTTCTTCCTGGGAGCAGATTACAAGAGGTAAACCGCATGCTTCCAATCTTCTTCAGCGCTATGAAGCTATTAAAAGACTGTTTCTCAGAGTTGATTATGGTGATCCATGTGGCACCTAATAAGCACGTGGAAGACTATATCAACAGAGTTATTCATAAGTGCCCTATACCTGTGATTCTGATTCCAGGTGGATCACCTCACAAGAAATATGATGCGCTAAGTGTAAGATCTCTGTCTTCTTTTGCCAATGCACTCTTGATAGTTCAGAATACAATGAACTAAAAAAGACTGACTGTTATACATCACAGCAGTGTACAACAAACAGAACAGAAGAGAACCAAAAGTATACACCAATAGCAGAACCAGCAGTATACAAGTTACAAAATTAAACCAGCATGGCTAAATCAATGCAGTCACAGCACACAACGAACAGAACCCATGCCACTCTTAACTTTCAAACCGATACAACTGAACTAGAAACAAAATTAAAATTGAATACCATTCTAGGTACCCAAAGACCAACATGAGTAAATTAATGATTTGGAATCAAATTATAAAGAGTTGGACAGCTTAACACAAATGATATGCCTACAGAGTAAAGCATAAAAGAGGAGGATCCTTGGTATGTATGGTCCTTTCCAACAACTCCCTCGGAATACTCACTTCTCCCTCTCTTCTTTTCAAATACCAAGGGTCAAGGAACCACCTAACACCCTCTACTAAGCCTCACATGATGCCCCCACTAGATATTACCTCCACTCTCAAAGAAAAGATGAGGCTCAAGCACTCTCTCACAAGGATCACACAGAAAGTATTGGTCACTCTCAACATAAGTAATCTACTTCCAAGAACCAACAAAGGAAACCAGGGGGTAAGATAACTACCTGAATACTTAGCAGTAATAATAATAGGAGGCCAATGTGTGAGGAGCAACATATGTGACTCCAGCCCTCCATCCTTGCTAGATGAGAACCATAGTGAACTGACACTCAACTGGATGTCATGCTTTGGTACCACAACTCTGCAAAACGACATGAATTTTGGAGGTAGTGATTCAAGTAAAACAAAGTTATGTAAATGTTGTGAGAAAATCACTAAGCAATGTTCCATTGTACTTTTAATTGTCCAGAATGTAGACCACTAGGCAAATTAGCAATGGACAAAAGTCTAGCCCTTACATCATTGGAGATTTTATGAGCAACTACAGTAGGAGGGCAACAGGAATTCTGAAACTTTCTATGGTTCCTTTCCAACCGAATATGATGTACATACACTGTGAACACCAGTTTTGCAATGATGTTGGCCAAAGATTTACCTCTCAAGTTAGAAAGGCAGTCCACCCAAGGCTGCCAAGCCTGATGACCATTCATGTGGGGGGTCTGAGGGGACAATAAGGTCATGGTTTGGGTGGCCATTGAGCAATCAAAAAAGAGATGGGCATGGTTCTCTATAGCGTGGCAAAATGTGCATTGGGATAAGAATTTGAGGCCAAACATAACAAGCCTATCCCCAGTGTTTAACCTATGCAAAAGGGCCATCCAAGTGATTAGGCTACCCCTTGAGATATGTCCAGGAAACCGCAAAACTTTATGCCATGCAACTATGGGTAAGTGGGTTCTAAGGTTGTCCCATAGGGATGAGATAGTGAATTCCCCAGAAGTGTTGAGTGTCCACTTGCATGAATCCTTAGCAGTAGGGTTGAAAGTCACCTTATGCAATTCAACTCTGACCTCATTGAGTTCAATAGTCTGAGTGATAAGGAAGGCCCATTGGTTGTTGTGAATTTTATCATGGACAGTGGCTTCCTTATTAATCCCAGCATCATAAAATATTCTCTGGCCAAACCTAGGGAGCAAGGGTCCCAGGGGATGCTAGTTGTCATACCACAAAGAGGTAGACATTCCATCTCCCAGCTTGTACCTAATAAAAGGCTGAACAAGGGGCCTCAGAGATAGAATTTTCCTCCATACCCAAGAGGGATCACAAAGGACCTTGACACACCAAAAACTCCTACCTTTGAGTAAATAAGACTTAACCCATTGGCACCACATGGATTGCTCACCTCTAGTCTGTTTTGGATATCTCAACTTGAGCATGATTGAGTTTTTGCTTCTCCTAAATTTGGGGTTTGACCTTAGATGTGATGGTAATGGCTTGCGAGAATTGAAGTTTTAATCCAACCAAGTTTTGAACAACGGTAACCATGTCCATCACGTCTTGGCTTAAGTTTTAAAACAATCTTTTCGTGAAAATCCTACCTAGCTAGCTTTTGCCACCATTTTTTTGGCTCATGTTTTGCTTCTCTTGAAAAATTGAGTCTTGAATCTATTTTTTTCGTGGGAGTTTTGAGCTTTGAATCTATTTCCTTCTGGAATTTAAAAACATTTTGCTTATCATGGTTTTTGGCTAGTGGCTGCACTCGGCATGAAATGTTGATCTTGAATTTGAGTCTCCTTAGACATGAACTATGAGCGGACTGATTCTCTTTCGAGATACGTAGGCACCTTAGGGTTGGCCATATTTTTGAAATTTTTTTCCCTTGTGATGATTTGCTGCCATGGAATACTCATGATAACATTAAGTATTGAAAACAATCCTCAAGGGTTTCAAAGTAATCTCGTGATATCGCTTGAAACACATCATGACCACTTGAATTGTCAAAACCACCGAAAGAGTTTTCAAAACAAACTATGACTCATGTCATTCTTGTTGAGTTGAGGGGAAGTTGAAAATATTTGTGTGCTCTCATGAAGCTGCTCATAAGAGGAACATGTTGTTGAAGATATAATAAAAAAAAATGAGCTCGCTAGATTGAAAACCCGCAAGGGCAGTCTAGGTAAAAGTTAGAGCATGCAAAAAAAGAAATAAAAATTTAGCCATGTTTCCATGCACCCACTTTGAGTCTCAAGACTTGTTCTCGATTTTGAAGAACCAGTTGGTTAAACATTAAAGTCTCTTAATCTCTTGGTTATGATTCTAGTTGCTCTGTCATGTGATTCAAAATGAAGAAAGGCCATCATTTCTCTACCCAAACACTTATCCCTTGCTAGCCACATTGAGCCTCTGAATAGTTTCTTTCAAATAAAGCCTGCAGGATAGCCATCCTCCACACTGGGGTAGATAAAAATGCAATGAGAGATGATTAGAAAATGGAAAGTGAGCCCCCCATCATATGAGGGGTATTTTGAAAAGAAAAGAAAAAAACTTGATCCCTTCTAAAACAGGGAAGCATTTTGAAGAAGACATCCTTTCTCGTCCAAAAACAAGGGGCATTTTGAAGAAACTTCTCTTTCATACAAAATGGAGTGATTAGATGGCTGCTAGCTTTTGAACCCGCATGAGTAGAAAGTAGGTTTGAGCCATTATATCCCTTTCTTTCCTAAGCCAACACCCTAGCCTACAATATGGTCCATAATAAAGTCCTCTTGAATTGAAGAACCCGACTTAGCAACAAGGTCCTAGATACTAGAGGCATAACCAATGTGGATGGTATGAACAAGGAAAAGTGGTATGAGGCAAAAGGGCATAACTGCATCCCCCTCTTTAGAAGCACACAATCTCCCAAGAGGCGGGCAGTGGTCACTTATCAATCCTACTCAAAGTAGTCAATTCGCCCTAAGACAGTAAACTCGCTAGGGGCATGGGTTCATGGAATTGTTTTTCGTCTCTTGACGATTGAGTGGTTTGAATGTGAGTCATGTAGATAAAATGATGTGGTTTTGAAATCCCCAAGGAGAAACTTTCAAAATTGATTTTATCCTAAGCATTTTTGACACAGCAATACAGGCACAATTACTTAGTTGCAAATTTTCACAGAGATAACATGGGTTTCCCATTTCATGAGGAGTGTAGCTAGAAGGTCCCTTGGTCAAACAGTGTTTTTAGCGGTGTCCCAATGGTATTGTGGCCCTTTCAAGATTTATCTTTCGTTGGTATGTAGAGTCATTCTTGGTCTCCCTAAATCAAAAAGAAGCATTGACTCGAATACGCAGAAGTTGAGATATCCGGAATACATTGCGGATTTGCTTACGTATCATTACCACCCTGTCATCAGGCATTTGTATAGATCTCTTGACCCTAACATGTGCATATTCTTATGGTTATTGTCTTGGCCACATGTCACTAACCTCAAGTGCAAGGTGTTCTTATTCCAAGCCAGGGTATTGCTATCAGTAGCAAAATGATTTTCGGCAGAATTCATCTATCCTCAGCACGAGCATTTAAGTGGAGTAAAGCAAGGGAAACAAGCATGAAGCCATAAGTTGGATGAGCTCTTTGTATCAGCCTAGGTTGCCTCACCATCATTCCTTGTCAAGATACACATGGGGAAAATGAAAAGATATGTTGTGAAGTCTCTCTCTCTGCCAACATATTTGGCCTTCGAGGAACTCAGTGTAGCTTAAAGGGTGCCAAACCTTTCTACAGAATGTTGTCATACTGTGTAATCAAGAGCATGCCAAAACCTTTGCTGAGCAAGAAGAGAAGCATTGCATTCATGTTCATTATTCGTATGCTAGGGGCAATTAGATTGTTGTCATGCACAGTTGAAGTAGGATAAAGCATTCATTGCCTAAAACATGGGGCTTCTGTTTCTTTCCAGATATTCAAATTCAATATGCATATGTGTCATGATTGCAAACAATATCATCCAAAGTGGTTCAACACTTGGACTAGGGTTCTCGAAGTATGGTGGTCATGCCCCTGGCAGTTAGTATAAAAAGGATTATCAGCCCGTGGCTAATTCCACATTCGTTGCATGTTGTTTTTCCTATTGAGTATTGCTTTCTAAACTATTCAAATGTGGATTGCAAGCCGCGATGGACCCTCTCGACATCGAAATGCTAAGCAGGATTTTGGTCCTCACGATCACACTCTAGTCCAAAAAAAATGCAAGCTCTAGGCTACATCAAGTTTTGTATCTATGGCTGACGGAGCCAAGTCGAAGAAGCTGGAAGAGAGCCTCGTAGCTAGTTTTGAGCAAACTCTACAATTGGCACCATGTCAGGAGTTCCGAGCTTACACCTTAAGTGGCTTCGCACTCGCATCTCCATAAATCCTTGCTTCACGTTCTATTTCCATGTCAGCAGCTCTGCCTTCATAACTCAGAAGCCTCGCACTCACTCTTCAGCAGCCCTGTGCACATGCCTTGTCATATTCGCAGCCTTGTCTAGCTTCTTGTTGTTCAAGAACTCTAAGCAACTCTACACTCAAGCCTTGCCATGTGCACAGCCTCGAGCTTAGCAGGTTCCATCTTAACAGTGCAGTGCTTACTTTAGCTGCCCCAATCTCACATCTTAAAGCTAAGCAGCCTCGCCATTTCTAGTCCAACGAAACAATCCTGCTGCTTCCCCTTAATGCATTGAGTGAACATTTATACAGTTCTGAGTCAATAGCCAACAAGAAAAAGCATCTGTATAAAGCTTACAATAACCTAGTGCACATTTTAGCCCTTTAGAAGGCATCTGTGTGGCTAAAATCCTCCAAAAAGGGCATCCATGTAACTAATGCCCTCCAAAAAGCATTTATGTTGCTAGCTTCCAGAAAGCGTTCAGCCTCCAGAAAGCATTTGTGTTGCCAAGCTTGCAAAAAGCATTTAGCCACCATAAGAAGTTTGTGTCGCTAGAAATCGTTCAGCCTCTGGAAGGCACTCCCAGTAGCGGAGGTGATGGAAATCACCCTAACAAAGTTGAAATTGCCAAAAGAGGCAATGGGGAATCTCCTAGAGTGCACGTGTGGATCACTCCGTCAGTGGAGGCAATGGAACTTTCCTTAAAACACCAAGTTTGAAGAGGCGATGGAAATCTTCCAAAGGCAATAATGGCCAACAAATTTTACCCAAAGCATTTAACAGGTCTTATGGCATTTAGTCAGAAATAGCCTTGGAGGCACTCCCAAGCATGTGAAAAACAATCAAGATTAGCCTTGGGGGCACCCCAAGCACGTCGAATCTAGCCTTGGGGATACTCCCGAGCAAGTGGAATGTGGCTGAATCTAGCAAGAGGAATGTGGTTGAATCTAGCCTTGGGGGCAATCCCGAGCAAGTGGAATATAGCCTTGGAGGCAATCCCGAGCGTATGGAATCTAGCCTTGGAGACAACTCCAAGCATATAGAATATACTGGTCTTAAGGACAATCTCAAGCATGTGAAACTAGCTTTGGAGGCATCCCCGAGCATATGGAATCTGAAGCACCAGTGTCGAACTCACTTTGGAATTCTTCGAAGCTCTTTCTCCACAGCAGCAAGCCCATAATTATTGAGGACTATGAACTCCAAGCTCTCGCTCACAAAATCTAAGGATCCACGAACTCAGGCTCTACACCCCAATTACTGTACTCTGGAAGTACGACAGTTGTCACATCCTATGCTCACTAGTCACTACCACCAAGCTACTAAGCGGCTCTGCGCCCATTATCTCAACAGCCTCGTGCTCACTATCTTAGTAGTTCTGTGCTCACTTATCTAGTAACTTCGTGCTTACTACCTCAATCATTCAACAGCTTCATGCCTGCAATCATTTAGCAGCTCTATGCTCATATTCAGCAGCTCTAAGTCACTCAACAGCTCTACGCTCATGATCTTAGTGGCTCTACGCCCATAAACTCATTACTCAACAGCTCCATATCTCAACGGCTCTACGCCCATGAACTCATTACTCAGCGGCTCTATGCCCATAAGCTCACTATGTCAGCGACTCTACACCCACTACTCAAAAGCTCTACGCTCATCTAGCCGGGACCATGCCGCAACAAGATATCATCTGTTCTCAAGCTCTATGCTTGAATGCTCAAAGTTCAAAACTTTGAATGCTCGAAGCTCTGTGAATGCCCAACCACTGTGTATTGGATGCT
Organism: Rhododendron vialii; assembly: GCF_030253575.1. Lineage (NCBI taxonomy): Eukaryota > Viridiplantae > Streptophyta > Magnoliopsida > Ericales > Ericaceae > Rhododendron > Rhododendron vialii. The sequence goes on along the minus strand of NC_080561.1, from coordinate 23,872,381 downwards.
CAAGTTCCACACTTGAATGCTCAAGCTCTACGCCTGCATGCCCAACCACTGCGTACTGGATGCTAGAACTCTATGTTCGAATGGTTAAGATTTATGCTTTAAATGCTCGAAGCTCTTCGAATGCCCAACCACTGTGTACTGGATGCTCAAAGCCTGTACTTTGAATACTCGAACTCTACCCTCTGAATGCTCGAGCTCTACGCTCTGAGTGCTCATGTCCAAAACTTAAAAGAAGCTCTACGCTTAAAACAAACACACATGCACGGGCCTGTGCATATAAGCATCAATTGCATTACCATTGCCATCATCGAGTCTGCATCACCATTATCATTATGTCTAACCATCACCATCATATATGTTTTGCATCTCTCTCTCACCCATGAAACAGATCATTCCTGCATACAACCAACTTTACACCTCAATTCCATCACTTTAAGCTTCAAGCTCTGACCCTCAGGCTCTTGCCTTATGTCTGTAACCGGCTCCGCAAGCTCCATTCTCTAGTCACTAGTCACGTGCCACCATATCTAAAAAACCAGCATCCGATTGTCTCCAGAAGATGGTTTGGATTTCACCCCAATTACATCAATCATCAAGCTCATTCGCAAGGATAGGCTATGCTTGACCGATTCCTAGACCTAAAATAACGGGTTGCCCCAAGCGTAGGGCTGAGACCGATGTAGCACAATACCTGGTAAGAACATAGTCGAATCCACTAAGGACGGTGAAGTGTGTGCTGTGGAACCTCAGGTTGTAGTATTAAAATTAGTTCTTAGGTAGCCACCCCTTGTCTTTTAGTTGATTAATTAACTAATACTAATAGATGACTTGCTCAAATGATTAAAAAGAGAGGCATGGTCGTAGGGAATCCGGCACTCGCTACCAAATCAGAATCCGCTCGCTTTTCAAGGTTCTAAAAAGGGTTAAATTTAGGGAGAATTGGAAACTCTGAAGGATGCGAATCCTAAGGTTGCCGGTCCCGTACACAACGACAAACAGGTTTTGGTCCCCTGTTCCCGCTCACATGAGTCTCGGCAATGCCTCGGATTCATCCAACGGACGTAGTTTTCACCAACTAAAATTATTTAATTAAATTAATGTACGGAAAAATTGCGAGACGAGTCCTAATTGGGTTGCGGCGCCCCTTTACCCAGCGACCAAACCTCAGAAAATCTACTCACTCATTATTTAAAATAAAAGGAATAAACCCTAGAATTAATCATGCTTTTTAAAATTTATAAAATTAAATAAAAGGAACCAAAGATTCAAAACAAATAAAGGAAAACAAAAGACTTTAATAAATAAGAAAAACCTAAAACGAATCTCCAAAGGATGTATTCTGAACGGAAGAACAAGAAAACTCAAGAACAAAACTCCGAATTCAAAATCTCCAAAAACTAAGCAGTGCTAAGTAAAATTCGTAACCCCCGTTCTTCGTTTTTAACGTGCATGGGAATCTAAGAAGATATCCCCGCACTCTTTCTCTTTTTTGGTCCCCTGCAACTCCTCTTTTTTAAAGCTGTTGCTGCCTTCAAAACCCTTTTTTTTCTTTCCTTTTGTTATTTGACCTAGCCTTGTACCACCTTGGGCCCCAACCTTAAGTCCAGATTACAAATAATTATTAGGTCCACCTACAAGATCAAGTGCACGTCCATTTAGTATTGCTACCCATTCACTTCCAATATCACGTGATAGCAACACCGTAGGTGAAAAATCGTGAGGCGCCATCCATGTTTCTTTTAATTCGGTAAGCAGCTAAGCGGGGCACATTAAAATATCAAAACCTCCAAATACCTACAACATAAAAATTAAGCATTAAAACACCTAATAAAATAAATAGACTTAGCAATGATAAATTAGGGGGCGCGTATGTGAACATTTACGCGCCTATCACACCCCTCAACTTACACTTTGCTAGTCCCAAGCAAAGAAAACAAAATGCAACTAAAGAAACCTAATTAAAATTGATAGTTCTTTTAAACCCCCAGGCGGCCCTGGTAGGACGAGTGAAGTCTCGTGAGGGTTTTCAGCAGTAATCACCCACAAAACACTATGAATCATTACCACATGAAACCCCAAACCCTATAAGGCAGTTCAATGATATCTCAAGAAAAGAATATGAAGCCATCGCAAAAAAATAACGACATAAGCAGGTCTAGATACTATCAAGTCATAAAAATGAGTCACGACACCTATACTCAGCGTGTGTGAACAAGGGCTTCGGTCACAAGTGAAAAATATCTAAAAATTCTCTCCAGACCGAGTCTTGACTTCAAATCTCACCGTGTCATGCACTTAACAAATGAAATCACTCGAAACAAGGTGCATATTACTCTCAATATGTGCGGGCAGAAATTAAGTAAATTAAAGCAAAGTATGCTGCACTAGTTGACACGAAAAGAAAGCTTTATATAGTGGACACATGATCTCATGAACGAAATGCCAAATATTGGGAACTCTCTCTATCCACCAATTCACAGCCCATTGTGTGGGCTACCACAGCCCCGGGTGAGATCGGGGCGGCCCGAAAAACATATACTGCTCCACCGTACCGATTTGAGGAATTTTGAAGAGTCGCCACCCGGATTTATGGTTCGCCACCCGAGAAACCGTTTTTGGATCTGAAAATGGGTTGATTTGAATTGAAAAACCAGAGATCATTCGGGGGTTCGGAAGCCATGTTACAAGGGGGGAAGGTTTTTACGGCACCCCCCTCGCTCGACGCGATGTCGGTCTCTACTAAACATTTGTGGGATTTTTCAAAGGGATTTTGTTTCATTAAGCATGTAGCAGGTATCCATAGGTATAGCAAACAGAAGGTGTATGCTGGTGCTTGTGTACAAGGAGTGATGAAATGATGATGGACACATGCATGATGGCAAAACTGTGTAAACTGCCTCTGGATCAACTCTCGAGCGCTCGAGAAAACTCTCGAGCGCTTGGGAGTGTTACTGACCAAATCCTGCAGAGTTTGTTAGTCACAAATGGAATGCCAAATAACAGTGTATGCTGGTGCACGTGTATAGGGGGTGATTATGTGATGAAAGACAGCAAGATAACAGGAAATGAAACACTGCTCACTGGCTTCACTCTCGAGCGCTCCAGAGCACTCTTGAGGGCTTGGGAGTATCTGAACCCCCACCTGCACTTTCTGTTAGAACTGACAAAACATAATATAAAGACTGCAAAATGAAATACTATTAAACTGACCACTGACTCAGCAGAGGACTTGAAAGACTGAGATAGGACCTTAAGTTTCCAAGTCATGCATCCTTGCCATTGCACTAACAGATATACACTTTTAAAAGAGCAAATGTACACGTCTACGCATGCAGAAACTCAGAAGATGCAGAAAACTGGGAAAATGGAATGCAATGGCATGCATGCACTCCCGAGCCCTCAAGAATGGCTTTGAGCGCTTGGGAGTGAGCTGCATGCCAGCTTACTCTCAAATAGAAAATGGCACCACTTCATCATGCAAACACCCTTATCTAAGTTTTTAACAAGAGAAGATCTTATTTTTGACTTAGGAAAACTTTGTTCTTACTTGAGATTTGCAAGAAACACTTCTGTTTTAGGAAAAATGATATTCTGTGTCTACATGCCAGAATAAAACCATTTTATTTAAAAGTGCACCTCACCCCCAGCCTACTGCTTACCAAAATGCCATGCATGGGACTGGAAATAGTCCCGAGCGCTTGGGAGCACTCCTGAGCGCTCGAGAGTATTTCCAGTAGGGGTTTTGGGAAAACATTGTTCGTGGACTCTTTGCTCTTGCTTTTTCACTAAGGTCTCCCAACCATGCACCCAGCATTAAGGACTGGGACAGGCTGAGAGGCCCCCCTTCAGAAGGGAGAACAGCCTCTTGATTTGAACCAAGGGTAGAAAAGTTTCTACCTTTGCTTGACACTTTACTCCTTGGATGGTTGTGAAAGGTGGATGTAGAGTGAAAAAAAAAACCTTTGAAGAAGTTTGAGTTTTAAGCCTTTTTCCTTTGAACAAGAGAGAGAAAAGAGGAGTTTAGAGAGAGAGAGAATTTTCGTCCCCCCTCTCTTCAGTTGAAAGACAAGGTGTATATATAGGGGATATAAACCATAGTTTTGAAAATCAAGTGATTTTTTGAAATAAATCCCTTTTTTAAAGAAAGAAATCTTCAGCTGATCTCCTTTCTGACTGAGGTTAAGTGTTGACTCACCTCAGCCGGTTCAAGGGGAATGAAATGATGGCTTGCATGGATAGTGGGAATCTTCTTCACCCATTGGGCACTGGGAGAGGTCTCGAGCGCTTTGGAGTGGTCTCGAGCGCTTGGGACTTCACTCTCGAGCGCTTGAGAGTGAGTCAGGCCAGTGGTTTTTGGAAAACAGCTTGGAGCGCTTGGGACTGCTTCAAAGCGCTTAGGAATGATTTTGGTCATTTCCTTTAAGGAGCAACATCTCAATTGGTACATGGCTTGTTCTGATCCATATTCATCATCGGGGAGCCTCAGGGCCACAAATTAAGGAAATTTGACAAGTCCAAATTGGGGTGTCTACAGTTGCCCCTCTTTGGACGGCGCTCGGCATCATGTTTGGGTGCGAGTGTCGCCCAAAGATTGAGACAACCCAATTCGAGCCAAATCGAATCCTCAATTTACAAATCGAATGCAAATAAAAAGCATACAAGCACTCAATGCACAGGGTCGGGTCTTTTCAGACTGCCTAAGTACCCCGTTTGTAGGGATCAGACCAGCGTAGTTCTTTGGGGCAAATGCAAACACGTGTGATGCATGCATTGGAAAGAGATCGACAAATGCTTTGATAGTGATAGAAACAGGAAATGGGCCCCATCCGTTACTCTGTCTGGTGGACAAAATGATGAAAGAAGTATTACGCGTTGGGTAAAACTTCTTGCGAATACATCGACGATTGTAGAATTTAGGAAACTTTTATCGACTCCTAAACAGAACCTCTTTTTTTTTTTTTTCTTTTTGGGAAAATGAAATTGATCCAGTATAGACCACGAAACAAAATCCACCGTCGATTGCTTTGTCTCGACTCGGACTTGAACAGAACTGAGATTGATTTTGTAAAAATTCTTGATAGACAATAATCTTTAATCAAGGTGAAATGCATGAGCTTACAAAAAGCGACGAAAAGAGTCAAGCACTGGGGACCCACTCCCGAGCGCTTGGGAGTGGTGTCGAGCGCTCAGGACCTCCGCTGGGGTCCACCGACCCTTCGTCTTCCTTTTTTGATTTGGGGGTTAAAACCCTGGTTCTCGAGCGCTCGAGAACCAGACCGACGACTGCTCTACTCTCTCGACTCCCTCAATCCTCTCTCAACTCTCTCAATCCTCTCTCATCCTCAATCCTCTCACGATCCGCTCTCTCTCTCACTCGCGATCCACTCTCTCTCTCTCTCGATCTTGGTATGGCGAGGGGGAACGAAGACGGGGTGGTCGGCGGCGGCGAAGGGGCGGAACCCGTCGGTCAGAAGGTCACGGTTGGTGCCACAGTGGTGACAGCTGGGGAGGAAGAAGGTGGCGCAGGGGCGGAGCCCAGTGGCGGGGATGCCACGACCGGTGCCACGGTGGTGGCAGCTGTTGGTGACCAGGGGGTCGCCGGAGGGAGCTTAGTGGTGGTTGCTGCCGGTGAGGGTGCAGAGGTAGCAGCAGTAGGGGGCTCCGGCAGCGAGGACGGAGATTCGGGCAGTGGAGTCGGGGGTTCGGGCAGGCCTCTTACCCCTACCATGGAGGAGTTGTTTGCGGCTGCCGAGCGGGCGAGCGACGGGAGGATGGCCGACCTCGGTGGTGAGGAGGTAGTCGTCGGACAGTTTAGCGAGACACCGGTGCTGAGGACGGCGACGGTGTTGGAGCTGAGGAGTGGGGATAGCGGGATCGGGTCCTCACGCCCTGTTCCCTTCGTGATCGGGGACTTCCTAGAGGGCGTGGAGCCTCGAGGTGTCTCGGACACGCTCGGTCTCGACTCTGTGGTTGCAGCGGTGCTGAGGGATGCTAGTACGCCTGAGGACCGGGCTTCGGCGTCGCTTTTAGGGGCTTTGCTGAGCGGAGCGGGCTCGGGTGCCCAGGAGGTGGTTGTACCGGAGGCGGCAAAGTTGGGAGGGGATAGGGCGAATGCCGAGATGGCTACTGAGGTACGGGTTACCGCGATAGATGAGGCGAAAGCCTACCTGGAGGAGCGGCGAGCTTACCTGGCGAGGGAGCAGCCCGAGTTCACTCCGGCTACGTATGCTCCTCGACTACACTTCTTTGAGCCTGTGGGGATGACGACTTACGTCCCCGGCCACGCTGACTACCCTGAGGAGATGCTTCTCCGGGATCGAGCTTCACACATCTCCTCTGGGTGGACTACGGTGAGTTTCCGATCACTATCTTTTCTTGAACTCCGCAATTTACTTCAAATTTTATTTCCTGCTTGAGATCTAATGCTATTTCTTGCTTTGTTGAAACAGCGCACAACGGACGTGTACGGCCACGGGGGCTCAGCCAGCTCATTGGCGCACTTCAGGGCCTTGCCTGAGAGGGTGCGAGCACTGGTGGAGGCAGCAGGGTTCAAACCCTTCGTGCAGCTGCTGACAGTGGTGAGGGTGGACCGGGCTGTGCTTACAGCGCTGGCGAAGAGGTGGTGGGACACCACCAATACCTTCCACTTTCGGTTCGGGGAGATGACGGTGACGCCACTCGACTTTGCGGTGATCATAGGGCGCAGGGTTGGAGGAGACCCGATCCCTTATGACTCGAGTCTGGTGCTGGACGATGCGGCTCTGAGGTGGTTCCTCGGGCGAGTGCCACGCCACAGCGGGGGGATGACAGCTTACGGGCAGTTCGTGGAGTACTGGGACCACGAGCCTGCGACCGACGAGGAGGTGGCCCAGATGGCCCGGGCGTACTTGCTATACTTGTTCGAGGCTTCTCTGTTCCCGAACAGGCGTAGCCGGGTGCACCTGTGCTATCTAGCGGGCTTGGTTGACTTGGGACAGGCGGGACGCTTCGACTGGGGAGGTGCTGCTCTGTGCACGTTCTATTGTCTTCTTAGAGCTGCTTCTCGTGGGGTCGGAGACACAGTTGGAGGGTACTGGCGGGTGTTTGAGGTATAACCTTGAATTATTGCTTTTGAATTGCTTTCGACTGCTTTTCGATTTGAATTATGCATTTGGGATTATTCGACTTTGAATTATGAAACTTGCAGCTTTGGGCTTACGAGGTTCTCGGGATGTTCCCACCCGAGAATACTTGTACGGACCCGAACTTACTTCCACGCGGCTTAGCCTGGGGTAAGGCGTACCGGAGAGCGAAGGAGCGACGAGGGGAGGTGATGACTTTCCGGCGCTGGCTGGATAACCTGACAAGGGTTGTGGTATGATCGACACTTCTTGCTTTTCTTTTATCAAATTTTTCGGCGAGTAGACTTATGAACGAATCAAAAATTTGAATTGCAGGTTCGCTGGGACAGGTGGGCGGGGATGGAGGCTGACTTCCTTCCGAGGAGTCGGGAGGTGACACGGAGTAGGGTCCTGCTGGAGTGCCCTCTGGGCTGGCAGTGGTACCTGGGGGATCGAGTGATTCGACAGTCACTTGGTCTTCCAACGTTCGTGGTTCTTGGGCTGCTTCCCCCACGCGTGCAGAGGAGTGAGTCCTACACTCGCGCTGAGCTTAAGCTGTTCACCGTGCCGGACACGGATCTGGAGAGGCACCTTCGACACTTTTTGGACTACGCAGCTTATACAGATCGGTACTTGGCGAGGAGCCTGGGGGTGGAGGAGGAGTTCGAGAGACGGGTAGCCAGAGTGGGAGCTTTGAGGGACGAGAGCGGAGCGCGGAGCCACGGCGATCACTCTGCACGGGGTCGGGGACGAGGTGCTAGAGCCCCTGCTGGCGGGCGAGGTGCCGGCACTGAAGGTAGGGGAGAGGGGAGCACGAGGGTCCCAAAGACCGCAGATACTTCAGCAACACCGGGGTTGCCGACGCTGAAATGGACTATAGGCGTGACGAGTTCGTCGGGCGCACGGGAGGTGATCGACGTGCCACGTCTCCCACAGCCGCCGATGCGGTTTCCTACTCAGGTATAAACAATATTTCCGTTTGCTTTGCATATTGACTGCTCCCTGTTTGCATATTCTGAATCTTGGATCATTCTGCAGGTGCCGCGAGAGTGGGCCGAACAGGCCGTGATGCTGATGGTGGGGATGCGCCACCTCTTGAAGGACTACGCTAAGGGGAGAGTCCTTCAGACGAGACCTGCCCTTGTGACTGCTTCTCTCGCTGCCACTCAGGTATGACATGCACACATATTCTATATTTCGATTTGAGCAAAGTTACGTTCGAATATACACAAAATGAGAAAATGTTTGTGATATGCAGGTGCAGCCACGACGTTCAGCTAGGGCGCGTCCGCGGGGTACCACGAGCCCTCCCGCTCCTGCCAGTATGCGAAGTCGGGGTGCAGGACGTGCGCCACAGCCTGCTGGGGGTGCGGGACGGTTCGAGGTTTTGCCTCGGGGGGGCGTCTCAGCGGAGACCAGCTTGCGTGGAGTCGGAGGAGTCAGAGGAGGGGACAGAGGAGTCCTCCGAGTCATGTGTCCTGGGGACGTCGGACTCGAGTACTGCTTCTGGTTCTCCTGACGACGACGGTGATGACGAGCCCGAGAGTTCTGAGTCCGCGGGACCACAACAGAAGAGAATCCGACGGGTCTGAGCCTCGTGATTTGCTTTGCTAGCTTTACTTTGTACATAGGCCTTCATGCCAGCGTGGTTGTAGATTTTGGGCCTGCGTGCCTCAGCTTTGTTAGGGCCTGCGTGCCCCGGTAGTTAGGATTTGGGCGCGTGTTCGCCCCAGTTTTTGTACTTCTTTCTCTGCTCATTGTAAATACCGTGTTCATTTATGAGAATTCGCACTTTATTCTTTTATTCATTCGCACTGCTGTTACAGAATTGTATTTTATGAAATATGTTCGTCTAGCTTTGAAAGAACGTAAAGAGTATGCGAATTTCGACCGATACTCTTAAAGTGAGGAATAAAACTCGACATCGACACCAAACCACAAACTTTCGAGCGATGGAACATGAAATTTAGATTTAAGGGCTTTTGGTCGTAACCGAGTGCGCTGTGCGGTTGAGAATGAGTGCTATGACTCGAGGGGACGGGGAGAATTACTGAAATGTTTTTGACAGTCGACACTTGCATTTAAAATGATGGTTTTGGTACGATTGAATGATGAAAACTCGAATTAAGAGTGCTAACACGTTTTTGGAGTGCGTCAAACAGTCATTGAGACTCGTCATGGCTCAAGCGTGTTGCTCGACTCGACCAAATGCCCTTGACACGGATTCCGATATGCTCAAGGAGTGAAAACTTTGGAAAACTTGTGATTTTTCACGTAACACACTTGAATACTCAACAAAACATGTGGACAGAATTGCTGTACCCCTTAGACAACTGCTGGGAATTGTTAAACTTGATGATACAGGGTTTCAATGTTGCATGGAAGCCAAAATGGGGAAACTAGAATCTGTTGCAAAACAGTAGTACTCTTGAGCGCTCGAGAGTGGTCTCGAGCGCTTGGGACTTCACTCCCGAGCGCTCTAGACTTCTGTCATGGACTGTCCCTTGCTGTTTTCCAATGCCACTTGCTGGCTGTCCTTTGTTGTTTTCTTCTGCTTGCACGTTTTCAATGTACCTAAATGGCTTCATATTAGCTGCTTCCCCAGAACAGAATGCTTCCCCAGAACAAAATGGCTTCCCAAAGCTTGACTTGTGGTTTTTCCAATATTTTCCAAGTTTCCAAAGTTTGAATTTTGAAAAAGATAAACTTGATGAGTTTCAAGGCTGGTGGGGAAGTGGTGTTGCCCACTTTAAGCTTCTATAAATACCAGGCTCTCCTTTGGTAAGCCATTCACACTTCATTTCATCATTTCCCTTCAAAAATCCATTCTTTCCATCACCATGCTAAACCAAGCCTTACTTCGCCCTTGGTTGGACAGTCTTGAAGGCATCGACTGGCTGAACTTCCGAGGGCATCGGCTTTACGCCCTAAGACATCTCCGAGAGGTTGCAATTCGTCCCGTCTTGTTGCATGCGGCGGCGCGCTTCTGGGATCCAGAGGTGCACGTCTTTCGCTTTGGTTCTCAAGAACTGTGCCCCACCGTCGAGGAGTTTCACGCTTATCTCGGAAGCCATGACTCTGCTGAGCCGATTGTTCCTATGATCAGGGAGAGCATGAAGAATATTCTGAAGGCAAAGCTGGGTGTTAGTGGTAACGTCGTTGAGTTTCTTACTCGGGGTAATGCCATTAACATCATGCAGTTGTACGAGAGGTTCAGCCCACCTGGGGACTTGACGGATTTCGAGCACCAAGGTCGTAGGATGATGGCTTGTTGCATTTGCCTCCTGGCGGCCTTCTTGTTGGTTCCGTCCGCTGGTCAGCCCAATTCCTCACTGGTGGGGGTTGCTGCTCAGATTGAGGCTCGCAAGGATGTTGCCCCTTTGGTCCTTGCAGAAACCTTGATGAGGTTAGATGCTGTTCATGCTGGTCGCACAAGGGTTTTTGGTGGTAGTCCGCTGTTGCTGCAGGTTAGGGACCTCACTCAGCTCTCCTTTTTCTATTTCTCTCATTCATTTTACCTCGACACTCGGTTTAGGCTTTATCTGGCTCCTTACTTGTTTTCTCTCTTTTTTGACAGATGTGGCTTTGCGACAAATTAAGTCTATTGACACCCCCAGCCAATGATTGGTGGTATCGTGCAAGTGGATGGAACCGTCCCTTTCAAGTGATGTATGGGAGTGAAGATGATTGGGCTGATTTCCTTGCTTCTGCGGAGGAAGATGACATTGCTTGGCGGTGCCATTGTCTGAGGGGCTTCCTGCTATGACCGTTAGCAACATGGGCTCGACGCACGTGTTTGTGGCTGGCTTGACAGGCTTTTCCTTCTACTCACCCTTCCGTGTTCTCCGTCAGCTTGGGCTTAGCCAGGAGGTGCCGCAGCCGGGTTCTGAAGTGCTTCGTCTCCCTCCCTTCAACATTCCGGGCCTTCGGAGTTACACTCGGTCGTGGGGGACTCGCAGGACCGAGCTAACTGACTCACTGTTTTCTATTGCTTCGACCGGAAGGTACCGCAAATGGCTAAGGAGGGATGTGAAAGCAAGGATGGGTTGACTGCTTACTTTGCCAGACTTTGAAATAAAAAGTGTGCTTTGATTTTGTACTTTTTCATTTTCTTGCTCAGCTTGTAATAAAGAAGTAATCTGAATAAAATCGACTGATTAAGGGTTTCCCCCTTTCGGTTCATTTGATCACATGCAGCTCTGAAAAGCATTTTGGATTTGTCAATTTGGACTTGATTTGGGATCGGATTTTGATATTTAGGAATTAGGACCGAATCTCGGGATGAGATTGCCTACGTATCCCTCGTGAAAGAGAATCAGGCCCGCACGTAGTTCAGGCTACGGGTTCACTCGGGTATTGACACTCTCCTTTTGCGCTCTAAATTTTGCCTAGTACCGCCCTTTCGGGTTTTCAGTCTAGCGAGCTTCTCTTTGATTATTTGCCTTAACTTTTGCCTAGGCCGCCCTCTCGGGTTTTCAACCTAGCAGGCTTGCTCTAACTTTTGCCTGGAACCGCCCGCCCTTGCAGTTTTCGGCCCAGCGAGCTCTCTCAGGGATAATAACGTTTGAGTTGATCCAAATTGACAAGATTCGCGAATTCGTTGCCATCGAGGTCGACGATTGTAGCTCCTCCTCCAGAGAGGATAGTCTTGATGATGTAGGGCCCTGCCCATTTAGGTCAGAACTTCACTCGTAAGTCGAAAATTGGCGCACGGATTTCCTTGACCACCATGTCCCCTTCTTGTAGGTCCCTTGACTTCACTTTTTTGTTAACTGCCCTGGCGATTCTTCGCTGATAGCCCTAAATGTGGTATAGCGCGCGCAGCCTTCTTTCATCAAACAGCATGAGTTCCTCGAACCTTCCGCTGATCCATTCAGCTTCGTTCACTCCGCATTCCGCCATGACCCTCAAAGATGGCACTTCCAGCTCGATAGGGAGAACGGCTTCCATACCGTACACCAAAGAGTAGGGTGTTGCCCCTGTAGGTGTACGGATAGACGTCCGGTATCCCCATAAAGCTAGTGGCAGCTGTTCGTGCCAATTTCTTGCTGACTGAGTGGTCCTTTCCAGAATCGTCTTAATAGTCTTGTTTGCTGCTTCGACTGCCCCGTTTGTTTGTGGCCGATAAGTGGTTGAACGATGTACTTGGATCTTGAATTCCTCAAAGGGTTCCAGAACTTTTCCCTTTAAATGAACACCGTTATCAGATACGAATTCTTGAGGGACCCCATACCGATAAACGATGTTTTGCCTGATGAAGTGAGCCACTTGAACCGTTGTCAAAGTTTTGTACGAAGCTGCTTCGACCCATTTAGTGAAGTAATCGACTGCCACCAAGATGAACCTGTGACCGTTAGAAGCTGCAGGCGTGATCTTTCCGATGACATCAATGCCCCAAGCGGAGAATGGCCATGGCATTGCCATCGAGTGTAATTCCGAGGGCGGGACATGGATAAGGTTGGCATGAGTCTGGCACTTATGGCACCGGCGTACGTACTCGATGCAATCTGTCTCCATGGTAGACCAATAGTAGCCTAGCCTTAACACCTTCTTAGCCAGCATCATCCCATTCATATGAGGTCCACAAACTCCTTCGTGAACTTCTTCCATTACTGCTTTCATGTCGCCACCGTGAACACACAACTTGTGAACTCCGCAAGGGGATCGTCGGTACAATTGTCCTCCACAAATGATGTTCACGACAAGCTAGCAAAAAGAACTACTATGCCACCACAATATCAAAACAATGACTATCACATCTCGAACTCAATCAACCAAGAGCTAATCTCAACCGCCTTCAAGTCTCATTCAAAAAGAATTCCACGTTTTTATTAACAAAATAAAGAACAAAGTGATCCCTCTCCCCAACTTGAACTATTCAATGTCCGCATTGAAAGCATGAAAAATAAAGATAGAACAGAAACGTAAAATAGAGGAGAGATATCACCTCAAAAAGGAGGGGCTAAGTAGAGTAAACTACAGAGAGAGGGAGACCTCCCAACTTGGATCGAACAACCTGCAAAATGTTGGCCTCCAAGACAGCAAGAAAAATAACTAAAAGAAATAAACAAGGCAAGAAATAAATTGAAATAAAGCTTCAACTGCTCCATTGGTTTGAGGCCGATAAGTAGATGACCGATGGTTCTGTATCCCGAACTCAGCGAAAAGCTTCTTTGTTGCCCCCTTGAAATGTGTTCCATTATCACAAATGAACTCGTGAGGTACACCATCCGATAGATGATACTGGTGCGGATAAACTTGGCCACATGAGTGGCTTTGAGGGTAGTGTAAGCAGCTACTTCTACCCACTTGGTGAAATAATCAATGGCTACCAGGATAAACTGATGCTTGTATTTCCCTTTTGGATTAATACTCCCAATGACATCAATCCCCCAAGTGGAGAATGGCTAAGGGAATGTCATGCTGTATGATTCCGTAGGGGGAATACATAAGCGATCAGCGTGAGTTTGGCATTTGTAGCACCTGCGGACATAGCTAGCATAGTCGGCTTCCATTGTAGTCCAATAGTATCCTTGACGTAGGATCTTCTTCGCCATTGTTGTCCCACTCATGTGTGGCCCACAAATTCCTTTGTGTATTTCCTTCATCACCTTTTGACTTTCTTCTATTGTGACACAAAGTTGATTGGGGCCCAAATGTGCTTTTCGATACAATGCTCCACCGCAAACTACAAATCGGGCTGCAAACTTCTGCGAACCTATTACTCACTTGTGGAGTGTGTGTGAAGATAACAGAGTCGAATTGTGGAATTAGAGCTTCCAGCATAGAGTGGTATAGTTTTTGTGTTTCTTCTTTAACCTTCCAGTCTCCTTTTGCTTGGTATACCACTAGGTTTGAATCTCCAATGACCTCTACTCTTTTTGCCCCTAGTTCCAGGGCTGCCTCCATTCCAGCAATGCAGGCTTCGTACTCAGCTTGGTTATTGGTGACTTCAAACCGCAGTTTATATGACAGAGGGATCTGAGAGTCGTTTGGGGAAACTAGCAATACCCCTATGCCATATCCACATTGATTTGATGCTCCATAGAAGTAAAGCTGCCAGGTGTCGTTTAGGAAAAATAAGATGTCTTCGTTTGGGAACATGAAATCTTCTGCCTCGGCCTCCGTTACAGGATGATCTGCCAAGAATTCTGCCACAACCCTTCTTTTTACTGATTTCCTTGTCATGTATTTGAGGTTGAACTCTGCTAGTAGCAATAACCACCTAGCCAGCTTTCCAATAAGTGCTGGTTTCTCAAAAAGATATTTGACTGGATCTAAACGAGAAACCAGAACTACCGGATGCGCTATTAGGTAGTGCCTTAGTTTCTTTGTGGCCCATACTAGCCCCCAGCAGGTTTTTTTTCCAAAGGAGTGTATCTCGTTTCATAGTCCATCATCTTTTTGCTGAGTTAGTATATGCCGCACTCTACTTTAGCATCGTTTTCTTGTGTAGCATACATCCCGTGGATGTGTTTGTTACTGAAAGGTACAGAATCAATGGTTTTCCAAGGAAGGGTGGTGATAACACAAACGGGTTCTGAAAGGTACTCTTTGACTGCCTCAAATGCTTGTTGTCAGTCTTGACTCCACTCAAAATTTGTATCTTTCTTCAAAAGCTTGAAGAGAGGTTTGCAAGTGGCTGTGAGTTTGGAAATGAACCCGCTGATGAACTGCACCTTTCCTAGAAAGCTCCTTACTTCCTTCTTTGTCTTTGGCGGTGGTATCTCCATGATAGCTTGTATCTTGGAAGAACATGATTAACAGGGTTAGTTGGAGCAAACTCTGTGACAGCAAAACTGATGGTGGGGTTAGCTTTCATGATCTTTTTGCATTCAATCTTGCCTTTCTTGCGAAATAGGGTTGGCGTCTTTTACAAGGCCTGCCTTCTTTATTTCTACAGCTTTTTAAGGGCAAGTATTTTTATAATAAGTCTTTTTGGGAAGCTTGTTGCCCAAGCTCAGCATCTTGGGCATGGCGCAGCATTTTGGCAAGAAGAGCCATTCTTAGAAAGGGCTGGAGATGGAATGTGGGGGATGGTTCTTCCATTGATGTTTGGCGCGATCCCTGGCTTCCGAGGTCTCTCTCTTTTAAAGTGCTTAGTCCTCCCCCACCAGCCGCTTCCCTTCTTAGTCTCATTCACGGTGTCTCGGATCTTATCGATAGCACTTCCCATAGCTGGAATGTTTCATTGCTTAAGGAGCTTTTTTTGGAATCTGATGTGAAGTCAATCCTCTTGATTCCAATCAGTTCACAAGGCTGCGGAGATAGGGGTTTATGGCACTCCACCAGCAATGGGTCCTTTTTGGTAAAGTCGGCTTATCGTTTGGCAAACAAAGCAACCTTCCACAACAGTCTCGAGAACGCGGTGAGTGGAGTTCGGGTATTCCTTCTGATTCTTTCTAGAAATCTTTGTGGTCTTTACCAATCCTTAATAAAGTCAAGATATTTTTGTGAAGATGTTCCCATAATGCTATTGCATATGTGCTAATTTGAATCGTAAAGGTATTGATGTTTCTCCCTACTGCCCAAGGTGTAAGATCAATTATGAAACACTAGAGCACTTGCTTTTCCAGTGCAAGCTATCGCGAGCGGTGTGGCTTGATTCCCCATTTAGCTCTGTGGTTTCTTCTATGTGGAATTCCTTTCAGTTTATTGATTGGTGGTATTCGTTCCCCCATAATTCTTATGCGTCTGAGCCCATAATTCTTATGCGTCTGATACATTGGTGGATATGGGTGCGTTTTTTGTTTCTATTTGCTGGTTCATTTGGAAGGCAAGAAATCAAGTGTATTTTGATGGCCTTGGCTGGGATGGTACTATGATTCTGGAAAAGGCTTCTACTCTTTGTTCCGAATTTAAGGTTGCTATGGTTGATGATCATTCTCTCCAAAGCCCTGCTATTTCTGGGAGCGTTCCTATGTGGCATCCACCTCTTGCTGATGTGATAAAACTTAATGTTGTTGATGGGGCCGTTCAAAGGGCAAATGGCTCAGTTGGGGTCGGCATTGTGGCTCGAGATCATTGGGGGCAGATTGTGGGCATGGTGGCCATCCCTTTTCGTGGGCTTTTCTCTCCCAGAGCTGTAGGGGCCATGGCCTTCCAGGAAGCTTTGGTCTTTGCAGCTAATAAAGGCCTTTCAAAGATTGTTGTCGAGGGTGATTCTCTCCAAGTTGTTCAAGCACTTACTCAAGCAGGAAAATCTTTTGCGGATTGTAGTTCTATTCTCTTGGATTGCTTAGTTCTTCTGCCTTTCTTTTCCTCTTGTACTTTCGTGCATGTTAATCGTTCTTGTAATAAGGTAGCCCATTCGTTGGCTAAGTGTTCCCTATTAGGGATTAGACTAGGAAATTGGGGTGGTCTTGTCTCCCATTGGCTAGCTAATCTTGCTTTGGATGATATCCGGTCTTTTGACCGGTTTCTTCGTTAATAAATTCTTCTCTCTTTCCGTGGTTAAAAAAAAATAATTCCTGTAACCTATTTCATCAGGTCTACTTGGGTTCTAGCGTAAAAATAAAATAAAAAACAATTCCATTTATGCATGTAGAATTGAATAGCATGTTATCACATTTGACTATATATCCATTTTCAAAGGGGTCTAGCCAAACTTCTCCTTTTATGAAGGAGAATTAAGAAACTAATTTATTGGGAGATTCTACCGTTGTAAGTTGATTAGAGATAACCAATTGTAATTTATTTGGAGATTTGAAGACTTACTCATATTTTTGGGAGCTTTAAAATTTATTGTATGAAAAATTATTTTTGGTACAAGTACGTAATGCTAACCAAAAATAAAATTATAGATCTTTATTAAACAAAAAGAAACTTTAAAGACGTGGGCTACTTGTACAGTTGTACCTTTCTACATTTATAGGATCGATATTTTATTTTGAGCTTAATTAGTTTATTGGGCTTTGCCTATAAATTTATCAAACTGAACGTTTTACCGAGCTGCTTGAACATCATGGATGTTTATGCATGTCTTATAAAAGTTCATTTTCAGTGTGGTGAATGAAAATTATTGAGAGAGACAATGCGAAAGCAAAACACTGGTGTTAACCCACTGTTTCACCACAAAAAGTGTCAAAACCAAATCGGCTTAGAATGCGGGCGTGCCAGGACAGGTCTGCTGTCCAAGTTGTTTTGAAGGCCTAGAAGCCTCGAAATCTGACTCCTTTCGAGTGATTGTGCTTGGCCCAAAGGGTGAGGCCTCGAGATGGTTCATTGGTTCGCCTTGTCGGGCTAAGGACTTAAAATTTTCTGATCGTTGTGGAAAATGGAAAGAAAGATAAAGCGAAGCTAAACTTGAATCAAACGAACTCCAATAATGGTTTAATGAAGCTTGGGTACAAGAAACTTAAACTACTTTGAAGTGAGTACAAGTAATGCTTGAAAGAAATGGAAATGTAGATGCATAAGCTGTGAGCTTTGAGGTCGTGGACACTTTCCAAGGCCTCCAAAACTGAGAGTTATAGGAGCTATAGGCCTTGAGCTGCTTCAAAATGCTCCAATGCATAGCTGCCATGTGGCCTTCTAGCAAAGGCTTGGGCTTGAGCAGCTTCGAAATGCTCTAATGAGGGGCTGCTCTCTGAACAAAACGTGCCTTTTACTCCAAGAAAACGGCAAAGGCCTGAGAAACCCTTCTTTCCTTTGTAAAAGGGCAAAAAGAATTTCAGTCCCTGCAGCGATCAGGCCATTTGAGCTGCTTCAATACTCAAGCTATTGCTTGAATGGACATCCTCTGGTCCCACCAAAGTTGAGGAACGAGACTTCTTCAGGCCTTCCCACCGTTTTATTGGGCCTTTCATCTCTAGTGGGCCCTTTAAACCCTTTGAGTTTGATTCCTTATGGAAGAAGGATCGAGAATCAAAAGATCGAGCAAACCTGGGTGAGCTGCTTGTGAGCAGTTTGCTTAGGTCTGCAAGTGTAACGCCCCGAATTTTGGGTACGTTAAGAAGACATTTTATTCATAAAATCAAATGGAGTCTGGCTCGTTATTACAATAAAACTCCCACAAGAGTTTAATATTTACACAAATGGAGGGGGTTCTAGGGTTCCTAACTACAGCTCCTCCTGCTCCTCCATTCTTGCTAGGTCCTCAGCTTCAAAAGCCTCCCGGTGATCTGCTTACCCTGATTATCTACAAAATCTGACACATTATACCAGCGTCGCCATCGATATAATATGTCAGGGTCACCAAAAGGGTAACACCGTGAGCTACAAAGCTCAGCAGAAGAATCCCATACCCGCTAACCCATAACTTACAAACAACAGGTTATACAGTCATCGATTTCCACATGATACATGTATACACAGCTAACAATGACACATCCACATTTGTTTAATCAACTATCGTTGGTGTCCAAGAGTTTCTGTTTCTCTTACGCGACTCATCGTAGACTGTGTCATCATTTTCATTTACAAAACAATCTTTCAAAAACATTTGTTTAACACACCCAACCTTTCAAAATCATTTGCATTGGCTCCGTACCGCGGATAACCAAGCTACACACCCAACCTCGGTTCCGCCGTTCCGGACTCCTGAGTATCCTCACAATGGTTCCACCGTCCTGGGTTCCCATTGGCACACACACACCCAACCTCGGTTCCGCCGCTACCTGGCACACACACACCCAACCTCGATTTTGATCAAAAAATCAAGGCGTGTACCAGTTCCATTTTGGCCTTTTCACAGCTACCTGGCCCAAAAAATTTGAACACAAAAGTGGTATTCATGGTGTTCCTCTTACACCTGAATAAATTTCAAGGGGTCTTGAACTTCCGGCTTTTAAATCAGCCGCCACTTGTAATTTCCAAGGACACTTGTCCTTTCTAGGTATCCTCTTTTCCTAGGAACAAAAGGAGGGAAATGCATCTTGGAAAAAAGGCATGATGATTACTTCACATGGGCTTTTCCCTTTCCCCGAGGATGGGGGGGTGATGGGTGGTTATGATCCACTCCCCACTAACTCCTCCCATAATTTCACTTTATAATTTCAAAAACCCACTTCTCCTTTTTATTCTCCCATGACTAGAAACCGTTACTCCCTTTCTTTTTTTTCTCTCACTCCTCCCACGACTAGAAACCGTTACTCCCTTTCTTTTTTTTCTCTCACTCCTTCTTCATTCCAAAGGATAGCCAACAAACCCTAACTCTAAACTTCGTGACTCCGCCATGGCTCCTAAGAAACCTCGCCAAAAAGCAGTGAGCTTGGCGACCCAAGCTGTACAAGTGATCGAAGGTGAGAAAACTCCCATCCACACAAAGGTTCTGATCCCGCAGGCCGTGGTGAAATCAGGAATGGCGCTCGGTCCAGCTTTCGATGGTGAGTTTCCCTCCTCTCTTTTTGCATACTACCCCTTGGCCGAGGATACCCTACCGTTTGACTCAATTGTCCCCGACTGGAGCTTCTATCACAAACCAAACCCTAATCGGTTATGGCCTCGGCCTGATAAAGAGTACCTCGCTTGATTAGACCGGGTGTCCGAGGCTAAAGGCCAACTGTGGAAATCAATCAGTATCCATGATGCCATTATGCTAAGCAAATCGACCATAAACATGGATAATGCTCTCTTTTTCGCTTCGGCCCAATTCTGGTCTACAACCACTAATAGCTTTCACTTTAAGGTTGGGATGATGGGGCCGACGCTGCAAGACATAAGCTTCCTTACCGGCCTCCGTGCTCACGGCGTTGAGGCCAACTGTTTTCTAAGCCAGAAGACCCTCGTCTTTGAGTACCCTGCTTCTGAGTTTTTGGCTTATACCCACTTTATCCCCTTCTTTCACGGGGAAGGGAATGTAACTGAAGAGGAACATGTGGCTTTTTTACTCTAATGGTTGAACAAGTTTATTTTTTGCGTTTCCTCAAGCCGGGTTACCAAGGATTTCATGGATCTGGCCAAGGCTTTAGCTTCGGGTCAAAAGCTAGCCATGGCCCCACTGGCTTTGGCCTATTTGTATAGGGGCATGCACGATCTTCTGGAGAATCGTTACTTGTTTGCTGCTAGTCCTTTATGAATCATGACCTTGTGGCTCTGGACCTATTTCCCATCTTTGGGTCCGAGCCCGACTAAGGCCCTAGAAAACACCTGCTATGGCCTCCACTACCATGACCTTTCCCCCCGTAACCATACATTCGAAGCCTGCTTTCGTTACTTTTATAGTGACCTTATTTCAATGGGCTCTGGTTGGATGCCCTTTGAAAAGGATACGGTCCCCTTTTGGCTTAAGACTAATCCGACTGAGTTTGGGGAAGATGATGATGACCAAAAGGAAATCTGGGCGAGCTTTTTGATTTCTTGAGACTTGCTATATGGTCTGAGTGCCAAGTCTAAAAATGAGAAGTCTGGGGTTGAATTTTACAATGCTGCTCAATTTGCTCGACAATTTGGCCTGCTTCAACTCATTCCCCTTCCCCCCTATGCATCGTTGAACGTTAACTTCACAACAAAGCCTATTGTTGAATTAA
The DNA here is from genome assembly GCF_030253575.1 of Rhododendron vialii. Classification (NCBI taxonomy): domain Eukaryota; kingdom Viridiplantae; phylum Streptophyta; class Magnoliopsida; order Ericales; family Ericaceae; genus Rhododendron; species Rhododendron vialii. The sequence goes on along the minus strand of NC_080561.1, from coordinate 23,851,812 downwards.
AGTCCCTGGAAAAAGTCAGGGATGACTTTGTCAAAGCCAATACCGACTTCAAACTCTTGCCTTACTCTGAAGCCCCTGAAAAATCTGAAGAGTTTAATGCTTGGTGGAAAAGCTACATCAAACCTCTTTTTTCCAAGTCTGTGAAAGAAATTTTGAAGGAGATAGCCCCTCCACCTCCTCTAGAGCCCAAGAAAGGCAGTTCTAAGGCCAAGACAACCTCCGCAACTTCTTCAAAAAGGAAGAGTAAGTTTTTATTCATCAGCCTTTCTTTACCTTGTTGCTTTATTTCTGTGCTTTGATAATCTTTGTCTAACACAGGCCTTGAAGAAGAAGAAGTTGAACAGTGGAAACAAGCCACCAAAAAGGCCAAGACGCTTTCTGGGTTAGCCTCAAAGGTTGTGACTGGGATAAGTCATCTTGCAAAGGTATCTCAATTCTTATGCTTTCATTACTGTTTAACTTGTAGAATTCGAGTTTTCATTCCTCTTAAACCCTGTTCAGGTTACCCAGGCAGCCATCGTTGGGCGTACAAGGGGAAGTTCCACCAAATCCCTAGACAAAGAGGGATCTCCCCCTATGCCCGTACTCACTCGTTCCCTTTTTATCTTTCTTCTTGGCGTTTTACTTATATGGCCTAACCCACTTTTTCATTTCTGAAACCAGGCCAGTGAAAAGGGTGTTGGCAGCAAAACTGCCAAACCTGCCCTTGCCAAGACCAAAGGGTTACAGGTAACTGTGAAAAGAAAGACAAAAAGTGTTACCTCTATTGAGAAAACAGATTCTAGTATTCCCATTGTTCATGTAAGGAAACATTTCCTCTATGCCCTTGACCCTAGCAACTGTTGACACTGATTCCATGCTGGTCTTGGCAGGAACTTGATGATTCTAACTCTTCAGAAAAACTTGAAGGCTCTTAGGAGGATACTCAAGCTGCCTCTTCCTCTAAAGAGCCGTCAAAGGTGGAATCGCCTGCTGAGAAGAAGCCCATCCTCCTTGACATTGACGACGAGTCTTTCGACAAGTTTTTCCAGATCGTGGAATAGTTGGTTCAGCCCACAGTTTCAGGGACTTCCGGTAGTGGAATTGGGTCATCAACGCCAGCATCGTATACTCCCGAAGAGGTCATCCAGGCCAAGGAAACTTTGAAGGGAGCCCTAGGCCTAGGCATTGACTTTGCTCTCCACCAGGATCAATTCTCCACTGTCCGAAAATCGATGAGTGTCCTAGTCAAAATCCCAAGCCTTAAGAGGTAATGCCAAACCTGCCCTGCAATATTTTCTTAGAGATTTCCTCAGCCTAAAAAGGTCTTATGAGTCGGCCACTGAGAGGCGTACCCTTGCCACCTCAAAGCTTACCAAGATTGATGAACTGCAGCAAGAACTAAAGCAAGGGTTTGAGGCGCGGGACCAGCTCAAAACAAAGATTGGGGAGGCCAAAGTAAAGCGCAAAGACCTCCTCACACCATCCAATCGTTAGAGACACAACTGAGCAAGGCCCGACAACATTTGACCAACCATGAACAGCATGAGGTGTTGTTGGCCCATAGGAGGTAGGAACTACTTGATGCTGCTCAAGGCCCACTGCACGCCCTTCAGAACCTGATGGTTGAAAAGCCGACAGCCGAGGCCTCGAGGGACCAAGCAGAGGTGGTGTTCAACGATGCTGTGACTGCCTGGGATAACCTTAAGGCCAGTTTGGAAAACAAGCTCTGAACTTCAAGGAGCATGTAATAATTCTAGCCATGCGCTTCTTTTGCTTTGTTTGGTATCGCCTAGCCCAAGACTTTTCCTTATCAGGCTTTTAAGGCATGTTTGTTTTGTTTGTGAAGAGGCCTGCTATCATCTAGGCTTTCTTGACTATGTTTAGCCTGCAACTCTCCTTTTCAGGCCCTTTTTGCTAATTGCTTTTATGGCCTAAAAACTGAATCTCAAGCCTTTGGTTTTCTGCATATGTGTTATGTTTTTTATGGTTGTTTCTCATTAAAATCCCCCATTTCCCACATGGTAGGATGGTAATGCTTCAAAAACTTACCATTGATAGTGTATGCACCTTACCATCCAAGTCCATAAGGAGATAAACATTACCTCTAAAGACTTGACCAATTTGGTAAGGCCCTTCCCATGTTGGAGACCATTTCCCATACTTGGGGGTTTTCGTTCCTAACGGCAACACGGTCTGCCAGACCAAATCCCCTTCTGAGAAGCTCTTCCTCCTGACCCTCTTGTCATAGGCCTTGGCCACCCGTTGCTTTTGGACCACCATATGATCAAAGGCTGCCAACCTAACCTTATCTAGATCTTCCAATTCCATGAGCATGGCCTGGATATATTCTGATGGAGTAAGGCTATTCTGGTAAGCCCACCTTGTTGACCTAACAGTGACCTCCATTGGCAACACTGCGTCATGGCCATATACCAACATATAGGGAGTAACGTTAGTAGCCTCTTTTTTAGATGTCCTATAGGCCCACAAGGCCTTGGACAGAAGCTCACGCCAAACTCTTGGGGTTCTCCTCCACCATTTTTTCCATGATCCCAATCAAGGTCTTGTTTGTAGACTCTACTTGCCTGTTCCCTTGAGCATAGTAAGAAGTGGAATGGGATAGGGTGATGTTGTACTGGCTGCAAAAGGCCTGGACCTCTCTCCCAAAGAAGACCAATCCTCTATCCGCCACCAAGTGTTGGGGAATCCCAAACCTATGGATTATCCTTTCTCTTATGGCCTTGATGACATCTTGCTGGTTTACAGATTTCAGTGGGATAGCCTCGGCCCATTTAAGGAGAATTGGGGATCAGACTTCTCAAAGATTGGAACCGAGCATCTATGTTAAGGCATTTATGGGCCTTATGTCTCAAGTCTGACACTCTTTGGATAAAATGGATTCATACCTACATTATTAAAGATCAAAGTTTGTGGAGAATTAGAATTCCTATTGAGGCTTCTTGGACCATTAGGAAACTTTTCATCTTAGGGACTTAGTCCAACCTTGGATTAAATATACTATTGGTGATGGTTTCTCTACCTTTCTCTGGATTGATAACTGGCATGCATTGGGCCCCTTGTATCTGAAATTTGGTGATGCCATTATGGGGAGATCTTTACTTGCTAAGGTATCCTCTATTATTCACCATGGTTCCTGGAAGTGGCTGAGGTCACGAAGTGTGGTTACAAGGGAAATAGTAGCTCAAACCCTTTCTACTTTGGTTCCTAATACTCTTACTTCTTATTCGATGCCTTGGACCCTTACTCTGCTTGGCGGGCTTTGAGGGTGTCGTATCCCACTGTTCTGTGGGCGGGAAGTGTTTGGATTCCTCATCATGTTCCTCGGTGGGCGTTTATTGTGTGGATTGCATTTTTGGGCAGACTTTCAACTATGGATAGATTGGGTAGTTGGGGGTTGGGTACTACTGCCGGTTGTAGGTTGTGCCTAAATGACGTAGAGACTCATGAACATTTATTTTTCTCATGCCCGTATTCTAAGGAGGTTTGGCAGGTGGTTCTGTCTAAGAATCATATTACTCGATCAGTTTTGGGGTTGTCAGGGGAAATTGATTGGGTATGCTCTCCGATGAGTGGAGCCTCACTTCACTACAGAGTTTACAAGCTTTCTTTGGCAGCTTCGATCTATTGGATTTGGCATGAAAGGAATAACAGAGTTTTTCAAAGAAAATCTCTTCCTACTCCTTTGTCGAGTTCTCACATCATCGCAGAAGTTAGAGCATGTCTCTGCTCTTGGAGAGGCCTTCCGCATACTGATGAAGCCAGATTGATGTCTGCTGTTTGGGGCTTAAGTTCTAGGATTTTCAGTCCCTAGTTGTGTACTGCCTGTTTTTTCCTTGATTGTGGTCTGTTTTGTCTTGCTTTTGTAAGTGGGTCTAGGTGGCTTTGAGGTTTTCCCTTTTATGGTGTTCAATGTTCGAACATCTTTTCAGAGTCTGTTTTGTATTCTCTATTAGTTTGAGGCTGTTTGCTTTATAAAGTGGTTTAATCTACCCAAAGAAAAAGCCTCGACCCATTTAGTGAAGTAATATGTGGCCACTAAAATAAAGGTATGGTTTTTAGACGAAGGAGGGTGGATCATCCCGATTAAATCCATAGCCCAGCCCCTAAAAGGCCATGGCTTAATCACGGCCTGATAGCTGGCTGCTGGCACGTGACCATGGGCTTGGTAGGCCTGGCACCCTTTAGCATATCGAATGCAATCCTTCAGAATCCTAGGCCAATAATACCAATATCTTCAAATTAACCGCCTCATTTTGATACCTAATTAATGTGCGCCACAAACACCTTCATGAACTTCGCCCATGACCCTTAAAGTCTCCACCCCATCAAGGCATTTAAGGAGTAAATCGTCTTCTAGGCTTTTCTTGTATAGGCCATCTCCAATAAAAAGATAACTAATAGCCCCTCTCCTTGTTTTCTTCGATACCTTAGTACGTGGATTTTTAAGGAATGAAATAATGGGGTCACGCCAATCATTCCACTGCTGCTCGTCTTCCTCCTGAGTGCCCTCCACCACGGACTCAAGAGGCTCTACTATAAATGCTGGCAGGCCTAAACCTCTCCTCCGGACGAAGGGCAACAACCGTTTCTAGACCGTTACGGCCCTACAAAAAGTGCCTGGAGAAAGCCTTAGGCCTGTTGAAGCCTAAACTAAACTGTTAGCCTCCTCATTCATTCTCCTTAGGCGTGCCTTACCATTACGTCATCAAAGTCTTGTGTAGGGGATGAAAACAATTGATGCTTCGGATCACCTTGGATTGCTACGGCTAATTCGTGCCTTTTCACCGGAACCCTATTTCGTCGTCGGTACCCTAATCTGCAAAACAGACAAGGGATGAGTACACCTTTGCCTCTCGTGGCAAAGGCCCTCCGATGCCTAAGTTAGTATCACATACTTAGAGAAACCCTAATTATCAGTAGAAGAATACGAGAATTCAACATATTGCGTACCGTTTCCTCTAGGTTTACCTCATATTTATAGATTTGCATATGCTTGCTGCCCAAGCATCTCTGTTGCCCTAGGATTCCTATCTTGTATAGGAAACCCTGGATATCAAGGATTCTCGTTTTCCTTATCAATTCATTATAAAAGAGTCCTTTTAGGATTTTTTCCATTAAAAGCCGAACATCCCATTCTCGTTGGGTATCTTTCTCAGATCCTATATTCTTGGGATCTCATCCATGACTACTCTGGAATTTTCCAGAGTACTTCCTCTGCTCTTGCTCTTGATTAGAACTCTTTCCTTGTTTGGCTGTATCGTAGCCGAACAGTCTTCCTGGACCAGCTACTTCACATGTAACTTGGTCCAATGTAATCGGAATGTCTCTATCTGCTGAACAGTTAGTTTACACCAATGACTTCTCATGTTATTGGCCTTTATCGCCGTTCAACGCACTGATCGGTGATAAGTCCTGTCCAATCTTTCACGTGTTCTTATACATCACGTGTTCGGCAACTAGATGTATCTGTTCGGGAATACCTCCCTACAATTGCTCCCCAGCTTTACCTATTTTCCACTGTTCGGGGGTAATGGGTGAAGCTTTTAGAGACAAACGTTTAGACCGAATTTCCTCTGATACCGAGCAGTCATAGTATTTAATACTTATTGATGCTTTTTGGCGCCTTTGTCATTATACCATTTCGGGGTAGTAACTCCACATGGCATGTTTCGTATGCCTTTCATTAATTTCGAACTGACGTTTTATCAAACGTCGTCAGAACGGCACTTACTTTCCGTTATTTTAATTTGTAACGGCGTGAAACGAGACGTTTTGTCTCCGTCTCTTTCACTTAAATTCCAAAGAGAATACTTTTGGATTTTTCTCCAAAGCTTGAACCCTCTCTTTCTCTCTCTAAAACCAGGTGAATATATCCCGCCTCACATCCGCCATCGCCGTCGTCTGCAAATTCGATTGTGTCCCAGGGAACCACTGCAATAGTTTCGTAAGACTTCTTATTCTTGCTCCTTCTTGTGTCTTATTCTGAGATTCGATCCAGATTTTGGTTTTTAGGGTTTCGATTGCACCTAATTTTCGATTCTATCCTGCTCATTTCTTTCGTATCCATGGCGGATGATAATGAAAACCTTCCAAAACCCAACAAGTTTAGGAAACTCTATGAAACCCCAACTGCCATGGCGGCATTAAGGACTGAGAATAGCGTCCCTGATAACGTGGGGCTCGAACTTGCCCCTCTAGAAGCAGATAGGGATGGTGGCTCATGGGATAGAACGTGTATCCTTATTGTGGCCATTGTCGAAGGTGGAGTCCGATTTCCCCTTCACCCATTACTCCGCCAGATCCTAAACTGGTACCGTCTCACCCCCATGCAAGTATCAACAAACGTTTTTAGGCTGATAATGGGAGTAGTAGCTTTGAATAGGATTCTGGGGACCCAGCTAGGAATTTGGGACATTCAGTGTTGGTATAGCATTGTACTAAACCCTGAATATAATACTTACTACTTCAAAGTTAGAAGGGCAGAAAAGCGTCTCGTGCTAAACCTGCCAGACTCTGCTCGGGATCATGAAATCGATTGCCTCTACGTCACTGGAGGCTTCGAGCCACTAGGGGAGGATGGTCAGGTGGTGGGCCTCCATTGCCCCCACATATGAGGATACCCACGTATGCTCCTAATTTTCTATTTATGCAACTTGCATTTTCCCTTGTTACTGTACTTCTGCTTATTTTAACCTCTGTTTATGCTTTGACTTGCAGCAGAAAATGCTAACAGGCATCCAAGACGTGAACCAAGCTACGTCCGAACGGCAGAGATTAACAGGGTTTTGAAGTATTCAGGTGAACCCCGCACCCCAACAGCTGGTCGGGGTCGCAACGCAGACGTTTTATTGGGGTACGATCCTGTTTACAGAGGTGTCATTGATAGGAGACTTGCCCACCCCAGCACCAGTGCTACCTCCACATCAACTGCTCCCTAGCCGAGGAGCCTAAGAGCTAACACTGGTGTGACAATAGCTGGGCAGTTGGGTGAAGTCCCTATATCAGAAGGCGTTCCGTTACCTCGGGTGAGAGTTCGAAGACCCTTTCTGAGACAGGCTGCCTCTCAACCACAGCCCGAATAGCCAGTTCCCAGCCGTGTGACCAGCCAATCCTCCTCCTCAGGTTATTCTCCATCTCCTCCAAACTCAAGTATTATGACTCGTCAACCCCTAAACCTCAGCACCCTTCATACCGTCTCTTCTCGGGGACGTGGAACTGGTCGGGTGGCTTCTACTGGGAACGCTCCTCCTGCACCTCGTCGCAACAAAGGAGGTTCTACCCGCTCCCCTTTATCTACTCGAGGAGTGGATACTACTCTCGATGTTAGTGACGCCCATCGAGATAAACGGCCTAGATCTGAAGACCCAGTTGGCACTACTTCTCAAGCTGATACAGAAACCCATCACCCCACGCCGCCAACTACTCAAATACTTCCCCAGACATGGACTCCTCCATTCACTAGGGGAGACCGTCCCATTCACGTCAGGGACAGTGCTAGTTCGTCAGAAACAGCACTTGCCCTGGCTCAGGGGTTGCTGCTTCCAGTCGATATGCAGAAAGAATCCGGATCCGCACCTGATCGTCTTGTAGCCACTGGTCTCGTCAATGGTATTAAGGTAACAACAAAGACTTTCCTTCAATCAAGCTAAGACCTTTCTTGTATTATATTTGATCATTAACTCTTTTGGTACTCGTTAGTTTATTCAAAAGATAGTCATACTGGGCCAAAAGTTCCAGGACGCAGACACTGAAAGGATCACGCTATTGAACAACAACACCAGGCTGCTCCGTACCATATCTAGACTAGAGAGAGAAAGAGACAAAGCCAAGGCTGACTTTGAGGAGGCAAAAGACAAGCTCGGGACAGCCGAAGACAGCCTCAATCAGGCTTTGGTTTAAATAGAAAAAACCAAAACAGCTGCTCACGAGGAAGGCTATCAGAAGGGGTTTGATGCTGCTACAACCAGCTACGTGGAACAGATGCTAGCTATACAAGACCAGATCTGGGCTGCCAGCTGGGGGGCTTGTCTGACTAAGGTTGGTATTGCTGAAGACTCTACCTTCTGGGTGGAAAATGATCTGCCGAGTAGGCATTCTGCAGCTTCTCAGGAACAGGAGGAGTCCTCAGAGGATGATGTTGAGCAGCAGATTGAAGATTTTGCTGATGCAGGGGAGGATACGCCAACTGACATTCATCCCATATAATCACCTGTTCGGCAATCAACCCTTGAACCCATTAATTTTGAGGAGAATGCAACTGAAGGTGATACTACTGTGGGAGCCAGTGGAGAGGTTCCAAATGCAACTCCTTCAGAAATCTAGAATTTAGATTGACTTGGTAAGTCTGCATAAAGCACTTTTAAACAATTTTGGCTGGTCCTGCGTGACCATGATATTCGAGCCCTGCGTGGCACCAATACTTTCTCTAGTATGGTAATATTTTGTTAATACAGGTATTCGGCCCTTTGTGGCATAACTATACAATTTGCTGGGCTCCCCTCGTTTTTGCATGTGTTCGGATGCAGATAGATTAATCTAAGTATTTTCGTACTTTGATCCTTTAATCAGATGTTTGCTTGTGTAGAAGTGTTCAATACTTAGCAAATCCTGTAAACATCATTCTAAGTTTCACGTACTTAAATGCTTTCTAAGTCTCTCGTACTTACAAACCATGCAAGTGTTTTCATACTTGTACTTGTTAAATTTTGCGTAAGTTTCACATACTTAAAAACCATACAAGTGTTTCATACTTGTATTCGTTAAGTTTTCACATACTTAAAAACCATACAAGTGTTTTTAAAAACCATACAAGTGTTTCATACTTGTATTCGTTAAGTTTCACGTACTTGAAAGCCATACAAGTGTTTCATACTTGTATTCGTTAAGTTTCACGTACTTTAGTGTATAGGTGTCTGTTCTCTGCTCCCCAATACGAATGAGGGAAACCAAGCCTGTAGTTCGTATTTTTAAGACAAATACCAAGAACGCAATATTTATTCTGCAAAAAGTGATTTTATTCATAATCTGTGAAACTCAAGAGGGCGTTATTCGTACCCCTTGCAACTAAAATAATAAAATCAAAAAACTAGAACAAGGGAATTATATTCGTAATTCCCACACAATCACGTAGTGCAATCTAAAACAGAACTCAACGCTTCTAAACAAAGAATTTTCGCAGATTATGGACATTCCAAGGCCTCGGAATTGGATTACCATCCAGATCAACTAATCTATAGGCCCCAATGCCTACAATCTCGGTTACCCGATACGGGCCTTCCCAGTTGGCCCCCAACTTGCCTTCGTTGGCCGCCTTGGTGTTGCCGAGCACCTTCCGTAGTACGAGGTCCCCAACACCAAATTCTTGAGGATGAACGTGTTTATTATAGCTCTTCATCAACTGTTCCTGGTAGGAAGCCAGATGGACCAAGGCCCTTTCCCTCCTCTCCTCGGCAAGATCAAGCTCAATTTCAAGGGCTCTATCATTGCCCCCACTTTCAACCAATGCAGTCCTATTGGTTGGAAGACCAACTTCCAGAGGTATGACAGCCTCTGTTCCATATGCCAATGAATAGGGGGTCTCTCCCGTATACCTCCTAGGTGTTGTTCGGTGAGCCCACAGTACTAGTGGTAACTCGTCAGGCCACTTTCCCTTAGCTTTGTCCAACCTCTTCTTGATCCCGTCAAGGATAGTCTTATTAGATGCCTTTGCCTGCCCATTACTCTGAGGGTAAGCTGGAGTTGAATAATAATTTCGTATTCCGTACTGGACACAAAAAGCCTTGAATTTCTTCTGAAATTGGGATCCATTGTCTGTAATCAATGAATAAGGGACCCCAAAGCGAGTGATGATGCTCTTCCACACGAACCTTTCTATCATAGGTTCAGTGATTTTGGCCAGTGGTTCTGCCTCAATCCACTTAGTAAAATAGTCTGTTGCAACTAGCAGGAATTTTTGATTCCCAGTTGCTTTTTGTAGTGGACCCACGATGTCCATTCCCCATTGAGCAAACGGCCAAGGACTTGTCAAAGGCACCGGATCCTCGGCTGGTGTTCGAATCATTGGTGAGAATTTTTGACATTTCTCACAAATCTTTACATACACCTTTGCATCTTCCTGCATGTGTGGCCACCAGTAGCCTTGGGTAATTGCTCGGTGGGCAATGGATCTGCCTCCAGCATGGCTTCCACATGTTCCCTCGTGGATTTCATGAAGAAATCTCTGCACCATCTCAGGGTGTACACATAGCAAATACGGGCCTGTGAAGGATTTTCTGTATAACTTACCCTCTGGGGACAGCTAAAACTTAGCAGATTTGGTCCTTATCTTATGAGCCTCCTTTTTGTCAGAAGGGAGTATCTCGTCACGTAAAAACTCCACGATTGGGTCCATCCAACTTGGTCCTTGGTTCACGTCCAAGACCAAGTCCACACTTCTCCCAATGCTCGGTTCACTCAGATATTCTACTGCCACCTTCCTCTTGAACTCAGTTGGTACTGCTGCAGCCAATCAAGCTAATGAATCTGCATGAGCATTTTGTTCAGAACTTATATGTTCAATATATACCCTTTCGAAGGTATCAAACAGGTCTTTGGCTGCCTGTACGTAGGCTACCATCTTTTCACTTCGGGTTTCATATTCCCCGGACAGTTGATTGACCACAAGCTGTGAATCACAATACACCCTAACCCGTTCTGCTCTTAGGGTTTTTGCACTCCTTAATCCAGCCAAGAGTGCCTCATACTCAGCCACATTATTCGACGCACTAAAACCAAGCCGAACAGATAGTTCGATCAGTACTCCTTCAGGAGGAAAAAGGACAACCCCAATTCCTGAACCAGTATTACATGTCGATCCATCAACGAATAACTTCCATTCCATAGGGTCCTGTTCGGCTGAGGGTTGATTCTTCTTGGGTGATGTCTTAGTCGCCTGTTCCTTTCTCGTAGGAGGTAGGGGAGCCACCGTAGGAGAAAACTCTGCCACAAAATCAGCCAACACTTGGCCTTTGATTGTCGTGCGTGGCTGATAATCGATATTGTACTGGCTTAACTTGATGGACCATGTCCAGATCCTTCCCGAGAAGTCTACTTTTCGTAGCAGTGATTTCAATGGAAAGTCAGTATAAACCACAACCTTGTGGCTTTGGAAGTAGTGTGGCAATTTCCTTGTGGCTGTCCTAAGTGCCAGGACAAGTTTTTCTAAGGGTAGATATCTCGTCTCTGCATCCAACAGTGTCTTGCTAACATAATAAATAGGGATTTGTTCGATTCCCAAATCCCTCAACAGGACTGCACTTACTGCATGCTCAGAAACAGCTAAGTACAAAACTAAAGACTCATCTGGCTGTGGAGTTGACAAAAGTGGGGGCTCGGCCAGATACTTCTTTAGGTCCTGGAAGGCCTGTTCGCACTTTGCTCCCCATTCGAATCCCTCCCTCTTTTTCAATAATTGAAAAAAGGGTCTACACTTGTCACTTGACCTGCTGATAAATCTATTAAATGATGCAGCCATTCCAGTCAACCTCTGGACTTCCTTAGTGGTTTTGGGACTTTGTAGCCTTTGCAGTGCTGCAATTTGATCAGGGTTAGCCTCAATCCCTCTCATGGTCGCCAAATGGCCCAGGAACTTTCCTGAACCGACTCCAAACGCACATTTCGAGGCGTTGAGTTTCAGTTTGTATTCCCTCAGGATTTCGAAAGCTTCTTTTAAATCAGCTATATGTCCCCGTTTATCTTGACTTTTATCCACCATATCATCTATGTAAACTTCCATAGTCTTTCCAAGGAGCTTTTTGAACATGATGGTTGCAAGTCTTTGGTATGTTGCCCCAGCATTCTTTAGCCCAAACGGCATAACGCTATAGCAGTACAACCCTCGTGGTGTGATAAATGAAGTTTTCTCTTGATCAGGCCCAAACATAGCAATCTGATGATATCCTCGATATGCGTCGAGGAAACTCATTCGCTCGTAACCAGCGGTTGCGTCAACCAACTGGTCTATCCTTGGAAGAGGAAAATTGTCTTTTGGACACGCCTTGTTTAGGTCTGTGAAGTCTACGCAGACTTGCCACTTCCCATTCTTTTTCTTCACCACCACGGTGTTGGATAACCACTCTGGGTAGTAAACCTCACGTATTGCTTTTGCTTCTAGCAAACGATCAACCTCTTCAATTACAGCATTCGCATGCTGCACGGCTGCTCTCCATTTTTTCTGAATGATCGGTTTATGTTGAGGATCAATATTTAAATGGTGACAGATCACACTTGCATCTACCCCGGGCATTTCCTCTGGCACCCAAGCAAATACATCGACATGTTCCTTCAAAAATCTTATCAGTTCAGCCTTTTCGTCTGCTAGCAATGATTCTCCAACTAAGAAATATCTTTTGGGATCAGTCTCGTTGATCTGAATCTTCTTCAGGCCTTCGACCACCTTTTCTGCCGGACTTCTTCCAACATCCTCGATAGTTGGTTGATCTGGTATTTCTAATGTATGAACGTGGTGGGCTTTTGGGGCTCTTTTAATGATGGAGATCAGACACTGTTGGGCCACTTTCTGATTGCCTCTAATTACTTCAACCCCATTCGATCCTGGGAATTTCACCATCTGGTGGTAAGTCGAGGAGATAACTCTCATTTTGTGTAGCCATGTCCTCCCTATAATCGCGTTATAGGAAGAAGGAACATCAACAATTAAGAAATCTGTCCTTAACACCATTGATCCAGCCTGAACAGGTAGTGTTACTTTTCCAAGAGGCCAGACTGCTCCTACACCGAACCCAATCAAGGGTGTTGAGGATTGCTCTAAGTCTGTTTGGGCTAGCCCCAACTTCTTGAACGCATCGTAGTACATCACCTCTGTACAACTCCCTGAGTCCACTAGAATCCTCTCAATGTCGTATTCCCTAACTCGTAGGGTTATGACCAAAGCATCGTTGTGGGGTAGTTGGAGTTCTCCCAGATCATCAGCTGTGAACGCTATGCTTTCATTGCACACATCGTTCCCTCGCCCTCTCTTGTTTCCCAATCGCATTACATGCTGATCGTGATTGACCTGCCTTTGTAATAGCCTAACCTCATTTCTCGTATAAGGTGTGGCCAAACCAAGTATCATGTGGATTACTCCTTTAGGATTTTGCTCGTAACCCAGTTCCATGACTTTCCCTTTTTCCTTTGGATCCTCCTGGATAAATTCCTTGAGATAGCCCCGATAGACCAAATCATCAAGGTGTCTTTTGTACATCTCACAATCCTCATTCATATGGCCCCAATCTTTATGGTAACTGCAGTGCTGATTCATAGCACGTTTTGCGTCCTTGTCTCCGCCTAGACTTGGGAGCCACTTGAAATATGGCTGATTCTTTATTCGATAAAGAATCCTATAAATTGGTTCCTTCCAAACTGTAGTGACAGAAAAGAAAGATTTGGGGTCAGGAGCTTGCTTATCTTTGTACGGCTCTTTCTTAGCCTGCCCATACTCCTTTCTCTCTCTATAAGTCTTGGGCTCTGGCTTATCCACCTTTTTGACAGGCGCCTTTGGCTGTTCGGCAACAATCCTGCCATCCTCACAGAGTATGTCATCCTCCATTCTGGCGTGTTGCTCTATCCGTTCCATCAATTTAGCCAATGTGGCTACCAGATGTTTATTCAATGAGCGACGCAGCTCTCTCCGAACAGGCAAACTAGTCTTGAAGGTGGCAATTGCATACTCCTCACTGCAGCTTTCAATCTCGTTGAAAGTTTCCCAGTACTTCTTTGCATAATCCCTAATCTGCTCGTTTTCCTCCTTCTTCATGGTGGAAAGACTTTCAAAAGTCTTTGGGGCTTTTCTGCTTGTCAAGAACTGAACAGTGAATTCCTCAGCCAACTGCCTCCACCTCGTATGGATCGTAGGGCCAGTTTATGAAACCAAGCCAAAGCCACCTTGCCAAGACTAGAGGGGAACATTTTGCATAAGATGGCATCATCCCCCTCGTGCATGAACATAGCTTGTTGATAGTGTTGTATGTGAGCTACGGGATCCGTATTTGTCTCGTAAAGTACGAATGTACCGTGCTTCACTCTGCTCGGCAAGCTAGCCTCTTGTAGCCTCTTTGCAAAGGGGGAGGCTGCAATAATACTTAGGGCCTTGCGTGCTGCTTCTCGTGTAGTCACTGTCCCATCCTCGTGTTCCTTCGATTTGTGAGCCGTAGCCTTGACCCAATCAGCATCAGACCTCTCGTACCTATCCCGATGATGCTTCCTTGTTTCCTCCTCTTCTGGGGTGGAACTTCGGTCTCTGCTCCTCATTTTTCGTGAAGAAGCCCTTCTTTCCGGTGTTCCGCTTTTACTTCTGCTTCTCCTCTTTCGTGGAGAAGCTTCGTATCGCCCTATGATAGGACTCCTGTTCCTTCTTCCTCGTGAATGAGCCTGCTTATGGACTACCAGAGTCCGTCTGTCCTTATGGGAATTCCTTCTAGAAAGTCTGGAATCTTCTGGATGCTCTCGTACTCGTTGCAATTCTTGTATCTCGTACTCTCGTTTTCTAATCAAACGAGCGTACTCCTCGATTTCCCTTCTCTTTTTATCGAGGACATCGTTATCATTGTGTATACTTCTTGAATGGGTGACTGATTCCTCTCTTCGATAAGATTTACTCCTTCTCGTGGAGCCAGTGGCAGTTTTGTCTCCTTTTTCTTTGGAGTTATCTCTGTCATGTCTACCAATGGGCTTTCTCGGAGCACCTGGTGGAGATTTATCTCTTCCCCCACCCAACTGGTCCTTTGGACTAAACGGCGTAGCTGGATCTTCTTCCATCATGATTTTTTTAGAAAAATTGGTTCGTTTCCCACAGACGGCGCCAATTGTAGGGGGATGAAAACAATTGATGCTTCGGATCACCTTAGATTGCTACGGCAAATCCGTGCCTTTTCACCGGAACCCTAATTCGTCGTCGGTACCCTAATCTGCAAAACAGACAAGGGATGAGTGCACCTTTGCCTCTCGTGGCAAAGGCCCTCCGATGCCTAAGTTAGTATTACGTACTTAGAGAAACCCTAATTATCAGTAGGAGAATATGAGAATGCCACATATTGCGTACCATTTTCCTCTAGGTTTACCTCATATTTATAGATTTGCGTATGCTTGCTGCCTAAGCATCCCTGTTGCCCTAGGATTCCTATCTTGTATAGGAAACCCTGGATATCAAGGATTCTCGTTTTCCTTATCAATTCATTATAAAAGAGTCCTTTTAGGATTTTTTTCCATTAAAAGTCGAACATCCCATTCTCGTTGGGTATCTTTCTCAGATCCTATATTCTTGGGATCTCATCCATGACTACTCTGGAATTTTCCAGAGTACTTCCTCTGCTCTTGCTCTTGATTGGAACTCTTTCCTTGTTTGGCTGTATCGTAGCCGAACAGTCTTCCTGGACCAGCTACTTCACATGTAACTTGGTCCAATGTAATCGGAATGTCTCTATCTGCCGAACAGTTAGTTTACACCAGTGACTTCTCATGTTATTAGCCTTTATCGCCGTTCAACGCACTGATCGGTGATAAGTCCTGTCTAATCTTTCACGTGTTCTTATACATCACGTGTTCGGCAACTAGATGTATCTGTTCGGGAATACCTCCCTACATCTTGTATAAGCTGCATTGCGGCCATATAATAAGGTGCCAAATCCTCGATGTAACATTTGAACATGTCTGTTAAGTGGTTTATCACGAGGCTTGAATCCCCTACTACTTCAACAGTTCTGGCCCCTAATTCACACAAAACTTCCAAGCCTATCACCATTGCCTCATACTCGGCCCGATTATTCGTGCATTGGAAATCAAATTGGAAAGACAGTTCAGTTTTCAAGCCTTCTGGGGAGATTAGGATAATCCCACAACCTGATACTTCTGGCGTTTTAGATCCGTCAAAAAGAAGCTTCCAAGGTTTTGTATATATTTCAAACGTGTCCAGGCCTGGGCTGACTTCATCACTAACCTCCAAACATGGGTGGTCAGCCAGGAAATCCGCCAAGGCCTGGCCTTTTACTGCCCTTTGAGGGACGTAACAAAAACTGAATTCCATTAAGGCCAATGACCATTTGCCAATCCGGCCTCTTAATATAGGCCGAGTTAGCAAGTATTTGATTAAGTCAGTTTTACTCATGATATACACGGAAACGGGAAGCATGTAGTGCCTCAATTTTATTGCTGAAAAGTACAAGGCAAGACATAATTTTTCAATGGGAGAATATCTTTTCTCACAAGGAGTTAACAATCTACTTAAGTAGTAAACTGCTTGCTCCATGCCTTGCTCGTTGTCTTGAGTCAGCAAACTTCCAATCGAGTCTTCAGCCACAGAAATATATAACTTCAATGGCTTATTTTTAATTGGAGGCATCAAGACTAGGGTCCGTGCTAAATATCCTTTGATTGCTTCAAAGGCCTCCTGGTGACAGGCCTCCCAAACAAAGTCCTCTCGGTCTTTTAACTTCAGCAAAGGAGAAAAGGCCTTGACTCTTCCTTCCAAGTTTGAGATGAATCTTCTTAAATAATTGAGGGAACCAAGGAGCTGTTGCAACTCCTTCTTTGTTGAGGGAGGCTTTGCTTCCATCAAGGCATTTTCCTTATTTTTGTCGACCTCGATCCCCCGTTGATGAACCAAAAACCCTAAGAAATTCCCCGCCGACACCCTAAAGGCACACTTCAAAGGATTCATTTTCAAATCGAACTTCTTCATCCTCTGAAAGGCCTTCCGGAGGTGCTCCAAATGCTCATCATAGGATTGAGAGTTCACCACTACGTCATCGATGTAGATCTCTGTAACGCCCCCAATTTTCGGGTATGTTAAATAGACAATTTTATTGCAACTTCAAAATAGAGTCTGGCTCATTATTACATCACAACCTTCGTAAGTGTACTTTCATTACACAAGGGAAGGGAAACTAAGGTTCCTAACTACAGCTCCCCGCCTGTTCTTCCATCTTAGCTAGCTCTTCGGCTCCAAAAGCCTCCAAGGTGTACTGTTCATCTTGATCATCTACAAGGTCTGACACATTATACCAGCGTCGCCATCGATATAATATGTCAGGGTCACCAAAGGTAACACCGTGAGCTACAAAAGCTTAGCAAAACAATCCCATACCCGCTAACCTATAACTTACGACAATAGATCATATACAACAGACAGTAATAATAACACATCCACATTCGCTATTCAAACTATCGTTGGTGTCCATGATTTTCTGAGTTTCTCCTACGCTACTCATCGTAGACTGTGTCACCATTTTTCATATACCGATCAACATTTCCAAAATCATTTTTCCACACACCCAATCTCGGTTCCACCGTTCTGGGTTCTCGAGTATCCTCACAATGGTTCCGCCGCCCCGGGTTCTCATTGGCACACAAAACTTGCAATGACTCCTCTCCGCGGATAACCAAGCTACATTACCAATGAAGCTACCACATCCGGCCCCATTGGCAATCTTCAAAATGGGCTACCATGTCCGGCCACATTGCGGTTTTCACAAACATTAAATCACCTCCAATGAGACTACCACGTCCGGTCCCATGGCAACACACACCACACAATGGGCTATCAAGTCCGGCCACATTATGGTTTTCAAAATCCTTACACACAATGGGCTACCACGTCCGGCCACATTGCGGTATCAAAACACATATTTTCATTAACCACACCCTAGGTGTCATGTTTCTAACTTTCTCGATTTTCATGTCTCGTTTTCATGCATAGACTCCATGGTAGGACTTTTCACAAAAGTAATCATAAATCATTCATTGTAATCTTGAAACTAAACTAGCAAGATCATCCAACTTTATATTAATCATCATGCTCAAACCACAACTTAAAGCATAACGCCACATGTACGGACGCCTTTGGAGTGAAAATCACTAATGCTTTATCACACCACAAGTAATACAAGCAATTCATGTATGCATGCTCATAACCATCTTAAAGATCGAAATACGAATACTTCTATCAATGATAAGTCTTATCTTTCGGAAGCCGTTCTTTCTTCCTTTTTGGCAAGTTCTAAACAACATATGTTTATTGAAGTAAAAGTTTCTTATTCAACACGTTCATACCATCATTAGCAAAATGAATTAGTTTACCATCATGTATTCTAAACATAATGACGATAGATAACCTTATCTACTTAAAAATACTTCAAGTTATACTTTGAACTAAGTAGTAGAGACATCCTATTTTTCAACATATGGTTCTACACTATACTTGGGTTTAGTGGACGAGGACTCTACAAGATCGTAATTTCATTACATGATTTTAGTAAAACGAGCTTGCTAACTATTTCTAACACATTAACTTGCCTTATCATAAGCAAAAATAACTAAAGTTATACTAGGGAGAATGAGTAGAGATTAATCTACCTTGATCCGAAACTAGTCGGGGTCGAATAAGCTAGTTGAAAAATTCAACGGGTGGTGAAACTCGCAAATTTGGACCAAACTTTTGATGGCAGTAACTTGGTCAATCTTTGGCCAAATATGATCGTTCTTGGGTCGAAATCAAAGCTCTAGAAGCGCTCTACAACTTTTGTGAAGGAAGTTGATCCTAGAAACTACTTTAGGTAGGAGAAAAATGGTGATAAAGGAAGAGACAGTATGCTTTCTGGAACTGGAAATCCGAGATTTTTACTGAACTTCGGATGTCAATATCTTTGTCATTTCTTGACTGATTAGGGTGGTTCTTGGGTCTAACTTGAAGGTCTCGAAGTGCTCTACAACTTTCTCGAAGGGAGTTGGTTCTAAGAACTACTTTAAGCAGGAGAAAAATGAGGATTTACGAAGGGCACTAGGCTGTCTAGAAAACGAAAATGGTTTCTAAAGAGAAGTGAGAGCAAAGGAGTGAAGGTGTGAGAATGGCTTGGAATGGCCTTGTATTTATAGGCAAGGCATGTCCCTCTCTCTCTCTCTCTCTCTCAACTAAAAATTCTCTCTCTCTCTCTCTCTCTCTCTCTCTCTCTCTCTCTCTCTCTCTATATATATATATCTCATCTTTTCCTCACTTTTAAATCTCGATTGAAAGCTTGATGGGTTAGATTTTCGTACTTTGGATTGGATTTGGAAGGATTTTGTGTAAGAAGATCAAATCTCTCCCATATCTCTCCCTCTCTTTCTCGGCCCATCTCTCTCTCTCTCTCTCTCTCTCTCTCTCTCATGTACTAGTATGTATATATATATATATGCACAAGTAAATATATATAAGTACATGCAATCTATTAAATCCTCTTTTAAAACAAACCAACAAGATAGTGTAAAGATTTCCTAATAATCTAATAAGCACATGCTCCATTTAGAATATTATATTAGGGTACCTAGTTCATATATTTAATAACACAAGGGTACTAAGTACAAATATATATATATTACATTTAAGTACTATACAATCTAGTAAGATTTTCAAGTATCAAGATTTTCTAATAAACTAATCAAATAACCACATGTTCCTATTACATTAATATATATATATATATATATATATATATATATATTACATTTAAGTACTATACAATCTAGTAAGATTTTCAAGTATCAAGATTTTCTAATAAACTAATCAAATAACCACATGTTCCTATTACATTATTATATGAGCGTGCTTATAAAATCTAGGGTAACAAATCTACATGGTACATCTATATACATATCTTTAAGTATATAAGCACATGAAAAATCTAGGAAATGAATTATTTAGTAAATCCTAGTACTTGTTGGAAGATTGACCCTATTAGCCAATGGATAATATTTTTCCTAGTGGTTATGGACCAAAGGTTAAAGAAGTAAAGTAATCTATACTTGAATTATATATGCATGTACTTTAGGCATGTGTATATATACATATATATAACTATATCTTTGTACTTTAACAAATCTATCAAAAGATCTTGGATGAAAGATCTATTGTCCAATGGATAAAAGTTTCCCTAACTTTTATTAACCAATGGGTGAAGGTTCATCTAGGGTTAGGTTCTCCAACTAATTGGTTAGAATCTAATTATGCTTTGCCAAGTAGGATTTCTAGCCAAGAAATATAAATTTTAAGGACTAAAATTTAAAACGGATTATAGAAATTTAAAAGTAAATCCAAGTAATTTCAAATAAAATTCAAATATTTAACGAAATTTTTATTTACCAAAAATCAGGGTCGTTACAATCTCCATGAAACAGCCAATGAAGTCATGGAAGATGGCGTTCATGGCCCTTTGATACGTAGCTCTTGCATTTTTCAGGCCGAATGCATCACAACCCACTCAAATGTCCCTAAAGCACCTGGACACCTAAATGCTGTCTTGGCAGTATTGGCCTCATTGATAAAGATCTGGTTGTACCCTGAATGTCCGTCCATAAAAGATAAGATCTTATGCTTTGCTGCTCCATCCACCATCAGGTTCGCTAGTGGCATTGGGTATTCATCTTTTGGTGAAGCAAGGATCAAGTTTCTAAAATCTATGCAAACCCGAATCTTGCCATTCTTTTTTACTACAGGGACAATATTAGAAAGCCAAGTCACGTACCTTGTCGTTCGGATGAAGCCAGCTTTAAGAAGCCTTTTGATCTCTTCCTTAATCTTGAGCTCCACCTCACTTGACATCCTTCTTGGAGGTTGCTTGAATGGCATGAATCCTGGCTGAATTGGTAGCTTGTGCTCAACCAAAACTCTTGGAAGGCCTGGCATCTCGTCATAATCCCAAGCGAAACAGACCTTGAACTCCAATAGGAGCTGAATGAACTTCTTATTTATCTCATCGGGCAAGAGCTGGTTGATGTATACAAGTCTCGGGTGCTTGGAATCTCCCAAGTTGACTTCTTCCAAAGGATCCTGAACATCGGCCTTCAAGTCGTCCATCTTGGTCGGTGCTACATCTAGGTCCTCCAATTGTATCACATCGGGGCCTCCTGCAAGGCCTTCGTCTTTGTAAATGAACTCTGTTGCTCCAACCGATCAGGATCCTTCGTCCCCATGCAACCCTAACATCATTTTCTCCATTAAGTACGAATAAAACCGTGCAATCATGGCTTGAAGGGCCATGTCCTTCTCTTGCTCAATCGGTCGTACTGACATTAGAAATGGTTTTAGTAGTAGGAGTGATCGGCCTGTGGTTTTTTGGGCTGACGAGCTCTTGGAAAAGCATCCTTAATTCCTCCACGGAGGCCTGTGGAGAAAGAAAGACTGTTTTGTTGTGGAGAAAGAGAGACTGTTTTGTGGCGGCCATACTTGTCCAGGCCCGCCACCTTCATTAGGCCAACGTCTGGATCGTATACATTGCTTCTGCATGGTTTGTAGAAGCGAGGAAAGGCCTACGATCTGCCCATAATATCTCGACCTCATCCTAATTCCAAAACACTATGCATTGGTGAAGGGTTAAGGGAATAGCCATGCAAGCATGGATCCAATCTCTTCCCAGCAAAACGTTGTAAGATGCCTGAGAATCGATCACAAAGAAAGGAGTAGTGAGTGTCTTGGACCCAATTGTCAATTTCATGATCAAGATGCCTTGGCAAGTAGTGACACCTGCGGTGAAGTCGGTTAAGCTTGCACTGGACGCAATAAGGTCTTGATCGGTTTTCCCCAACTTGTACATCATAGACTTAGGGATCAGGTTAGCGACCAAACCGTTGTCTACCAGTAAACGGTTGATAGGCACCCCGTCTAAACAACCTGAAATGTACAAAGGCTTGATATGGTTGGCAACCTTTGAAGTTAGTTTCTCGAAAATTGCATAAGCGGCCTTTTCGGCCTGCTCTTTTTCAGTCTTTTCCTTTAGGATGATCACTGATGAGACAGCTTCCATAGGCCTGCTCTTTCTCAACCTTTTCCTTTAGGATGATCACTGATGAGACAGCTTCCACAGGCCTGGAAGATTGTCCCAAAATCTACGCGGTCTCCCCAATTTCTTCTACATCACTTTCCATGACGGAGAGTTGTTGCTCTTTAGCCATGGCTTCCTCCGGCAAAATGAAAACCATGTTGCAAGGCTTTGGAAAGCCTTGAGCAGGCCTAAATTCCTTGGCTAAGGGATTCAGGCCTTTCTTGCCCCCCGAGGCCGACTGACCTCCCAAACTTGGGACAGAGGTACTGGCCTTCTGATTAGACCTTTGAAGGATTCTCACCTCTGGAGAGCTCATCTTCCTTTGAACAAGTAGGACTTCTTTGCACGGGCAATTTCTCCTTGCCCTTTCTGCTGGTCATGAACTCCACCGCCTCATGAAAATCCATTTCCATGTTACCTTGCTTCAAAGTTTCCAAGTCTTCTAACGAATACTCCTTTGGCATATCCCTCAAATCTGTTTCCTCTTCAGCCCTCCTTGCGGCCTGCCTAAACCTCTGGTAATGCCGTTTTTGTGATCTGGATAAAGGCAGTCTTTTGGTAGGGAACTTAGGATGTTCTACCCTGAACCACTCGTTTGGAATGTTTCTTGACTTCACAGACCCAGGCCTCCTCCCTACTGAGGGAGAGGCCTCAAATTCATAATTTCGTCTTGTATCTCTGGCTTGACTTGATTGGAGGCGAGAGAAAATGGATGGGCGCTTATGCATCCTGCCTTTGGTCAAGCCTAGCTTCTTCAGGCCTAACCACAACACTCTTTAGCTGTGGCCTGGTTGAATCGACAGTTTGCTTACACTCATTACAGACCAGAGAGCACCTTGGCTGGAAGAACTTCTTAATCTCTGACGCAGGCCTACTCCACCGCGATGGCCGTTGTTCAGCCTTACTCATGCGATGAGGTCTTCTACTCTCCTCTTCAGAAGACAGGTCTTTATAAACAGGCCTTTGGGTTTGCCTAGATGGTTCTCCTAGGCTGATCTTAGGCCTTGGGGAACTCCTGGGCATGCCCCTCATGTTGAAAGACACCATGTTGGTACTCAAGCCCGTTGGGAATGGATTTGCATCCACTCCCATGGCCCTCTTGTCCTTGGACTCGAACTTGAACTCCCCATGTTCGATCTTATCTTGAATACCATTTCGAAAGACCATGCAATTGTTAGTGGTGTGACTCCATGAGTTGTGATACTTGCAATATTCTCTGCCCTTCATTCTTCCAATGAAGGGATCTTATGGCCTGGATGGAGCTTCACAAGCTTGTCTACCATGAGCTGATCAAATATTGCCTCAGCCTTGGCAATGTCGAACGTGTAAACCTGATTTGACTTGCCCGATGATGATGCAAAGTCCGCCATCTCCAACCTACCTGTCTTTAAGAAATATGGTTTCTTATTGATCAGTTCCGCCATGGCTACCTCTGCTTCACATTCGGGCTCCATTGTGGCCACCTCATAGTTTGGGTCCCTATAATAGGTTCCCTTTGAAGCGGCCATGCAATCTTGTTCCTACCTTAAAATACACTCATATCTCACTGCCTTGGCTGATAATTCGAAGAGGTCTCTGAACTCGGCCTCATAAAACTTCTTCTTTAACTCGAAGCTCAAAACGTTCAAGGCCAATCGCACGTACTTCCGTTCAGGCAGGGAAACCTTGCATTTGAATCTAGCCTTCTTGAATCTGGCCAAATAAGTCTCTACTCCTTCGTCTGGCAGCTGGCAAAGGCCTGAAAGGTCTGCCATATAGAACTGTTGGTGGAAAGTCTCTTCCATTTGTCGCCAGGTCTGGATGGAGTTGGGAGGCAAGTTGATGTACCAAGTAAATGTGGTGGCGGTCAAGGAGTTTGTGAACAGCCTTAACTTCCATTCGTCCCTGGTCCCTACCTCCCCACATTGGACTAGGAACCGAACCACGTGCTCCACGGTTGGTTCTTTGGCATCCTCACCAAAAAAGGTGTGGAATTCGAGCACTCGAAAGCCCTTCGGGAAATGTAGCTGATCGACCACGTCTGAGTGGGGTTTGGTATACATGGGCCTTCCCATAGGCCTAAATTCTAGTCCCAGCTGCTCTTGAAGTAGTGCTATGATCTGGTCTCTGCCGGCGACATGCTCCATGGTAGGTGGCCTGACTTGCTCCAGGGGTGGCGGCCTGGCTCGCCCGATATTAACTGGCTGCTGTGGGCCTGGCCATGCCCCCTGAGCATCTTGCTGCATGACCCCTGCGTTTGCTACTACATAAGGATTATGGCCTCCCATTGGAGGAGGCCCTGCGCCTTGGTTTCCAAAAGGAGGTCAAGGAGTGGGGTTTCCCCCTAGCATGAAACGTCTCTCCAAATTCTCAACAGGCCTAAGCGGGCTTTGGCCTGTTGGATCCTGAACCTAATGGTGCATTCCAACGTGAGTTGGGCCTCCTATAGAACTAGAGGCCTGGAATCCAAATGGTGTTGGTGACGGGTAGCCTGTAGGGGCCTGACGTCCAGAGAAATCGTTAAACACCCCAAAATAAGGCATCACCGGTGTTCGTGGGGGAAGATCAGGAAGGCCTTTCTGCTTCCTTTCTTCCTTCATCATCTCCACAAGGTCACTCATGGTTGCGGACATCGCATTAACGTTCGTCGTGAGGGACCCCATAGAGGCTACAAGGTGCAAGTTGGAATCACGAATTTCAGTCATAGCTGAACCAACGGACTGAGAAATCTCCTGTGACATTTCTCGGTTGGTCTCCAGCACATAGTTACACACACTGCCCGTAGACTCGTTCAAGTCTTGGACACGAAGGAGGGGCTGTTCGAAGCCTCTGCCTAGTTCGTCATGAATCGGTCGCTAAATGCTTGGATCCTCCGTAGGATCAGAAGTCGAAACACCTTTCTGAGTGTCTTTCTTCGCCATGATCACCCTTTAACGATGAGAGGTCCCACTGGGCGTGCCAAAAATGTTTCTTAACAAAAAGTGTCAAAACCAAATCGGCTTAGAATGCGGGCGTGCCAGGACAGGTCTGCTATCTGAGTTGTTTTCAACACCTGGAAGCCTCAAAATCTGGCTCCTTTTGAGGGATTGTGCTTGGCCCAAAGGGTAAGTCCTCGAGATGGTTCGTTGGTTCGCCTTATCGGGCTAAGGACTTAAAATTTTCTAATCATTGTGGAAAATGGAAAGAAAGATAAAGCGAAGCTAAACTTGAATCAAACGAACTCCATCAACGGTTTAATGAAGCTTGGGTACAAGAAACTTAAACTACTTTAAAGTGAGTACAAGTAATGCTTGAAAGAAATGGAAATGTAGGTGCATAAGCTGTGTGCTTTGAGGTCGTGGACACTTTCCAAGGCCTCCAAAACTGAGAGTTATAGAAGCTACAGGCCTTGAGCTGCTTCAAAATGCTCCAATGCATGGCTGCCATGTGGCCTTCTAGCAAAGGCTTGGGCTTGAGCAGCTTCGAAATGCTCCAATGAGGGGCTGCTCTTTGAAGAAAACGTGCCTTTTACTCCAAGAAAATGGCAAAGGCCTGAAAAACCCTTCTTCCCTTTGTAAAAGGGCAAAAAGAATTTCAGTCCCTGTAGCGATCAGGCCATTTAAGCTGCTTCAATACTCAAGCTATTGCTTGAATGGACATCCTCTAGGCCCACCAAAGTTTAGGAACGAGACTTCTTCAGGCCTTCCCACCGTTTTATTGGGCCTTTCATCTCTGGTGGGCCCTTTAAACCCTTTGAGTTTGATTCCTTATGGAAGAAGGATCGAGAATCAAAAGATCGAGCAGACCTAGGTGAGCTGCTTGTGAGCAGTTTGCTTAAGTCTACAAGAGTCATTCACTAGCATCTTCATGGGTTGCATGCACGCCACCTGTCGCTGGCCTTGCTTCATGCTGAAGAATGGGGTCCCACAAGTCCAGGCCTTGAGCTGCTTGTGAGCAGCTTACCCAGATCTGCCCAGCAAGAATATTCTAGGCCTTCGAGCTGCTTGTGAGCAGCTTAAGGCCCCTTTCTTGCTCATTAAAGGCTTTAAATGATGTTCTTAAAGCAGCGGGCCTATTTCATCAATTGGGCCTGAACTTGTGGTAAATCATGGGCCTTTCTCTATTGTAAGCCTTCTGAGCCCAAGCCTGGTGAGAAAACCAAGGCTTCAACCTTTTTAGGCCTATTTCGTAGTCCTCGTTACTTCTAGGAATTTGGGTTAGGCCTAGACGAAACACTCAGGTCTAGTGGACTAATTCAAGCCTTGGGCCTTTAACTGATTTGGGCCTTTATGGAAGGCCCATCATTTCTTAAGAACCAGCCTTAGTTCGTGGGCAATTGGTCTTAAAGTCTTTCAAGGTTAGAGCCTTGACCCTCGAGGCCACCTTTTTAACCCGTAAATCCATTTCCTGATTTTTGGCCAAAAATGGGTGTAAACACCCACGTAGAGTCTTGAGTGGTGTGATATAGACTATCATTGGAAGAAATCAGAGGTGATTTTCAGTTCAACCGAGCACAAACTTTTGTCGTGTGTATGTAAGTGATGTGACTTAGTTATGTGACTTGACTTGTTAAGTCATTGTCTTTCTAAAGCGAAACATATATACCCATCTTCAATTTCTAATTCCTCCAAGTTCTCTTCATGATTCTTGATTGAAGCATGTATTTTGATTTCTTGAGCTAACTACATCTAAGCCTTCATCGGGCAGCATATCTTGT
The DNA here is from genome assembly GCF_030253575.1 of Rhododendron vialii. Taxonomy (NCBI): domain Eukaryota; kingdom Viridiplantae; phylum Streptophyta; class Magnoliopsida; order Ericales; family Ericaceae; genus Rhododendron; species Rhododendron vialii. Next base: position 23,825,307 of record NC_080561.1, on the reverse strand, counting down.
ATGTCATTTTGAAATGCGTTTTAGCCGGCGCAAAACATTTCAAGATATAGGATATCTAGATGAGTCTCCCATCTCAATTTCGATTCCAAATCGATCTTGATTGAAAACCCTCTATCAATGGCTTCATGATGTGGACCTCTCGGAGACACTTCTATTTGTTTTCTTATTTCAAACCTCGGTCGAATTTCTTGTGTTTCTTCCATAAACTATCCCTGTAGTGCGTTGTTCACCTACTAGTGCATGTCCGTGCCTGAAGGTACGGCTCGCCAGCTTTGTCTCTCTAACCTCTTGAAGGCCAACGCCCCATTCGCAAAATTCCAACTACAAAAAAACAATAGCTCAAGTATATCTACCGGTTAACTTGAATCAACACAAAACAAACTAACAAACTAACAGTTGTAGTGTCCGTGCTTGTGGGGTACTTATAGCCAGCCATTTGAATTCACAGTATGTTGATCACGCTACCAATTACTGATCACAATGGCAATAAACCACTATTATCACCAAAAAAACACTTTATGGGCAAAAAAATAAACCAAGCTTTAGAATGTAAAAATATATAGGCAATATCAACATCTAAAAATGTAAGTTTCAAGCTCCAACCAACTCGGTATCTGACTAACTGGTTAGCCAATGCAACCTATAAAAAGACGAATGACGCTTCAATTCTCATCTAGTAAAAATACATAAGCAATTTGGGTTAGGCCTGGACGAATGACGAATGACGCTTGAATAATTTATTTTTCTTTAATTATCATGTCCCTACCACCCCCATTTCAGGGATTAGAAAATCCCATTTTCTCGTCCTCATCCAAATCCAATCTTAGGGACATAGGTTTCCCATCCCCACAATTAAAGGGATTACGCAAATCCTATTTCAAAACTGTTTCTCTTCAACTTACCCACAATGATGGGAATTATGCAGAGTTTGTAAGTTACTGCCTTTTAATGAGTTTTCTGTCCACCAAACTGTCATCTAACAGATAAAACATGTGGCCTCTCCTCATTATCATCCACACCCTTGATTGATGTGGCATGAACTCGACGAACACGCCATTTTTCTTTTCAAAAGCAGAAGAAAAGTTGTCCAAAAGAAAGCAAGACGCAAAAGAAGAGAAGAAATATCCATTCTCTCTCTCCAGCATTACAGAACACGGTGGATTGATGAGATGCGGAAACTTCGTCGTGGCGGATAGTGATGTCATTGTGATGGGATACGAAACAGTACTGCGGATTGATGGGATATAAAGCCATCATCGCAGTGGGCAGTGATGTCATTTGTTCAAAACTAGTGTTGCACAAGGCGAAGGTACCTGTAGGGGTTCGATTTGAGAGGACCTTAACCTGGGAAAGGGTTCTCCCCCCGCTGATCTGCTCTTCCGCCTCTGATCCTCCAACAAGTCACTAGGGCTAGGGTAGCCCAGTGACCCTCCGACGATCAAGTTAGATCTCAAGAGAGAATGTAGATCTAGGGTTAGGGAAGGATCACATACCTCTCCAAGTGAGTATCCCTTTGTATTTATAGACCTAGGTTTTCTTGGCCTCCAAGCTAGCACGTGGAAGATACGCTCGGGTAATAGTCTCAGGGGATGTCATATATGACGAAAGGAATAGAAACAGTTAAGGAGCACATGGCCAGATCTGATCCGAATGATTATGCCTACTGCACGATCTTCATGGTGCCCATCTGGCGTAACTGCCTCCCTCAGGGAGCTTCGGATACACCGAAGCAAGAACTTGTGCTAAGAGCATTCTCCGAGATCAGTCTTTTTGTCGAGCAATGAACCCAACCGAATGCCCGAACCATAGGATCAAACCGACTCGTTGACCGAGCTCCCACAGGGCTTTTCCTCGGAACATCTAGCCAGGTTACCGAGGTGGAAACCGAGGCCACCACAATAGCCCCTCAACGCTCTGGAGCCTCACAACTCGGCTCTAGGGGGTTGACTCTCCCGGCAAACCGTCTTGTTCGAGCTTTATCCGCCCATGTTGCCGAGGTGATGAGTGGCTTCGGTAAATACCAAACCACATGCCTTAGCGATTGGAGCCACGTGTCGACCATCACCACAGAGCCAGGAATTGGAAGTTGTCTCGGCACGTGCTATGTTAGTTAATTGGTATGAAATGCCTCTTCGGGAACACGTGTCGTGATGTCAGTGGTTCGGTCTTCTTGTACACCGACCTCGGCATAGAACCCCTTGATACTGACCGTCTGATGAAGACACGTGTCAGAAATCCAACGGCTTGGTGCACGATGCTTCGTTTCCCGCATAACTTTTTGATCCTTCATTATAAATAGAGAAGACAGAGACGGGTCAGACACCCTTCCTCCGTTTCGAAGACAACCCACCGCCCCGTTTGCTCTCTGCTTTCGATCGAGATTTCGAGCGTTTTGGGCGCAGATCTTTGCACAAAACTCAGGTATGATGGACCTCTTGTGCTCCTCAGGTTTTGATTGTTTTGGTCAATTTTTTCGTCATTTCTTACGTGCATTACGGTTGAGGCGCCTTTCGCCGCCGTCTGGTTCGTGGTGGCGCTGGGTTTCTCTGGCGCCGCTCATGTTCTTCCCGAGGCCCACATTCTTCCTGATGCCTAAATTCACCCCAAGGCCCATCTTCATCCCGAGACCTTAGGATTAATTCCAGACCCCAGGGATTCTTCCTGAGGAGGAACGCCCTGACATGAACCGAGGCCCAGATATTTTCGAGGAGCAATGATCATTCTGTCCCGAACAGCAGACCTCTTGCTTGTCCCTAAGCATATAGCTAACGGGTTTTTGTATTCTTTTCTTTGGTTAGGTAGGAGCGAATGGTCATTGACCTTTCTTCGAGCAACTCCAGTAGTTCAGACTCTCCGGTTGAGATTCCTGAGGACATCCGTCAAGTAATTCGGATCCGAGCGTTCTTTCGAACCTCGATTGACCAAATTGAGCCGAACGAACCCTCGAGTGCTCCTCGTGAGGTGATGACATTCGATCCCCGAGAGATGGAAACCCCCAGCACCTCAAATCAAGGACCGGGGCCGTTCACGGATGCCCCGAGGAGGTCCAAGGATGGAGGAGACCGATGAGGCCGTGTCCATACAAGAATCAGTATTTCAATGGAACCTCGGCCGCCTACGGCGAATTCAAAATAGTTTATAGTGTTCCCCATGACGTTGAGGTTAGGCTTCTCCCGAACAGTGACCCCAGGGATCTCCCTCATCAGGAGGGGGCGCTGATATTCCCTTTGATGGCCATCATCGAGGGGGGGTCAGATTCCCCCTTCATCAGTTTGTCCGAAGGGTTCTCTGAACCCTTTCCCTCACCTCCTCTCAGCTCACAGTGAATTCTTATTGGATAATCACCAGCATCATAGAGCTAAGAAGGCAATATAATTTGACCTTCGGAGTCGAAAAGCTTTTCGGCGTCTACTTGGTAGGAGTGAACCGGGAAAGTGATCGGTATTATCTCTCCTGGAGGGCGGGATATGACACGTTCCTTATCGACCACCTCCCTGATTCCGAAGAATGGGCGAGCATTTAAGTTTCAGTCAAGGGGAATTTCATGTTCGGGCCCGGGGAAAGCGTGGACACCGCTACTACGGTTCGGTTTGAAACCGGAGCTCCGAGGTTGGTAGAACTTTTTCTTCGGAACACATTGCATACTTCTCCAATTCTTTTATATGCTAATTTTTTCTTACTTGTATCTTGCTGCAGCCGAGGGTGTCGTGGTGGAGCTTCAGGAGAGAGCTGTCCGAGCGAGGATAATAGCCGCCTATGCCATCCCTATCACAAGCCGGTATGCCCCTAAGCTGCTCGAGTATACACCGACTTACACCGGCTACTTGAAGAAGAGGCCGAGGCAGCAGGGTGTTCCTCGAGCAGGCTAAGGACACGGGAGAGGGAGGAGTAGAGGGAGAGGAGAGGGAAGGGGAGATGGTAGAGCTAGGACCCCAGAGAACGAAGAACGAAGAAAGCAGCTCTGGTCCCTTAGGCACGATCCGAGAGGAGATCAACCGGGAAACCCCAGAAAGGACTGGACTCAGCGACAAGATGAGCGGTCGTGGAAGGGAGGTTCTGAACCTTCGGCGCCAAAGGCCAAGAGGACGGGGCACCAGCGTTGTGATCGGATTCACTGGGAGCCGGGACCTCGAGGGTCGTCCCTGTTTCTCCTCGAGAGCCTCTGGAGAAGAGGGAGAGGACCATGACCGCGGGAAGGGCAAAGAGCCAATCCTGAATGAGGAAGAAGAAGGCCGAGAAGATAGGGAAGGTGTGGAAGGCGGGGAAGAAACCGATGCAGAGGCCCGAGTTCCAGCAAGACAGGTCCCGTGGGCTCCCGAGGTCTGTCACTATGCGGGGCGCCAAATTCATCACGCCGACAGTGCCTCAATCAATATTGGGACGGCGTTCGGGCTGCTTCGATCATGCATACTTCTGAAGGATGCCCGAGCTGTCAAAGGCTGTACCAAGGACCTGACAGGAGAGATAGCACAGGCGCTTTTGAATGTAAGTTATTTTTCTTCGACCCCATTTTTCGATTGAATATTAGAGACTGATCATCTTTAATTTTGTGTTGGTAGGCCGGCGCTCGGGCACTGGTTGTGCATGTACAAGGCACAAGAGAGGGAGATAGAGGAGCTGAAGCAGGCTCTCGGGCAGAGGGAGGATGATTTGAAGATGGCCCCGGAGACTTGTGAGCTTTACCTAACGGATTTCCAAAGGTGTGACAAGGAAAGGGTGCTTGCCGAGGGCAGGGCCACCAAGGCCGAAGAGGACGCCAACACTTTGAGGATCACTCGGGCTAGAGAAGTAGACTTCGCGAGGGAGAAAGGCTACGATGAAGGCTGGAATGCAGCCGGAGTGGAATACAAGAAACAGGTTCGAGAAATCGAAGCCGAGCAGTATCGGGACCGCTTCTTAGATGGGCTTCGATATGGCCATGAGGCCTTGGTGAGCAAGCTCAACCTTCCTGAAGACTTCGAGCTCCGAACAATGCCTGAGGCACCTACCGAGGAGCTCACGCTACCCGAAGAGGAGGAGACTGTGGAGCAAGACACAGTGGTGAATCCAAATGCTTCAATTCCTGTGGACCAAGCCAATCCTATTGTTCGTGCTCCGGACGACGCTTAGGATGATATTTTCCTTTTTATGATACTTATGGCTTCTAACTTAGTTGTTTTTGACTGGACGGCTCCGGACATTTGAAGATTGCCTTTCCAGAGTGTAATTGTTTTGATATTGTGATAGGAGCCGAACAGCCGGCCGAAACATTATCACGCTTCTTCTTAGGATTTGGATTTGCAGTTTTTCTTGCGCCATTGGTGTGAATGAATGTTTTCTTTTCCTGAATGTTGTCTTTGAGCTGCTTGTATGAATTTATGGTTGCTGCAAGGGAGTATCTGTGCCCCTGCTTCGGTTAGGCTTGTGGAATAGTGGAGCAAGTTTTATCCGAAGCATTATCCGAAGCGAATCTGATTGCTTGATGCAAACATTGAAAAGGATATTTGACTTTGCAGCCCCTGCTTCGGGGCTGGTATTTTGTGCAATCAACCTGGGATATGACCGAATCTAGGGGTTGATGACCGAAACCCCGGTCTGCAGCAGGATCTGGAGAGCCGAGTGACCTAAGCCGAAGCAAGTAAGGAGCAATTTTGAACTTTCTATGCCCCTGCTTCGAACTAGGGCGCCTTGGCTGCTTACTGCGCAAAATAAGTTCAGCGAGGGGTAGGCTCAAGATACTGTGGGACTGCTACGGGACTCGGGCTAGGGTCTCGAAGGGAATATGGCCTTGGCCATGAGTTCAGGACACAGCGGGTCCGAGCAGTGAATTACTTTGGGGGGTCGAAATAAGGGGCTCGGTAGGAGGCCGAGTATCCTTAAGACGAGTGACCAAAAGTCTAAACGGCCGAAGAGGCCGAGGTGACTTAGTGAGAATTGTCCAAGGGTATCACCTGTGAGAGAACAATATCCTTGAAGTCGGTGTAAAATGGTCCGGGCGAGGACGAACCAAGTGCAAGTTTAGTAAACAACAGGAGCAAAGAATACAAGTAATGTAAAGAAAAGGACCGTTCTCATTCAAACTTGTTAGGGTACTGTCATTACATAAGCAAGTTTTCTTTTAACACTGAAAGGAAATGAAACACAGCTAGAGTAGTGAATTGGGCTTCAGTAACCGGGGGAGTACTATCCATAGAATTTCTTCAGGTTTTTTCGCATTCCATGTTTTAACAATAGGGGAGCTGTCCAACTTTTCCAGTTTATAATTCCCTAAACTGAGGTGTTTGAGGACTCGGTAAGGACCTTCCCAGTTGGGCATCAGCTTCTTTTTCTTTGATTTCTCGACCACTTTCCAGACGAGATCATCAAGTTTGAACGACTTGAGACAAACGCTTCGGTTGTAGCCCTTTGCAACCTCCTATTGGTATGATGCGAGCTTGATCCTTGCATTTTCACGTTCTTCCTCGACCAAGTCGAGATCCGAGGCGATGTTGTTGTTGTTTACCGATTCGTTGAAATTTTTGGTGCTGATTATTGGAAGCCCGACTTGAATGGGGATGATAGCCTCCATTCCAAATGCCAAGGAGAAAGAAGTGCGACCGGTGGATCGCGGAGGTGTAGTACGGTAGCCCCAGAGTACCCTAGGTAGCTCATCGGCCCATTTGCCTCGGCGTGACTCGAGTCGGCGTTTTATCCCAGATGAAATTGCCTTGTTCGCAGCTTCGGCTTGTCCGTTGCCTTGGGGGTAAGCCGAGGTTGATGTGTCCCATTTGATTCCAAACTCATCTAATAGAGCCCGGTATTTTCGCCCTATGAACTGCCTTCCGTTGTCAGTAATGATGGCAAATGGTACACCGAATCGTGAGATAATATTTCGCCAAACGAAATGAATGATATATGTTTCTTCAATGGTGACTAAGGGTTCAGCTTTGACCCATTTTGAGAAATAGTCGGTGGCGGTTATCAGGAACTTGAATCCCCCAAGAGCTACGGGGAGCTTGCCGATGATGTCCATACCCCATTAAGAGAAAGGCCAAGGGCTGGTGAGGGGGCTAAGATCCCGAGCTAGCTGATGGATGATAGGGGCAAACATCTGGCATTTCTTGCAATGCCTGTCAAATTCTTCAGAATCCTTCTTCATTGTTGGCCACCAATAGCCTTGGGAAATGGCTCGGTGAGCGATGGATCGTCCACCGGAGTGGCAACCGCTATCGCCGGCGTGGAGCTCTTTGATGATGCCTTACACTTGGTGGAGGTGCGCGACTAGTAGATATGGGCTGATGAAGGACCTTCGGTAAAGTTTACCGTTCGGGTTTAGCCAAAAATGAGTGGCTCTGTTGCGGAGTCGGTGAGCGTCCTTTTTGTCGGTAGGCAGGGTGTCATCTCGCAGGTAACCAATGATCTCGTCCATCCAGCTCAGGCCGAGCTCTATGTTGAATACCTCTTGGTCTAATACCTCGAGCTCGAAATTGGGCTTGTCGATGGAGTTGAAGGAAATAGAATGGTTTCCCGAGGAGGAGCAGGCCGAAGCGAGCCCCGCAAGGGCGTTGGCGTGGGCGTTCTGGTCCCTGGAGATTTGTTCGACTCAGATAGCTTTGAAATTTTTGATGAGCTGGATGGCGGAACTGAGGTAGGTACACATGCGATCATCCCGAGCTTCGTATTCCTCGGAGAGTTGGTTGACCACTAATTGGGAATCGCTATAGACCACGAGTTCTTCGATGCCCAGGGCCTCAGCCGTCTAGAGTCCTGAGATCAATGCTTCGTATTCAGCCTCATTGTTAGAGGCAGGGAAGTTGATGGAGAGTGAGCTTTCGTGCAGGACACCGGAGGGGGAGAGGAAGACGACGCCTGCGCCTCGGCTGTTGGAGGCGCCATCGACATACATTTTCCAAACATCTCCGTGAAAAAGTTTCCAGGCTGTGCTAGGGTTAGCCTGGAGTGTTGCCTCGGTGTTTGGAGCGGGAGCCGAAGCAGGAGTGTCAGGCGGAGTAAGTTCGGCGATAAAGTCGGCGAGCACCTGAGCTTTGATTGCAGTCTGAGGCTGAAAATGGATTTCAAAGTTTGCGAGCTCCACGGCCCATTGAGAGATTATGTTAGAAAGATCCGCCTTCCGAAGGAGAGACTTAAGAGGGTACTTGGTGAGGACAATGATGCGATGTGACTTGAAGTAGGGAGCGAGCTTCCTAGAGGCTGTGACGAGGGCAAGAACAAGCTTTTCCAATGGTAAATAGCGTGTCTTGGTGGGGGGTCATCGTCTTACTTGAATAGTAAATGGGTTGGTGTTCCCGTCCTTCGTGCCGGACGAGCACCGAATTGATAGCGTGCGGAGAGACAGCTAGGTATAGGAATAAGTCTTCCTGGCCCCGAGGGGTGACAAGTAGTGGGGCTTCGGAAAGGTACGTCTTCAATTGTTGGAAGGCTCGGTCACAATCTTCTGTCCAATTGAAACTTCGTCGGCTGCCTTTCAAGAGCGCAAAGAATGGCTCGCATTTGTCGAAGGAGCGACTTATGAACCGATTCAGGGCAGCGGCCATGCTTGTTAAACGCTGAACGTCCCTCTTGTTGTGGGGGGCCGAGAGTTTCTCGATGGCAAGTAGCTGAGCGGGGTCGGCTTCGATACCGCGTCAGGAGACGAGGTGGCCAAGAAATTTGCCGGAGCTTACACCGAAGGCGCATTTCTCGGCTTTAAGGCTGAGCTTATGCTTTTTGAGAATTTTGAAGGCTTCGGCGAGGTGGGTTAGGTGGTCGCTGGCGACCATGCTTTTGACTACCATGTCGTCAATGTAAGCCATCATGGTGTCACCGACTAGGCGTTCGAACATCTTGGTTATCATTCGTTGAAAGGTGGATCGGCGTTTTTCAGGCCGAAGGGCATAACGAGATATCCAAAGATTCCGTGAGGGGTGATGAAAGCCGTATTTTCAACGTCCTCTTCGCTCATGGCAATCTGATGGTAGCCCCGGTAGGCATCCATAAAACTAAGTCGGGCATGGCCGGCCGTTGCGTCAACGAGCTGGTCAATCTGTGGAAGGGGGAAGAAATCTTTCGGGCAGGCGTCATTGAGATTGGAATAATCAACACAGACTCGCCATTTACCGTTCTTCTTTTTGACCACTACGGTGTTGGCCAACCACCTAGGGTATTGCACTTCTCGGATGGCCTTTGCGTTTAGGAGCCCGTTGACTTCGTCTATAACGGCTTCTGAATGGACCGGGGAGGATTGCCTTGCTTTTTGCACAACCGGGCGTTTGGCTTGGTCAATGTTGAGCTCGTGGCAGATAAACGAAGGGTCAGCCCCAGGCATCTCATACGAGGTCCATGCGAATACTTCTATGTTCTTTTTGAGGAAATCAAACGTCACATTTTGGTCGGTGTCATTGAGTGAGGAACCGATGAGAAAGTAACGGGAGCCGTCTTCAGTGATTGGGAAAGTGACAAGGTCTTCTACTGCTTTCTCTTCGGCTGGTCTGCCGACGTCTTCCAGAACTGGGGCCTCGGGGACCTCGATGAGGTTGACCCGGGAAGTCTGCTTACTGCTTCGGACCGCGTTGATGTAACACCTTTTGGCCGCAATTTGATCTCCGCATACGTCCTCTTGGCGTCCATTGGCATCGATGAAACGGACCACCTGGTGATAGGTGGAGGCGATGGCCTTCAGCTTATGGAGCTAGTTGCGCCCGACGATTGAGTTTTAAGGGCTAGGAAAGTTGACCACCATAAATTCCAAGTCAAGGACCACCGAACCGGCACGCACGAGGAGAGTGATTGTGCCAAGGGGCCACACCGGAGCTCCACTAAACCCGATGAGGTGAACTTCGGAGGGTCGGAGGTCGGTATCCGAAAGCTTCAGGTCTTTAAACAGAGAGTAGTACATGACCTCGACCGAGCTGCCCTGATCGACGAGGACGCGTAAGATGTTAAAGGTTCCGATGCGTAGCGTGACCACGAGGGCATCATTATGAGGGAGCTGGACGTGGTCGAGGTCTTTCTCGGTAAAGGTGATGGTCCACTTGGAGCCATCGTCGGTCATTGGGCGCTTAGGCTCGAGGCCAACAAACATGACGCTCTTGGAGGAGGTGGCGTTATGTAGTTCGGCACGAAGGACACGAGCGGCTTCAGGATTGAGAGGACCGTGGATAACATGAATTGTTTGAACCTCCTCTTCAGTGTTGTTCTCGACGCGTTGCAAGCGGTGGTGAAGTGACCTTGCTCATTGTGGTAATTGCATCGAACGATGGGGTTTTTGATCTTCCCATTTTCGGTTCCAAGTTTTTGATTCAGGAAGGAGAAGAAGGGCTGATCCTTTACTTGGTCTATGATCCGGTAGATAGGAATGGTAAAGACAGTCTTCTCGGCGTTGAAATCGTTGGGCTTCGGGCCTTTCCTCGGGGACTGCTTGATGTTGTTGACCTGCTTCTTCGGGGTCGAGACAGATATGGGAGCAGGAACGGAAACCGAAGCAGACGTCGCTTTTGTGCTTGTGGGCTTTCCGATGCCCCTCTCGGCTTTAGACTTTATGAGCTGGCACCAAACCTCGATGCGAGTCATGAGGTCCTTCATGGAGCTAGGCTTGTGGCGGGCAAGATCGTCGTAGACCTGTTCGTCTTGGGAGGTGAGACCGAGCTTGAATCCTCGGGCCGAGAGACCCTCACAGCCTTCTATTTTGTTAAATAACTCCCAGTAACGACCGGCGTATTGGCGGAGTGTTTCGTCGTTTCGCTTTCGGAGAGCAAGGAGGGAATTGATTTCTTTCTCGTGATTGTTGCTCATAACGAAGTGAACCATGAAGGCATCGCATAGGGAGTCGAATGAGGAGATCGATCGAGCTGGAAACTGATTGAACCATGTGAGACCTAGGTTGCCGAGGCTAGCGGGGAAGACCTTACATAAGAAGGCATCGTCCGAAGGCTCGTTCCGAAGAAAAAGAGACATGACGAGCTTGTACTGTACCAAGTGAGTGTATGCCTCAGTCTTGCCATCGTACTTGGCAAATTTGGGTTGGGTAAATCCTTTTGGGGGAGGTGACTGAGTCAATATCTCTGGTGAATGGAGAGGTCGTGAGTCTTTCGAGTCTGGCGTCGCGATGAGGTCGAATCGAACGGTCGAAACCGTCGGAACGTTCGGTTGCTGGACACTTCTTCAGAACAAGTTGATCCAACCTTTTGTATTCCTTCCTCTTTGGAACGGCGCTAGCCGATTTTTGGGGGGAGTGCTTATGACGATGCTTCCGGAGGCTGTCCCGAGGAAAAGGCTCGAGATGCTCAGTTACCGGGCTTCTGTTACGTGTCTCTTTAGGGTATGAGATGATAGGGCATTTGGTTCCAGCGTTTTTCAGACGCTCACGGTATCCCTTCGTCTAGAACTCCAAGAGACCGTCGTCTTCCCTAGTAACCTTTGTAAAGCTTGGAGTGGATTCACGCTGCCCCTTACCAATCTGCACCGAATGAGTGGATAAGGCTTATATGCTTCTTGCTCCAAGTCTCTCGAAGGCAGACAGTTTTCGGCGAGGTTAAGGGGAATGAGAACGTTCCTTGCGCCTCGCCTCCCGGTTGTATCGACCGTCCTCTATATCTGGTGGCTCAAAGCGGTCTTTAACTGAGAGCCGGGACCGGTGTTCCATCAAGCAGCCTTCTTCATGGCTGTAGGGAGGACTATGACGATTTCTTCTTCCGCCACGGCTTTCGGAGGAGTGAGATGGGGAGATCCGCAAAAGTTGTTTGATCTCCGCCAGCTCGTCTCGAACGTGCTTGTCCCATTCTACAACCGTTGTTAGGTCATCGATTTTCCTTTCCAGATGGCGGATATAGGTGTGGAGTTCAGATGATGGGCCGCCCTTTAGCGTTGAGGTTCTGATTCCCACTCCGATAGATATGTGAGCTTTTCCCAGGGCGTTGGCTCCGCCGGAGGCCAGGTTATGGTCCCCCAGGGGGCCAAGCCCTAGGGTGATGTCGTTGCGGTGCGTTTCGTCGACCTCCACCATTTTTGGAGTAGGAGAGCTGAACAAAGTTTTCCGAAGGGAGGGAGATGAATACTAAAAGAGGGGCTAAGTCCCCAACAAAGTTGCCAATTGTAGGGGTTCGATTTGATGGGACCTTGACTTGGGAAAAGATTCTCCCCCCGCTGATCCCTCTTCCGCCTCTGATCCTGCAACAAGTCACTAGGATTAGGGTAGCCCAGTGACCCTCCGACGATCAAGTTAGATCTCAGGGATCTAGGGTTAGGGAAGGATCGCATACCTCTCCAAGTGAGTATCCTTTTGTATTTATAGACCTAGGTTTTCTTGGCCTCGAAGCTAACGCGTGGAAGATACGCTCGGGTTACTGTCTCAGGGGACATCATATATGACGAAAGGAATAGAAACAGTTAAGGAGCACATGGCCAGATCTGATCCAAATGATTATGCCTGCTGCACGATCTTCATGGGGCCCATCTGGCGTAACTGCCTCCCTCAGGGAGCTTCGGATACACCGAAGCAGGAACCTGTGCTGAGAGCATTCTCCGAGATCAGTCTTTTTGCCGAGCAATGAACCCAACCGAATGCCCGAACCCATAGGATCAAACTGACTCGTTGACCGAGCTCCCACGGGGCTTTTCTTCGGAACATCTGGCCAAGTTACCGAGGTGGTAACCGAGGCCACCACAGTACCGGTACCCGAGTTCACCAAGTTCGTCAAGACCCTTTGGTAAATAAATATTGGCAAACTCGGTTAAAGTAGTTTATGGCCTGGTACCGAATCTCTCTCTCTCTGCCGAAATGAATCCCGGTTGATCGTGTTAAGGTACGTGTTTATAGTTGGATTCTATGTGATATTGGTCAATCATTTGGTAAATTAGCTGTATCGCATTGTTTCCCACGAGTGACGATAAATTCATTGTGTGGTACGCATTCAAGGAATTTGATCAAATAAATCATTGAAATATTTAGGATTTGTTTTTTGGTTTATTGGATTTTTTTTTTTACAAACATGATAGATTCGTTGTATGCTAAATTTATCATCACTATGATAAATAAATCATATTTGTTATGAATTCATCATATTTGAGTATGATAGATTCAGTAATTCAATAAATGTGTCATAAGTTTTGTGTTTTGTGTTTTATGACAAATTTATTGTAGGAGACATTAGTTAGATATATGATAAATCCATCATAAATGCTAAATCTATCGTATTCGATAAATTTATTGTTGTTGTGTTATAGTAAATTTATTGAATATATTACATTGTATCGTAATTGCTAAATTAATTACATTCAATAAATTGCCGTATGTGTATTCAACAAGTTAATTCTGAGTTTTTTTTATATAGTTTGATAGTTTTATGATTTGTATTTAGTTTTAGATTTGTCATTTCAAAAGATTGAAAATTTGAGAGAAAAGATTAGAAGAGAGAAACAATTAAAAAGATTAGGTGAGAAAAAGATTTGAAAGATTAGAGAGATAATTGGAATAATTTAAAAAGATAAGGAGAGAGAAAAGATTTCAAATATTAGGAGAGATAAAGGGTAGTTTAGGATTTATTTGAATTTGAGGATGGAAAGATAAGTTTTCAAAGTCACCAGGATGAGGACTTAAGTATTTATACAGAATAGGATCCCAAAAAAAAAAAAACAAAAGAGAAAAGAAACACAAGATATTCACTCATACTGTTTACTACGGGGTTTTCAAATGTTGTAAATGAAATCATCAAGTACTCTTAGGGAATAAAATCTATCTGTTTATTTTAATTTAGGGAAGGGTTCATCAAAACTATTTGAAAATATGTTTATGTTACTGAACTAGTTGATTGTACCCTTGCATTGACTAGCTACTTATACTTTTCAGAAAGTTGAGTTGGGTAGTATGCGTATAACTATCAAAGCTACATGACTTTCACACAATTACATAGTTTTATATTTTGGCATTCAATGTTTTTGAAGCTTTAAGTTGGCATTGAACTATCAAAGCTACATGACTTTCACACAATTACATAGTTTTATATTTTGGCATTCAATGTTTTTGAAGCTTTAAGTTGGCATTGATAATTCTGATAGTAGTATTGAAAAAAAAGTTGGCGGTTTGGGATGTGAGACGTACTACAATTGAATCTTTAGTATTAAAATTTCAAGTATATACTTATTGTATGCTTACAACTGGTTATTAACCTACAAAAAAAAGAGAGAGAGAAAGTGTTCAATGGTAAGAATACATAGGTGCTGACCAACCGTTCAGGAAAAGATAGATCAGAATATGTTAATGTGTGTATATGGGGGTCGTAGAGTGTATGGATCATTATTTTAAGCTTTAATACTTTGCCTTGTTTTCATATACTTTATCCATAACAATTGTGTTAAAAAGACTTTCTTGTGAATTAATCTATCTTGTTCAATTAATGATTCGTTTGTGTCTAGAATTTTGGTCTTTAAACATGAAATGGAGTATAAATATATAATCATCAAACCTGAAGGAAGAATTTATTTTCTACGTTTTTGTATTCTATTTCTTTTCAGAGGAATAAGGTTGCAAAGGTCATTTGGTTCTATTGTTATATATGAATTTGGATCTCCATTGTATATGACTTATTCTGTGATAACTCAAATTTTTATTTTAAAAAATTGAAAAGTAATTTTCAAACTTCCTTCTTGGAATTCCGTTGTCGACGTTAACTTCAAAATAATTTTACAGCCTACGGTGATTTTTGGTATTTTTTTGAGAACGAAACCTGACAGCACGAACAAACGGGAACTGTTTCTACATCGTCGGTAGAATTGTATAATCATTGTAACGACCCTGATATTTTTGGTAAATAAAAATTTCGTTAAATGTTTAAATTTTATTTTTAATTACTTGGATTCCCTTTAAAATTCCTTTTTAACTTTAATAATCCGTCATAACTAGATTTGAGACTTATAAAATTATATTTCTTTGCACCGGACAATCTAGTCATTTTCAAAAGACAAGTGTACTTGTAGAAACACTTATATATTTTCCTAGTGTATAAAATAAAATTTTAAATTATATTTCTTGACTAGAAATCCTACGTGGCAAGTAGAATTAGTTTTCAACCGATTAGTTAGAAGAACCGAACTATCAATTCATCTAGTTACAATCTCCTAACCATAGATGAACCTTTACCCATTGGATAATAAAAGTTAGAGAAGCTTTTATCCAATGGACAATAGGAAACCTAGATTTTCTATCAAATATATTTTGTGCTAGATTTGATAAAGTACTCATATATAGTTGTATATAGACTTATATACACATGTCTAAAGGACATTTGGTTATTTTAAATATTATTCAAGTATATATTATCTTATTTCTTTTATTCATTGGTCAAAAAATGCAAGGAAAAATATTATCCATTGGATAATAAGTTAGTCTTACTAACTAGTACTAGGATTTATTAAATAAATCACTTCCTAGATTTTCCCATGTGTTTATATGCATTAAAGATATGTGAATATCTAATTTCCTAGATTTCTAAGTACACTAATAAATATATAAGTACTAGTACTTCTTGAATTATTCTAATAAGAAAATCTTGGCCATATATTTTATTTGATACTTGAAAATCTTGATGGATTATATGGTATCTAATAATACCTACATTTATATTTGAAAACTTGGACATGTGTGTATATATATATGATAATATAATAGGAACATGTGCTTATTAGATTAGTTTATTAGGAAATTTTGATCTTATATTTTTTTATTGGATACTTGAAAATCTTAAAAGATTATATAGTACTTTGTAAAGTATTTTACAAGATTTTCTAAATACACAAATATATTTATATATGGGTACATGTACCTTTTGGCCTATTATTTTTCTAAGAAAATCTTAACCATTGGATAATAATTGCTATGGAAAATTTTATTCCTTGGGTAATAGCCCAGACTTTTGCTATAAATAGCACCTCATCCTTGCCATTTAACTCACACCTTCCAACCTTTCAACTTCTCTCTCTAGAAATACTTGAGTTCTTACTTTGTTCTTTCTTATTTTTTGTGTTCTTGAGTTTTTCTTAAAGTAATTCTTGAAACTCATCCTAAGCCGCCACTAAACCGCCACCCGACAACCCTTTCGATCCAAAAGTTAGTAGTTTTTAGTCAAGAACTAGTTTCGAGAGAAACCTTTCTCTTTCGAAGCTACCGGAAGCTTACCGTAGGAAGTCACTCCGTCTGATAGTCGACTTACTTTTCCGTAGCCACCCTACCGCCAAGAAGAATGATAGATTATTCTTATCCCCTTTCTCTAAGTATATGTAGAATATCTCTACTTACTATCTCTAGTATAAATAGAAGTTAGATTATTGCTTATAATGTTTGGAATGCATGATAGTTAGTAGACTTGTTGTGCTAAAGGATGTATAAACATGTTGAATGAATGACTTTTACTTCAATAAATATATTTTGTTTTGAACTTCTCACAAAGGAAGAAAGAACGGATTTTTGGATTTATAAACTTGATTAGAAGTATTCGTATTTTGATCTTTGGGATGGTTATGAGCATGCATACATGAATTTCTTGTATTACTTGTGAACTTCACTCCAAGGCGTCCATATATGTGGCGTTATGCTTTAACTAGTGATTTGAGCATGATTTGTAATATAGAGTTGGATGATCTTGCTAGTTTAGTTTCATTACAATGAATGATTTATGATTACATATGTGAAATGTCCTACCGCGGAGTCGTTGCATAAAAACGAGACACAGAAATCGAGAAGGTAGAAACATGACACGTAGGGTGCGTTAAAGACAAAGTGTAGTTTTGAAATCGCAATGTGGCCGGACTTGCCTATTGTGTGGTGTGGGTGTGTTTTTCGAAAACCCAATGGGAACCCAGAGCAGCGAAACCATTGTGGTATACGCGAAAACTCGGAGCGGCGGAACCGAGAGATGTATTGTGGTTTGGTTACCCATGGAGAGGAGCCAACGCAATTGTTTTAATGATTTTCGAAAACCCAAATGGAAATCGGGAGCGGCGGAACCATTGTAGGATATTCGGAAACCCGGAGCGGCAGAACCGAGGGTTTTGAATTGTGGATTGGTTATCCGTGGAGAGGAGCCAATGACAAATTCAATGTTTTATGTGCCAATGGGAACCTAGAGCGGCGGAACCATTGTGCAGATACTTGAAAATCCGGAGCGGCAGAACCGAGGTTGGGTGTGTAAAAATAATTTTAGAAATAATGATTTGATTTATGAGAAATGGAAAATGGAGACACGATTTACGAGATATTGCATAGGAAAAACTCAGAAATCACAGATACCAACGTTAGTTGAATAGTGAATGTGGATGTGTCATTATTTTGTTAAATACGCATGTACTATGTGGATCTCACTGATTCTATGCCCTATTATGTGTAAGTTATGGGTTAGTGGGTATGGGATTGTTCTACTGAGCTTTCGTAGCTCATGGTGTTACCTTTGGTGACCCTAACATATTATACTGGTGGTGACGCTGGTATAATGTATCAGACTTTGTAGATGAACAGGGAGAACTCTACACCTTGGAGACTTTCAGAGCTGAGAAGCTGGCTAGGATGGAGGAGTAGGCGGAGCAGTAGATAGGAACCCTAGTTTCCCATCCTTTTGTTGAATAAAAGTACTCTTGTGAGAATTATGATGTAATATTGAGCCAGACTCTATTTAGATTTTCAATGAAAATGTCTATTTAACGTTCCCAAAATTAGGGGCGTTACAATCATGCACCAACTGTTCTTATCCAATTATCTATATAATTGATAGACAAAGGAGGGGCATACCCCAGGAGGAAAAGAAAATGAAAAAAAAAGAAGATTGAAAAAAGTGCGATAACCTATGCACAACCCGCATGGAGAGTATGGTAGAGTAAATAACATAACAAAAGTGCCATGTGTGATGAGATCATATCCCCGCTGCACTAATGAGATCATATCCCCGCTGCACTATCTATCTAAGCAGAAGAATAGTACAACGGGGTATGATATGAAGTGATATTATTAGTAATTATTTGAAATTGAACTACTACTACCTGGCACATCCCGCCAGGCTAGGAAATAAAAAAAAATAGAAAAAATAAAAAGTCATGGCCAGAGATGACCAAACGATAACCAACACTGAGACTAGCAACATACCAATATGGCATTAAGGAAAGCTGAACAGCTACTACAAAGGAACATGGCACCAAAAAGTGGCTCGAACTAGAGATGTTGGCATCCGACAGGGGGCTCCACCCTGCACACCACGCCCATTCCATCTGGCCTAATACTCCATCATCCAAGCCTAAGGCTCGCCAGAAAACAACCTGTTCTCAGCCAACTACCAGAAACCACAGACTCCAGAGATGGGATAAGCAAACCAAGCTACTATTACTCCAACAAACCCAAAGAACAAACATAATACCCGCTTCAAAAGAAAGCTACTACAGAGGGACTAGAAATCGAGAAGAGGCTCGAGCTGGAAATGTCGGCATCCGACAAGGCTACCCTCCCAAGTATCCTGCACACCACGCCCATTCCATCCAGACTACTACACTCTCAACCTAATCCCCTAGGCTCGCTAAAATCTAAAAGAGGGACAGAAAGAGGAGCCAGAAAATGAGGCCACTCAAACAGCAGGTGAACCAAGCTACCCCTTTCGATCAGTGCACTACCACCAATCTAATCAATGACAACCAGCGAAGCTAGCCCTTTCAATCAGTGCACGACCACCAATCTAATCAATGATAGCCCCGGTAGCTACCTTTATCAATCAGAGTCCAACCACCGATCTAGTCAATGGCAACCGCGAAGCTACCCCTTTCAATCAGGGCAAAACTCAAATCTAATCAAAGATAGCCACGGTCACAACCATACTACGCACAACCACCGGGCTAATGAAGCAAAGAACCTAGGGATTTGAAAAAGCTCAACACAGAGCTTAAACGATGAAACCAAATATGGTTCCACAAATCTAACAGTGCACTGGCCTTCAATTTTGGCCAAACCAATCTACTGTAAGAAATAAATCCATAGATATTAACCCAATCTCAGTCCAAACAGATGACTGCCCATCGAGTTTCTCAAAATAAATCTACAAGTTGTAATAACTTGCAGCCAATTTAACTGCCCTGTGCATAGATCCGTACCAATGATCATACCTTCAATGAAATGCAGATCTCCATGAAGGTTAGACCTTACTGCCGTGCCACTGCTCAAGCACATCCATCATCACCGGTGAGGCCCGATAGAGCATAACCAGGCCTGCTCCATTAGGCTCCAAACCTGGGAATGATGACTGCTCCGAACCGATTTGTTAAGTAAATGGACCCACCGCCAGTGGCAATGGGTAAGTGATTGTAGTTGGGTGAAGACAGCCGTGGAATCAGATTACACCCCACCGCCGTGCCACCGGAGATGGGGAGATCTTGACGAGCTTCGGCCCTGACCCGTACTTCCCCCTTTTCCATGGGTTTTGAACAGTACACCACCATTTTCGGCGAGTAATACCCTTCGGTGATTTCTTTTCCCGTAAAAGGACCCACGAGCTAGGACTCAGGGTCATCCATTGAAAAGCCACGGTTGTGGAATCGTAAGATCTCAAAATCGGGATCAGAGCATAGACTTACCAGAGTTTGGACTAAACCAGCCCGAAACCCTCAAAGACAACTCTAGTACCGTTGCAATTAGAGCGTGGATCAGTGGGGTAGGAAACCCCGTAATCCACAGCCCATACCAGAACCGATAGCTCCGACGCCGTCCACCGCTGTGTAGACTAAGGAGCTACCTACAATGGCGGGGACCTGATCTTGGACTAAACCTAGCTAGAAAATCGAAGTGTGGATCGGTGGGTTCTGGAATGAAGAAATATTCTGTTGTAGTGGTTCCGAATTTGGAAAAGATCCTCAGAGAATAAGATCAATGGAGATAATCTGTTGTTGACAGATTCTGAAGGACGGAAGTTTTCCCTTTCTCTCTCTACAGATTGTAGAGAGAAAGCAGAGCCCCCTCGAGGGGTCACCGTTTTTTCTTTACTTGTTTTGTTTAGTTGTATTAGTTTGTTGCTATCTTCTTTCATTTCTAGTGAATTGTAAATTGTAGTTGTATTTAGTTTTACTTTATGGATTGCTCACCTATAACTTTTGGTTTTTGGAATTTGAGGGGTCTTAATGACCCTCTCAAACAAAGGGAGGCTAAAACTTGGGTTTTAAAGAATAAATTATCTCTAGTGGGACTCATTGAACATAAACTCAAAGAACCTAAATGATAAGTAGGACACACCTAAGAAGCTCAGCACTACCAGACTTGCGGATTTGGAGAGTGCGAGCTAGCTCCACCAAACCCTTATGGGGGCTTACGGGGAGTAGAGCTATAACCTTCCAACTCCGTCCCCCAGACGAAGCTTAAAGGAAATCCAAGGACCAGCTCTGGCCCCTAGCTTCAACGGGAAGCATGACGTTTACGGTATCACACGAGAAATATACTTATTCCGATAAAGATGCCACGACAAAAAGGATAAATCCTAAGGGATAAAGGAAGGGTAAGATAAGCCCAAAATGCCAAAGATATGCATGATCATAGATGGGTATGGAATTCCTAGCTAAGGCAGGAATCCCATAGACTCCTAGCTAAGGCGGGATTCCACACTCCTCAGAGAGGAGATCCGGTACCTACGAGGTATGGTCCTACGAGGACTCAAACTCCAACTACAATGCCTATAAATATAGCATTCGAACTCCAATACCAGGTACGAACTCTACAACAGAGAATCTCAATTCCTCCACCAAATAATAAGGATTCTACTGACTTAGGCATCGGAGGGTGGTAGGCACGCCACCACACCGGTGACTTAAGTTATTAGCTTTGTTTTACAGGTCTAGGTCGGAGCTGTCATCAAAGCAGCTTCATCAGCTGGCGCCGTCTGTGGGAAACGACTTTTTCCTTATGGTGAACGGCTTTGTATGGTAGAGACCCGATCAAGCAGAACGACAATGGCTTCAGATCCCGAACGAACGGGTATCCACGACGCCGCAAAGGCCGCCGCCTCTGCCAAAACTGCCAAGGCAGCCGAAGTAGCCAGAGCAGCAAAAGCCGCCAAGGCCGTTGCCGTCGCCGAAAAGGCCGCTAAGGTAGCAGAAGCGGCCAAGGCCGCCACGGCAAACCTAGCAGAAGGTAATCAAATGACCCCAGAAAGCGTTTGCCCATAAGCAAGAGCAGATAAAAACTTTAACTCAAGGGTTACAGACTGCGATGCAGGAAAACACGAACTTACGAAAGCAAATCTCCGAGCCAAGTATCCCGAGATTGCAAAACAGTCGCCACGGAGACGACGAGGACATGGAGGAAGGCGAATCCAGTGAAAAGGAAAGCCAAAACCGAAGAAAATATAGTAAGCCACCCCTAGAGAAGTCGCCCCACGAGCAGGAGGCGATACTCAAGATGCAAAACCAGATCGAAGGATTAATGAAGCATGTCAAAGCACAAACCCCTGCCATGGTAGAGGAGTTGGTGCAAAACATGGATTCACCTTTTACACCTCAAGTCATGGGGCATCCTCTTCTAAGGAAGTTTAAAATGCCCCAATTGGAAACATTTAATGGCTCCACGGACCCGTTAGATCATCTGGAAACATATAAATCCTTGATGCCCCTACAAGCAGTGCCAGACAAGGTAATGTGTCGAGCATTCCCAGTAACCCTCAGGGGAAGTGCCCGAGCATGGTTCAACAAGCTCCCACAGGGAAGTATACATAGCTTCAAAGAGCTTAGCACGAGCTTTGTAAGTTACTTCATTGCTGGCCAGCGCTACGGCAAACCAGCAACGCATCTCTTGACGGTGAAACAAGGAAGATGGGAATCATTAAGAGAATACACCACCAGGTTTAATAAAGAGGTGGTCCAAATAGTTGAAGCCGACAATAACATGAGCATAACTGCATATATTGCTTGATTGTATTCAAGACAATTCCGATACCTTGTGCCTCAAGAGCCACCAAAAACCATGGCGGAGCTCATGCTCAGAGCTAAGAAGCACATGAATGCAGAAGAAGATGTCTACGCAAGGCGTACACGTATGGTTTTGATCCTCAAACAGGACCATCACAGATTGGCGAATTCCCTCCAACAGACAAGAGGAGGAGAGAAGCTGTCCGCAAGTTAGGAGGTGAACCAAAAAACAAAAAGGTGGACTCAAAGTCATCTCCGAAGAGAGGAGTAGCCAGAGGGCTGCCCCAAGGAAAGTACAAGCAGTTTACTCCGCTCATAGCCACGGCAGAGCAAATCCTCAGCAATCTGCAAGACGATCCAGACCTCAAGTGGCCTGGCAAGCTGAGAACCGATCCTAACAGGAGACCTCGGGATAAATACTACAGGTTTCACAGAGACCACGGACACAACACAGATGACTGCATTGACTTGAAACAACAGATTGAGGATCTAATTCAAAAAGGGAGACTTCAACGTTTTGTAACAAAAAAGCACCAGAAACAACCCAGGAGGGAAGACACAAACAAGGAGGGTAGAGACGGCACTACCCCCCGGTCAGGTCCCATTGGAGAGATCAAGGTCATCCATGGAGAATTTGCTGAAGGTGTATCTAAGAAAACTGAGGACAGAGGAACATTTGGAGGTTAACACAATTAGCCGACCAAGTAAATTTCAAAGAAAAGAGGAAATACCTATAATATTCTCAGAAGAGGATGTCAAGGGAATTCAAATTCCCCATGACGACCCTCTGGTTATAACCATTGTCGTGGCAAACTACCTCAAACGAAGAGTGTTGATCGACAGCGGAAGCTCAGCCGATATACTCTACCTCCATGCATATGACCAATTAAAGGTTGGACGAGAAAGGCTAAGGCCTATGGCTTCACCACTAGTTGGGTTTGCAGGTACGCCTGTTTACCCAGCTGGTCAGATAGCACTACCAATTACTATGGGAGAGGAGAGAAATCAAATTACGCGTATGATTGATTTCATAGTAGTCGACTGCCCCTCGGCATATAATGCAATCCTAGGAAGGACGACTTTGAACAAGATTGGGGCAATAATCTCCACGTACCATTTGATGATAAAATTCCCAACGTCAGAAGGAGTTGCCTGTGTCAGAGGAGATCAGAGAGCAGCACGAGAATGTTACGTTACTTCACTCAGAGGAGCTAACATCACCATGAACATAGGGAGTCTCGACACTCGGGATGAAGAAAAGCTCCAACATGGAGAACCCGTAGAAGAGCTTGTGGAAGAACTTCTGGAGTCACGGCAACCAGGAAAGATAGTGAGAATTGGAACAGGATTGAGCACGGCTGCAAAGTCGGAGCTACTGCAATTGCTACGAAAGAATAAAGACGTTTTTGCGTGGTCCCATGAAAACATCCCTGGAATTGACCCAAATGTCATATCTCATAGGCTGAACGTTGACCCCACAGTGCGTCCTGTTAAGCAGAAGAAAAGAACCATTGCTCCGGAACGAAATGAAGCTGCAGCCAAGGAGGTAGATAAGCTCATACAAGCAGGGTCCATACGTGAAATTCTTTACCCCGACTGGCTAGCCAACGTGGTCATGGTGAAGAAAGCTAATGGTAAATGGAGAATGTGTGTAGATTTCACCGACCTCAACAAAGAATGTCCAAAGGATAGCTTTCCTCTCCCAGGGATTGATTCATTGGTAGATTCTACTCCCGGACATGAACTCCTTAGCTTTATGGATGCATTTTCAGGATATAATCAAATCCAAATGCATGAAGGAGATCAAGAAAAAACCTCATTTATCACCGACAGGGGATTATATTGCTACAAAGTAATGCCCTTTGGTCTCAAGAATGCAGGGGCGACATACCAGAGGTTGGTTAACAGGATGTTCAAACAACAGATCGGACACAACGTAGAAGTATACGTGGATGACATGCTGGTTAAAAGTGCTAAGGCACATAACCATGGTGCGGATTTGGAAGAAACCTTCCAGGTTCTCAAAAAATACCGAATGAAGCTCAACTCAACAAAATGTACTTTTGGAATCTCGTCATGGAAGTTCTTAGATTTCATGGTGTCTCAAAGAGGGATCAAGGCAAATCCTGAAAAGATTCAGGCTATACTCGCCATGCGTTCACCACGGAATATCAAGGAGGTCCAAAAGCTCATAGGACGAGTTGCAGCTTTGAGCAGGTTTATCTCACGAGCAACTGATAAGTGTCAAACATTCTTTAAGGTTCTGAAAAAAGCCTTTGAATGGACAACCACGGAGGAAACAACTTTCGCCCAATTGAAGGAGTATTTAGCATCACCACCGCTGCTGAGTAGGACCCAAGATGGGGAGACTCTACTCCTGTACTTAGTTGTCTCCCCTCAAGCCGTCAGCACGGTTTTCATTCGGGAAGAGTAGGGAACCCAACTCCCAGTGTACTATACCAGCAGGGCGCTACGGGGAGCTGAATTAAGATACCCCAGAGTTGAAAAAATAGCCTTTGCAATGGTGATAGCAGCCAGAAGGCTACGGCCATACTTCCAGGCGCATCCAATCAAAGTGCTAACAGACCAACCACTTCGAAGAATTCTCCACTCCCCAGAGACATCAGGCCGGCTAATTCAGTGGTCAATAGAGCTTGGCGAATTTGATATAGAGTATAAGCCTCGAACTGCCATCAAGGCGCAGGTGCTGGTAGATTTACTTGCAGAATACACATATCCAGAGCCAGAGGAGCTCCCCAAAGAAGAACCCAAACCTTGGGTCCTTCAGGTTGACGGATCAACAACCGGAGAAGCAAGCGGAGCTGGCTTAATTCTAACATCTCCGAAAGGGCAACGCCTTAGCTACGCGCTTAGGTTTGAGTTCAAGACAACCAACAATGAGGCTGAATATGAAGCCCTAGTGGTTGGACTGGAACTGGCAAGTGCCGTTGGAGCTAGCCATGTGCTAGCCAAAAGCGATTCACAGCTAGTCGTGGGACAAGTCCTCGAGAATACACCGTCAAGGAAGAAGTAATGCAGAAGTATGTGGATAGAGTGAAGGCCCAAGTTGCAAAACTACAAAACTTCAATATTGTCAGAATCCCAAGGGAGGAAAACAATGAAGCAAATTATTTGGCAAAGCTGGCCACGGCCAAAGAGGATGTTATTCCACGGAATACACCTATAAGATACTTAGAGTTGCCAAGTATCTTCTCCCCAGATATACAAGTTCAAGCTATCAATTACAGTGACTAATGGACAGGTCCCATAGTTGATTACATAACTAATGGGGCACTACCAGATGATAAGGGCAAAGCTAGGCAGCTCAAGATAAGAACTGCAAAGTACCTGATGATGGGAGATGTGCTATATAGAAGAAGTTTCTCATTACCCTACCTAAGATGTCTGACACAAGCTATGGAAGAGGTCCACCAAGGAGTATGTGGGGATCACCAAGGTGGCCACATGTTAGCCTACAAACTCCTCAGGTTGGGATACTACTGGCCCAGCATGCAAAAGGATTGCAACTCTATGGTCCGAAAATGTGAAAAGTGTCAACGCTTTGCAAATATCATTCACAGATCACCTACGGTTTTAACCCCAATGAAAGGACCTTGGCCATTCCCCCAATGGGGATTAGACCTAATTGGCCCGCTTCCCATGGCAGCAGGCCAGGTCCAATATGCCATAATAACTGTGGATTACTTTACAAAGTGGGTCGAAGCTAAGGCACTGGCCACAAACAGCGGAGGTTACGATTGACTTTTTATGGAAGTTAATTATTAGCCGATTTGGATTGCCACGAGTCATAATTACGGATCGAGGGAAACAATTTGACAATGCCCAGTTTAAAGCATACTGTATTTCCAAGGGAATACATGTGCATTATGCCTCTAAGGCTCATCCAAAAGCTAATGGGCAGGTCGAAGTTACGAATCGAACCATCAAAAAGGGGATTAAAAAGAGGCTGCGAGAGGCCAAAGGAACCTGGCCAGACGAACTTTATAATGTGCTATGGGCATATCAAACAACACCTCGAACTGCAACTGGAGAAACTCCATATTCTCTTGCATTTGGGGCAGAAGCAGTAGTCCCCATTGAAGTGGAACTCCTCAACTACAGGACCGCAAGCATCGACCACCAAGAAAACCAGGAAGATCTCAGGGCTGAGCTAGACCTCTTGGAAGAAACAAGGGAAACAGCAATGGCCAAAATGGCCGTCTACCAGCAAAGAATGGTCAAGTACCATGAAGCACGAGTTAGGCCAAGAAGCTTTCATACTGGTGATCTAGTTCTAAGGAAAGTAGATCCCACCGGAAGGAAGGTGGGCAAGCTCGGCCCAAATTGGGAAGGCCCCTATCAGGTCTTACACCATGTCAAAGCTGGTGCATACAGGCTCGCAACCCTAAGGGGAAAAGAGCTACTAAACTCATGGAATGCAGAGCATCTCAAGAAATATTACAAGTAGGTGCTTACTATTGAAGTTTATTTCTGTTTTTTAGAAGTTTCATTTCTATTTTTAGGAAACTTTCAGTTTTCAATAAAGCTTTAGCAGCAAAGATGTTTTTAGGACCACGTGTTCTACTTATGAGCCCATGAGGCCAATAAAATTCCCCACGAAGGACAATTGTTTGCTTTTCCTCCTATACGCATGATTAGAAAAGAGAAGCAGAAAAATAAAACTCAAATTTTATTAATAACTCCACACCCTAAGGGATGTGGACAGCTTTTTACATAAAAACTTTGTGGGTAAAACTCACAAAGTTACAACCTAGTCACTACCTCCCTCCCTTGGAGGGGAGGGAATAGGAGGCGCCGGTTGCCCTCGGAAAGCTTCCAACTGGTCCCAGTTGGCTATCAGCACCATGCAGATCGTCTTCTCCATGACAGAAATAGATTCTGCCATGGCCTCCATCTTCGAAGCCAGCCCATCAATGGCTGCCTTCAAGTGTTGCAGTTCTTGACGCAAGTCAGAGATTTGCTCTTCGTTCGCCATCACAAAGTGAGAATTGATTATGGAATGAAGAGTAATCTCTGAGACTTATTGGTATTTATAGCAAAAGTTAGACGGTTCATTAACCGCTTGCTGAACCAATTAGCATGATCATAATCAAAGCTGTGGGTAAACCGCCACCTCAAACTGCTTAGAATAATGGGAAGTTAAACATCCGATTACCTCGGGCAGTTGAAATGACTGCTTTCAAATTAAAGCAACAAATTTAAAACCCCAAGGGCTAGTTTGGTGTGTTACAAGCACGTAATTAATTCGACGCAGCACAGCTATGCAAAATGAAGAGCTCAGGAATAATACCCAAGCTCATAGACGTAGCACTACTATGCAAAATAAAAAGCTCAGGAATAATATCCAAGCTCATCGACGTAGCACTGCTATGCAAAATAAAGAGCTCAGGAATAATATCCAAGCTCATCGATGTAGCACAGCTATGCAAAATAAAGAGCTCAGGAATAATATCCAAGCTCCTGGACGTAGCACAGCTATGCACTCTACGAAATCATAACTCACCCAATTGGTATCCCAAGGGAACTCAAATAAGCATCTCCATTGTTTGAGCACAAACGATGAACACTCTTAGGGGAGTAAAATGTGGTATATCTATGCAACAAAAAAGCAAGTATTTAAACAAAATTCCTAGCTTAACAGGCACATGAATCTGCAAAAGCAAGCAAAAGAACACAAAGACTATATGGAATTACCATAGCACAAAGTGAAAGCATCCTTTCATTAAAAGCATATCCTTTCATCCCACCTGTACCTGTCATCCAAAGTGAAATAGCCTCTAACAGGCTCCAAAAAATGATCTCATTAAGATCATCACCAGCAACCATCAAATAAAGTTTTCAAGGTCGCCTAACTAGTCGAGAGTTAAGGCCAAACCTAACGGCCACTCCCAAAGAAACACGGTCCAAAATACGAAAGTATTGAAAGGTGTTTAGTTACAGACCCAAATGAATTTAAAGTTTCAAAGTCCCAAGGTAGGACTGTCAACAGCCTGCCCATCACCAGATGATAGGCCAGGAGGTGTTACTGCTGAAATTGGAGATTCGAGAGGAAGAGAGACTTTCTCTGGAGATTGGAGAAGGGAGACAATTGATGAACTCGGAACGAATGTATCTTTCGACGCTGCATCATCACCTTCCTCTTCCTCCTTCCGTCCCCCGTCAAAGCTAGAAGGCCCCTCTTCGTCATCAACTTCGAATTTGGAAAAATCCAAATTTGGAAAGGCTAAGGCCGCTCGGCTCCTCATGGCTTCGAACCCATCAAAATATTGCTGGGTTATGTCCGAACGGTACTCAGGGGACTGTAGGAAGAGTTCAATGGCTTCCCTTCGAGCATTCTTCACCTTCTCAAGCATCCCCTGGCTCATGGCCCTATATTTCTCCATCTCCACGTCCCATTCAAAAAATTTCTGCTCCAAACCTCGAGCAGCTACCACGGCAGTATCTCTCTCCACCTCTAGCTCTTTTTTTAGCTTCAAAGCAGCATCTCTCTCGGTTGTAGCCTTTTGAAGCTCTGCAGTCATGGAAGCGCCCTGTTTTGTAAGTTTAAAGTTGGCCTCCGTAAGGTTAACCACCTACTTGCCCAAGCTATGGCTCTGAGAGGTAAGATATCGACCACGGGCCGCAGCCTGCCAGAACAGAAGAAGAGTCAGAAAAGAAAGCAACGGATCATAAAATGATGAGGCAGAGAAAGGGAGCATACCATGGCTAACTCAACTAACATTTGCTCCCCAACCACTTGGAGGGACATCTCCACCATTAGTTCTTTATCAGTTGCGTAAAGCAACCCAGAAACACGCTCAAGAGCTTCCTGACAATTACCCAAAATAGAAGGACCAACAGAGACCTTCAACTTCTTTGTAGAAGGAGTACTTCCCACTACTGTGCCCTTCACTTTTCTCTTTAATTTCTCAGCATCTTCGTTAACAGTATGCTCACCCAGCAAGTCAGAAGTGGGAAGGTCAGCATCCAAGAAGCTATCAACGTTCAGCTCCTTCTGGAGACGAGAGCTTTTCCTTTTCGGAGCCACGGCCCCAGATGACAGTTTGACCCTCTCAGCTTTCAATTGGGCCAGTAAGGCTTTATCCATCTTTGGTGCCATCTCTTCACCTTCACCCTCTTCTTCTAAAAAGAAAAAGAAATGGAAACAATGAGAAGGTCAGCAGACAATAAAACACCAAAATGGAGACATAAAATACCTCTAGAAAGAGCTAAGGCCTCATGAGATGTCTCTAGGCCCAATAAGTAAGTAGCTAAAGACTCTGGTGTTACAAGCAACCCCCAGCTATGAATTTCATAGTCTTGGGCTAATCTAAGCTCTGCCTCAATAGCCGAGGTCAAAGGGAATGAGGCACGAGCTGTGAAGGGATAAAAAAGGAAACCATTAAGGGTAAAGAACATTCCATGAAACTCAAAAATAAGAAAGGAGCTATGGCTTACAACTGGTAATGGGAACCCCCCATTTACATGGAATGCGCTGCGTATAAAATCCAACCTCCCAGCTCGGGAGCTCCCATCCATCACCCCCAACAAAAAAGAATTTATCCTTCCAGTTCTTATGAATGCTAGGAAGATCAGTAATTAACTCTCCTCCGCCAGGCCTCTTGGAAAAATAATACCACCCGGTGCCCCCAAGGGCTTCCTTTATAGAGAATTGATTGAGGAATGAACCTTTGGATAGGGGAGTGAGACCATCCGACATAGCTCCCCAAAGGGCGGCATAGCCAATCAACAGACGCCAAGAATTAGGAACAATTTGGCCTGGAGCTAAACCTAAAAAACTTAACATTTCCCTAGCCACGGCAAGGAAGGGCAA
Source organism: Rhododendron vialii (assembly GCF_030253575.1). Lineage (NCBI taxonomy): Eukaryota > Viridiplantae > Streptophyta > Magnoliopsida > Ericales > Ericaceae > Rhododendron > Rhododendron vialii. The sequence goes on along the minus strand of NC_080561.1, from coordinate 23,795,603 downwards.
TCATAGACCTCCTTCTAAGGCCCCAACATATAGACATGTTTCGTTCTTAATATAGGAACAAGCCCGCTCGGATTCAGAAGGTTTCCTAAGAATAACAGAAGAAGGAATCGAATAGCGGACTCGAAGAATGGCCAGTTCCTCATTTGTAACTATCGACACAATGGTTGAAGTAGAAAAAGAGGGGCGCCCCCGGGACCCCTCAGAGGACTAACAGTCAGGGAAGAAACCCTAAGGTTACTCGACTGGCCCAAATCAACTGAAGCCCTAAAACCACTACGACGACGCATCGAGACCTTCTCTTTTACAGTCGACTCTTCAGCGTTAAGAATCGACGAAAAGTTAATAAAACCCTCTGACATTAGGGTTCTGACAGAGAATCGTGGGTACAAAGATGTAGATAGATAAAAGAGGTCACGAAAAACCCTATTCTGAATAACAAGGGAGTAAGGTGCGAAATCCTCTATGAAAGGGGAATACAGATTAATACAGGAAAAACCTACCAACCTAGCACAGATAAACTCCCCCGGCGCGACCTACGATGGGCCTGTGATTTCTACACTAGAGGGAGAATCCAGCGTAAAAGAGAGGAAAGAATAGCAAAGAAAGAGGAGCGTACCTATGGGGGACGGGCTTTAACAGGATGACGAAGAAGAACGACGAAGAAGGATCTCACGCGAAAAATTGCTTGAAAAGATTCGAGCGCCTCTCTGATAATGATTGATCAAAAGCAATGAGAAGTTTAAAAGGTCAGCATCAATCTCAAGAACGTTTCCTAGATCTTCGTTGTCCTGAAAATCGGAATAGCAAGAAATCTCGACACTTGTCCCATGACAGGACCCGCGTGTTTAAAACCTTTTGTAAAACAGAAAAGAGTGGTAACCGCCATTTAAGCTTTTTCAATGTTCCCAACCTCCAAAGCAAACCTGGAGCTTAGGAACAGGGGAGTACTTGATAAGTAGGACACACTTAAGGAGCTCAGCACTACCAGACTTGCGGATTTGGGGAGTGCGAGCTAGCTCCACCAAACCCCTATGGGGGCTTACGGGGAGCAGAGCTATAACCTTCTAGCTCCGTCCCCCAGACGAAGCTTGAAGGAAGTCCAAGGACCAGCTCCGGCCCCTAGCTTCAACGGGAAGCATGACGTTTACGGTATCACACGAGAAATATAATTATTTCGATAAAGATGCCACGGCAAAAAAGATAAATCCTAAGGGATAAAGTAAGGGTAATATAAGCCCAAAATGCCAAAGATATGCATGATCATAGATGGGTATGGAATTCCTAGCTAAGGCAGGAATCCCATAGACTCCTAGCTAAGGCGGGATTCCACACTCTTCAGAGAGGAGATCCGGTACCTACGAGGTATGGTCCTACGAGGACTCAAACTCCAACTACAATGCCTATAAATATAGCAGTTGAACTCCAATACCAAGTACGAACTCTACAACAGAGAATCTCAATTCCTCCACCAAATAACAAGGATTCTACTGACTTAGGCATCGGAGGGTGGTAGGCACGCCACCACACCGGTGACTCAAGTTATCAGCTTTGTTTTGCAGGGCTAGGTCAAAGCTATCATCAAAGTTGTTTCGTCACCAAAGTTTCTAGAATTGTCAATACTATGCTCCCTCATTGGAGTTAGCAATCACCCCAGTTCTACAATGGGGAGACTCTTGATTTGTTGGAACCCTTTGGTTTTCCAAGTCCAGGTCCTGTGCCAGTCCAGTCAATATATCCATTGTAAGGTGACCACCTTTGATGGCCAATACTCTTTTGTTACCACATTTATTTATGGGGCTAATTGTTACCTAGAGAGACAACAGCTTTGGGCAGAACTACAATAACTCCATGTTGTTACCCCTTGAATGGCCATTCTTAATAAGTTATCTAGTGAGGATAGATTAGTCATGTTTGGCATGAAATCTTCCTCTATTTGTAGTCTGTGTACGCGCGTAGAATCGCATACCCATCTATTTTTTGACTGCCCTGTGGCTACTCAGATTAGGGGAATTTTGTTCCTTAAGACCCCTCATATGGTAGGCATGATTACTTGGCAACAATGGGTAAGTACATTATCCACCTTAAAGGGTAAATCTTTGGCTACCACAATTGCTAAGCTTGTATTCACAGTCTATGTGCACCAGTTGTGGCTTGAAAGGAATCATAGAAAGTTTCAGAATCTTAGTTGCCCTTCGGGAGTGGTTGCTAACAAGATTTCAAAAGAAGTTAGATGTAGGTTGTTGTCCCTCTCCTTCAAGGGGCCGTCTCATTTACTTTCTATGTGGAACATTCATGTTTGATCTAAATATACTTGTGAGATTAAAGGGCACTTTTACTCATATGCTTTCATTTGCAGGTCATAGTTCAAGGGGAGAGCTTTCACTTGCACATTGCTGTTGCTATTTGCATCACTCAAATTCTGAGACACAAAACTTTCATTCAAAATAGATACATTGGGCTCCTAATACTTCTAAGTATTCAGGTAAATATCTTAATCCCTGTGGGCTGCTTTAGCAATTTATGTCAATTGAGTGATCTTACTATATTGTGTGCAACCCAAGTGAGTTGTGTGCTAGTTCCCCAACTTTCTTTGTGAGAGGAGGTAATAACTAGTGGGGGAATAATGTGAGGAATAGTGGAGGGAGTGGAGGTATCCCTGCTCTTATTAATGGATAGAGAGTTGGAGGAGTGAGGTTACGAGGGAATAGGAGGAAAGCACTATACTTACCTAGGGCCTTGGCCTCGATTTTGATATTAATATCAATATCGTTCACTACTATAATTTGGTTACTTGTCATTCACTGTCGTAATCTGTCATAGTGAGATTGTGTACTACATTGTCATTCCTAGGGGGCATGTCCCTAGCAGTATTTTACTTTTGTATTGGCATCTCAAGTACTAGTGACTATTTCTGTGGCAGTTGTTGAAATGGATTCCATTAAGCTAGCTGTTGTACTGTACTGATTACCCACTATATGGTTGTTTTACGCCAAGTTATGGTTGTTCTATCATCTGCTGCTGTTGTTTTGCTGCTCTGGTCCAAGTGATTCAAGTTTTTTCAAGTGTTTTGCTCTTAGTTCTGTTGTCCAGAAAACTGTGACTATCCAAGAATGGGATGTTGTTATTATGCAAATATGTGGGACTCATTTTTCCATTTTGATGTGAAAGGAGTGCTATTTTGTGTTTACTACTACTGTCCAGATGTTTTGGCTTCTGTTATGTAGTCATTGGGTTTTTAGATTATGCCTAACCATCAGGGGTTGTCGGTGGGATCTCCCTTCACAGAGGGGGACGTCCTCTGTATGCCTGCTGTTCTGTTTAGTGATGGATGCAAGAATGTGCTGCTATCTCTGTTGTGTGGCCAAAGACCTAGCTGCTACTGTAGTTGGTTCATGTAGTGCTACTTCTATTTTATACGTTGTTGCTGTTGCTGCTGTTTCTATTATTCTAGCAGCCTTGTTATGTTGCTGCTCTATTGTAATGGGGCTGGCCTAAGAATGAGCTGCTGCTTTTCCGAAAGGCTGCTCTGCTGTTCCGAAGGGCTACTGGTCCAATGGGCTTAATTCAACTTCTGTGTATTCCCTCATTGGCATGTGTTTCTTTCCCATCTTTTAGATGGCCTCGAAACATGTGGATCTCCTATGCTTTGGTCAATATAGCCACTTGGCTTTGGTCAATCTTTTCAATCTTTGATTTTCTTTTTTTTTTCTTTTTCTCCTGGGGTATGCCCCTTATAGGCTGTATATCCGCTTATCCTCTTTTTCTATTTCAAGCTATTTTACCCAAAAAAAAAAAATTTAAGAACTGTTGTATGAACGTGCATAAAACCCAAGAATTTATACACAAGATGTGATTGGAAAAATTAATATCGCAAATAAATCCTTATGTCATACAACCATGATTCAAAAAATAAAACACTAAATCAAAATATAAACATTATTACTCCGAGTTTGAGCTTCATCTACGCCCTAGAGAAGAAATTTAGCTGGACATGGAGAAAATATAAACGATCACGAAGTAATAAAATTCCATGCAAGAGAATAGAGGTTTCGGTAAGTATTAACCAATCCTTAACCCTTTATAGCTCCCTCTCTTACCCAGCTGTGAACGCCAATTGTTGGTTCTGACGCGTTGGAATTTATGCGCAGCTCTCTCCTCTTTTTTGTTCTGTGCATGTATCCCTCGCTCACTGTTCTCGTCCCCTTTATAAGTACTATAGCCGACCCTTTTTTTAATTCCCTCCTCAGTGGGCTCCAAAGCTCTAGTAAAAACCTTTTCTCCAAACTTGGTGGGCCATACCCACTGCCGAGAACGGCTTAGGCCTTCTTCTTTTCTTGGTCCCAAACTCCCTTGGTCAAAAGGGGAATTTTTAGGCCGGCCCTAAAAAGTAGGTTTGGATTTAATTTAGTCCTGACAAAAAATATTCCTTCTTTATTTTAGTCCTTTTTTTTTTTTACTTTTCATGCATTTTTACTATTATACCCATTCCTCTTAACTTTTTGTGTACATGTCAATTTTTAGTAAAATTTATATTTTTAGAATCAACTCCTAACCCATATTATTCCGGACAAAAATACCCTTGGCTATGTGAACTGGCTATGAGAACTGCCAATTCTCATAGCTAGTTAACATAATATTTCGGACAAAAATATCCCCGCCAGTTCACATAATCCGAGTTAACATATTATTTTGGACAAAAATACCCCTAAACTATGATTATGAGAACTGAGGCTATGAGAGCTATATTTTTAGAATCAATTCCTAGTTCATATAATTTCGGATAAAAATACCATCGGCTATGTGAACTGGCTATGAGAACTGTCAAGTCTCATAGTCAGTTCTATGAGAATTGCTTAGTTTTTATAGAGAGCTGGCTATGTAAACTAAGTTATGAGAATTGGCTATGTGAACTACTAATTCTCATAGTCAGTTCTATGAGAACTGTCAGTTTTCGTAGTTCATTCTATGAGAATTGGCTATGAGAAGTGGTTGTTCTCATAGAAAACTAGTTTTGTAAACTGGTTATGAAAACTGGCAATGTGAACTAAAAAATACACAGTTCATATAGTCTTACCACACACTACAATACACAGTTCTCATAAAAAATATATAGTTCTCATAGAAAATACATGATTCTAACAGACAGTTCTCATGAATAATACACAATTTTCATAAAAAATACGCAGTTCTCATAGGAAATACATAACTCTTATAGACAGTTCTCATGAACAACACATAGTTCTCATAGAAAATAGACACATGAACAAAAACAAAAAGGTAATCAAAATCAAATATAATTATAAATGTTTTCACCGTCATGTCCTAAAAAAGTAATCAAAGTAAAAAAGTTAATAGTTCACATAGAAAATAAATTGATTTATCATTGAAAATACACAGTTCTTATAGAAAAATTCATAATTCTCATTGAAAATACTCAGTTTTCATAGACAGTTCTCATAGAAATACACAATTCTCATAGAAAAATCAACAGTTCTCATAGAAAATACACAGTTCTCATAGAAAAATTCACCTTTCTCATTGAAAATACACAGTTCTCATAGACAGTTTTCATAAAAAAATTCACATTTCTTATTGAAAATACACAATTCTCATAGACAGTTCTTATTGAAAATACACAATTCTCATAGAAAAATTCACAGTTCTCATAGGAAATAGACAGTTCTCATAGACAATACACATTTCTCATAAAAAAAAATACACAGTTTTCATAAAAAGTACACAGTTCTGATGAGCAATACACACGAACAAAAATTGAAAAAAAAAACGTATGAATTAGATTGTTAAGCTTTGTGCGTCTTTACTCTTGCCTAAGAACATAGCACAAAGGGGATCTCAATTTGTATTCATTTCTGATTGGTGAATAAAAACTCACCATTGAAGGCTCCATGTCCAATATTTGTTAAATCTGCAAATTTCGCAGCTCCGGCCATACGGAGAAATATAAACGTATGACATCGATCACCACCGCTGCATCAATCGATCACCACCGCCGTCGATCGGCCAGAGCCCATCATCTTGAGCCTCCGCTGCCCATCATCACCACCCCCTTTTCTATCCGATTGATCATCAGGAACCAATTCAAAGATACCTTTCGTAGCAATTAATCCTGTCATTGATACCTCTTCATTTGGTTCAAAGATTTCATATTCCGTTTCAAGGAATGGAGGCGTGCAAGTGAGCGGTTCAATTGGGTGCGTATTCCGGAGGATGAAGAGCACAATGAGGAAAGTCGCAGAGATACTGTCGTTGCAGAGCAGCAGCAACTGGATATGTTTTTAGATTACCTTCTCGATTCGCCCATCCAAGAACACGAATTCTCATCGGAGAGGAAACGGTGGCAACTCTGTTGAAATCGTTGACTTATCCGACGGCGGCAAGAATGCGAATTCTAGTCGGAGAGGAGACGGCAACCGTGGTTGGCGCTGCTCCATCGGTGGAGGGAGAGCGAGAGAGAGGTGTTGGTGACAGTGGTTTAGAGAGAGAGAGAGAGAGAAAGGAGGGGTTTCAATTTTACATTTACTGTGGAGTGGAACAGGGGCAAAAAAGTCTTGAAGTAACATAACCGAGCCATCTAGCTTCGGTAAAAAATATTTAGGGTTGTGATCAAACCAAACCTAAAAAGGAGGACCGGCCTCTAATTTTCTAAAATAAAAGGGAATTTTTAGGCCGGCCCAAAAAATTAGGCTCAAACCTAATTCAGTCCAGCACAAAATATTCTATACCCCCTTTAGTCCCGGCACTACATTGTGGACAAAAATACTCCTCGCGGGTCAAAACAAGCATCCGGGATCCTCTCGCGGGTCAAAAATACACCTCGCGGGTCACGTTCCCGAACCCTCTCCATACGGCTCAACAAAACCCTCTCTCTCCCCAACCACTACAGAACCACCCTAACTCTACCGCTACAGAACCCTAACTCTTCCGCTCAACAGCGCTTTCTCTCTCTCTCTCTCTCTCTCTCTCTCTCTCTCTCTCTCTCTCTCTCTCTCTCTCTCTCTCTCTCTCTCTCTCTCTCTCGTGCAATCGATCAGGCAACAACATTTCAATATGGCAAAAAAAGGTATGTACATTAAAGACTATCGAAAGTCTATGCGAAATTTCTATGCGAACTGTAAAATATGTATATGAGAACCCTAACTCTCATAAACGTGTTGTGTCTATGTGAAGTATGTGTTTTCGAGTTATGCGAACTGTGTGTAGGGTTCTATGTGAACTGTTCTCGATCAGCTCCTTCAAGGACGAGACTGGCCAGTTATCCTACGGCGAAGAGGTTAGGATAATGAGCACTTTCGATGGTTTCGCTTTAGGTTTTTCATTTTTGAGTTTTTAATATGAGAGTTGTGTATTATACATGACATCTGTTTATGAGAACTGTGTATTTTTCTACTGGAACATTGTATTTTCCTATGAGAACTGTTTATTTTTCTATGAGAACTGTGTACTATACCTATGATGAGACAACGTAAACACTCTATCTAACTTTTGTTCATATATTTAACGGGACACAAGAAGACTTACAAGATTTGAACTGTGTATTCTGTTCCGAAAGAATACGTTTTTAAAAAGTTACACGTCATCATACTTATCCATGAGAACTGTGTATTATACATGAGTTTTGTCTATGAGAATTGTGTATTTTCTACTGGAACATTGTATTTTTCTATGAGAACTGTGTATTTTTCTATGAGAACTGTATATTTTTATATGAGAACTGTGTATTATACATGACATTTGTCTATGAGAACTGTGAATTTTTCTTCTGGAACATTGTATTTTTCTATTAGAACTGTTTATTTTTCTATGAGAACTGTGTATTATACATGAGATTTGTCTATGAGAATTGTGTATTTTCTACCTGAGCATTGTATTTTTCTATAAGAACTGTGTATTTTTCTATGAGAACTGTGTATTTTTCTATGAGAACTGTGTATTATACATGACATCTGTCTATAAGAACTGTGTATTTTTCTATTGGAACATTGTATTTTTCTATGAGAACTGTTTATTTTTCTATGAGAACTGTGTACTATACCTATGATGAGCCAACGTAAAAACTCTATCTCAATTTTGTTCATATATTTAACAGGGCACAAGAAGACTTACACACAAGATTTGAAAACTTCTTACGAGATTAGACCAAGAACACTAACAATGGAGGAGGCATGAGTCATTACAAGATCGAAAACTCAAACTGACAGGCCAGCAACCTCCATAGTTAGCCAATCATCACAGTACTCTTCGCAAACTCGGGGAAAGAAACGACAAAGACCAAAATAGGAAAAGGTTGCCAAGAAACGCCAATGGCTTACCCAACAATCTGAATCTGAACCAGACTCCCCAATCCAGACCCAAAAGCAAACCCAACGAAAAAAACATCAGAGCCCAAAACAGAAAAAGAAGGCCACGAAACAAGAATCAGAATCAGAATCAGAATCACAACCAGACTCCCCAACCCAGACCCAAAAGCAATGCACATTTAGGTCCAATGTAATAGGAACAGTGGGGCTATTGTCAAAACTGAACTTGAACAATGCCCACTTAGAGCTCTTGAAACAAACACCGTTTTGGATGCTGATTGATGCCATTAGGAAAGGCAAGTTAGCGGAAAAAGCTTGCATGAAGCACGATAAAACCATCCTGAGTATCATTCAGAACTATGATACCAATGACAGCAAGTTCCTCATTGGTGGTAAGAAGGTTGCCATAACAAGGAATGACATCAAGCTAATCTTTGGAATAGCTTGTGGGAACAAACAAATAGGAGATTTGAACAAGAAGAAAAGTGATGTTGCATTTGCAAAAAAAAGGGGGATCCAGGAGGCAATGATTGGTAGTAAAAAGATGAAAGATATGATCAATGAAATACTGCAAAAAAAAGAGGAATCCATAACTGAAGAAGACATCCAAGATGTAATCCGCCTTGTATGCATGTTCATTTGCCTGACGTTGTTCTTCTCCACATCAGGAGTCACCATTGCATGGACATATGTGCATTGCATGGAAAAAATAGAAGAAATAAAAGACTACGACTGGGCACAATCCATTGCAGAAACATTGAATACATCAATGCACAAGTTCCATGACAAACCAAGAGATGCAACAGGATGTGTGGTGGCATTGATAGTAACTTAAATCTATTTTGCTATGAGAAGTATTTTTGGGTATTCTAATAATTTTCTTTTATTCTAATAATTTCCTTTTACCTGTTTTTGCAGTACTGGATTTGTGAACACACGGATTTGATTGCACGACCAAAAAATGAAGCAATTCCAAGACTACTAAACTGGAACACCTCAGACCTGAAAAAAAAAAGAATTGATGATTTTAAAGATTTGAGCAATCTCAACATTACGGTATATACACTAATCAAATTGCTTAACTTGGACACGAAAATACACACTTCTCATAGAAAATTACACACTTCTCATAGATAAATACACACTTCTTATAGCAAAAACACAGTTCTCATACTGCAAAATACACACTTCTCATAGCAAAAAACACAGTTCTCATACAAAAACACACACTTCTCATACACAGTGCTCATAGAAAAAATACACGGTTATCATATGAAAAACACAATTCTCATACAGAAAATTACACACTTCTCATAGATAAATACACACTTCTTATAGCAAAAACACAGTTCTCATACTGCAAAATACACACTTCTCATAGCAAAAACACACTTCTCATACAAAAAAACACACTTCTCATACACAGTGCTCATAGAAAAATACACGGTTATCATATGAAAAACACAATTCTCATACAGAAAAATACACACTTCTCATACACAGTTCTCAATAAAAATACACAATTCTGATTGTGAGTTCACATCTTTCAGGTATATGAGGAAGAACTTCAAGAAACATGTCAAGAGGCTCAAGTCTACAGCATGCGACACCCAGAAGTTGTAGATGACAATGACAGGGAAACTATATCACAGATGATGCAGCATACACAATCTCCTCAAAGTCTGGCACTACGACTTGATGAGATACACTTAACTGAAAAACAGCAAACATCTCCTCTTGTGTCAACATCATCTCCTGAGAAACAACAAGCAATGTTCTCACAATCACAATCAGGCGAGACTATGGTTCCAAGTACCTACCAACCTGTGGAATCCATTAATTTCAGTCATGGCCTAATTAAATAGCACAACTAGATGGGTAAATTCTGTGACAGCTTACTGGAGAACAATGATCAAGTTATCATCAAGGATCTCCAGCAACAAGTCCAATATATTCAGAATCAAAAACAAATACTTGAACAACAAAACCACGGACTTCAAAAGGACAAGGATACAATGAAAAATGAGCTGGAGGAAATGCAAAAAGAACGGGATGCAATGAAATAAAAGCTGCAGAAGATCGTAACTATGTCCAACACAATGTTGCAGGCCCAAGAACAACACAAGTTCCTTATAGAGAAGACTGCAGTCTTGGAAAAGGACAGCGACACAATGAAAAATCAGCTGTTGGAAATGGAAAAAGAAAGGGATTCACTGGAACAAAAGCTACAGAAGATGGATACTGTGTCAAACATTTTGAAAAAGGACAGGGATGAAATGGAAAAACAGCTGCTGGAAATGAGAAAAGAAAGGGATGAATTTGAAAAACAGAAACATATGATGCTGCAACAATTTGAAATTGAGAAGAACAAAATCAAAAAGGCCCTTACGATGCAAATTGAATCCCTAATGACCGAGAAGGGCCAGCTGCAAAAGTATCATAGCACAACTGAACAAAGGCAAAAGGCTATAATTGTTCAAAAAGATGCAGAAATACGCAGCCTAACCAACAAGCTTTCCCTCACCAGCAAGCTTTCTGTCCAACCGCAACATACCAAAGAACCTCAAAAGCAGTTACCGGTTCTCGAGACTGATTCCTCTTTGCTCACACAAAGAAGTGAGGAAGCAATACATAACATCACACAAACAAACACTGATCAGAAGATTGAGCAAGTGGTCCATGAAGTTACACAACTATATGCTCATGCCGGGAAAAATTCTGAAGGGGACAACAAAGATGATAATGCAAAACAAAGACCACGAAGGCAAAAAATGGATGACAACTATTACTATGGTTCAATCACAAAGGATGGTCGCAAAAAAGAACAAATTGTCCTTGTCGAAAGTGACGAGCCACAAGCAGAAATCAAGAAAATTGATGACAAGATTCCTCCCCTAGGAAAAAAGGCAGACATTGTCCTTGCCTTGCTACCTGACGAATGCCAAGAAACGATCAGAAAATTTTGGGAACTCGAAGAGGGATGGTAAAAATGCTAAACCCAACAATTTACTAATGTTATGTATATCATTTCAAATTAGCTAATGTTATGTATATCATGCAGTACGCACATATGGGATTGTGAATTAGATGATCTGCGCATATATCAAGAAGATGTGAGGTTTTTGCTATGTGATCGAGAATTAACAGGCCAGGTAACACAATAAAAAAAGAAGCAACTCTCTTTCTGTATTTTAAGAGAAGTGTATATGAGATTTGTGCTTTTGTATGAGAACTGTGTTTTTTCTATCAGAACTGTGTTTTTTCTATCAGAACTGTACGTGATAAACAAATACTTTTTACATTCTGATACAGCCAATAGATGCCTACGTCCATTTGCTGACTACAACACTACAACCACCAACATCTGGACCATCCTTTTCATTGGGAATAGAAGATTCCCAACAAGATATGCCGTTTGTCTTCAACAGCTTTTCATCAGTAAGAAAAGCAAGCATTCTCTCACAATTCATGTAGCATACACTCACAGTTAAGAGGTTGCCTAATTATCTTCTTTCCAAACAGACCTTCCTTGGAGGTGATCAAAACTCAGCTAACAGAGCACTTGATGTCGTCCACTCAAAGATTTTGAACACCAGAACAATCCTTATCTCAATATTTGGTTCAAACCATTATACTTTGCTTGAGCTAGACACCATTGACCAAGAATGGAGGTTCTACAACTCCATCCACAGACAAGGGAGAAGAGATAAATACTGTGAAGCAACTGCCAATCCTGGTAACATAATCCCTCCTTATTCTAAGAAAAATATATGAACTCTTTCAACTGTGTATTGTAGTCTACGTGAACAAACTATGTGAAATGTGTATCGTTAATGTATCCATGATCATATTCTGTAACAGAGAAAGAATGTCACGAACTACATCAACCAACAATGCAAGAAGAAGATTAAAACCTCTGCAAAGCTCGTGGACGATGCACCACAACAAGAACCAGGCTCGTAAGTATCCTTCAACTACCAAAACTAGTCACTGCATCTTATATAAGCCCCTAACATTAGTCTTGTATTCACAGGGTTGATTGTGCAGTTGTTGTTGCCTACGTCATTCGCCAAAAGCTAATGAAAAAACCAATTCAAAGCGACCTTACAAAGCAACAATGCCTTCAAATGAGAGTTGATATTGTGCAAGCATTTGTCAGTGACCCGAAGAGATCATGGACTCCAGAGATCTATCATAATAGGATGGAAAATCTCAGACTGCAAAAATATTATGACGACCAGGAGCTTCTTGAAGAGAAGAAAAAAAATTCATAGATTCAACTTACTCATCAAAGTTGGTAGTGGTGTTGTTCATCAGTTGTATAGTGGTTAATGAGTTGTTTAGTTTACTGGTAAATGAAGATATACAATCTCAGACTGCAAAAATAGTTTTGGAAGTGAAAGTAGTGCAGATGGGTAATGACATGGGGGAGGTGATGTTCATGACTTGTATAGTGGTTAATGCGTACTGTTCAGTTTAGTGGTTAATGAAAATATACAATCATCTTTCTCTGAACTCTATTTTTCATTGTTCAAAGTTTGCAGTTCGCATTGGAGGAAAAAAATAGTTCTCATACACACTTCTCATACAAAAATTTGCAGTTCGCATAGAAAAAAAAACAGTTCTCATACACACTTCTCATACGAAAATTCACAATTCTCATAGAAACCTAACATAGCAGAAACCTCATTAACCACTGCAAAAAATATTAGTTTCGGATGTGGACTAGTTTTGAATGTGAAAGTAGTGCACATGGGTAATGACGTGCTGGAGGTGTTGTTCATGACATGTATATTGGTTAATGAGTTGTTTAGTTTAGTGGTTAATGAAGATATACAATCATCTTTCTCTAAACTCCATTTTTCATTGTTCACAGTTTGCAGTTCGCATAGAGGAAAAACACAGTTCTCATAGAAAAATTTGCAGTTCGCATAGAAAAAACACAGTTCTCATACACAGTTCTCATAAGAAATTTCACAATTCTCATAGAAAATAACCAATTCTCATAAAAAATTTAAAGGGTATTTTTGTAAATTACATCTTCAACGTGAAACCCTATTTTATATGGCTTATAAATACCCCTCTTCCTCTTCCCATTTCTTCATTTCCCACCCTCAACACAATTACAACAAAAAAATCTTAAAAAATGGCAGAAGACTTGGCAAGACTCATCAAAGATGTCATAGATGCATCACTCAAAGAGACCAGTGAAAAACTTGATGAAACCCAAGCCCGATTCTTCGAAAACCAGGACAACATCAACCTTCTCAAGAAAAAAGTGCAGATCTTCAAAGATTGGAAACTTGCCAAAAATTTGGCAAAGGAAGCAGAAGCGGAAGAAGCAACTACTAGCAGAAACGTGCGACCAAGAAGACAACCACCAACTAACTAGCGATCTAATTTTTCAGTTTGGCTGTTCTATGTTTTTTTTTTTTTTTTCTTTCTTTCTTAGTAGATCTCTTGTTTAAATCTGGTACTTTCTTCTTCTCCTTGTATTTGGATCTATCAATTCCATCTAGGATGTTTGAAATGTGTACTTTCTTCTATCGTCAGGTGTATTCAACGATGTATGTCTTATAAATCTGGATGTTTTTCCTTGTTTATTATATTTCTAATTGCCAAAAATACTTAAACCAAAAAAAAAAAAATAGTCACAATTAATTAGTAATCTCGAATATATTCTATTTTTTTGTTTTATTTATTATTATTATTATTATTTATTATTTTTCAAACAAAGATCTCTACTATATATTTTGTTTTTTGTTGTTTTTGTTTTGTTTTTTATACCCAATCGTTGCAATTTAAACCGTTCACCACGTGTATCACTACCACCTTCTCACTCCATTAAATACCTGAAAGGTTAAACACCGCACACGGCTTTTCATTTCCAGAGAGAGAGAGAGAGAAGAAATCTCTGACTCAAACTACTATGGCAGGCCCAAATCAGAACGCTCCGGACGACACACCACCAAACAACGCTCCAAAAATCTCAACCATGGAGGATGCAATGAAGAAGATCATTGAGGAGCATGTGGCTCCTCTCAAAGCTGAAGTGGAACGCCTGCATCGCCAGCACAGGATACAGAGCATCGATCTTCTCTGCCTCAGGTTAGAAATCCAGGCATTGATGGACGCTCACAGAGCAGAAAGGAACAAGGAGGAGGAGGAAGAGGAAGAGAAAGATGCACAATAGAAGTTAGGGTTTGGTGCCTCAACTACTTTTTGGAAAATTAGGGTTTCTAGTTGGGGTTCATCAACATTTTGGGGATTTTTTGCTACTTTTTGGCTCCTTCCTCAAATGATTAAGAAATCTAACTCCGATGAAAATTAGGGTTTGTAGTTGCGTTAAACCACTGATGCTGTAATTAGTGCTATCTGACTCTGATGATAATTAGGGTCTTCTGAATGTTAAGCTAGATTTCATCTCTGTTAACAATCGTTTGCTATTTGTTAGTATGGTTTGGTGTATGTCAATTTGATGCATGTTATGTTAGAATTTAACTTATCATCGAAAATACACATTTCTCATAGGGGGAAAAAACACTTCTCATGGAAAAATACACACTTCTCATAGGAAAAAACACACTTCTCATAGAAAAAAACACACTTTTCATAGAAAAATAAACACTTGTCATACAAAGTTCTCATATAGTAAAAACACAGTTTTGATACACATTTCACATAGAAAATACACACTTCTCATAGAAAATACAAAGTTCTCATAGAGCTATACACACAGGTTGCTTAGATACTTCACATAATTCAAAGTGCTAGAGCAAAATACAGAATTAGTAACAAAAACACAAAAATTTTCTTATTCTCAACAATTATTTCATGAATCAAATCCAATAACATTGTTTTTTGGTACAAAAGATAGTATAACATTGTTTTTTGTACAACTCAATTATTAAAACCTAAAAACCAGGCCTCAAATCCTCCTTACAAGTAAGTTTGTTATGATTCCCCATCTTCCCACACCTACCACACTTCATTTCTCTAACCTTCTCTCCATTCGAACGAATCCTCTTCTTCTTAGGCCGCCCTGGAGGCTTTTTTAACAATGGTGGCAGAATACTAGTACCACAATCAACCACATCACCTTTCAACAATGACGCAACTGGGTAAATTGGTTTTGAATACACCCGACGATAACTCTCAACATGAAAATAACGCTCTACATACAAGTTCAAATCCTTACCACTATATTTGATAGCACAGACAGCGTGGCAACAAGGGAATGCATTCAACTGCCACCAACAACAACTGCATGTACGCCTCCCAATATCAACACATACAGACGGATCTGTGTCAACTTCAAATATATCAGCAGTTGAAGGAATCACTTTCCATGTTTTAACTAAATCATATAACTTCTCCAACCGAGACTCCCCATAAGGACAAATCACCTGATCCCATTTACTTGCCCTTTCTCTCCTCAAACACATTGATTTCATCATCTTCTTCCTTATACGATCAACCATATCCACCACGGGCAATTCACGCTCTTTCAATATCCATGAGTTAAAGCACTCAGCTAGACTAGAGGACATTGCTCCATAACGTTGCCCCGGGAAAAAAACATTTGCCCATCGCTCATTAGGCAACTCCGACAGAAAATGAACAACAGCTGCACCACCGTGTTTCAGCAAATTACCCATATGCTGATTAAACTTTGCCACAGTGAGAGCATAAGCACATTTTGAAAACACTCTGATCAAACTCTTTTTATACTTGACATTTGTGGACACCAAAGCAGTACGCAAGTTACCCTTCAAATGATAGAGACAGTAAGCATGAAAGCTTGAAGGAAACACCTTAGCAATACCCTCTTTTATTCCTCTGTGACGATCAGATATAAAAACAAAAAACCCTTCTCTCTTCATCCAAAATACCATGCAACTTCTCCATAAACCAAAGCCAGTTATCATTATTCTCAGAATCAACCACACCAAAGCACAATGGAAATAGACCTGAGAAGGAAAAAATAATTCAGTAACCAGTTCATACATATGGCAAAATCAGTTCTCACACTTCAGGAACCAGTTCTCATAATTTTGAAAACAGTTCTCATATTTCTCATAGTGCATTATAGACTATGTGAACTGTATGTTATATTCATATGAGAATTGTATATGTAATCTATTTCATACCTGCATTACCATCTTTAGCTCAATCACACATCAAGCATCCTATATGACTATAAGAAACCAGTTCTCATAGTTCAGACACCAGTTCTCATAGTTTTAAAAACAGTTCTCATATTTCTCATACTGCATTGTAGCCTATGTGAAATGTGTGTAAGTAGTCATATGAGAATTGTATATGCGATCTATTTCATACCTGCATTACCATCTTTAGCTGAAGCAGACATCAAGCATCCCATATGCCTTGCCTTCAAGAACATTGCGTCAACGGATAAAACAGGCCTGCAGTGCTTAAATCCTTGTACACATGCCTCAAACGCTACAAACAACCTCAAAAAATGATTTGTGGTTTGATCTCACTCAACATCAAAAACACTTCTAGGATCCAAATTCAGAACAACATTACGATACCATTGAAGTTGATTAAAAGAATCTGAATAATCTCCAAATGCACTTGACTTGGCTTTCTGGACAGCTAACCAAGCACGATTATATGACACATCCACCCCATAATACTCCTTCAAATCATTAACAACATCAACAGGACGTTTCTTTGACTTGTCTCGAACATCATCCTTTATCAATTGACTAATCAGAGATGAATTAGCATGACAGTTCTTTGTCGTACGCCCAGCAACACCACAACAATGAACATTATAATACCTTTTGATGTAAAAGCAACCACTGACCTTGTCAAGTCTAGCATGGATATTCCACTTGCAAGATTTTACCTTACAAACTGCAGTCACTCTCTCTATTTCATTCTTTACAAAGTCAAACTCAAAGGAATGAACAATTGAATGTTTCCGCAATGCATCACGAAAACCTTCCGAACCCCCGACAAACAACTGACCAACACTTTTAATAAGCTCTTTCCACGCATCGGACAACCTTGGCCAATGCTGATGCGGGCAAAACATAGCTCCCAAATCATCCTCTTTACCTACATATTCCATTGATTCCAACCGACAGCCGACTAATCCTTGCCCACTGAAACAAATGCCCTTACTAGTGCTAGTACCACCACTATCGAAAACCCCACTACTATTAGCACCAACATCAACACCACACCCACTAATACCACTATCAAAACCACGACTATCTACTACTGTAACTTCAATGCAATTCAATCCAATACTATCAGCTACAGCAAACATCACCTCCAAATCTTCATCATTATATAACATGGTACTAGGATGATCACGTATAGCATAAAAGAGTTGCAATGAGTGTCTTCTCAAATCACTAAACTTGCCACACAATATCTTCATAAAATCTCCAATTCTCGACGACCGAGACAACTTTATCCCAGCACACAATCCATTGTATTTACAAAACAAAATCAACGATTTCTCCGTTTTCCTAACAAAAAAACAAACAATTCACACAAAAGAAAATGACACAATTCTCATAAACCAACACAGTTCTCCTATAAAAAATACAGTTCTCATATAAAATAAAACAGTTCTCATTTAAAAAACACAATTCTCATAAACACTTCTCATCCAAAAAACACAAAAAGACAGTTCACATCAAAATCTAACAAACAAACACAATGATAGTTCAAGCTAGGCCTCAATCTAACAAAAACGACATTTAAATAATAAAAATATGAAAATAATCACATAAACAGTAAATAAAAAATCAAAATCTAACAACATAAACGACAATTAAACAGTTCTCGTGCAAAATACACAAAACGACAGTTCACATCAAATTCATATGAGAACTATACTTCAGAAACTAGTTCTCATAGTTTAGACACCAGTTCTCATAGTTCAGACACCAGTTTTCATAGTTCAGAAACCAGTTCTCATAGTTAAGAAACCAGGTCTCATAGTTCAGAAACCAGTTCTCATAGTTCAGAAAACAGTTCTCATAGTTCAGAAACCAGTTCTCATAGTTCAGACACCAGCTCTCGTAATTCAGAAACCAGTTCTCATAGATCTAAAAACAGTTCTCATATATCAAAACAATCACATAAACAGAAAATAAACAAATCTACCAACAAAAACGACATTAAATACCTCATCTGCTCGACTCCATCAACCTGCATCTCCTCACGCACCACAAAGCTACAACGAATCACAAAGCAACATATATCACTACTAAATGAAAAGTACATCAACTGAATAACTAATCAAATCTAACAACATACTCAAAAATACCTCAACAGATCGATTGAATCTCAATCCAACGCAATTCCTCCTCTCAATCGAACATCAATCGCTCAAGCTAGACATCAATCGTTCTCTCTATCGTGATCTCTCCCTAAATCTCTCTCTCTCTCTCTCTCTCTCTCTCTCTCTCTCTCTCTCTCTCTCTCTCTATCTGTCTTCTCTCTCCGCCAATATTCTTTTGAAAACAAGCCTATATATAGTAAACCCGGAAAAGGGCAAAAACGTCCATCACCCAACATACCCGAGCCCTTCAGCTTCGGGAAAATATTTCAAGGTTAGGATCATACCAAGGCTAGAAAGGAGGACCAGCCTCTAATTATCTAAAAATAATATGGCCCAATCCATGATTTAGTTGGCTTTAACGTATTTAGATTCCAAAAACCTACAATACACAAATTAAGCATTAAGCTCCGAGTAACAATATAAATAGACTTAACAAAGATAAATTAGGGAGCGTGTATGTGAACATTTACGCGCCTATCACATAGGATAGTAGCCTTCGACCTTGAACCTTCCCCTTGTGAAAACCCATCGGGTTTACTGGATGACCAAATGATCAATGAATGTAATTATGTCTTGAATTGTTCTGCCGTTTGTGTAAATCGAGACAACATACTTTACACTGAAACTTCTCCTAATGCAGTTCAATTTTCACTGTTGGGATCCTTTTGGCCTTGAAATCTCGCATGGTTCTGCAAGTTTTTCTTGAAAATTTTGCCTTCCAAAGTTCAAGAGACCTAATTTTAATGGATTCTACCTTGAATGCCTGTAACACCTCCATTCACGTAGTGAGGTATGATGCTCTCCCTGGAGGAACCCTAGAGCTCCTCTTTATTTACTTTTGTAAAACTCTACTGGCCTCATCTGAGTTGTTTTTTTTATGGGCAAAAGAAATTTTACTAAACTCCGTAGGAGGTTGTTAGCTGTCACCACAACAAATTTTGCATGTCACCAATCTAGCAACAAGAAATAGGCGATCAGAGGAGCCCAAAACGGTATCATTAGTCCGGAAACACGTGACGCGCATTGCTCTAATAATACGGATTAATGACTCATATAGATATATACATACATACATACATACATACTAGCATTCAATCCGTTCTATACACTGGCAAAACTAACATGTACGGGTGAGATTAACATACACACACAATATGGCATAATAGGTAGCATAGATTTGTGCCCGTTCGATGCATGGGACAAAAAAATTTATATTGGTGTCTTTATTTGGTTCATTTATATATCGAACAGAGACATCATTAGTTAATAGAGAATATAGTTTAAGAAAAAAAACATTAACTTATTTTGGAACGGTAAATATATATATATATATATATATATATGACAAATATTTAATCAAATTAATTTGCATTTTAATAAAATGTAGGATAAACAAACCAAATCAAGAAAAACTAAGGGTGCGTTTGATAACCTTTTCAGTTTTCAATTTTTTTGTTTTTAAGAAACTAAAAGTAGAATCAGGTTTATGTTTTATAAAAACAAAAACAAGCAACATGTTTGGTATTATTTTTTTTGTAAATAGTAAAAAATAAAAGCCTTTTTTTTTGTTGAAGAGGGAGAATAATTAGGGTAAGGGAAAAAAAGAGAAGGGAAAGCTGTAAAGATAATATGAAAACAGAGTTATGCCGTTCATTGATTTGGTAAATGTGTATATTGAGCCATCAGATTCGAACAGAAGACAGAACTGAGATGCTTATTTTGGATGGTGGAGCTTTAGAACCCTACCCATCTATGGGCTGAGTATATACAATCACCGCCCATCTTCCTAAGCACATGAAAACAGAGAGAGAGAGAGAGAGAGAGAGAGAGAGAGAGATGGGATGAAATAAAGATGATAAGAATCTCCTTATTATGCTTGCGTTCCTCAAAAAAAAAAAAGGAAAAAACTCCTTTTTGTAGTTTCCATAATTTACAAAAACTCTAAAAAAGTTTATGAAAAACAAAAAAGTAGAAACATGTTACCAAACAAGTTTTCTTCATTAGTTTTCAAAACAATAAAACCAAAAACCAAAAATTAAAAACAAAATGGTTACCAAACGCCTCCTAAAAAGTATGGCTTTTATTTATAATTCTATATCTAATAAAACTCCCCTAAGAAAATCCCCTAAAGTTTCTCTCTCCCATATTCACACCCCATCCCCCACTTCTCTCTCTTTCTCTCTCTCTCTCTCTCTCTCTCTCTCTCTCTCTCTCTCAAATTTTCTTTTTTTAAAAAAATCAAAATTATTAGGAGTTTGGAGTATTTTGAGTCTAATTACATTTGCATATAGTACTAGTGTCGTTCCCATTCGATGCACGGGACAAACAAAAAATTTTGTGAGGTCGATATTTTGTAGCGGAGCCACGTAGAGATTGTTAGTAATTTATTTTAATCAACGGGTATCTATAATCTTAACGTGGGAAGATTAATAAGTATTTAATATCATGGAGCTCGTAATATAATTGAGATAAGGACGGGAGTGCAATTATAATTCTGTAGTGGTGTGAATTATAATTAGTGAAATAAGAAATAGAATTCTGGTGGGATTAGGTTTTCTTATTTACACTGGGAGCCCAGACTTAATACTCCTTAGGTCCCTATCGTAGCTCTATATATACGTGTTATGCTCTCTAGGTCAGATTGACATTTTTCTATTATTCAGTAAATAGAAGCAGGCTTAAAGAGAGCAAACAGATCACAAAAGAGTCCACACTCGGTTCATGTTTTAGATGTGCAGGGAATACGGTAGAAGATCATAAGGTATGGTCGAGCAGTATTTGTGGCATACAGCAAGGTGTGCTGTAACAAGTTCAACCAGCGTTCGTGACGCATGAGTTGTGGTAAAACCCTAATTTCGCCTTGTAGGATTTTTGCGGTTTTTTGGTTATCTAATCTGTACGCATTATTACTGGGTTCTGGGAATCGTTTCCCAACAGTGGTATCAGAGCAAGCTATAATCACGCGTATGGATTAAATAGGCCATGTTGTCCGTAGGTTATAGAGGGTAAAATGTAGAACTGTGTTAACCCTTATTTTGCAGCATTCTTACCCAGTTATTATGGTCACATAATTTTTTGTTAGTTTTGTGTGATTGGATCCCACGAAAAAAATTTTGTGGTTATTGTTATTTATTGGGTACCACCATTATTTTTCATAGTTGTAATATTTAACGTAGCATGTGTTATTTATTGGGTGCCACGATTATTTTTCGTGGTTGTAAAAATTAACGTAGCATGTGAACTTCAATGGAGGAATAAGATCGATGTTTGTATGTTTCTTCGATTGGAATGGCATTCGACAGTTATTCGGAGATCGAAGAAGGTAGATACAAAAGATACAAGTTGTTTGGCTCGCAACAAATTTTTTCCAAATTAGTAGGGTCTGATTGCAGGGCTATTTCAACCCAGTAAACGTTGGAATTAGAAAATCTGGTCTTCATAAAAGTTGTAGATAATTGAATTTCGAATCTATCCCAATTTGAATCACTTAAATTGGAGGTTGGATGAGGAAGATATGGCCAAAATACTGAAGGCTGTGCAGATATGGCCAAAATACTGAAGGCTGTGCAGTTTACGCGGGAATATATTAAATCCGAATTTTCTTGCCTAAGCACGGTTGGATTTTGATTTCCTTGATTGATTCAAAGTATCTAAGACTTCCATACAAGTATAACTGAAGGATTTCAAGTTTGGAAAGACTCCTTATTGCTTAAGGATTTCAAGTTTAGAAGGATTCTTTGATCTTGTGTTTCCTAATTATTTGTATTTCCATATTGTTTGCATATGTCATAGTTTACCATATTGAGACAATATGGTAATATATGGCCTTTGACCTAGATCACGTTTTTTGCAAACTTGAAAATTTGATAACCCTCACAAATTTTTAAATAACTAAGTGGGAGAGGAAATTTATTTTGGATAAATCCCATGGTCTCCATTCCTAGTCTGTAAATGATATAATTAATTTTGTGTGTTGGTTTCAGAACCTTCCTCCCTTTCGGACAAAATTAATTGTGGCATCATCGGTACAAACTTCCTAAAGGGATAACTCTAAGATAAGCTAGGTAATGGTATACACTTAGCTATAAATAATAATATCCTCTGTCATGCCCTAGATTTTCAACATAAATAAATAAGCCATTATGATAAAAGATTCTCGCATAAGATAAATAATACCCAAAATGGTTTCCCACCTGTTTAACTTACAAACAAGCCCCAAGTTTTAAGTAATTACAACCTTGACACCACGGCCCAAATTAACTTCGACACAAGTACAACGTGTTTAGAATATTACAAATTTTAGTCAAAAGGTAATTCAAGAGTTAAATTAGTTATAAAGCCATCTTTAATCAAAAGTAAGTCCATTACAAAGATGAGTGCGTAAACTAAATCAAGTTAGCTTCCAAAAATTTTCGTGTCCAAGCACACCATATCATGCAATCTACTGCCCTGTATTAGGACCTGAAAAGAAGGATTTTGTTGAGCTACACTAGCCCAATAGAAAATTCTCTACAAAATCTATATGTAATGAGATGATAAACATGAATACGGCGAATCAAATTAAACGGCAAATTCAAACAATGCACGCCAACACCCTTTGCAAGTAGCATAGCAATTCTATACACATACACACACACACACATACACACACACACACACACACACACACTCTTCTTCCAACGAGTTTCCACCCCTTGCGATTTTGTGTTTCCACCCCTTGTGTCACAATATACTCCACATTCGATTTACAACGAAAACCGTGGATCATCACAATCAATACCGATGCCATAAACTCATTCCACACACACACCAACATTATCTATTATGTCACAAATAGCTCTAGGACCATAGCAAACAAGACCACTATATCATTTTCAAGGAATATGCAATCCTCAAGCCATAAAACATTCCATTCAACCATACATTGCAAAATAAACATTCGTATCACACATAACCACCACAAAACATGTAAAGGAAGAAAGAAATCCCTACCAAAATGGGTTTTGAGCAAAACCCTATGAGAAACAAGTGGATTGAGCCCAAATCTTCAAAGATAAGCCCCTCCCATGCTTAGATATAGGATCTAGGGTAGATATAATCCCAAAAACAAGACAAACAAGCAAGGATCAACAATTAATTGAGAGGAGAGAGAGAAAAACGTGAGTGAGTGTCGAAAAGTGAGAGTAAGGACACAAAGCTTACCTCTTGTTCACCAAATGTGAGATTCAAGTGATTTTGAAATAGAAAACGAAATCAAGAGTTTTGGGTGAGATTGGAGTGGGTGGGTGAGAGGGATTGTTTCTAGGGTTATTTCGTGGGTTTGGGTGTGAAAAATGGTAAAGGGATGTATTTATAGTGATCCAAAAAGCATGCTAAATTTTCTGAAAAACTACAGTGGGTACCGGTACTGAAAAATTCAGTACCTATACTAGAACCTTCAAAAGTCAAATTGTCCCAGCTCTGGACACTAGGTACCTGTACTGGAAAAATGTAGTACCTGTACTTGCTAGGCAGAAAAATGAAAATTTTCCAACGGTCACCAAATCAAACCCCAATTGCTACCAACACTTCCAAACATCATTACAACCTCAAAATACGATCTTCCACATATTTAGATGATTTTAGAAAATATAGTAATTTGCGAGTCTCTACATCCACTCTATCTGAGTCACTGTTATCATTTATAGGACCGAATGAATATTGGCTATTTAATTTTGCTTGGCATAGTCTAGTATCTAGATAGTAAAATTAAAAGGTTGTACCTATCTATACGAATGATGAAGAGTAGACGACCTTCGCATCGAGGCATGCTCTTCACAGTGTATAGGGTTGCCAATGTTTTTCTTTTAACATGTGGTTGAAGGAACCAATATTAAAATGAAATTCAAGTTTTTATTGCCCTTCATAATTGTTGTTATGTGATTCTCAAATTCAAACATGGGCTCTTTCAATCCACTTGTCATTATTCTCAAAGAAAATAAACTTACTGGATCGAATTATATTGACTAAAAAAGGAACTTGGATATTGTGTTAACTGCTGAAGGGCACAAATTTGTGTTGTCTGAGGAGTGCCCTCCTAAACCTGATGAGAATGTCACATAACATGAAGCAAAACTTTATAAAAATTGGTAAGTATTACCCATGTTGAGGGGACCCCGATTAGGGATCATGTTCTGAAGATGATAGCTCTTCGTAATGAACTAGAGACCCTTGGAGCTGAAATTGATGGGGAAACCCAGATCGATTTCGTTCTTAACCCACTGCAGTTTGAGGGTTTTTAAGTAATTTTTCCTGAACTATTATATGCACAAAATGCATTTATATTTGGCGAAACTTCTTAAGGAACTCCAAGCAGCTGAGGGTCTTTTGATTGTGAAGAAACCACCATCAGTGTTAGTGGCAGAGAAGGTTTCTACTTCTAAGCTAAAATGCAAGAAGAAACAGAACAAGTCTCAGAAAAAAGGTTGTGGAGGCAGTTCATGCGCCTCAAGGTAGAGTGAAAAAGCTTGCGGGCAAGTGTTTTCACTACAAGCAGAAAGAACTCTGGAAGTAGAAATGTCCATTCTATCTCAATAAAGTGAATAATCAGGATGAATTCACTACAAGCAGAAAGAACTTTGGAAGTAGAAATGTCCATTCTATCTCAATAAAGTGAACAATCAGGATGAATCTTTTTCACTGGATGTTGAATCACATTTAGTGGTGTTATCTACCAGTACCTGGTGTGTAGATACGAAAGCCACTAATCATGTTTGTAATTTGTTGCATGGGTTCCAGAAAATTAGAAGACTCAGTGATGGATAGATTTATCTACATATGAGAAATGCTACGATAGTGGTAGCAGTTGCAGTAGGAAATATCATTTTAAATTTTAGTAGTAATAGGAGTTTAATTTTGAGAGATTATCTTTATGTTCCTTCTATTAAAAAAAACTTGGTTTCAATTTCTAAGTTGATTAAAGATTGATATTTGGTTTATTTTAGTAACTTTGTGCTTATTAAGTTAAATAAACGTTTTATATATTCTGCTTCATTGGTGTATAATCTCTACTTTATTAATCCTATATTTCTTACAGTGCAACTACATGAATTGAATAACACTAATAATATGTCATGTAAGAGAAATGAGCCTTCTAAATTGAACCAAACGTATCTTTGGCACTTATGTCTTAGTCATATTAATCTGAATAGGATTTCTAGACTAGTCAGGGATGGACCTTTAGGTTCATTGGAAGTTGAGGAACTTCTAGTCTGTGAATCCTATTTAGAAGGTAAGATGACCAAGAGACTTTTTTTATCAGTAAAAGGTTACAGAGCCAAAGAGCCATTGAAATTGGTTCATTCTGATTTGTGTGGACCCATGAATGTCCAAGCAAGAGGTGGTTTTGAGCATTTTATCACTTTGATTGATAATTACTCAATGTTTGGATACATTTATTTGATGCACCGTTTGGATACATTTATTTGATGCACCGTAAGTCTGAATGCTTTGAGAAATTCAGGGAGTATAGGACGAAAACGGAGAAGCGTCTGGGTAAATGTCTCAAGACACTACAATGTGATCGTGATGGCAAATACCTCTAGGGAGAGTTTAGGGACTACTTATCAACTGAAGGGATTATATCCCAATTGTCAGCTACAGGTATGCCACAATAAAATGGTGTAGCAGAGAAAATGAATAGGACTCTTATGGATATGGTCAGATCATTGATGAGTTATTCAAATTTAGCAATTTCGTTTTGCGGACATGCACTCGAAACAACAACGTACATTCTTAACTTGGTACCATCTAAGTCAGTACCATCTACACCCACAGAACTGTGGACTGAGCGCAAACCTAGTCTGCAGCATGTTCGGGTTTGGCCGTCTAGCACATGTGCTGAATGGGAACGCAAATAAATTGAAATCAAGGACAGAAGTCTGCTTGTTTATGGGGCACCCTAGAGGAACGAAAGGTGGATTGTTTTATAGTCCTATGGATAAGAAAGTCATTGTTAACCCTACTGCCCGGTTCTTAGAAGAGGACTATGTAATAGAACACAAGCTCAGAAGCAAGATTGTTCTAAAGAAATTGAGAGGAGAGGAGAGGAACCGATAAAGACTTCTTCAACACCAATAGTACATGAGGTTACATTGCAAGAAAGAGTTGTTGACACACCAGTACCACATCGTAGTGGGAGGGTTGTTGTTGTCCCACCCAATCGGTATACATTCTTGGGAGAATCTTATGATATGATCCCTGAAGAACAACATGCTGAACCCTGCAACTTCAATGAGGAACTAGAAGGTAAAGATGCGAAACTTTAGCAAAAGGCTATGAAATCTGCATCCACATAATGGAACCGGATGGATTCATAGCAAAGGGTCAAGAGCATATGTATTGCAAGCTTAAGGAGTCTATTCATGGACTCAAGCAAGTATCTAGATCTAGGAGTATCTGTTTTGATCAAGCAATCAAGTTTTTTTTGGTTTGATCAATGTCCGGATGAGTCATATGTGTACGAGAAGCGCAACGAAAAAGTGGTGGTGTTCCTGGTACTATATGTAGATGATATTCTGCTAATTGAAAACGATGTGAGAATGTTATCTTCGGTAAAGGTGTGACTATCTAGCTAGTTCGATATGAAAGACTTGGGAGAAGCCGGTCACATCCTTGGGATTAAGCTTATGTGAGATCGCAAGTATAAGATGTTGGGCTTATCATAAGCTACTTATATCGATGAGATCCTTGCTCATTTTAGCATGGAGGATTCCAAGTTCTTCTCTTTTTAGACATGGAATCAACCTATCCAAGGATCAGTGTCGTAAGACACCTGAGGAGATGGAGAAGATGAAGGCAGTTCCTTATGCCTTGACAGTAGGAAGCCTCATGTATGCTATGATGTGTACCAGACCTGATATTTGCTTTGCCATTAGCATAGTTAGTAGATTTCAATCTAATTTAGGACAAGAGCAGTGGACTGCAGTGAAACATATACTCAAGTATCTGAAAAGAATAGAGGTCATATGTTAGCGTTCCAATCAAAGAGTCTGGTGCCTTATGGGTACATAGACTCAGACTTTATGTCAGACAAGGATTCTAGAAAGTCTACCTCCGCATGTGTGTTTACCTTAGGAGGTGGAGCCAAAAGTTGGAGGAGTATCAAGCAATCGTGCATTGATTGATTCCACCATGGAGGCCGAGTATGTGGTAACTTCTTAAGCAGCCAAAGAGGCCATTTGGCTTAGAAACTTCTTGATGGATCTAAAAGTGATTCCTTTAGTACAATTAGCTATTACATCTATTGTGACAATGGTGGTGGAATTGCTAACTCTAAAGAGCCATTGACTCATAAGAAAGAAAAACACGTCGAGCGTAAGTATCACCTGATTCGAGAGATCGTTCAGCGAGGTGATGTAGCTATGTCCAAGATCTCATCAGTAAACAACCTAGTAGATCCTTTTACGTATAGCTTACAGGCTAAGACTTTTGATAGTCACGTAGAGGGAATGTGAGTGAGATGCGTGGCAGCATGACTTTGAGTCTGAGTGGGAGTTTGTTATGAGGTTATGTAAAAGTTATGATTTTATATGATGGATTAATATTGTTATGTATTAATTAGCTTTATCCCTTTTTGATGAGAATCTTTTATAGGCAATGTTTGCATAATATTATTGTATGTTGTGCATATGTGTCTTTTATTTTACAAAGTAGATGATCCGGTGTGTAGAGTTCGGCTTACACACAGAAGATCAGATCATCGGGTCTTGTGAAATATAAGCTATGGTTCATAGTCTTAGATGGAACTGGACACACCATCGATAGGATAGTAGTACAATGTTTTGTAGGTCTGTCTTGACTACAGGGAACGGTCTAGTTCTAACTCATTGTGCTAGTACACTTTGTGTGTATTGAACAGAACCGCATTGAGGTAATTGTCTTTATACTAACTTTATAAGACAATTGGAACCTCATGGTTATTATGAATGTTTATGCTCTTAATCCAAAAATAATTATTAGAGGTATATATTTAATGTTGTTGACTTTGATTCATTAAAGAGTGAGATCTTTATACGGTCAATAGTCTCGGTGAGTTGGGTAGCAACATTATGTATATGGCAACTATTAATTATTGATGAAATCCACGTCCCAGTAGGGATTGATGATACCCCTTAAGCAAGCTTATAAATTTCAATTATGTTAATCCCTACAAGTGGATATTTGTATCCGACATATCGAATAAGTTAAGCGGATAATCTCAAGTTAAAATGTTGATTATGTAGGACATTGTTAGTAATTTATTTTAATCAACGGGTATCTGTAATCTTAACGTGGGGGCATTAATAAGTATTTAATATCATAGAGCTCGTAATATAATCGAGATAAGGACGTGAGTGCAATTATAATTCTGTAGTGGGGTGAATTATAATTAGTAAAATAAGAAATAGAATCCTAGCGGGATTAGGTTTTCTTATTTACACTGAGAGCCCAGACTTATTACTCCTTAGATCCCTATCGTAGCCTTATATATACACGTTATGCTCTCTAGGCCAGATTGACGTTTTTCTACTATTCAGTAAATAGAGGCAGGCTTAGAGAGAGCAAACAAATCACGAAAGTGTCCACACTCGATTCATGTTCTAGACGTGCGGGGAATATAGTAGAAGATTATAAGGTATGGTCGAGTAGTTTTCGTGGCATACAGCAAGGTGTGCTGTAACAAGTTCAACCAGCGTTCATGAAGCATGAGTTATGGTAAAACTCTAATTCCGTCTTGTAGGGTTTTTGTGTTTTTTTGTTGTCAAATCTGTACGCATTATTTCTGGGCTCTGGGAATCGTTTCCCAACAGATATTTTGTCTCATGCATTGAACGGGAACAATGCTAGTTGATAGAAAAGAAACTCGGGGTGCATGTTGTCCCTTAGGAACAACATGAGTGTTGGGCCAATATTCCAAGCTGTCAAAGCTCGGCAATGGACGACTCAGATTGCAACAAATATTAAATCAAATTAAATTACTTTAAAAAATTAAATCAAATTAATTTGCAACAAAAAAATCAAATATTGTAAACTAACATTGATTTTTTTTACCACGTGTATCAAATGGGCACAACGCTAATAATAAAAAATATAATCTAATACTTTTTTGGTTCCATGTTAGATGCATGCTAGCATTAGTCTCATTCTGTACACTGAAAGACTTATGTGTGGTGTTAAATGAATTTGAAGTACCACGTAACAGTACCCTTTCAGGGCGTAGAATAATTTTTCCTAAGTCTCTCTCTCCCACTCCCACGTTCCCCTCCCCCTTTCTCTGTTGCCCTCCCCCTCTCCCACTCCCACGTTTTTCTCTTTCATATTTTTTTTAAAAAAACTTTAAATTCTAGGAGGGTTGAGATATAGACACACACACACACACACACACACACACACACACACACACTATACTATTTATCTATCAATATATTATAGAAATGTAGTTAAAGCTAAAAGGCTCTCAACCCACAATCCTAAAATGTAGTTGAAGCTAAAAGGCTCTCAACCCACAATCCTAAATTCCAAGAATTTAAAGGTTTTTTTAAAAATATGAAAGAGAAAAACGTGGGAGTGGGGGGAGGGCAACAGAGAGAGGGGGAGGGGCACACACAGTCCGGTTCCTAGCAGGGCGTTCTGATCGGAACTTAGGTCTAGACCACCACTCAACCGTTGGATCGTGTTTTCAATGGTCCAAATTTTAATCAAACTTTTCTGGAAAAAAAATTAATTGTGATCGGTCATAAACCTTTCGCAGATCCGAACCATTGAAAACATAATCAAATGGCTGAGATCAAAAGTCCGGACCAAACACTAAATTAGGGCATCCTAACCTGATTTTTTAGATGTTTTTATAGATGTCCCCGGAACTCTATATATATATAAGTCCGTTTCCAGTGAGGGATCCCGCACGGGCTTACCGTGCAGGACTCCCATTTTCTGATCGAATTGCGACGATCTGAGCCGCTCAAAGTGATCAGAACGTGATTTTAAGGGTACTCGTGAGAAATTAGCAAAAAAAATGATCGGGAAGGGCTTGATCCGAACAGTTTATTATTGAACGGTTCAGTAAAAAACTGCTCGGATCAAGCCCTTCTCGATCATTTTTTTTGTTGATTCCTCGCGAGTACCCTTAAAATCACATTTTGAATACATTGAGCAGCTCGGATCGTCACAATTCAATCGGAAAAGGGGAGTCCCGCACAGTAAGCCCGTGCGGTGTCCCTCACTGGAAAATCTCACACACACACACACACACACACACACACACACACACACATATATATATATATATATATATATATATATATATATACACAGTGAGCTTCCTGTGAGGACCTTAAATAGGCTCCTTAAGTGCGGACCTCCTCATTTCTCTCATTTACCGATTGAATTTTGATGATCCGAGCCGCTCAATGTGATCAGAACATGATTTTGAGGGTACCCGCGAGAAATCGGCAAAAAAAATGACCGGAAAGGGCTTGATTTGAGCAGTTTTTGTTTGAACCGTTCAATAAAAAACTGTTCGGATGAAGCCCTTCCCGACCATTTTTTTTGACGATTTCTCGCTTTAACCCTTAAAATCACGTTCTGATCACATTGAGCGGTTCGGATCATCGAAATTCGATTGGAATTCATGAGGTCGGCACTTAAGCTAAGTAGGGGATCTCTCATAAGAAGGAGACTCATATATATATATATATTTGAAAAGGAATGACTAATATTTGGGTATCGGATTTTTCGAGGGATCCATCAACTTTTACTTGTGGCAGCAGATTTAATTTCCAGAAGCTGTAGAAAGAGGAAAATTTCTTCAAGTTGGCACCAAACTTGATTGAGATGGCTCAGCAGACAGCCCACCTTGTAACAACTTTCTGCTTTTCACATTGCTCAAGTGTCCCATATTTGCTGGAAGGAGATGCGAAGAATATTGTTCAGATGCTTCAAGGAAAATTTAGTGCCAAAGCAAGCCTAGATGTGATCATTACCGATTGTCTTAATCTAGCTAGTTTATGTAAGGAAAATAATTTCTACACTCTTTTTTTTTTATTATGGCACTCCTTTTTTTGTCTTTTAGGGAAGCTTTTGTGTGTATTTTTTCACTAAAAGACAAGAAAGAAAATGCCATAATAAAAAAACGGACTATAGAAATCATTTCTCTTTACTTAATTCTTATTCTTGTAAGTTTATTTCTCAGGCATATAATAGGGTGGATCATGACATAGCCAAGTATGTCCTATTTATTGAGCACCCTACAACCTTGTAGGGGAATCTTTTGACTTGGGCCAGTATGGAGGCTACTCTTCATGTTTTGATTATGAAGCAATAAATACTAATGATGCCAATTGACAAAAATAAAGTGTCCCACATTTTTATGTTTCGGTTCCTAAAAAAAACTTTCCCAACCACTCAAATCCTTGTAAAACAAGAACTAAAAAAAAAAAAACTCATTTATAAAAAAAAAAATCAAAGCTTTTTCTACAAATTGAAAACAAACATGAACATCTATTGAATTGCGGGATTTCTTTTCTAATTTTTTACAAAAATGCATTACTTCAAGTTTTCGTTTTATGGACATGAGAATGAGATACTATAGGGACGATTTTCACCCCAATAAAGTTTTGTCCCCAAATTCCTCTTTCCTAGTTTCCTTATAGTCCAATCCTCATTAGATAATGTCCCTATGCAATCTGACTAGATCACGTCTGGAGTATTTTTTTTTATTTTATATCTGCATGTCTATCCAGACATGCTCAAAATGCATTGACGCAGGATAAGGGACAGAGGCGCCTTTGTCTCATTCTTCAGTTTCAGTGATAGTGCAAGTCTGTCGTCCAAGATTTCATTCGTCGTCTTGATGAGATGTGGAATTTTAGGTCAGTGAAGATCCAGAAGAAACCCGGGGTCCTTTGGGAGATTGCAACTGATGTCTAGTACTACGTCCACTGGTTAGGCTCTGTATTATTGGTGTTGTGTATCCATTATGGTGTATTGTAGTTCTCGTAATTTGGTTTGTTGGGTCTGCGTCTTACCACATTGTTTGGAGTTTGATACGAACATGATTAGTAGTCGGGCGGAGTGCCAACCTAGTTGGCATCGACAATGACGTTATTTTGTCCCTTATAAGAGATGAAGTTCGAGCATTCTGAAAGAACAAATAGTTTTGGAGGTTGGATGGCTTCAACCAGCTCAAAATGCGTCGACAACAATGTATGGAAAAATAGTTGTCATTAGACATTATGCGAACATTGCAACGACTTCAGACTGTCCAAATTCTAGTTTGTAAAAAGTTCATGAAAGATTTCGTGCATACATGCTATGTATAGTTTTGGAGGTTGGATGGCTTCAACCAGCTCAAAATGCGTCGACAACAATGTATGGAAAAATAGTTGTCATTAGACATTATGCGAACATTGCAACGACTTCAGACTGTCCAAATTCTAGTTTGTAAAAAGTTCATGAAAGATTTCGTACATACATGCTATGTATAATCACAAAAAACAAGTTCAATATTGAATTCTCAGTGTCAAGGTAGTACAAGTCTGTAATTCCATTCCCCAGCCGAGCCATCTTCAGTTCTTCATGCCCATCATATTATTTTTTAGCTTTCACTTCTCACAATGTCGAAATTCCAAAAACTATAAAGCCAAAATCATCCAAGCAAACTATCAAGGTTTCCAAGGCGCAGGGGGCGGCGGTGGAGTCGGAGACATCGGCGGAACAGCAGAGAACATGGTGTTTTTGTCAATCCCAGCACTCTTATCACCTGAGAGAGCCACAAGGGCAGCAACCAAACCGGCATTTCCTGCAATGGTGGGCTCCGTGTAATTGTAGTTTGTACGTACATCGTGGAAACCATCGTGTTTGTCAGGGCCCGCAACCATGGCTCCGACAAGGGTATTTGGATTCGGCTTTGATGTGTCCCTCCATTTCCACCCTCCTTTACAATTATACTTGACCTTGTTTTTGGGGATCGATGCACCTCTATGATGGACGTGCTTAGGATAGTGATTTCCAAAACCCACAACATAACTCATCCCTCTAGGGTTTTTGCCCAAGATGTAATCAATCTGCAAAATGTGGGAAATAAAAATATCCTTAGGTGTTCAACTTTGAGCGTATAGAATTCTTTGGGAGTTAAACACATGGATAGGAATTAGTAAATGTGGCAATCTCAATCCATATTTTGTAACCCGTCCAAATCTGCCCACTTATAACCCAACCCGTAATGGGTTGATATGGGTTCAACCCATATTTATATGGGTTTAAGTGGGTTAAAAATGGGTTCAATATGGGTTGAACTTAAAAGACCCAAATTAACTTGTTTTTCTTCCGTCACCGTGTCTTGCTATCTTCTTTCCTTTCTATATCACTGGTACCCAAACTGACTTAAGAGTAAAATGTTTTTAATCACTGTGTCTCGTTTGTCCTTCATAATTTTTTTGAAAAAGACAAAAACTGTCTTTTGACTTTTTTTTTTGTCTTTTTCAAAAAAAAATTATGAGTTTCGATCAATTTTTCGTTTTACTTTTTCAATTTCTCTCGTCAATACAAATCAATAAGTCCCAAAAGTTTGATGCAAAACTAACAAATACGAAAAAATTTAAATGAAGACCAAAAAAAAAGGTTTTCTTTGTTGTTTTCTCTCAATTCATACGAGATCAGAGGATAATTTTTACATTGTATTTTCCATCATCGGAAAAGCATAAAAACATAGACCAAAGTTTAAAAAAAAAGTTCAAATGAAATGAGAAAAAAGAGCAAAAAAAGACCGGAAAAAATACCCCCTCTCTCCAACAATCGAAATCCTTGCTCTCTGGACATATGACGTACGGCGACGAAGATCAAAACTTTGGGTACACGATGATGACGATGACCGTGGTCCGATTACGAAGACAATGGGTGTTCCGATATGATGGTTGAAGGGGTGATTTTCTATTCCCTACTCTAACAGATCTGAATCCTCCCACTCTCACATGTATGTATTGCTATTTTTTTTTTATGAAATCTGCTCAAAATATGTACGGAATTAGGTTTTGAACACAGTAGATTTTTCTGGTTTATCCCATGTTTTGAACTCAGTAGATTTTTCCGGGGGACGACAAAAGAAGTAAAAAAAAGATATCATGGATAACGAACTGTGTATCGAAAAAAAAAAAAGAGGAGGAGGAGGAGAAAAACGGGTCGGGTCGGGTTTGGCTTGCCCATATTTGACCCGACCCTTTTCAACCCGCCTATATTTGACCCACGACCCATTTTAACCCGCCCATTTACCACCTCTAGGAATTAGTATCAAATGCATAGGTAATACTAAATAGAGTAAGATATTAATGTATCCTTAATAATTTATATATTAGCATAAAATAATTCACACACATATGTATATACATGTACGTTGCACACAAGAAAAATTCTAATTATAACTTCCGACAATCAATCAACTTATGCAAATGACCAGAGTATTACAAACCTGTGTCTCCGCAAATTTACGAAGGACATCGGTTGAGTAGAAGTTGGGCCCACAGTACCATCCAGGGGTATCAGAGGCCGAAAGATAATCACTGTACAGAGTAGCCAAGAAGGCAGCATTAACCACATATTGAAGAGGCTGAGGCCTTCCATGGTTTAATTCGATTAAGCCTCCTGCAAAAGTACAACACAAAATTCAATGAGACCCCATTCATCAAGCTACAATGAAGATCACACAAATAAGAAATGGACATGGCATACCTTTGGTTCTATTAAAGCTTGTGAAATATGGTAGGTAGGAGCACATGACTATGCTGGTTTGATTGTGGAAGGTCCTCAAAATTTCTTCGTATGGATATCCGGGGCTCAAGAACAATCTCATACGGCTTAAAAGCACCTAGATGAATAATAACAAGAAATAACATCAACCATGAAATGTGCATGGTATCTCCAAAAGTTAAGAAAAAATCAGGTCTTTGAAATAAATAAACCCCATTGTTCTTGGGTCAACAAAAACAAGTTCAGAAATCAAGAAGCTAATCCCTTCATCCAGAAATACTTTTGGTAAAGATCCACTAAAGTTATAGATCACGAATACTTTGTGTTTCTTGGTTCTTCTATACCACTATAACAAAACAAAAGCCATTCAAATTTGAAGTGTTGCATGAATATGAAATTATTTTGAGAAGCCCACCAAAAAAGAAAGGGGAAGATCGAGAGGAAAATTTTGTAAGTACACATTTAAGCATGTATAATTAGAGGTAAGCAAAGAGTAGAAAAGACTCCGGCAAAAGTTTAAATTGATTATGGTTCATGCCATGGTCATATATACCAAACATCTCTTGTAGATATTTTATGCTTGTTTAGTTCTAATTTCTAATGCATATCTGAAACACGAGAACCTTTAGAATACCAGGGAAAAGACTGCACCATAAACACACAAACCAAATATTATGCACAACAGACAACAAATATTCGGAAACATGTTATTTGAAACTCGAAAAAAGAAAAAGAGGAACCGACATAAACACTTGTGACGTAGGTAAATCATCCCCTTTTCATCTTTTAGGGAATTTAACGTGTTCCAAATTATTTGTTCTTCGTTGCAAACAATGTGTTTTTGTGTTCTCACGGCATAAGCCTTTCCCTTGAGGATAATGTAGTCAGAAGACAAGACATTACAAAAAACTCCACTTACTTGAGCTCCAGCAAGCTTGTTATCCCAGCTAAACACGCCATAATCAGGTCCACCCCAGAAGGCTCCCGCATGTTTGGCAAGAACAGGATTAGTCGCAAGTTGAAGATAGGACGTGTTTCCAGTAGCATAATAAAGCCAAGATGCACCCCACACAAATTCGTCCCAGTAGCTAGAGGAATTATAGAAAATCGCAGCATCTGCACCACCTGCACTGTATCTGCCACGCTGATCCCTAGCAAACTTAAATAGGGTTCTTGCACCATGGACCAGTTTCTGTGAGTAGGCTTTGTTGTCTTTAAATACAATTGATGCAGCCGCTAAAGCAGCAGCCATTTCTGCACCAAGGTCAGAACAAGAATGACATTCATATACCGGTCGTTCGTAATCGACGTCTTCTGGGCGCATCCAGCAGTAATGATCGTTTGGAGCGGGCCCTCTTGAAGTATCTCCAACTCCAACCTGTTTGACCAAAAAAGATCGGGGAAAAGCATGTAGATCAGGTTGGAAAATCTAATAGACAATTGTTCAATGAATCATGCCCATTTGCCAATAAACTAAGATTTGAAAACATGCAGACAATTTCTTACCCAACAAAATATACATAAAAAAAATGGAACAACAACAGGGAGCTGACTTCAAAACACCAAGGAAGCATGGATACAACAATATGGCACAATCGAGCAAGAAAGCTACACGCAAGGCAAGGATACGTTTGAAGACAATATTCTTAATAACTTTCAGCGTTGGAGTATGCATAAAGATAAAGCCACAAGCAAACAATATATTGTTTATGTTGTGAATATCAAGCATCCAATACATGTCATTGATGCCAAAACCGATACTAAAAGGAAGCTAACAGTAATGGAAATTCCTTTTTTATGCTATGATGAATATGAAACTACTGTATTGATAGGGGCGAAGTGTAACTTTGACTAAACATTCATGACGGAGTGGCTGCGAGTAACCATTTTCATAATTTCTGTAAGTCATGAAATTTTACAGTTTGATCCGTATAAGTTAATAATAAAAAATCATGTTTTAACTTTTAACCCCACATATCGAAAATGTATACTTGCCGTATTCAGAATTGAAGAAACTATAAATACTTTATGGATACTTTTCAGACGTATACAGTACATGTCCAACCATATTGGGTGCTAATCCGTGTCAGATAACATATTTTACAAGTGAATGGGGCCTTTTTTGTGTCATCTATGCTTCATAGCAAAACAGATGGATGTCTCATTCCACTTTGGCAAATGATTCCGGGTAACAAGATGCAAAATTTACCTGTGCAGCTATCCGGTCTATAGTATCAGCGGAGTTATTGAAGGTCTTGAGAAAGTAATCAGTCCCCCACTTGATGACGTCTTTAATGTGGCTGAGCTCTCCGGCAGCTTCATATTTTGCACTGTATTCAATCACACTCCAACTCAGCATGGTCATGGCAAAAGATGCAGGGAAGTTAAACTTGATTGCATCCCCAGCATCATAATAGCCTCCCACCAGATCTTTAATTACGGATGACGAGTCGGACTTGCCATCATTCAGACAAGAGTTTCCCCTCCAGCTAACATTATTATGCCGCGGAAGTTTTCCAGCTGTAATTATTGATGTCAACAAAATGCAAGTATTCGAGTGGAAGAATGAGACTGAATGTATAAGAACAAAAACCAACCAGCAATTTCATTAAAAAGAAAAGGGCTTCCGTCTGACTCTTTTAGTCTTTTATCTTCTACTTAGATATTCAGATTGATTAACACATAATAAATTGTACATTACCAATTACCTAAAGTGGTAAATGATAATTTATCAAAAAGAACTAGTCGAACAAAGAGGCAAAATGAACAGAAAATCCTATCAAACATGGAGCATTAAGGATTGATCATAGGACTACTGACCCTAAAAATGTCCTTAATTTAATCTCCCATTCTGATACAAGAGTCAATGAGTTCATGACCTCACAATTTCTAATTACCAAAATGAAATGCTAACTAGTGTGGATCTCAACTAACAATCAATAAAAAAAATCAGATCTGAGAAATAACTATATTGAATGCAGTGTACACACACACAGAGACACACAGCCAGAAATATACTAGATCAAAGGTCTCTGTTCATCTCACACTGAAATAGTCAAACAAGGGTCAGAAATGGTACACACACAATTCTATAAAACATAGGTCTTTATTAGTCCATGGATTACTGATCTTGTTTGTGGGCTTAAATAATTTACCCATTTCTTAAATCCAAGTAGCCATAAATAAGTAGAGAGATAGAGAAATTAGGTAAAATGTCTTTAATTAATCCCCAACCACACAATCACGTGCACTAGTCAATCAGATCATAACCTCAACAATTTCTAACATCCAAAAACCAAATGCTGCCCAGTGCAGATGCAAACTGAGAAAGAACCAAGGTAAACAAGTCAACCGGATCTTGACCACCACAATTCCAAATTACCAAAACAAATTGCTACCCAGTGCAGATATTATCTGAAAACCAATAAATAAACCATCAGATCTGATTTAAAAAAAAAAAAAAACAATTCAATACAATAAAATCACCAACCCCTATCAACATACACAACCGCCCATGCAAATTAAAACATTATCACCACTTACATTTCTGGGCATTGAAGAACATGAGAGCCTTATTCAGCGCAACAGTATAATTATCGGGCGGCGGAGGGCGGTGGTGATGGCGGGGGACGGTCTTGACAATAAGTGTGATAAACCCAATGAGGAAACCGGCGGCCAGAACGGTCCCCACCGTCCAAAGAAAGATCTTGCGGCTGACGATGATGCAACCCAGATCCACGTACTTCTTCTTCTTCTGCTCGCCTGGGCCCAGCAGCCAGCTCTGCTGCGTCTCGTCCAGCGGCCGCGACATCGCCGCCCGGTCGAAGTCGTTCAGGTTGCGGCTCCGATCGTCGTCCGTCGCCGAGTCCGCAGTGTTTATCTCCAGTGGCCCGCCCCATGGATCTCTCCCGTACATACTCATCTCTCAATTCTAACCGAAACCCAGAACGAAATTGAAGTGAAAATTGGATCTTGGGAAATGGATTTGGTCTAAAATCTCTTTTTGACTGATGGGTATTGGTGGGTTTGTGAATTCATCAAGTGCGTAGGTGACAGATTTTGATGAAAACAAACGGATGTATAGCTAGAACGAGATCTAGATGCAGAGAAAGGTGGGATTTTGAGAGATGGATTTGATCAAAAACCTCTTTTTGACAAATGGGTATAGTTGAGTCGATGAATTTGAGTGGCTAGTCAACAGATCTTGACAAAATAGTTGAATTTTTGCCCAAGAAGAAAAGGATAATTAAACAGAACCCAAATCAATATGCAGAGATGTATAGAAATTTTGACGAATGGGTTTGATGTAAAAGCAGGTTTTGGGATTGGGGGAGAGAGAGTGGTCGGGTGGGGATGAAGATGGAGGGGAAAATGGAGGTGGGTATTTTTTAGCTGATGTATTGGAGAGAGCAATAATTATACAGAGGAAATTTTATTTATTTTTGTAGTTGGGATTTTGGACTCGATTCCAATATAGTACTAGTACAAAGACAAAGACAGTCTAACTCTTTACCACTCTCTCTTTCTCTCTCTAGACGATTACCTGGCATTTTCCTCTGCCTTAAACGTATTCCTCTCTCTCTCTCTCTCTCTCTCCCTCTCCCTCTCTGGTGAGACAACTTTATCCAGCTTGCTTTTGTTACACCGCAGCTGGAAGGCTCTGCTACGGTTCTACCTAACGGATAGATGGCATTTCATTGGGCAAAGTTAAAGCATCAAAGGCTCCGTTCCACATTTAAAAAAAAAAAAACTCAAAAAATAAGAATTTATTTTTAAACTTAAAGATAATAGATTTATGAAAATAATTTTTTAATTTTTTTACATAGTTTGATAGATCTCATCGAAATCTATAAAACTATATCCATATCGCATATTTTTTGATTTTAGAAAGTCTATTATTTTTAAACTTAAAAATTACAAATAAGTATTTAATTTTTAAGGGGTAATCCGGAACGGGGCATACACTTTTCACAAAAGTTAAGGGCAAAAAGTCCACTTTT
Organism: Rhododendron vialii; assembly: GCF_030253575.1. Taxonomy (NCBI): domain Eukaryota; kingdom Viridiplantae; phylum Streptophyta; class Magnoliopsida; order Ericales; family Ericaceae; genus Rhododendron; species Rhododendron vialii. Next base: position 23,755,197 of record NC_080561.1, on the reverse strand, counting down.
ATCCAAATATTTTTAGAAATATTCAAGATAAATTCCAAAAAGTTTTTAGTGTAGTGGAAGGTGAGATCCTATTCTCATATCCTATTCTCACCAAGAGCGTGAGTGCTTAGGCCCCGTTCCGGAACGATAAATAAGTACTTATTTTTTAAGAAGGTAATTTAAAGCTCAAAAATCATGTGCTTACGCAAATAATTTTTCTATCACTATGGATTTTGTTTTATAGATCTCATTGAGATCTTTAATACGGTGCAAAAAAAATTGAAAAATTATTTTTCATTTACGTTATTTTTGAGTTTGAAAATGTGAAATAAGTACTTATTTTTTAAGAAGGTGTTCTGGAACGGGGCCTTAGTTTGGTAGTTGATATCCTTTGGGCTTGTCCCACCCATATGTCACTTAGCAGTACCCTTCTCCATTCCATAGGAGTTAGGCCCCGTTCCAGAAATCTTCTTAAAAAAATAATCAACTTATGTCACATTTTCAAACTCAAAAATAATGTAAATAAAATATAACTTTCAAAATTTTTTGCACTGTATTAAAAATCTCTATGAGATCTATCAAACAAGATCCATAGTGAAAGAAAAATTATCTGCATAAGCACATGATTTTTGAGCTTAAAATTACTTTATTAAAAATTAAGTACTTATTTATCGTTCTGGAACATGGCCTTAGGAATATTCTAGACATATATTGAGTGGAAATGAATATTATATTAGGCTTTCTAGAGACTAGAGATTTTACCGGTTATTAAATCTTAAGTAAAGAATTTTGTGGGACTGTGTGGAAGACAATGGTCTCTCATATATATTTTAAATCTTAAGTGAAAAAAAATTTCTTTTCAACAAGACAAGGGTCTCTCATATATATATATATATATATATAGTCTCTTTCTCCTAAGAACTATCTTAACTTAATAAAATAAAGATATCTCTTTTCCAATCGAATTTTGATGATCCAAGCCGCTCAATGTGTTCAGAACGTGATTTTAAGGGTACTCACGAGAAATCAGCAAAAATCATTGACCGGAAAGGCTTCATCCGAACGGTTTTTGTTTGTTTTTTATCGAATGGTTCAAATAAAAACTGCTCGGATGAAGCCCTTTCCAGTCATTTTTTTGCTGATTCCTCTAAATTATTCATAAAATCACGTTCTGAACACATTGAGCGGCTCGGATCATCGAAATTCGAATGGAAAATGGGAGGAATGGATAAGTCTTTATTTTAACTAAAATAAAGACCTCCTTATTTGAAAATGATATATATATATATATTAAAACCGGACAAGGGTCTCTCCATACAGTTGTCATTTTATTTTTTCTGAATAAAAAAGAAGAGTAGGAGGCAATTCACAAGGGACCACCAATTAAGACATTGACCAAAAGCTGAAAAGCATCCTTCAAGTGTCGGCAAGGAATACTGACTGGGATATTGTCATAAAAATATATTTACCATATGGTAAGAGATTAGTGAGTGTTATTTGATTGATTAATGCTTTAGACTTTAGAGACATTCTAAACCAAATATTGATATTAAAACCATTATATCAATTTCTAAATAACGTACGGTGAGAAGGCTTCTAGAACAATGTTTCAAGAGCACTAAATAATTTAAAACATGTTCTGAAACATTTTCAATAAATGATACAACTTTATTAGAAGGGTAAAAGGCAGTCAAAACCTATACTCACGGCTCACCGCCTTCCTATTCATTTACCTAATGTTTTTTCGTATTAGAAAATAACCAAATCTAATAGAACATAAATATTCTAGAAAAGCAAAAGCACTTTGCTAGACAACTTGTTTATAACCAAATTAGTTATGAAACGAAAGTGACTTGCTAACCCCAATAGTAAGGGTCCGTTCTTGGAAATATGTATTTTCCGTGAACAAATTGAGAATTTGAGCTCTTTTTATTGTGAAATTTGTTGCTTAGATGAAGTGTCTTCTAATGCGTATCTCTATTTTCTTTTTTGATGCAAAAGGTATGATTTCTATTACGAATTAAAAATAAGTCTGGAGTATTTAACTCCTACAGAGTCTTCTTGTAATTGAAATAACAACACAACGGGTGCAATAGAGAAAGAAATTAAACCTTCCGAAACTGATCCTTAAGAATTGAAATAGCAGTTGTGTTGATCCGTAAGAATTTTAACAACAGAAGTGTTATCCAAACTGAATTGGATCCGGGACCAATTGTGCTCTTTGGCTAGAGTTAATCCGTCCCTCACACCCCATAACTCTGCTGCCAGAGTGGAGCACGAGCCAATATGGAGTTGAAAACCTGCCAGAAAATTTCTGGTGTGATATCTAATCAGGCCCCCCACAGCTACAGAAACATGACGATCAACTCCTCCATCCATGTTAACCTTAACTGATTCGACGAGTGGCGGATCCCATCCAATCAACTTTTCACAATACCCTTGAGCAGACTTGGCATTGTAGTGATGTTGACACAGGCTAGCACATCTTGAGGCTTGATGGGTAAAAAATCTAGAATCCAAATTGTTCAAAGTGGAATTAGATTGGAAATGATGTTGCGATTAAGCCACACAGTCCAACACCCAAACAGGAAGATGATGGACCACGGGATACCCGACATATGGAAAAGAGGGGATTTGCAATGATATTTAAGCCAAGACTTGTAATAACTCCGATTTTTAGTAAATAAAAAAATCTCATTGTTTATTCAAATTCTTTAATTTCTCTTGAATGGCTTTATAATTTTCTCGTTAATTTCTAATAATCCGTCATAATTGAATTTTACCCCTTTAAAATTTGTTTCTTGATTAAAAGCCCTACTTGGCAAATATAGTTAGCTTCTAACCAATTAGTTGGAGAAACCTATCTACCAATCCATTTAGTTACCTTTTAACCATTACCCATTGGACGATAAATGTTAGGAAAATCTTTATCCATTGGACAATAGAAAACCTAGATTTTCTACCAAAAATACTTACTAGATTTTGTTAAAGTACTTATATATAGTTATATATACATGCCTAAATGACATATGGTATTATTCTAGTGTATATAGTACCTCACCCTTTTATCTATCGATCAATAACTACTAGGAAAATTATTATCTATTGGATAATAGAATTAGTCTTGCCAACAAGTACTAGGGTTATTTAAATAAATCATTTCCTAGACTTTCCATGTGATGATATACTTATATATATGTGTATGTACCTTATAATATATTACCCTAAGATACTCTAAGTACATAATCTAGTATTTTAATGGAACATGTGCCTAATAGGTTATTTTTAACAGAGAATTTTGACCTTATAATTTTTTATTGGGTACTTGAAAATCTTTCTAGATTTCATAGTACTATTATATATGTGATTACTTATAATAAGAACATGTGTTTGATAGATTTGTTTATTGGGAAAATCTTGGCCTAGGAAATCTTAAAAGCTTACATAGTACCTTAAGTACATTTTTTTATATGTTCATTTGTACATAGAAGTGTATATATATATATATATATATATATATATATATATATATATATGTGTGTGTGTGTGTGTGTGTGTGTGTGTGTGTGTGTGTGTGTACATTGTACAAGAGAGAGAAAGAGAGAGAGGCCGAGAGAGAGAGAGAAGGAGAGAAGAAAAGAGGGAGATTTGGTGTGTACCTTGACTTGATCTTTCCATTGTACTTTGACTTGATTGCAATCTAGGATTATATACCTCTCCAAGCAAAAATCTATCTCCATTGTCCTTATATGTACAATTGCCAATATAAAATCTTGTACCATCCTCCCTTTCTCCACCAATCTTTCCATAATCCAATCCAAAGTACCAAATCTAGCCTTGCATGCCTAAGAACTAGGTAGGAGTTGTACAAGCAACCATGACCTAACCTATCAAGCTTGACAAAAGGAAAAAAAAAAAGTGAGATATATATATATATATATATATATATATATATATATATATATATATAGAGAGAGAGAGAGAGAGAGAGAGAGAAAGAGAGAGAGAGAGAGAGGGAGGGAGGAACCTTGGCCTATAAATAGCAAGCTCACCCAAGTCATTTATCACACCTTCACTCTTTGCTCCAACTTCTCTTTAGAATTTCTAAGCTTTCTAAGTTCCAAAGTTCAAGTTTCTTAAGTTTTCTTGAAGTCTTGAGAGCTACCACCAAACCACCTCCAAAAATCACCCCTAGATCTTTAAAGTAGTCTAGTTTAGTTAGCAAAGTTGTTTCTAGGAAGAGAAAATCTATCTCTCTTCCTTTCGAAGCAAACCGGAGTCGTTACGCCGCCGATTCGCAAAACCGACGACATATTCTCAAAACCGACCAACCGCCAAAAAGTAAGGTAGAACCCCTTGCCCCCTAACTCTACGTATAGAACCGTATGTTAGAAAGTAGAATGTCTTTACTCTTTAGTTCAAAGTATAACATGAGATATATTTAAGTAGATAACGTTATCTATCGCTTATAATGTTTGGAATGCATGATGATTAACAAACTCGTTTTGCTAGTGGTGGTATGAACGTGTTGAATAATGAACTTTTACTTCAATAAACATGTGTTGTTTTGAACTTTCCACAAAAGAGGAAAGAATGGATTTTTGAAAGATACTTATCGCTTGTTTAGAAGTATTCGTATTTTGATCTTTAGGATGGTTATGAGTATGCATACATGAATTGCTTGTATTACTGGTGGTATAATATTGAGTTGGATGATCTTGTTAGTTTAATATTACAATGAATGATTTATAATTACATGTGAAGTCCTACCGCAAAATCGTTGCATGAAAACGAGAAACGGAAATTGAGAAAGTAGAAATATGACACCTATGGTGTGGTTAAAGAAAAGACGTGTTTTGAAAAAGTGAAATGTTTTGAAGACCGCAATGTGGCTGGATGTGGTAGCCCATTGTGTGGTGTGTGTTTTGTGAGGATACTCGGGAGACTGGAACGACGGAACCGAGGTTGGGTGTGTAGCTTGGTTATCTGCGGAGAAGAGCCAATACAAAGTGTGCCAATGGGAACCCGGTGCGGCAGAACCATTGTGAGGATACTCGGGAGACCGGAATGGCGGAACCGAGGTTGGGTGTGTTAAGAACGATTTTTTGAAAATGTTGATATGGTTATGAAATGTGAAAATTGTTGACACGGTCTACAAGGAGTCACGTAGGAGAACTCAGAAAATCATGGACACCAACGTTAGTTTGGATAATGAATGTAGATGTGTCATTGTTAACTGTTTGTCAATTGTGTTTGAACTATGTGGTAATCGCTGAATTTATGGTCCATTGTTTGTAAGTTAAAGGTTAGAGGGTATGGGTTACTCTATTGAGCTTTTGTAGCTCATGGTGTTGCCTTTGGTGACCTTGACATATTATATTGGTGGCGATGTCGGTATAATGTGTCAGACCTCATAGATGAACAGGCTGAGCTGTATACATTGGAGGCCTTTGGAGCTTGCTAGAATGGAAGAGCAAGCAGAGCAGTAGTTAGGAACCCTAGTTCCCTCCCTTGTTGGTTAAAAGTACTCTTGTAAGACTTTGTGATGTAATAATGAGCCAGTTTCACTTTGTTTTTGTAATAAAATGTCTTATTAACGTACCCAGAATTTGGGGGCTTTACAAGACTGAAGTGGAATGGAACTATCAAAGAATGAGAAGTGAATGCTAAGAATGATGAGATGGGACCACATATCTCTAGTATTATGGCAATCCTTGATGACATGAAGAGTGTCCTCAATGGTGCTGGGACAATGTGGGCAAAATGGGTTTGAAGTGATGTTGCAAGTTAAAAGGTTGTTTTTAGTGGCAAGACGACCATGAGCTACAAGCCAAAGAAAATGCATGACACGAGGGTTAGCGTTGATTTTCCAAAGCCAATGCCATTTGGTGAACGGGGGAAGACTATCCCCCCAAGTGCCTAAAGAGTAGGCCTCCTTACTATTAAATCAGCCCGACAGGGAATTCCACAAACACCATCCGGATTGTCATTCAAACAATGGGTCGGATTACTCCAAATTAGATTTTTAACAGAAGGAGTATCAAGAGAGTTTCCCAGGGCCTAAACACCCCCATCCCATAAGTCACACACTGTCAAGTTACAATCCTAAGGGGTTAATGGGTCTTCCACCATACTACAAATCGAACTTTGACCTAACCAATTGTTAAACCAGAAATTAGTAGATGATAATGATTCGCATTTGAGTTAACATAACTCTTGATATTTTTATTTCTATACCTATAGGTTGGAGGATATGTTGTACTATAGATATTTGTTTAGCCTTTTGGAGCTATAAAAGGGGTGAAATCAACATAGACAAATGAGGAGGATAGGAAGAAACTCAATTAGAAGACGATTGAGTTGATTAAACAGTGTGTTGGACACTTGGTATTTCACCACATACCGTAGAACACCGATGCATATACTCTATGGACGACCTCCTATCTATACTACTATTGAAAGAGTGAAGCTGTTTGTCGACATTTCCTATTCCCAAACTACCCTTCCCTTATTTCCCCTCATCAATTCACGCTCCTTCTTCCAAACGCCTCCTTAAACCAACAAAAACGGCCCCCTGAAGCAAATTGGGTCAATAGTTGTGACCTTCCAGACAACTCCTCTCCCAAAGGCAACAAACGAATTATGAACCCATTGCCACTTAAACATGGTGCAACCATTCTGCAGGAACTCTATCTTGACCATTTGAAGCAATCTAAATTTCTAAGCATAAAGATAAAGTTCCCCTAAAAATTGCAAGAGAGCAGTGTTCTAAAAGGCGGCCTAGGTGGCAGCAACCGCCAGGATATACCCCTAGGCATCTTATTAGGCACTCAAGGAGACAAGGCAAAGCTAGGTGACTAAGGCCTTAGTGTTATGTTAAGATAATAAACGATTTTTGGTGTAATTTTTATTAAGTTTAATAAAGGGACCAATTGGATGCAAGAAATAGAAGGGGATGAAGTAATAATGAACTTGCTCCGTTTGGAGCTCCTCCATCTATCAAATGGTTTTCTTTTCTTTTTCTTTTTTCTTGGCAAAAGAAATTTTATTAATCTCTGAAAAGGCATAAAGATTAAAAGGACAAGGGTTAGTTCGATTATCATGGGACCAGTAGCGTGGTGATGGGCTTCTACATTCCATCTTAGTGTATTTCTTTCTTTTTCTTTTTCTTTTCTTTTCTTTTCTTTTGCTGGCTTTGAAATGAGAGTGCAAATGTGTTTTGGTTTTCAGGTTCGTAAGAGGAGATGGGTGGTGATAGGCGGAACCATGGAAGAAGGGAAGAGGATATGATGTTTACTGTGATCTGATCTTTTTGGGAACGGGTGGAAGGAGAGGAGAAAGGGAAGAGGATATGATGTTTACTGTGTTTCAATCTTTTCGGGAATGAGTGGAAGGAGAGGAGAAGATGAAAATAATTGTGGGGGTTTTGAGAGAGAGAGAGAGTAAAAAACGAAGAAGTTAAGAATGAGTAAGGACTTTGGAGGAGTTAGAGCATCTCTTACCAAGCTCTAAATATAGAGACTCAACACCAAAATAGAGACTCATCTCCATTTGTACTTTTCACTTCTAACATGGGATAACTTTTAAATTATATATCTTAATTCTATAAAGTTTGTACTATTGAAAAGATAATGAAAATGTCATTAATTTGACACCAACATTAGATATATTTGGTGACAATTTCAAAAAATAGGATTTTGAATTTTGAAAGAATATTAGTAGGTTTTGGAGGGAAATTGAAGAAATTATGAGTTTTTTGAATATAGAGATGGAAATGGAAATTTGTGGTCAGAGTATTCATGAATAGTAATAAGCTCTAAATTTACTTTTTGATTTAAAAATAGTATTTTGATTCTCTAAAATGGAGAGACTCATGGATTGGAGACGCACTTAAAAGGAAAAATGCAAATGAAATACATGGCCTGTTTAACAGCTTGTTTGCCGGGCACACAAGATTTTAGGTGAAAGTTGAAAAAAGAGTGACCAAACTTAAGTCTTTTTCCCACTCGAATTAGCTTGTTCTAGGATGAGGGGTGGTGATGTTTTTGGCATGGTTTGACAAACAAAAACACAGGGGTATAAAATCATACTAAGTCACTGTTGGGACTAAATAATGCGCCTAAATAATGCCCCTGTAGACTATGGGAGTATTATTTATGGACATGTTTTGAGGTAGCCCATATTTTATACCACTCCTCCTCCATTTCAACTACAAAACAACATTATTTATCAAACCATTTTATTCCTCATCAAACTCAAATAGAAAAAAAGAAAATAAAGTTTTACTATTGGTGTGCAATAAATTTGCAAGAAAAATTGCATTCGCAATATGTAACATATAGAAATGCTTTATACTACACCTTTAAGTAGAACATAAAACATGTCACTGTGTCGTGATTTACAATAATAGATTTCTAAATTCATCTCCCTCGCTCTCGCTACACACATGCCTATACTTGCATATGCTTCCCTTTATACATAGAAGTTATGTGCATCCATAGAAGAAGCTCAACTCCACCGGCCCATAATCTGTAGTTGTTGCATATTTGAGATGTGAATTACTCTCTCTGTTCCTAATTGCTAGTTCAATTCTATTTTGTGATCTTCAAAATTAATACTGGACCTTTTCTATAAAAGGAGGTAAAAATTTGATGATTTTCTAAAAATTTCCCTCATAAGTGCATGTAAAGTGTTGCAAAATAGGTAGAATACAAGGGCGGTGATGGAAATAATGTCATTAAATTTGAATATAAGTGCAATCCTTACATGACTCCTTAAAAAGTTGAAGCTCTCGAAAAGGATCAACAATACAAAACGGATGGAGTTTTTTTTTACTCCCTCCGTTCCTAAATAAGAGTCACTTTTACTGTTGCGGAGCTCTAAAAAAAATTATGGGCTTCCCCGACCGACGCACTCCCGAGAGAGTCGCCACCTGGATTTTTGAGATGGATAATCTGAGAAACAGATGACTCATTTTGAAAAAGGCAAAGGCTTTTGGTCTTGCAAAAAACGTCGAGACTTTGGGTCCGGGAGCAACGTTACAAATGGGAAAGGTTTTGTCGAAAAACACCCCACTCGCCCGGTGGAACCGGTCTCTACTAAATGTTTCAAAAGGGAAAATCTTCATGAATCTTTTGGAAAATAAAGCTCTTTAATAAGCAAGTAAGAAGGGAAGGGACATGGGAAAATATATCACGTTGACGTGCACGTGGTGCTGTCTGTATAGAGGTGATAAAGATGATGCAGTGCATAAAAGAAAAAGAAGCCTCTGGACAAACTGTCTGGACCACTGTGATCTCTTTCACAGCATACTTTAATGTCACGCACGGCTTTACAATATGCCGTGCAGGGTATCTGTTCTGTTATCAGACTATCATCAGCTCTCAGAATATGACCTTCACCAGTTTTGACAAGCATTGGAAGATGCTTAGTCATTGGATCACTTTAGGACAGTACCATTTCATCAAGCCATGGACATAAAGCAACTTTTAGTGCGTTTAATCGCTTGAAATGATCAAGAAAACTTTGTTTATAAACGGAATATGGCTTGTAGATATGGTCTTATTCTGAGAACTCTGATAGCTGGTTTCTTAACAACAGAAACAGGCCTTATGAAAGATAACTTTGATTCAAACAGTTTGAACAAGAAAAACAGTAGCTGATGAAACGCCGTGCGTCTGAACGCACTACGCCGCGCGGCGCGGTGCATTCAGGACAATGGCTATTTTATTTTATAAAAATGATTTTTAAGTCAAAATTAACCCAAGGAAAACTTAGTTTTTACCTCTGGTCTTGAATTTGGATGAGGATGGATGACAATGGATGAGCGTTGGTGAGGTCGGTTGAGGAAAGAGAGATGTGGATATGTGTAATAGATAGATATATTAGGTAGTTGGGATCTTAAAGTAAGTAAAATGACTCACTTTTAATGGTGATGAGAAAAATGGGGGACTTTGAGAAAGGAGAAGCCCAAAGAATGTTTTTAGAGGTAACTTTCTCAAGACTTGGAAGTGAGGAGTGGGTGTGAAAGCATGATGAGAGAGAAAGAGGGTTCAAGGCCCCTTTCTCTTGAGTAGAGGGTTGTATTTATAGGCTCTGCCAAGGATTTTGAATTCAAATGGTGGAGATATTTTCTGGGTAGGCCAGAAGTGCCTTTTCAGCTTAGCCAACTTATAGTTGTGGCTCAAGTGGGCATGGCGACAACTAGCTGAGCCAGTCAGAACTTTACCTGAAATGTCGTGCGGTTAACCTCATGACCGTGTGTGACATAATGAATTCTATTATGTCGTGCGGTGTAGAAGTGTTCCGTGCGGTGTTGTAGGTACAGTCCAGGGCTTTTGGTCTTTTGGTTTGGGCTTTGGGGTTTTGGGCTGAAAGGGCCCTTTATCCAAGCTCTCAAAGGTATTGTTTCCTTTATTTCATCATTAGGACGTTCAAAGACCCTTCGAGGTCCGGATTGGGGTGTCTACAGTAGTCCATCTTTACTGTAACTCGGACACCATTGATTGGTGCGAGTGACGCTTAAAGAATAGTCATCCCAATCCGTTACTCTAAGATCTTTAAACGGAGACAAAAACGAATGAAAACTAAAATGCAAGCAAATGACAATGGTGGTCGCGCTCGTGGAGCTGCCTACGTATCCTATGTGCAGGGATCAGACCAACATAGTTCAATCAGGACAATGCAAGCGAAAATGAGTCCGAGAGGACGAATAACAAAATCATGTAATAAACTTGAGAAGGTCGAGTGCCTGTGGTGCTGAGTGTTGTGAATTAAATGTAAATAACTATGTGTGTACGAGACAAGCCCTTGGAGGGCGAAATTCGAGACGAGCCTTCGGGAGGCGAAAATTCGAGACGAACCCTCGAGGGGCGAAAATACAAGACAAGCCTTCGGGAGGCAAATTAAGATGAAACGAGCCCTCAGGAGGCAAAAATTTGAGACGAGCCCTCGGAGGGCGAATATAGCGAAAGAACGCGAATACGGCGAGTTCTCGAGGGATGAAAAATTTTGCGAGTCTCGGAGGACAATTAAAGAACCCTTCAACTAAGGCACAACATTCTAGCAAACTTTTCGACTGGAATATTTGATTTCCAAGGGGATTTGGCAGCTGAATTGAACAATTTCCAAGAGAAATGAATTAATCCTGTGGCACTAAAATGTCGTGTGGTCTAGCATCGTGCCGCGCGGTGTTTCAATTCCCCATGCAACCCTTCGATTTCCGAGAACAGTCGGTTGGTTTAAGGGTGCCTATTAATGCAGGCGTGCCCATTCATCCTCTTTAACATCCTTATAAAGGTGGTGGTGTTTCATTCCATGCATCTCCACCAAAAGACTCTCTAGTTTCCTTTACTACAGACATTCTACTCTCCAAATTCCTTGAAGGTCAGGTACGATGACAGACAACGACTTGACGGCATGGGTCATCTCCCTGGAGGCTGAGATGGCCTTCTATCACGAGGAAATCGAAGAACTCAATCGGCAAATCGCAAGGCTCATTGATACCATTCGCACCCTTCGACGTGCATTGTCGAACTTGTAGGATTTTACTTTCGACCAGTTGGATGACAAGCATGACCCCGAGTACGCACCGGAGCGCGAGTCTGACGACACTGCAGAGGATTCTGAGGGGAATCCGAACGGTTCCGACGACCGTTCGGACGGCACGAACGATGCTTTCGGGGAGGGGGAAGAATAAGAAGAAGAAGAAGAGGCAGGGGCAGTAGGAATTTTTTGTTTTTTGTTTTTTTTGAATAATTGTAACGAAAATCCCGGGTTTTATGCAATGAAAGGCCCCTTTTCTCTAATTTCTGATTGCCTTTTTTCTTTCTGCTATCAAAATTCAAATGATCATAGCCTCAAACGCCAAGAAACTGCCCAGAATTCGAACTATCAAAATAAGATAAAATGCCGCGCGTAGCTCGCAGAAAAATGCATGTTATGATGAAACAAAATACCCTGTATGCCGGATCAATACGCCGCACGGTTTGATCAAAATGCTGTGCGGCACTATAAGCTGAAAACCCGATCCAATTTTAATTCTAGACGAACCGGTTCGGGGGGGTATATACGGGTGAGGCGTACACAGTACCCCTCACCGTTCGAATTTCTCTCTCTCGTGCCCTCTCTCTCGATCATCTCTCTCTTTTGGTACTCTCTCTCTCTCTCTCTGACTCTCTCTCTCTTTCTCAGCTCCCACTCTCTCTCGACTCCCTTTCTATCTCGATTATTTCTCTCTCGGTACTCTCTCTCTCTCTCTCTCTCTCTCTCTCTCTCTCTCTCTCTCTCTCTCTCTCTCTTATAGCGATCATGGATCCTAGTGGCGATATATCTGGTGGTGATCAACCATCGAGGGTCGAGGTTACTCCGCTCCTAGTCCTTCCGAAGAGTGACACGGTGATCAGGGAGGCTCGGGAGACTCCAGGGGCTTCAGTTTTGGCACCCATGGCCGAGGAGGCCACAGCCTTAACCATCGTGGTGGCCGGCAGTGGCGGCGGTAGTGATGGCAGTGGGGTGCTAGCCAGCTATGGCCAGAGCACAGAGAGTTCGGGTGCAATGGCGCGAGGGAATGAGGAGGATACTGCAGGTCAATCGGGGGCTATTGGTGGTTCAGAGGAGAGGGGCGCGGAGGCCGAAGGTGGTGGTGGTGGTGGTTTAGACCGGGCAGAGGAGGAGACAGAGGCCTCTCCTGTGAGAGAGCCTCGGGTCGACTTGGGAAAGGCCCCCGTTGTCGAGGAAGAACCGGCGGAGGAACAGGGGATACCGTCTATGTTTGTAGGTAGTGGAACAAGTGCAAGGTCGTCATGCCATATAGGAGTGGGTGACTACTTCGAGACGGCGTCCTTAGAGGACTTGGTGGAGACACTACGAGGGGTTCCTAGGTTGGCAGAGGCTTTACTCGAGTCCCGTGAGAGGGAGCTCCGGGCCGAGCTCAAGACTAGAGCGGCCGAGGGACCACAGGTAGATGAGGTTTTGGTCCCACGGAGGACCGTGGTGGACGAGGCGACTGCAGTCTTAGGGGAGGACATAATTTTTACCAAGGAGTCTTACGTGCCACTTCGGCACATGGTGGTGCCTACGCTGCTGGACGCCTACGGGCCGGAAAGGACCGCCTATGACGAGACTTTGGTTCTGAGGGACCCCCGACAGCACCTATCCTTGCGATGAGACGAGGTATGCTTTAATACTCGTATTTCAATACAATGTACTATACTCTATAATTCCATGCTTTAGAATATCATGCTTATCCTGAGTATCATGCCCGTTTATTGAATATTATCCATTTGTTGTAACAGGCGATCACGATCTCGTGCTACGGGGGTGCGGCCGATGTGCCGAAGGTTTGGGAGAGACTCCCGGAGGCCTCAAGGGAGATGGTGAGGGTGGCTGGTTTTGGAGAGTTCGTCAGTGTGCTGACGAGGGCGAGTAATGATCGCCAGGTAGTGAGGGCACTCGCCGAAAGGTGGTGGGACACGACAAACTCGTTTCACTTCTCTTTCGGTGAGATGACGGTGACGCCATTGGACTTTGCAACAATCACTGGTCTGAGGGTCGGAGGTGACCCTATCCTTTACGACGCTGCGGCGGGAAGAGACCCCGAGCTTCAGAGGCGTCTCCTAGGGTACCGGCTGAGGGCAGAGAAGGGGGATGCGTCGTATGCTCAACTGTTGGAGTTTTGGACAGAGCCCCCGGAGGGTAGAGTTCAAGAGGAGCATATGGCGAGGTGCTTCTTGTTGTACGTGGTCGGTGCGTCTCTGTTTCCCAACAGACGCAACTGAGTGCACCTGTCGTTCCTGCCGGCCTTGAGGAATATCGGGGAGATTGCCTGTTTTGACTGGGGTGGCACGCCTTTGGGAGCATGCTACGCCTTCATGGGGTCTCTTTCCCGAGGAGCAGGGAAGAGCCTCGGCGGCTATTGGCGAGTCTGGGAGGTATATCTCGAATCATTGCTTTTTAGTGTTAACTTTCCATTCATTCATTGCATGCCTTGTGCTAACTCTTAATGCTTTGATTTGCAACTTTGGACGTACGAGGTACTGGATATGTACCCTCCCACAATGTCGTGCCCCGACGATATGATACTCCCTCGGGCCCTCCGTTGGTCGAAGGAGTATCGAGGAGTAAAGAAACCGGCTATACTTGAACGAGTTGTGTCCTGATCGGGTATCCATGGTCCCTTTCATGTTCCCAACACATTCCCATTGAATGATTTCCTGACGCATGCTTTCCGTTGCAGGTACACTAGCGCATCTGGGACCTCTTAGAGGTTCCATATGTGGCCCAGAGCAGGGTGGTGGCGAGAGGGAGGGTGCTGCTTAAGTCCCTTTACGGCTGGGAGTGGTACCTGGGTGACCAAGTATCATGTCAATCATTAAGGCTGGCCGTTTTTTGAGTCCCTGGGCCACTTCCTCCTTTTGTTCAGAGGACGAGCGAACACACTGGAGGAGGTGGAGCGGTTCACGCAGCCAGACCCTCAGCTCGAGCCATTGTTTCAGGCCGGTGCTAACTACGCGGAATACCAGGCTCAATACTTGATGTAAGGCTTTGGGATTCGTGTTGCCTGGGAGGCGTAGCGGCAGGCGCAAGGTGGTAGGGGCGGTAGGAGAGGTAGATGGAGAAGAATAGGAGACAGAGGAAGAGGTGGTGAAGGCGCGGGTCAGAGCGGGGCTAGGTTGTCTGCACTCTTCTAGACGATGGATGTGGTGACTGCTCAGGGAGTCCCTGGCCTTGTGGAGGTGCCACGCCCTACGGTCGAGCCTCCAGAGTTCGTTGCTCAGGTATATCCTATTTTTGTTTCCTTCGTATGTCTTATCATTGTCACTGCACGTTCTATTTTTTTTCCTTTCAATGCACATGTGACTCCGAAGTATGCTAGGGAGATAACGGCGGCCATGATGGGCCTAGAGCAGCTGGTGCGGCAGTATGCCATGGGCCACTCCCCACCGGTACTGACTCGCGCTGGAGGGATGATGGTAAACCCTTAACTCTTAGTCGTTCTCTATTACCTTTACTCATGATTATGATGCAAATGCTTTATGAATGCTATTGCGGGCTAGAGGAGGAGCTGCTCGAGGATTACGCAAGAAGTCTGTTCGCATGCCTGTGCAACAGGCTTCCTTTGCTGGCTCTCGGGAGGAGCGTCCGTCGAAGAGATAGCGACACTTTAGTGGCACCGATGAGGGGCCTATTGCCGTTTCAGACGAGACCGAGGAGCCTACAGACATTGATTTAGAGGATACCTCTGGCAGCACCGGGCCCAGAGTGACTCGCACTCAGGAGGTTGTCAGCTCCAAGGCGGAGGAGGAGGTTTCTGAGGAGGACAAGAAGGAGGACGAGGACGGAGATGAGGATGAGGACTGAGTTTTCCTCTTTTGCTTTTTGCCTTTTGATGGAGCCTGCGTGCTCCCTTTTGTAGGGTGGCTGTTTAACCTTGGTAGATAGGATTTTGCGCATCAGGCTTGCAAGCCCCTTTTGTACTTCGACTCATGGATACCTGGAGATTTATATATTCATAAAAATTGTTCTTTCAATATATTTGCCATTCAATGTCTTTTATTGTTGTTTGTACATGGAAATTGAGCAACCAAGACTATTACCGTAATGTGCAACTAGCCAATGATCAAAAATGAGTCCGGTACACAATTTTGCAATGATAAATATGCTCACAAAGAAATAGAATTCAAAGAAGTAATTGCTTGATCTTGGAAAAAAATTGACGTTTCGCCTAAGAATTTACACAAATGCCCTTGCCACGGGCTCGAATATGACTGTGACAGACAGCCCTTGAAATTTGACATATAACTTGGAAATTCATCTTTATGCTTAGAACATGTTAGAAAACTAAGAAAAAGTTGACTTTGGAAAGTGATGACTTTGAATTTTGACTCGGGACTCGAACTGGAACTCAGACCAAGTCACCTTTGACCGTAGTGACTTGTAAGACTCGAAGAAATGGCTTAAAACGAACCAAGACGTGATTTGACACCTTGACACGGCTTAAGAATGGGATTATGTTGACCTTTTGCACCACGACCTTGAATTTCGGGAGTTGACTTGAAACAAAACATCCCTAAAGTCCCAAATACTTGTTGGAGTGTGTTCTCATAGTTGACGGTGCCCCGAGGTGCCTCAAATTCATTCCATTTCTCTGCTGTCAAAAATTGCAGAAATGCAGACGCAGTATGCTGCACGGGTTTTTAAAACGTCGTGCGTCATTACTCAAGATTTCACGGGATATCAAGCTACGCCGTGTTAATCTTCCCGGATCTAATACGCCATGCGTGACTCTAATACGCCGCGCAGGGTTATCTTCCTAACAGTCTGCATCTTGTTGTTTCCCAAGGCGAATTGCATGAAAGTTGAAGTTTGACCTGTGTAGTGATATTTCTGAGCCAGTGCATGTCTGCATTGTGCTCCCATGCTATGACCAAGCCTTTTCTCATGCAAGACCCATAGAAAATTTGCACTTTTGAAACCCAAGGCTCCTTGAAATTGTTTCCTCCATCCTTCCTATAAATTTTGGTCTTCTGCTTCAAATTCTTTCTATTCCACTCAACTCTCATTCTTCCTCCTAATGGCCATTTCGCTCACCGGTTCGCTCTGCCCATGGCTAGTTTCAATAGAGGGCATTGATTGGCTCAACTTCCGAGCTCATGGCTTTTACTCCATGAGGTACCTTCACAACATTCGTCTTCGTTCTGAGCTCTTGAGGGCAGCCGCAAGTTTTTGGGATCCTGAGGTTCATGTGTTCCGTTTTGGCGAGCAAGAACTTTGTCCTACCGTGGAGGAGTTTCGTGCCTACCTTGGCGGCTTCGACTTGGGAGAAGTCATTATCCCTCCTATTCGTGAGAGCGTCCCCAAGGCTCTAACCCTAATATCATATTCTATAATTGCAAAATCCAAATCACTGATTCACTGATTAAAATTCTATGATATTCTAACATTATTGCCAGCATTCTTCGTTTTCCATTAATCTTGAAGTGAGTCCACCCAATTTTCGTTAGAGTAAATGGCAGTGTCCACCCTTTTTTAGTAAAAATAACACATTTAGCAAAAGAGGAAAAACTATAACCGATGGTGAGATTGGTGGATACCTTACGGCCATGAAATATTAAGAAGTTACGATACCGGTGATTTCAAATCTGTGAGGGATTAGATGTGAGAGAATTGGATGTATCATATTAAACTTAGAAAAGCACACTCCTCCAATGATTGAAGTAATAAATTTTAAAAATTTTGGACTACATGCAAAGACAAGATTAGATCTGCTGCTGTCAGTTTTTTTTTAGGGGAATGGTTTGGCTGTTGGGCTGTAATTTCAATTGTTCAGCTGTTGAAGTTCTGTCCAATAGTGGTTTGAGTTAGTATCATTGTCTCAGTTGTTGTCCTGTTGGGTGGTATCCTGTTTTTAGCTCTTTTCCATTTTTGTTTGACCTGGGTTATCCCTCGGAAAGTTTATGTTTTTTTAGGGGCTATCCCTAGTGTAATTCAACATCCCTTATGTTGCTCTCTATTGTGTTGCTACTATTGAGAAGGGTTGTGCACTTTTGTCATGGCTGCTAATGCCTTCATGCCATAGCTGTCTACTATTAGAGCTGCTTACTGCTGTAATGGCAATAGGTAGATGCTGATCTGTTGTTGCTGATTCAAGTTCTACATCCCTCTAGTTGTTGCTGCTGCTTATCCTATTCATGCTACCGTAATGGCAGCAGCTAGCTGCAGATATGTATTATTTTGTTCATATGGTTACTGATCTTTTTGGTTGCTGCTGCCCTTCATACTTTCAAAAAGGTGATTCAAGTTGTGCAGCTAGGCATTCGGAAGAATTTGACACTTGAGATGTCTTCTCATATGTAAATTAATTACTTTCATAGTCAGTTTGGCTCTTTCTCTTAGTCAGGTTGCACTAAGTGTATCCTTTTGCCATCTGTTTCATATTCCTCTGGTAGATGGATAGGAAACAGATGTTATATTTACTTCTAGCCCTATGTAGCCATTTGGCGTAGGCTCTCTCTCTTTCTGTTTTTTTTTTTGTTTTGTTTTCCTCCAGAGATATGCCCCCTTGTTGGTTGTATATTCGATTAGCCACTTTTTATTTTCAAGCTGTTTTACCCAAAAAAAAAAAGACAAGATAAGATGCAAATGGATCCGGAAAAAAAAGAAATCAATACGCAATAATGGATTGTATAGATTAGGAAGTTCAAAAATGCAATTACCTGCAATTTAATGGCAACTTCGGTTGGTGGTGTCCCCTCGAGTAACATAGAGAAATAGATGATGAGATTGACTGGTGGGGATCGAAAGAGAGAGAGAGAGAGAGAGAAAGAGAGAGAGAGAGAGGGAGGGAGGGAGTATGTATATAAACACCTAAAGAAAACAAATACAATCATCTGCATACCTAAAACACCATGCTCTTTTTAACATAAAAAAAAATAGTAATTTCCTACTTTCAATCAATGTCATTTCCAAGTATCAACCCCGACACGCATAAAACCACTCGTAGTATCCCAAGTCTTGTTACTATCCATACAACAAACCCTTCGCAATATTTTTTTTTTCTCTCACTAGACTTGTAGAAAGTTTCTCACATTTCAATTATAGTGTCCGAGTGTGCAGTAATACAAAATATTATATTCCAAGATTGATTTTTCTGTAACACTAAATACCAAAAGATAACAAACATTATTATCTAAAACGATAGAGAACGAATAAAAACCAAAAGACAACAACCACTATCATCTAAATACCAAAAGAGAACGAATATGACGGAGACACCCATTACCGTACAACATTGCACGAAAGTTCCGTATTCGAATGTATGCTCAACTGTAATTCTAAGGTTTATAAGCCTTAGTGTTATTTAAGGTTTATGTTTTCTAAGATTTATAAACCCTAATATCATATTCTAACCTATAATTGCAAAATCCAAATCACTGATTAGCTGATAAGAATTCTATGGTATTCTAACATTACTCTAAGCATTCTTCTTTTTCCATTAATCTTGAAGGGAGTCCACCCAATTTTGGTTAGAGTAAATGGCAGAGTCCACCCTATTTTGGTAAAAATAACACATTTAGCAAAAGAGGAAAAACTATAACCAAGGGTGAGATTGTTGGATACCTTACGGGCAAGATATATTAAGAAGTTAGGACACCAGTGATTTCAAATTTGCAAGCAAATAAAGGATTAGATGCGAGAGAATTCGATGTATCACATTAAACTTAGAAAAGCACACCCCCCCCCCCCCCCCCCCATATTATTGAAGCAACAAATTTTAAAAAAATTGGACTACATACTTGTAAAGATAAGGTTTATAATTCTAGTGGATCCGGGAAAAAAAGAAACCAATACGCAATAATTGATTGTATAGATTTGAAAGTTGAAAAATGCGATTACCTGCAAGTTAATGGCAACTTCGGTTAGTGGTGTCCCCTCGGGGTAACATAGAGTAACAGATGATCAGATGGACGGGTGGCGGTCGAGAGAGAGAGCATGAGAGAGAGTATGTATATAAACACCCAGAGAAAAAAAAATACAACCATCTACATACCTAAAACACCACCATGCTGTTTTGACAAAAAAAAATAGTAATTCCTACTTTCAATCATGGTCATTTCAAAGTATTAGCCTCTACACACATAAAACCACTCGTAGTATCCTAAGTCTTGTTACTATCCATACACCAAACCCTTCCCAAATTTTTTTTACGTCCCTAGGCTTGTAGAAATTCACCCACATTTCAATTATAGTGTCCGAGTGTGCATTAATACAAAATATTATATTCCAAGATTTTCTGTAACACTAAATACCTAAAGATAACAAACATTATCATCTAGAACGATAGAGAACGAATAAAATCCTAAAGACAACAACCACTATCATCTAAAAACCAAAAGAGAATGAATATGACGAAGACACCCATTTTCGAACAACAAAACACGAAAGTTTCGTATTCGAATATATGCTTGACTGTAATTTTAAGGTTTATAAGCCTTAGTGTTTTTTAAGGTTTATGTTTTCTAAGGTTTATAAGCATAATGTCATATTGTAACCTATAATTGAAAAATCCAAATCTCTGATTAGCTGATTAAAATTTTGGAGTATTCTAACCTTACAGCAAGCATTCTTCTTTTTCCAACAATCTTAAAAGGGAGTCAACCAAACTTTCGTTAGAGTAAACGGCATTGTCCACCTCGATTGGATAAAAATAACACTTTCGCAAAAGAGTAAAAACTATAACCGAAG
The DNA here is from genome assembly GCF_030253575.1 of Rhododendron vialii. Lineage (NCBI taxonomy): Eukaryota > Viridiplantae > Streptophyta > Magnoliopsida > Ericales > Ericaceae > Rhododendron > Rhododendron vialii. Next base: position 23,734,974 of record NC_080561.1, on the reverse strand, counting down.
GTGAGATTGGTGATACCTTACGCGCATGAAATATCAATAAACTATTACACTGGTGATTTCAATTCTGCAAGTATAGACAGGATTAGATGCGAGAGAATTGGATATAGCACATTCAAGTTAGATAGCACACTCCCCCAATGATTGAAGCACTAAATTTGAAAAATATTAGAATAAAAGCTTACAAAGACAGGATTAGATTTAAGTGGATCCCGGAAAAAAATAAACCAATACGCAAAACAAGATTGTTTAGATTAGAAAGTTCAAAAATGCGATTACCTGCAATTTAGTGGCAACTTCGGTTGGTGGTGCCCCCTCGGTGTAACATAGAAAAACACATGGTGAGATTGACGGGTGGAGGTCGAGAGAGAGATAGAGAGAGTATGTATATAAACACCTATAGAAAACAAATATAACCATATGCATACCTAAAAAATCATGCTCTTTAACATTAAAAAAAAATAGTTATTCTTACATTCAATCAATGTCATTTCCAAGTATCAGCCCCGACATACATAAAACCACTCGTAGTATCCCAAGTCTTGTCACTATCCATGCACCAAACCCATCCCAATATTTTCTCTCTCACTAGATTTGAAGAAAGTCTCTCACATTTCAATTATAGTGTCCGATTGTGTGCTTTAATAGAAAATATTATATTCCAAGATTTATTTTTTGTAACACTAAATACATAAAGATAACAAATATTATCATTTAGAATGATAAAGAACGAATAAATACCAAAAGACAACAACCACTGTCATCTAAATACCAAAAGAGAACGAATATGACAGAGACACCCATTACCGAACAACATAGCACGAAAATTATGTATTCGAATGTATGCTCAACTGTAATCTAAGGTTTATAAGCCTTCGTGTTATTTAACGTTAAAGTTTTCTAAGGTTTATAAGCGATATCATATCCTAACCTATAATTGCAAAATCCAAATCACTGATTAGCTGATTAGAATTCTATGGTAATCTAACATTACTGCAAGCATTCTTCTTTTTCTATTAATCTTGATGGAATGCGTTTTGGAAAAAATAACACATTCAACAAAAGAGGAAAAACTATAACCGAAGGTGAGAATGGTGTATACCTTACAGGCATGAAATATCAAGAACTTAGGACACCGATGATTTCAAATCTGTAAGCAAAGACAAGATTAGATGCAAAAGAATTGAATGCAGCACATTAAACTTAGAAAAGCACACTCCTCCAATGATTGAAGCACTTAATTTTAAAAATGCACTAAATTTTAAAAAACTTGGACTACATACTACTAAAGACAAGATTAGATGCAAGTGGATCCCCAAAAAAAAAAACCAATACGCAATACTGGATTGTATATATTAGAAAGTTCAAAAATGCGATTACCTGCAATTTAGTGACAACTTCGGTTGGTGGTGTCCCCTCGGAGTAACATAGAGAAACAGATGACGAGATTGATGAGTGGGGGTCGAGAAAGAGAGGGGGAGTGAGTATATATATAAACACCTAAAGAAAAAACAAATACAACAACCTGCATACCTAAAACACCATGCTCTTTAACATAAAAAAAAAATTAGTAATTCCTACTTTCAATCAAAGTCGTTTCCAAGTATCAGACCCGACACGCATAAAACCACTTGTAGTATCCCAAGTCTTTTTACTATCCATCCACCAAACCCTTCCCAATATTTTCTTTCTCGCACTAGACTTGTAGAAAGTCTTCCACATTTCAATTATAGTGTCCGAGTGTGCATTAATATAAATCATTGTATTCTAAGATTGATTTTTCTATAACACTAAATACCAAAAGATAACAAACATTATCATCTAAAACGATAGAGAACGAATAAATACCAAAAGACAACAACCACTATCATCTAAATACCAAAAGAGAACGAATATGACGGAGACACCCATTACCGTACAACATTGCACGAAAGTTCCGTATTCGAATGTATGCTCAACTGTAATTCTAAGGTTTATAAGCCTTAGTGTTATTTAAGGTTCATGTTTTCTAAGATTTATAAACCCTAATATCATATTCTAACCTATAATTGCAAAATCCAAATCACTGATTAGCTGTTAAGAATTCTATGGTATTCTAACATTACTCCAACCATTCTTCTTTTTCCATTAATCTTGAAAGGAATCCACCCAATTTTGGTTAGAGTAAATGGCAGAGTCCACCCTGTTTTGGTAAAAATAACACATTTAGCAAAAGAGGAAAAACTATAACCGAGGGTGAGATTGGTGGATACCTTACAGGCAAGATATATTAAGAAGTTAGGACACCAATGATTTCAAATCTACAAGCAAATAGAGGATTAGATGCGAGAGAATTAGACGTATCACATTAAACTTAGAAAATCACACACCTCCAATTATTGAAGCAACAAATTTTAAAAAAATTGGACTACATACTTGCAAAGATAAGATTAGATGCAAGTGGATCCGGAAAAAAAAAGAAACCAATACGCAATAAATGATTGTATAGATTTGAAAGTTCAAAAACGCGATTACTTGCAAGTTAATGGCAACTTCGGTTAGTGGTGTCCCTTCGGGGTAACATATATTAACAGATGATGAGATTGACAGGTGGCGGTCGAGAGAGAGAGAGAGAGTGAGAGAGAGTATGTATATAAACACCTATAGAAAAAAAAAATACAACCATCTGCATACCTTAAACACCATGCTCTTTTGACAGAAAAAAAAATAGTAATTCATACTTTCAATCATGGTCATTTCAAAGTATCAGCCTCGACACGCATAAAACCACTCGTAGAATCCCAAGTCTTGTTACTATCCATACACCAAACCCTTCCCAAATTTTTTTTTATGTCCCTAGGCTTCTAGAAATTCTTCCACATTTCAATTATAGTGTCTGAGTGTGCATTAATACAAAATATTATATTCCAAGATTGATTTTCTGTAACACTAAATACCTAAAGATAACAAACATTATCATCTAGAACAATAGAGAACGAATAAAAGCCTACAGACAACAATCACTATCATCTAAAAACCAAAAGAGAATGAATATGACGGAGACACCCATTTTCGAACAACAAAACACGAAAGTTTCGTATTCGAATATATGCTTGACTGTAATTTTAAGGTTTATAAGCCTTAGTGTTTTCTAAGGTTTATAAGCATAATATCATACTGTAACCTATAATTGAAAAATCCAAATCTCTAATTAGCTGATTAGAATTTTGTGGAATTCTAACCTTACTGCAAGCATTCTTCTTTTTCCATCAATCTTAAAGGGAGTCAACCAAATTTTCGTTAGAGTAAACGGCATTGTCCACCCCGATTTGATAAAAATAACACTTTCGCAAAAGAGGAAAAACTATAACCGAAGGTGAGATTTGTGATATCTTACGCGCATGAAATTTCAATAACCTATAAAACACTAGTGATTTTAATTCTGCAAGTATAGAATGGATTAGATGCGAGAGAATTGGATATAGCACATTCAACTTAGATTGCACACTCCTCCAATGAATGAAGCACTAAATTTGAAAAATATTAGAATAAAAGCTTGCAAAGACAGGATTAGATTCAAGTGGATCCCGAAAAAAATAAACCAATACGCAAAACAAGTTTGTATAGATTAAAAAGTTCAAAAATGCAATTACCTGCAATTTAGTGGCAACTTCGTTTGGTGGTGCCCCCTCAGGGTAACATAGAAAAACAGATGGTGAGATTGACGGGTGGAGGTCGAGAGAGAGAGAGAGAGAGAGAGAGAGAGAGATAGATAGAGAGTATGTATATAAACACCTATAGAAAACAAATATAACCATATGCATACCTAAAATACCATGCTCTTTTAACATTAAAAAAAATAGTAATTCTTACATTCAATCAATGTCATTTCCAAGTATCAGCCCCGACATACATAAAACCACTCGTAGTATACCAAGTCTTGTCGCTATCCATGCACCAAACCCATCCTAATATTTTCTCTCTCACTAGATTTGAAGAAAGTCTCTCACATTTCAATTATAGTGTCCGATTGTGTGCTTTAATAGAAAATATTATATTCTAAGATTTATTTTCTGTAACACTAAATACATAAAGATAACAAATATTATTATTTAGAATGATAGAGAACGAATAAATACCAAAAGACAACAGCCACTATCATCTAAATACTAAAAGAGAACGAATATGACGGAGACACCCATTACCGAACAACATAGCACGAAAATTCTGTATTCGAATGTATGCTCAACTGTAATTCTAAGGTTCATAAGCTTTCGTGTTATTTAACGTTAATGTTTTCTAAGGTTTATAAGCTATATCATATTCTAACCTATAATTGCAAAATCCAAATCACTCATTAGCTGATTAGTTCTATGGTAATCTAACATTACTGCAAGCATTCTTCTTTTTCCATTAATCTTGATGGAATATCCACCCAATTTTTGTTAGAGTAAATGGTATCCACCCTGTTTTGGAAAAAATAACATTCAGCAAAAGAGGAAAAACTATAACCGAATGTGAGATTGGTGGATACCTCACGGGCATGAAATATCAAGAACTTAGGACACCGGTGATTTCAAATCTGTAAGCAAAGACAAGATTAGATGCAAGAGAATTGAATGTAGCATATTAAACTTAGAAAAGTACACTCCTCCAATGATTGAAGCACTTAATTTTAAAAATGCACTAAATTTTAAAAAACTTGGACTACATACTTGCAAAGACAAGATTAGATGCAACTGGATCCCGAAAAGGAAAAAAAAAACCAATACGCAATACTGGATTGTATATATTAGAAAGTTAAAAAATGCGATTACCTGCAATTTAGTGGCAACTTCGGTTGGTGGTATCCCCTCGGAGTAAGAGAGAGAAAAAGATAGACGAGATTGATGAGTGGGGGTCGAGAAAGAGAGGGGGAGTGAGTATGTATATAAACACCTAAAGAAAAAACAAATACAATAACCTGCATACCTAAAACACCATGTTCTTTTAACATAAAAAAAGTAGTAATTCCACCCAATTTTCGTTAGAGTAAATGGCAGTGTCCACCCCATTTTGGTAAAAATAACATAGTTAGCAATACGGGAAAAACTAACAGAGGGTGTGATTGGTTGATACCTTACGCACATGAAATATCAAGAAACTAGGAGACCGGTGATTTCAAATATGCATGCAAAGACAGGATTAGAAACGAGAGAATTGGATCTACCACATTCAACATAGAAAGCACACGCAATACAGGATTGTATAGATTAGAAAGTTCAAAAATGCGATTCCCTGCAGGGGTAAAATAGAGAAACAAATGGTGAGATTGACGGGTGGGGGTTGATAGAGAGATAGAGTATGTATATAAACACCTAAAGACAACAAATACAACCATCTACATACCTAAAACACCATCCTCTTAGAACATTAAAAAAAAGTCATTCCTATTTTCAATCAATATCATTTCAAAGTATCAGCTCCGACACACATACAACCACTCTTTGTATCTCAAGTCTTGTTATATCTATACACCAAACCTTTCCCAATATTTTTTTTCTCAATAGACTTGGAGAAAGTCCCCCACATTTCAATTATAGTGTCCGAGTATGCATTAATACAAAATATTATATTCCAAGATTGATTTTCTATAACACTATATATCTTAAAATAACAAGCACTATCATTTATTACTCATGTTGTTATGTTGGCTCTTTTACTATTACTCAGGTTACACTTTGTGTAACTTTTTGCCATATGTTTTGCGTCCCCTTATTAGAAGGATAGGAAACAGTTGCTCCATTTTCATCTAATCCTATGTAGTCGCTCGGCGTAGGCTTTCTCTGTTTTATGTTTTATATTTTCTTTCGTTTCCTCCTGAGGTGTGTCCTTTGTAGGCAGTTTATTCGGTTAGCCTCTTTTTAATTTCAAACTGGTTTACCAAGAAAAAAAAAACTATCATCTAGAACGAAAGAGAACGAATAAATACCTAAAGACAATAAAAACTATCATATAAATACCAAAAGAGATCGAATATGCCGGAAACACCCATTATCGAATAACATAGCACAAAAGTTCCGTATTCGAATGTATGCTAGACTGTAATTCTAAGGTTTATAAAGCCTTTTGTGTTATTTTAGGTTTATGCTTTCTAAGGTTTATAAGCCCCCAATATATCATATTCTGACCTATAATTGAAAAATCCAAATCACTGATTAGCAATACTTTGATATTCCAACATTATTGCAAGTAATCCTCTTTTCCATTAAGTTTGAAGGGAGTCCACCCAATTTTCGTTAAAGTAAATAGCAGTGTCCACCCCGTTTCGGTAAATAGTATAGTTAGCAAAAACGAAAAAACTATGACAGGGTGAAATTGGCGGATACCTTACGCGCATGAAATAGATTGAAACACTAAATTTGAAAAATGATGGACTACATACTTGCAAAGAAAGCAAAACGCAAGATAGGATTGTAGAGATTAGAAAGTTCAAAAATGTAATTACCTGCAGATTTAGTGGCAACTTTGGTTGGTGGTGTCCCCTCGGGTTAACATAGAGAAAAAAATAGTGAGATTAATGAGTGGGGGTTGAGAGAAAGAGAGAGAGTGTATAGAAACAGCAAAAGCCAACAAATGCAACCATATACATACCTAAAACACCATGCTCCTAGAACATAAAAAAAAAGGTCATTCCTACATCAATCAATGTCATTTCCACGTATAAGTCATATAACCACTCGTAATATCCCAAGACTTGTAGTCATCCCTACACAAAATCCTTCCCCATATTTTTTTTCTAACTAGACTTGAAGAAAGTCCCCCAAATTTAAATTATATTGTCCGAGTATGCCTTAATAAAAAATATTATATTTCAAGATTAATTTTCTGTAACATAAAATACCTAAAGATAACAAACACTATCACCTAGAACGAATGAGGGCGAATAAATACCTAAAGACAACAACCATTATAAATTTACCAAAAAGAACGAATATGACAAAGACACCGTTACCGAACAACATAGGACGAAACTTCCGTATTCGAATGTATGCTCGACTATAGTTCTAAGGTTTATAAGCCTTAGGGTTATTTAAGGTTTATAAACCCTAATATCATATTTTAACCTATAATTGCAAAATCCAAATCACTTATTAACTAATTAGAATTATACGGTATTCCAATCTTACTACAAGAAATCTTCTTTTTCCATTTAGCTTGAAAAGAATCCACCCAATTTTTGTTAAGAGTAAATGGCTGTGTCCATCCCGTTTTTTGTAAAAATAACATAGTTAACAAAATGGGAAAAACTATAACAGAGGTTGAGATTAGTGGATACCTTACGTGTATGAAATATCAAGAAACTACGACACCGGTGATTTCAAATCTGCAAGCTAAGATAGGATTAGATGCCAAAGAATTTAATATAGCACATTCAACTTAGAAACCACACTCCCCCTATGATTGAAGCTTTAAATTTGAAAAATATTGGACTACATACTAACAAAGACATGATTAGATGAAAGTGAATCCGAAAAAAAAAAGAAACCAATACGCAATACATGATTGTATAGATTAGAAAGTTCAAAAATGCATTTACTTGAAGTCTTAGTGGCAACTTCGGTTGTTGGTGTCCCCTCCATACATAAAGAAACAAATAGTGAGATTGACGGGTGAGGGTTGAGAGAGGGAGAGATTTCGTATGTATATAAACACCTAAAGATGACAAATACAACCATCTACATACCTAAAACACCATGCTCTTCGAAACTAAACAAAAAAAAAAAAATCATTCCTAATTTCAATCATCGTCATTTCAAGTATCAGCCCCGACATGCAAACAACCACTCGTAGTATCCCAAGTCTTATTACTATCCATACTCTAAACCCTTCCCAATATTTTTTTTCTCACTGGACTGGAAGAAAGTCCCCAACATTCAGATTATAATGTCCGAGTGTGCATTAACAAAAAATATTATATTCCAAGATTGATTTTCTGTAACACTAAATACCTAAAAAAAAGAAGCACAATCATCTAGAACGAAAGAGAACAAATAAATACCTAAAGACGACAAATACTATCATCTAAATACCAAAAGTAACGAATATGACGGAGACACCCATTAACCTTAGTGTTATTTAACGTTTATTATTTTTAAGGCTTATAAGCCCTAATATCATATTCTTATCTATAATTGCAAAATCCAAATCACTGATTAGCTTATTAGAATTCTTTGGCATTCTAACCTTACTATAAGCAATCTTTTTTTTTCCATTAAGCTTGAAGGGAGTCCACCCAAATTTCATTAGAATAAATGGCAGTGTCCACCGCGTTTTGGTAAAAATAACATAGTTAGCAAAATGGGAAAAACTATAACAAATGGTGAGTTTGGTGGATACCTTATGTGCATGAAATATCAAAAAACTAGGATACTGGTGATTTCAAATATGCAAGCAAAGACATGATTAGATGCAATATAATTGGATGTAGCACATTCAACTTAGAAAGCACATTTCCCCTATGATTGAAGCACTAAATTTGAAAAATATTGAACTATATACTTGAAAAGACAGCAATAGATGCAAGCGAATATAGAAAAAAGAGAAACCAAAACACAATAAATGATTGTATAAATTAGAAAGTTCAAAAATGCAATTCCCCGCAGATTTAGTGGCAACTTCGGTTGGTGGGACACCCTTGGGGTAACATAGAGAAGCAGGTGGTGAGATTGACGGGTAGGAGTTGAGAGAGAGAGAGAGAGAGAGAGAGAGAGAGAGAGTATGTATATAAATACCTAAAGACAACAAATACAACCATCTACATATCTAAAACACTATGCTTTGAGAACATAAAAAAAAAAAAACCCAAACATTCATACTTTCAATGTCATTTCCAAGTATCAACCCCGACACACGTACAACCACTCGTAGTATCCAAAATCTTGTAATTATCCATACACCAAACCCTTCCCAATATTTTTTTCTCACTAGACTTGAAGAAAAGTCCCCCACATTTCAATTATAGTGTCCAAGTGTGTGTTAATACAAAACATCATATTCCAAGATTGATATTCTGTAAAACTAAATAACTAAATATAATAAACAATATCATTTAGAACGAAAGAGAACGAAAAGATACCTAAAAACAACAAACAATATCATCTAAATACCGAAAGAGAACGAGAATTATTGAGACAACATTACCGAACAACATAGCATGAAAGTTCCGTATTCGAATGTATGCTCGACTGTAATTCTAAGGTTTATAAACCTCAGTGTTATTTAAGGTTTATGTTTTCCGAGGTTTACAAGTCCTAATATCATATTCTAACCTATAATTGCAAAATTCAAATCACTTATTAACTTATTAGAATTATAAGGTATTTCAACCTTACTGCAAACAATCTTCTTTTTCCATTAAGCTTGAAGGGAATACACCCAATTTTTGTTAGAATAAATGGCAGTGTATACCCCATTTTGGTAAAAATAACATAGTTAGCAAAAAAGAGAAAACTATAACAGATGGTGAGATTGGTTGATAAATTACGTGCGTGAAATATCAAGAAATTAGAACACTGGTGATTTCAAATCTACAAGCAAAGACAGAATTAGATGCGAGAGAACTAGATGTAGCACATTCAACTTAAAAAGCACACTCCCCCTATGATTGAAGCACTAAATTTGAAAAATATTGGACTACATACTTGCAAAGACAGGATTAGATACAAGTGAATACCGAAAAAAAGAAATCAATATGCAATACAGGATTGTATAGATTAAAAAGTTCAAAAATGCGATTACCTGCAGATTTAGTGGCAACTTCGGTTGGTGGTGTCGCCTCGAGATAACATAGAGAAATAGATGATGAGATTGACGAGTGGGGTGGAGAGAGAGAGAGAGTATGTCACTTAAAAACAAATACAACCATGTACATACCTAAAATACCATGCTCTAAGAACATAACAAAAAAAAAAGTCATTCGTACTTCCAATCAATCTCATTTCTAAGTATCAACCCCGACATGCATACAACCACTCATAGTATCCCAGCTAGTTATACACAAAACCCTTCCCAATATTTTTTTTCTCACTAGACTTGAAGAAAGTCCCTCACATTTCAATCATATTTTTTTAATGTGCATTAATACAAATTATTATATTCCAAGATTAATTTTCTGTAGCACTAAATATCTAAAGATAGCAAACACTATCATCTAAAACGAAAGAGAACGAATAAATATCTAGAAACAACGAGCACTATCATCTTAATACCAAAAGTGAACAACTATGACGGAGACACCCATTACCGAACAACATAGCACGAAAGTTACGCATTCGAATGTATGCCCAACTGTAATTCTAAGGTTTATTAGCCCCAGTGTTATTTAATGATTATGTTTTCTAAGATTTATAAGCCCTAATATCATATTCTAACCTATAATTCAAAAATCCAAATCACTAATTAGTTGATTAGAATTATATGGTATTCCAACCATAATGCAAGTAATCTTCTTTTTCCATTAAGCTTGAAGGGAGTCTATCCAATTTTCATGATAGTAAATAAATGGCAGTGTCAACCCTGTTTTGGTAAAAATAACATAGTTAGCAAAAAAGGGAAAACTATAACAGATGGTGAGATTGGTTGATAAATTACGTGCGTGAAATATCAAGAAATTAGGACACCGGTGATTTCAAATCTACAAGCAAAGACAGGATTATATGCGAGAGAACTAGATGTAGCACATTCAACTTAAAAAGCACACTCCCCCTATGATTGAAGCACTAAATTTGAAAAATATTGGACTACATACATGTAAAGACAAGATTAGATACAAGTGAATCCCGAAAAAAAGAAACCAATATGCAATACAGGATTGTATAGATTAGAAAGTTCAAAAATGCGATTACCTGCAGATTTAGTAGCAACTTCGGTTGGTAGTGTCACCTCGGGATAACATAGAGAAATAGATGGTGAGATTGACGGGTGGGGGTGGAGAGAGAGTGTATTTCATTTAAAGACAACAAATACAACCATGTACATACCTAAAACACCATGCTCTAGGAACATAACAAAAAAAAAAGTCATTCGTACTTCCAATCAATCTCATTTCTAAGTATCAGCCCCGACATGCATACAACCACTCATAGTATCCCAAGTCTTGTTGCTAGTTATACACAAAACCCTTCCCAATATTTTTTTCTCACTAGACTTGAAGAAAGTCCCGCACATTTCAATCATATTTTTTTAATGTGCATTAATACAAATTATTATATTCCAAGATTAATTTTCTGTAGCACTAAATATCTAAAGATAGCAAACACTATCATCTAGAACGAAAGAGAACGAATAAATTTCTAAAGACAACAAACACTATCATCTCAATACCAAAAGTGAATGAATATGACGGAGACACCCATTACCGAACAACATAGCACGAAAGTTCAGTATTCAAATGTATACTTAACAGTAATTCTAAGGTTTATAAGCCCCAGTGTTATTTAATGATTATGTTTTCTAAGGTTTATAAGCCCTAATATCATATTTTCTAACCTATAATTCAAAAATCCAAATCACTAATTAGCTGATTAGAATTATATGGTATTCCAACCATACTGCAAGTAATCTTTTTTTTCCATTAAGCTTGAAGGGAGTCTATCCAATTTTCGTGATAGTAAATAAATGGCAGTGTCAACCCTGTTCTGGTAAAAATAACATAGTTAGCAAAAAAGAGAAAACTATAACAGATGGTGAGATTGGTTGATAAATTACGTGCGTGAAATATCAAGAAATTAGGACACCGATGATTTCAAATCTACAAGCAAAGACAGGATCATATGCGAGAGAACTAGATGTAGCACATTAAACTTAAAAAGCACACTCCCCCTATAATTGAAGCACTAAATTTTAAAAATATTGGACTACATACTTGTAAAGACAGGATTAGATACAAGTGAATCCCGAAAAAAAGAAACCAATATGCAATACAGGATTGTATAGATTAGAAAGTTCAAAAATGCGATTACCTGCAGATTTAGTAGCAACTTCGGTTGGTGGTGTCGCCTCGGGATAACATAGAGAAATAGATGGTGAGATTGACGGGTGGGGGTGGAGAGAGAGTGTATTTCATTTAAAGACAACAAATACAACCATGTACATACCTAAAACACCATGCTCTAGGAACATAACAAAAAAAAAAGTCATTCGTACTTCCAATCAATCTCATTTCTAGTATCAACCCCGACATGCATACAACCACTCATAGTATCCCAATTCTTGTTGCTAAATACACAAAATCCTTCCCAATATTTTTTTCTCACTAGACTTGAAGAAAGTCCCTCACATTTCAATCATATTTTTTTAATGTGCATTAATACAAATTATTACAGTATATTCCAAGATTAATTTTCTATAGCACTAAATATCTAAAGATAGCAAACACTATCATCTAGAACGAAAGAGAACGAATAAATACCTAAAAACAACAAACACTATCATCTTAATACCAAAAGTGAACGAATATGACAGAGACACCCATGACCGAACAACATAGCACAAAAGTTCCGTATTCGAATGTATGCTCAACTGTAATTCTAAGGTTTATAAGCCCCAGTGTTATTTAATGATTATGTTTTCTAAGGTTTATAAGCCCTAATATCATATTCTAACCTATAATTCAAAAATCCAAATCACTAATTAGCTTATTAGAATTATATGGTATTCCAACCTTACTGCAAGTAATCTTCTTTTTCCATTAAGCTTGAAGGGAGTCTATCCAATTTTCGTGATAGTAAATAAATGGCAGTGTCGACCCTGATCTGGTAAAAATAACATAGTTAGCAAAAGAAAAAAAACTATAATAGAGGGTTAGATTGGTGTATACCTTACGTGCATGAAATATTAAGAAAATAGAACACCGGTGATTTTTAAATCTGCAATCAAAAACAAGATTAGATGCGAAGGAATTGGATGTTACACATTCAACTTAGAAACCACACTCCCTCTATGATTGAAGCACTAAATTTGAAAAATATTCAACTACATAACTGCAAAGACAAAATTTGATGCAAGTGAATCCAGAAAAAAAGAAACCTATACACAAGACATGATTGTATAGATTAGAATGTTCAAAAATGCGATTACCTATAGATTTAGTGGCAACTTCGGTTGGTGGTGTCCCCTCGGGGTTACATAGCAAAACATATGGTGAGATTGACGTGTGGGGATGGAGAGAGAGAGAGTGTGTGTGTGTATAATCATCTAAAGACAACAAATACAACCACCTACATAAATAAAATACCATGCTCTTAGAAAATAAAAAAAATTAAAAAGTCATTCCTATTTTCAATCAATGTCATTTCCAAGTATCAGCCCTGACACGCATACAACCACTCGTAGTATCCCAAGTCTTGTTATTATCCATACACCAAACCCTTCCCAATATTTTTTTTCTCACTAGACTTTAAGAAAGTCCCCCACATTTATATTATATTGTCCGAGTGTGCATTAGTACAGAATATTATATTTCAAGATTGATTTTCTGTAACAATAAATACCTACAGATAGCAAACACAATTATCTAGAACGAAAGAGAACGAATAAATACTTAAAGACAACAAACACTATCATCTAACATGCTCAACAGTAGCAGCAAAGGGTTGAGAGCTTCTCTCTCTAGGACTGGAGAGAAAATGCACTCCTCTTTACCAAAGTAGATTTTTTTAAACAAAACCCACCGATTAGGGTGTGTCTTCTTAATTCCAACATTAAATTTCTCAACAATCCTATCACCAAGTTCTGTTTGTATCTCAGCTCGTCGGTGAGGCCCCGTTTGGAAAAAGGTTCCAGTCAGCTACGGCCTGTACTGGTTAAGGGTCCGACGACGGGAGTACTTCTCTCTAGGGCAATCAAAATTTCGATCTACTCTCGAACTCCAATGGGGTTGCTGGCGTACATGGGTTACCCACACCGGAGGACGCAGTGAGTGTAGGGATGCTCAGCGTTCGTGGGTTCAGGTTCAGGGTCTGTCCTTCGATTGGGCCGGTCTTCATCTACTACATTCATGGTGAATCGGCCAACACCAACTCGCAATCCAAATCTATTCCGAGCCTTGACGCCCAGTCGGATGAGTTGGGCAGGTCTTCATCTACTACATCGAGTGTGGGTTCTGGATTGCAGAGCAACATCGAGGAGTAAATCAGAGGAGTGCTTTGAGATGGTTCTTCGGTCATTGGAGGTACTTCCCCGATTAATTATTGTTTTCAATTCAGATCGAGATTACAGCCTCGGTTGGTAGCTCTAGATTGCAAGTATCAGGTTTTAAGTTATGTTATTGTAGTGCGCAAATAATCCAAGTAGTACAATTGATTGCGCACTGGTGATAGAGGGGCGCGGGCGGGTTGTATAGATGTTTCAATCTAGTTTGCGGACTAGGCATTTCAAACCTGGTTTTTAAAATGCCATTGACTTGCATATCCAACATGTGAAACTCGAATGGGCACTCATCTGTTTGGACTGAGATTGTAATAAATAGGTAATAAATGTAAAAGTAGTCTGTAAACTTAAGTAGTCAGAAATAGTCCTACGTAATAGTAACCTATAATAATGGTTGCACTGTACTATGATGTAAGCGGAAGGCTTCATGATGTAACCAGAGGCCCCTTTTACGCCTATAAAAGGGGGACTCTCCCCGTAATGAAATCCAGACTAGTCCAAGTAATAATATTCCAGTTACTTATAATCCTGTGTTGTGTTCTCTCTACGATCCTAACCTACTTAGTGTTTGGGCAAGTTTTCAGACACCAAGTGGGTACAAACACTAAGTAGGTTAGGATCGTAGAGAGAACACAACACAGGATTATAAGTAACTGGAATATTATTACTTGGACTAGTCTGGATTTCATTACGGGGAGAGTCCCCCTTTTATAGGCGTAAAAGGGGCCTCTGGTTACATCATGAAGCCTTCCGCTTACATCATAGTACAGTGCAACCATTATTATAGGTTACTATTACGTAGGACTATTTCTGACTACTTAAGTTTACAGACTACTTTTACATTTATTACCTATTTATTACTTTCCTGACTTCTGGGTTAATCGTGTTGGATCTATATTTTATTAATCCATGTATTAGCTAGATGTTCCGGGTGTCGACGGTATGGTTGATTGCCCAATTCTGGGCTAAGGTAAAGCATTTATGCTGGGCTTGTTCACAATCCAAGTTTCTTTGCTTCTCTGGGCCGTATGTTCTAGTGTAGTATGGCTGTGACTTTGCCTGTCCTTACTAGATTAGTGGTGATGCACTAATTGAAAGAGAATGTTTATGGTTCTTTCTGCAGTTTTGTGTGCCTCAGTTTGTGACCAAATGATTTAGTGGTAATGCACTGTTGATGGGTTGCCAGATGATTCGGTGGTAATGCACTATTAATGGCAGACAGATTTGAGGCCCTTGTACTGTCCCACTTTTAGGTTATAGTGAGCCTTGTGTACTAGGTCGATGGGGTATTAGATCAGTTAGAATGGGCGTGGTGTGCAAGGTACTTCGGGAGGTAGCCTGGTCGGATGTCGACATCTCCGAATCGAACCTCTTCTCAAAGCCTGGTCCTCTGCAGTAACTGTTCCTTAGAAGTGGGTGTTATGCTTGATACTACTGCGTTAGGTTGGTGTATTGGAATCTTAGTCTGTTTATCTCATCTCTAGAGACTAGTGGCTTTGGGTTTTGGCTAAGGGCGGGTTATTTTCTGGCGAGCATTGGGACTTCGGATGAGAGTGTATTAGACTGGATGAAATGGGCATGGTGTGCAAAGTTGGGCCTCCTGTCGGATGCCGTCATCTCCGAATCGAGCCTCTTCTCGGTGCCTAGTTCTTCTGTAGTAGCTGTTTAACCTCCCCTCAATCTCGAGGTGCTATGTAGCTGCAATTATTCAGTGATGGTTCAACAATGGCTCATTATTTGACAATAGATATTTATCTTATTTCCTAGTCTAGTGGGATGTGCCAGGATATAGTTAGTTTTTGGTCATTTTCTATTCCTTTCATTTCATATCATACCTCATTGTGATATCTTTCCTTACAGATGGATAGTACAATGGGGTATGATATCAAAACACAATGCACGTTTGTTGCATACCTTATTCTATCCTACTCTCCATGCGGGTTGTGCATGGGTTATCGCACTTTTTTTCCTTCCTGAGATATGCCCCTTGTAGGCTGTACATTCGGTTAACCTATTTTAATTTCAAGCTAATTTACCAAAAAAAATACTATCATCAAAATACCAAGAAAGAACGAATATGACGGAGACACCCATTACCAAACAACATAGCACGAAACTTCTACATTCGAATGTATGCTTAACTGTAGTTCTAAGGTTTATAAGTCTCAGTGTTATTTAAGGTTTATAAGCCCTAATATCATATTCTAACCTATAATTGAAAAATCCAAGTCATTCATTAGCTGATTTGAATTCTATGGTATTCCAACCTTACTGCAAGCAATCTTTTTTTTTCCAATAAACTTGAAGGGAGTCCACCCAATTTTCGTAAGAGTAAATGGCAGTGTCCACCTTGTTTTGGTAAGAATAACATAGTTAGCAAAAAGGGAAAAACTATAACAGAGGGTGAGATTGGTGGATACCTTACATGCATCAAATATCAAGAAATTAGGACATCGGTGATTTCAAATCTGCAAGCAAAAAGAGGATTAGATGCGAGAGAATTGGATGTAGCACATTCAACTTACAAACCACACTCCCCCTAAGATTGAATCACTAAATTTTGAAAATATTGAAATATAAAACTGCAAAGACAGGATTAGATGCAAGTGAGTCCGGAAAAAAAGAACCCAATATGCAAAACAGGATTGTATAGATTAGAAAGTTAAAAAATGCGATTACCTGCAGATTTAGTGGCAACTTCGGTTGGTGGTGTCGCCTCGGAGTAACACAGAGAAACAGATGTGTGTGTGTGTGTGTGTATAAATACCTAAATACAACAAATACAACCATCTACATACCTAAAACACCATGCTCTTAGAACATAAAAACAAAAAACAAACAGTCATTCCTACTTTCAATCAATGTCATTCCCAAGTCTTGTAACTATCCATAAACCAAACCCTTCCCAATATTTTTTTCTCACTAGACTTGAAGAAAGTCCCCCACATTTCAATTATATTGTCCGAGTGTGCATTAATACAAAATATTATATTCCAAGATTGATTTTCTGTAACACTAAATACCTAAAAATAACAAACACTATCATATAGAACGAAAGAGAATGAATAAATACCAAAATACAACAAACACTATCATCTAAATACCAAAAGAGAACGAATATGACGGAGACACCCATTACTGAACAACATAGCACGAAAGTTCTGTATTCGAATGGGTGCTTGACTGTAATTCTAAGGTTTATGAGCCCCAGTGTTATTTAAGGTTTATGTTTTCTAAGTTTTATAAGCCCTAATATCATATTCTAACCTATAATTGCAAAACCAAATCACTGATTAGCTGATTAGAATTCTATGGTGTTCAAACCTTACTACAAGCAATCTTCTCTTTCCATTAAGCTTGAAGGGAGTCCACCCAATTTTCATAAGAGTAAATGGCAATGTCCACCCTGTTTTGATAAAAATAACATAGTTAGCAAATGGGGAAAAACTATAACAAATGGTGAGATTGGCGGATAGGATTAGATGCGAGGGAATTGGATGTAGCACATTCAACTTAGAAATCACAATCCCTCTATGATTGAAGCACTAAATTTGAAAAATATTAGAGTACATAACTGTAAAGACTGGATTAGATGCAAGTGAATCCGGAAAAAAAGAAACCAATACGCAACACAGAATTGTATAGATTATAAAGTTCAAAAATGCGATTACCTACAAATTTAGTGGCAACTTCGGTTGGTGGTGTCCCCTCGGGGTAACATAGAGAAATAGATGGTGAGATTGATGGGTGCATCCAGACACCAAGGTCCCTTGGAGCTCAAGCGCTGAAGCATGCATGGCACCTGATTTAAGTAAGGGTTGCAGAGATCATTTAAAACTATTAATAAAAAGCAAAATTATCAACTTAAGAAAAGTATTCCTATAATTCTACCAATCAATAAATATAACATTAAAACATATAACTAACCAAGTACTAACAAAATCATGTGAAACAATTTTATGTAACCATAGGTCTTTTGTATGTATATTCTGAAGAATGTTGGGCCAAGTACTCAAACATCCGAATGTCTGTTGGGTTCTAGGCTCAAGGCACAAGGCAAGGCGTGGGCCTTGTTGAAGTGAGGAGCACTTAGGCAAGAAAAAATAGCCCAGAATAAAAAGCATAAATCAATTCTTCAAATAATGAACACTACGACAATGAAGTTAGTGTACCATGTAATATATCTATAAAATCAAATAGGCAACAATTCTTGCATAGAGAACTAAAACGTCAAATTCATTTAAAGACAATCGTCCGAGACTTGAAATAGAGGCTGATAGAGATCACTCGGTTCGAGTTGTTCGATTGAGAGATGAAACATGGACGCGGTGAAGTGATGAGTTAGGATCATTTAGCCCTTGGGTTAAGAGCTCAGTTACATTTAGCCCTTGGGCTAAGAGCTCAGTTACATTTTTGTCGTTTAGAATTAAATTTGGTGCATTTGAAAGAGTCTCACCAGGCGCATCTTCCAAAAGGCATGCGCCTTGGTTGCCTAGGCCTTGCCTTCGTCAAATTGCCTTGCCTGATGACCCAGGCGCCAAGAGTGAGCCTTGAGCCGCCTTGCGCGCCGAAGGGCGCCTTTCGCAACTATGCGAATTCCTAAGACAGAAAAATACCTCAAATTCACTCATTTCCTTTTCCTCCTGATCGTCAGAAATTTCTGTCACAGTTGCCAAATTCTTCTTTTGTACTAGGAGCTTTCTTCCCAGCCTGTGCTTCGTGCACTTCAGTTTCCATGCCTGCACGTAAAATTTATAAGGAACAAAAATCCACAGTCCTCCCTCCAACTGTTTCTTACACTTACCGAAATTTCTACCAGAGAAAGCTATCCCTTCATCATATTACACCTACACTGCTTCAATTTTGATCATGGGTATAGTTTACTGAAACTTTTATCAGACTTAGGGTGTGCATTCCTTCTTGTTATAAAGTGATGATACTTGCTGAACCTTGACTAAATATAAAGTGATTCTTAACCTCGTGGAATAAGTAGAAACAATTGACTAGGCTTAGAAGATAGAATTACCTTCAGAGTGATCAGGAGAAGATTCGAGGTTGTAAGCAGCAAGTCAGTCTTTTGGTTCAAGAACCTCATCATCATCTTCATCTCTCAAAATCAAGGACGGCTTCTCCTGCTGAGTTGTAGAATAATAACAGAAGTGTATAACACTTGCAGCAGAAGAGAAAATGGGATGTAATCAAGTAATAGCACAGCCCAGTTGTGTAATCAAGTGCTAAGCTTTCTAGCTGGGGCCTTCTTTGGACCTACTCTGCCTTTTGGTTTTGCAGCTTTTGGAACGTTATCTACAAAAGACGAGGGAATCCAATTTAATGGTTATCAAAAAAGCAAGGCCAACATGAAAAATGACTCGAAACTCACTTGTTTCCATTGTAGAACTACTTGTTGTTTCCATTGCTTCTGAAACAGTTTTTGTATCGTCGGTCTTCTTATTATTATTCTTCCGTGGGTTACCCTGCTTTTCATCTCATTTCTTGCCGCCTCTGCCTGAACATCGGTTTTATCTTGTTCCTGAACCATAGATTCATATCACTTCAATGGCATCAAGAGAAATGGTTATGAAAAAAGAAAAAGAAGGATCCATAGACTCATACATCAAGTTCTCTCTCCAGAGCATCAAGATCTTTAATCCACAAAGACTTTGGAGTTGCCTTGCTCAACTCATCAACCTCTCCACTGAGTTTATCCCTATCTGCACATAATTCCTGAACCTTCTCAAGTGTCCAGGTTCCATTGGCCATTGATAGTAAGTACTCGTAATCACTAGCCCTAACTCCTTTGGATCCAGCCACCACCTCTGCCTTCAGCTTCTTCTGCATCGTCAGTTGCCCCGGCAACTGTTGCGTCCACATTTTTTGTTTTCTTGGGGAAAGGAGTAAACCCTTTATCCCTCAGCTCAATAAACAGCCTTGCTCTCTTCCTGTTGCTCACAATGATATCTCCTTTCACAACCCCAAGTAGGAACCTAACCTTGTTGTCCAGTTTCAACAACTCCATTTCAAGATTGTCCAGTAAGACTTTCTGTACAAGACAAACAATGGGTTACATGTGAATAGCTAAGAAGTAGCAGATTTGCACATTTAGGTTTTTGTGAACCAGCTTACCTTTCTCTTCTCATAGAATTCAAGCCTTATGTGAAAGAAATCCTCAAGAACTGCAAAAGGTGAGAAGTGAATAGATAATAACCAGAAAACTTGATACATGATAAGATTAATGTAAACCATGCATCTTATCAGTAAAAATCTTACTTTGTTCAGGATTATCATATTTCTTAATCAAGCCTTTTGCGTCAAAGAGGTGCATGTTGCTAGTACTGATTGTAGTGATGAGTTTAATTTCTTCAGCAAGCCCTCTTGCTTGGCCACCGTCATGTTCTCCCCAGATAAAATAACTTCAAAATGGACAGTGGTGTCATCATTATGCTCTCTATAATCCTGCAACCAATTTCAGCATCCATATGAGAACTGGAACTCATCCAGACCACCACAATCTTGTGATACTAAATATCAGATCATCTACCTTGATAACAGGATCTTTGATTTTATCATTCCCCGTCATTATTGATTCCAGAAATTCCTTGTAATCTTGAGTCCATCGTTGGATTGGCAGCTCTGAAATCCTGAGTGTGGTATCATTGACTTCCTCTAAAACTCCAGGGATAGTGTAACTAACACCAGATTCTTTGGTGGTTGTTTTCTCAGTCGTTCTTCTGAACCCTTTGTACCATAGATCCATAACTTCCATTGGCTCACCATTTAATAAATGTCTCACATTAGCAACTATATCCCTTGGACTATAATTCGAAATATAGGAGCTCCATCCTGTCCCAATTCCATCACTTCCAAACAACATGCCAAACAACTTCATCGTAATATAAATTGTTTACTACTAATCAAAAAACATACCAAGTAGGTTCACTAGATTGCCCATCTTCATTCAAGTAGTCAAGAAGGATCTCGTCATCCTTGGGGAACAGGAATCTCGTAATAGGAGAAAGGCGAGTTTATATGAACCTAGCACTCTCATGATATTCGCCTCCCTGATTAGAAACAAGTTATACATTCAAGACTATGAACTTGGTGTAAAAAAAAACCCAAACAAAACAATCCCAGCATGCCTGTTACGATCTGATTGTCTAGAAGTAAAATACCATACAAAGGAAAATTTGAGGATGTATGAGATGGCAATGCAAAGAATGGTTGAGGCTGCAATATGCTATGTGCCAAAATTGACTTACAGAGATTTCAAATGCTAGTCATCTTGCGACATCTGATGAAAATTATTTCCCAAAATATTTTGACATTTTCCATCATTGAGTGCGAACAAACATTAGATAATGAGGAAAATATTTTTGAAGCAAATATTTGACGTTAACAAATGGAGCCTAAGAGACAAGATTTTGTTGATCTCACCTGATGACGAGTGCCAAACTGGCCATTGGGTTGGAGAAGGTTTATGTTGTTACTGCCCACATAATCCTGTGCCATACCAATAATGGTACTAGCAAGACTTTGCTCCCCATGATGGTAAGCCGAATGCTTAACAAAGTTGCGCTTGAAAGAACAGAAAAGGATCTTCCTTTGTCCTGGTTTCAAACCATCAACCATCGAAGGTATTGACTGCTGAAGATTTGCCATTGAAAACAGTATAAGCTCCTTGTTGACAAAGTCACTGTACTTAATGAGCTTCTCCTTCTGATCAAGGTAAGTACCAGGCTGCAACCACAAAGACGAAGAAAGTGTTGTCGCCATTAGAAAAAAGAACATTTGCAAAATAAAAGAGAACTTGCAAATTTGTGGAATATATTATATAACTTCAAACCTCAAAGTGTCGGAGCCAATTCTTTATTGCTTCAATTTTCTTCTTGCTGAAGGCAAGCTCAATTGCTTCCCCATCTTTTTTTTTTTGGATAAAACAGCTTGAAAATAAAAAGGGGCTAACCGGATATACAGCCTTACAAGGGGCATACCCCAGGAGGAAAACAAAAGAAACAAAGATTGAGAAAAATGAAATTTAAGCCAAGTGGCTACATGAAGTGGATATTATAGTTTAGATGGAGACAAAACAAGTGACTTCCTAACCATCTACAAAAGGGAGAAAACACCATTCCAATATCTGCCAATAGGAGCAATCTGGAGTAATGAGCAGCAAGAAGTAGAACCACCATCGACTGACGACTGCTACAATAGCCACAGCAACCTGTGATCCGGACTGAACTGGACAATAATGAAGCATCAGCAACTGCCATCAGTGACACCATAGCAGCAGTAGGCTAATTATGTACAAAAAAACATGGCAGCAAGTGGTAGTAAAACCATAGCAGCAGCTGGTCTAGCAAAACCATAGCAGAGCAGTCAGACTGGACAGCAGCAGCGTTTCAGCTAAGTAAGAACCATGTCCGAAATGAAAAAACAGCAGGAACAGCAGAACAACAGTAACAGTAACAGTAGCAGCAAAACAGCAATAAATGGTTTCTCTGTAGGTTAACAAATTTCATGTCATTACAACCATACCAGGCAATTAGCACTGAACAGATTTCAACACAGCCAGACAGCAACATCCATGACAGGTTGGACAGAAGCAACCACACCTCTGTTCAGATCCAGGTTTCCAATGTCCATTCCACCACTCTAATGGGGAATTGAAGTTCAAGCTGCTTGCACATAGAAGTTCAGAAGTTCAGTTTGAGAACCTCAAATTAGTTATGCAGTTGAACTGTCCTCTATTGCTGAATATTCTGTTGCTGAATGTTCTATTGGCTGCGATTGGATTGCCTTTGTATAGTTGAATGCAAGTCTGCTGTCAAGCTAGTACATGAAGTGTAGATCCCGGAAATCCATGGGGGCTGTACCTTGGAGCTTTTGGCCTCCCAAGTTCATTATAAATCCAAGATCATTCCATCATTCTCATGTGGAGTTCAGATTGAGCCATTCAGAAGTTCAAGAAGTTAGGTGGCCTGTATTCACATATTCTAGCTTATATATGGTTGTAATCCAATAGTATGTAATATCAGGTTGCACTATGTGTAATCTTTTTCCCATCTGTTTCGTAGGGATACGAAACAGTTGTTTCATTTACTTCTAGTCCTATGTTGCCGTTTGGTGTAGGCAATCTTTGTCTTTATGTTTTTTTTTTTTTTTTTTTTTTTGTTTTGTTCCTCCTGGAGTATGCCCCTTGTAGGTTGAATATTCGGTTAACCTTTTTTAATTTCAAGCTGTTTCACCCAAAAAAAAAAAAAAAGAGAACACAGTTATATAGTGTCCAACTATGAAGAGAACACACTCACTGTAGCAGATTGCAGCAATGCAAAACATGTACAGCCAAGTAACATTCAAAGAACAACAAGATCATCATGGCTCTTGGTAAGTTTAGTGCTCACCTTCTACTCCCTTGTTATCTCACAACTTCACCTCTCTTTTTCAATACCAAAAGCAGGGTTCCTTCTACTCCCTCCACTGATCCTCACATAATTCCCCCACTAATTATTACCTCCTCTCACAAGGAATGTTGGGGATCAAGCACACATCTCACATGGGAAACACACATTATGGTAAGAACACTCAAATGCCAGAAAGTACTATGTGAGCCTGCAGGGATTAAGATAACTTACCTGAGTATTTAGAAGTGTTAGGAGCCCAATGTATTTGCTTTGAATAATTTGGCAGCTGAAAGCTTTGCTGTGTCAGTCTTTTGAGTGATGCCTTGCTGAACCATGTTTGGACCCTACTCTCTTCTGGATCTGTGAATCCAACATCTGAAAATGAAGGCTTATAATATCAAGGGATATAGCATTGAAGCTGCACCCCTTGACCAGTGACCTGCAAATGTAACCACGTGAGTAGAAGCCACTTTCCATGCTAACAAGTAATAGTTTAATTATGAATGTTCCACATAGAGAGTAAAGGAGAAGGTCCCTTGAATTTGGATAGGGATAACAACCTACACCTCACTTCATTGGAAATTTTGTTAGCAACCACTCCTGAAGGGCAACTAAGATTCTGGAACTTTCCATAATTCCTCTCTAGCCATAACTGGTGCACGTAGATTGTGAAAACAAGTTTAGCAATTGTGATGGCCAAAGATTTACCCTGTAAAGTGGACAACCTACTCACCCACTGCTGCCAGGATGCAAGCCCTGCCATATGAGGGGTCTTAGGGGAAAGAACTCCCCTAATCTGCGTAGCCATAGGGCACTTAAAGAACAGGTGATCACGGGATTCTACACCCAAACACAGACTACAAATGGAGGTGGATTTCATGCCAAACATAACCAATCTATCTTCTGTAGATAACCTATTAAGAATGGCCATCCAAGAAATCACACTGCACCTAGGTATATGACCAGAAAACCATACCACTTTATACCAAGTGACTTCAGGAAAATGTATCCTCAAATGATCCCATAGGAATGATATGGTGAATTTACCAGATGCATTAAGAGTCCAAGTACATCTATCCCCAATGGATTCATTAATGGGGACGGCATGTAACTCAGATCTCACTTCATTGAGATCAGGTGATTGGGTCATTGGGAAGGCCCATTGATTGTTCATAATGATAGCCTTCACAGTGGCATATCCTTGAGAAGCCCTGAATCATAAACAATTATAGGCCCAAACCTAGGCAAAAAGCGGCCAAGAGGAAGCCAGTTGTCAAACCACAAGGAGGTTGTTAGGCCATCTTCAATTTTATACTTGATGTGGGGCTGAATGAGGGGTCTGAGATTAAGGATTTTCCTCCAAACCCAGGAGGGGTCACTTGGAATTTTAACACTCCAAAAACTTTTACCCTTAAGTAAGTAAGACTTAACCCATTGGCACCACATAGATTGCTCCCCTCCAGAGACAAGGAACCAAATGTGCTTGGCTACAACAGCCTTGTTCCAAGTCTCCAGAGATTTAAAAGCCCAAACCACCTTCTTTAACAGGAGAACAAAGATGATCCCAAGAAACCTTTGCCCTTGTCTTCTGAAGGTCAGGACCAGGACAAAAAAAAAGCCCTAAGAATGGATTCAACCTCTTTGATTACCCTTTTAGGGATAATAAAGAGGGATGACCAGTAGGTTTGCATTGAAAACAAAATTGATTTTATTAGTTGAATTCTGCCAGCATAAGACAAATACCTATGTGTCCATGATTTAGTCTTGGCTAAAATCCTGTCAACCATGACCTTACAGTCAATGTGCTTGAGTCTGGTGGACAGAAGAGGAACCCCCAAGTACCTTATAGGTAAGGTCCCCTCCTGGAAACCTAGAATAGTCAAAATGGCTGCTTTTGTGGAAGAATTGACACCAGAGAAGAAAATGTATGTTACTCTTAGCAGGACTAGGAGAAATTCCAGACAGATTCTCAAATTCAGCCAGAGAATTTTTAATGTGAGCAATGGAGCTCACCTCACCTTTGCAGGTCATCTGCAAAGCAAAGATTGACAAGTTTGGTGGAGCCACATTTCCAATGGAACTTAAAGTCGGGAAGGAGAGACTTTTCTTTAAGGATACAAGTCAATACCTCCATGACTATCACAAATAAGTAAGAAGACAAAGGATCACTTTGTCTTAAACCTTTCTGGCCAGGAATGTATCCTACTGCCTCCCCATTAAAGCACAAGGAGTAATTAGTTGTGGAGACACAAGCTTTCAACCATTGGATCATCTTAGGATGGAAATTCATGGAGGCAAGGACGTCCCACAGGAAATCTCATCTGACATTGTCATATGCCTTCATAATATCTACCTTCATTGCACACCTAGGGGATGATGAATGTTTATGGTAACCCCTCATTAACTCCTGAGTAAGGAAGATGTTATCAGCTATCCTCCTACCTTGGACAAATCCAGATTGGGCAGGATCAATGAGGGATGGAAGGACAGGTTTGACTTTGTTAGCTAGTATTTTAGCTATGCATTTGTAGA
Organism: Rhododendron vialii; assembly: GCF_030253575.1. Classification (NCBI taxonomy): domain Eukaryota; kingdom Viridiplantae; phylum Streptophyta; class Magnoliopsida; order Ericales; family Ericaceae; genus Rhododendron; species Rhododendron vialii. The sequence continues at coordinate 23,708,878 of NC_080561.1, read as the reverse complement.
TCACATTACAGCATGAGATAGGCCTGTAGTCCCCTACCTTAGAAGGATTGGGGACTCTAGGTACCAAGGCAACTAGTGTAGCATTAGCTCTCTTCAGAATCTGACCAGACCTCAGCTTAACAGCTGAGGTCACCTCATGGCCTATCATAGGCCAAGCTTTGTGGAAGAATGCAGCATTGTAACCATCAGGACCAGGTGCTTTTTGAGGATTAAGAGACCAGAAAGTGTCCTTGATCTCTGTCAGTAACTTCCATCACCATCTCCAAACTTTGGGAAACGGAAAGTTTCCTGGTGATGAGTTGTTGCACTCTTAAGGATCCAGAGTAAGTACTCAGATGTTTGGTACCTAACAAGTTGGTGTAATAGTTAATGAAAGTGTTCTTAACCAACTCAATGTCCTGGGTGACAGATCCATCCTCAAGAACCAAGCTAGAAATTCTGTTCCTGTTTCTTGAATTGCTGATGGTTTTGAAGAAAAATGAGGAACATTGATCCCCTAACTTTAACAACTGAATCCTTGATTTTTGCTTGGCAAAGCTTTCTTCTGCTCTAGCATAAACCAGGTACGGCTTACACAGTTCCCTTTCATTGACTTGTTAAGAGGGATCACTGGGATCAGAGCCTAGCTCTTTTGGATGGCTTCCAATTGCTGTCTATAGGAGGCCACCCTTGTAGACAGATCACTGAACTCATTAGTATTTAGGTGTTTAAGGTCCTCCTGCAAGTACTTAAGTTTCTCACAGACACAAAACATTGGATTACCAATGATTACCTTCCTCCAAACCTTCTGCACAGTGTCAAGGAACTTAGGGTGTTCAGCCAAAAAGTTAAAGAATCTGAAAGGCCTTTTCTTTGGAGGTGAAGCAGCTGTTAGAAACACAACAGCAGGGAAGTGATCAGACACTCCAAGGCTGAGAAAGTGAGCATTGGACCAACAGAAATCTTTGATCCAACATTCATTGACAAGAACCCTATCAATCTAGGTGCTAATGTGAGCATCTCCTAGTTGCTTATTAGACCAAGTGTATTTGGCAACCAGAGTATCTAAGATCCACTAGTTCAGTTGAATGGAGGCAATAATTAAACTCCTCCATCCAGGGCAACCAGGTTCTATCCCCACCTACTTTCTCCATGGGAGACTTTAAGGCATTGAAATCCCCTAATACCACCCAAGGAGTAGCAACACAGAGTTGCTGTAAGGCTGCCCAAAGCTGTTGCCTATCAAGGTAGCAAGAAGCACCATAGACAAAGGTGGCATCAAAAGAGTATTGGCCATCACAAGATTGCACTTTACAATGGATAAACTAACTGGATTGGTATAATACTTGTACATTAAATACTGAAGGGTTCCAGCAAATCAATATTCTCCCCATAGGAGAACTGGAATGGTTGCTAACAAAATTCCATTGAGGGAGCATAGTTTTGACAATTTTAAAAACCTTGGGCTCTTTTATTTCATGTTCAATGAATCCAACTAGGGACAATTTCTTATTGGAAACCCATTTTTTTGCCTCCCTCTGCTTGAGAGGGTCATTAAGACCCCTCAAATTCCAAATTCCAAAATGTATAGGTGAACAATCCATAAAACCAAACTAAATATAACCACAGTTTCAAATCAGCATGAATGAGAGTGAAATGCAAAGAGCACTGATATAACTCTATGTGGACAAAAACACAAGAACATTAGATTACTTCCCTGATCTGTGGGAAGAGCCCCAGCTCTTCTGCTTCCCTCTCAGCCCTGCTTTGGAAGAGCCTCCCATCAGCAGCTTGATGTCAGGAACACCAGGATCAGGAGGTTCTTGAACTCCCAGTTTTGCAGCAACTTTGGCAGCTTTTTTAGCTGCAGATCTGGAAATTGGAGCTGCTATGGTAGGTGTAACCTCCTGAACTGTTGATTCCTTACTATTGCTAATCTGCTCTTCTAAACTGTGATGACTGCTGACAGCTTGCTTTGGGGCTTCTTGTTGCTCAACAGGAATACCAAGGCTTTTGAGATTGGTGGAAGGACAGTGAGAGGATGTTCCATTTTGAGGCTGGATCAAGGTTACCTGAGAACTGCTCACAACACCTTCAGGCATCTTTTCCAATTCACCTTCAGAATCAGTAGGTACTTCAACTTGAGGGCAATCTGTAGCATGCTTCCCCATCTTGTTGATCTTCCCAGATGAAGTTTTTCCTGTGGCTTTCAAGAACATTGAAGAATTCCTTCCCTTCCTTTGATGTACTAGTTCTCAACCCCTGTCACGAAAACAACTATCTTAGGAAATGTACAGTATCAAATCTAACAATTCGAACAGAAATACCAAGTGATCTATTGGGTTCCTTACAGGAAAAATGAACAGACAAAAATAGTAGTATAGTAACCTACAAAAATGGGGCACTCAGTTCCACTTGTTAGTTGGTTCCCTACTATGAGCTCATACAAACCTTATAGTATTTAATAGACCAACCACTGGCACTGCCTCCCAAACTTCCCCTCCATGATTCATACTCAGGCATGGAATAAAAGGATAAAACCTTCCCATTTCTATGAGTAGCCTGCACAAGAATGAATTGTAGAGGATATTAGAAAACGTTCCTTTCAATACCACTTATACAGTAACAGAACAAAGCTCAGAGTTGTTAAAAATGAATACAGACCTTCATCATGATAGGTGTAATGAACTCTATTAAGAATGAAGGAATTTTTAGCAGCGAAGGCCTGAAAGAGTGAATGAAATTTATTAACAACCCTTTAATATGTGATCCATCATGGTCCTGTCAAAGCATAAGAAAATAACTTCGTTAAGCACTGAAAGCAAGACAGACAAAACAAAATAACAAAATAAAGAAGTCTGTCAAACCTGATCAGTCATGATCATCAAATAACCATAGCTTGATGTTTTGAATTTCTGCGTTCTCCATGATCTGTTTATGGCTTGCTTCCCTGGCATTGAGCAATTTACCTCTCAAGGGGAACACCCCATAATAATTTCGACCCACAACAGAAATTCCAGCCATCTGTACAGATTGAAAAACTTTTGACATCTACTCTAAAACAAAAATCAAAGGTAGCTGAGTTGGCTTCCAACAAGTTCACGTAACAAAACAACTAACTTACCGCAAGGGCCTTGGCTGAATCTCCTTCTGTCAAAATCCAGGTACACCTATAAGAGTACTTCCCTCCAGCATCGTTAGCATCTTATAACTTAGTAATCCCAGTGATTCTCTGTCTCTTTGTCCCATCAGTTTTCTTGAGATCTTTGCTCTGCTTAAAATCTGCCCAGGACAAGAGACTCTCCACTACCACATACTTGGCAACTGCAAAAGGATTGACCCAGAAAGCATCAAAATCAAAGCAACTTTGTAAAAGGAATACACAGTTGATCTTTCAAATAAACTGACGATGCCACAGACCTTTCTTTAGGAACTCCTGTGAGAGTTCACATTTCAACCCGAAACTGCTCTGGCGAATTGTCAAAGTCTCTTTGGTTTGAGAATCAAAAGCAGGGTTGTCAATAAGAGCGTTAACCAAAACCCAAAGATGGTTCTTCACCATGTGGGCTTTGAGATTAGCATTCTTGTTCTTCTTATTTACAATACTCATTACATGGTTTGTAATCTGGTTTGTGATATAGTCAACATGAGTCCTGCCCTTGATTGTCGCAATGCTGTTGACAAAGCTGACCTGTTTAAGGCGTCAATATGTCCGAACAAAACAAGAAAGTTTCATCAATAGACTGTATGTTATGTCCCAATACTTAAATCCCAATACTTCGGAAAAAAACCATCTAAGTTATAACCGATTGTGTATCACGCCATAATAAAAACATAAATTCCACTTGAAACACTATCAGTAGTCAGTATCTGCTGAAACTGCCCTTCGCTAAGACTCACAAAAATCGTTAACCTTTTCAGCAATCCTGATGGATTTAAAGAAAATTTGATGAGCGCTATGATTATTGTTATCAAAATAAAATTGCTCAACTGAAGATTCAGACAAGGACCTTGGAAGGGGATCAGGTCTGGCTTTGGAGGCAGATTGAAGATAGAGATTAACATAGTCCAGGAAAGATTTTACTGGTACATGTTGCCCATTAAGCTCAACCTTAACTGTTTTTCCAAGGCATCCTGCTATGTCACTCGCTTTTTCATCAGGGCAACAACATCATCTTCAAGATGGGTCATGTTGAATTTTGCTAAGTCAGGCTTAAATGAAACCTTGGTCCAATTTTCGCCCCCCTTGCACTTTGTTATGATGGGCTCTGATTTCTTTCCCATGTTGTTAGAGAACAACTTCATCGCAGTGGGAAAAAATAGCCCAGTAAGAAGCGTGGATGCTTTAAAGAAACATGATGTACAGTCTAAGTAAGTGAAAAAATAATTAAAATGGCTGATAAAAACAATAATTAAAAGGGATTATCAGTCACAATAATACATGAGCATGCTTGTGAATGATGCCATGGTACAGATAAATTTTTTGGGAATGGGAACGCTTGGCTTAGATGGCTTCTACAGACTACAATATTTGGTCATGAGAGAGGCAAATGTAATGAATTATTGGTTCTCTTTCTCTTAGCTACATTTTTTCCACGGACCAAACAAAGCACTTGATGCATCTATTGTAGAAACTGATAGAATTAGGAAAAAATCTCAAATGAAGGTTAAGTCATCCTCTACATTTGTCACTCATAACAGATATGACACAACAACTGCTTTAGACGCATTAGAGCAAGATACCAAAGCGAGTAGCTGGAAAGTTTTATCAAGAAAAATGAAGTGTGAAGTCAGGGTAACTGTAAATCTGTCAAGAGAGGGGTTGTATCCTATACTTCCCAAAACAAGAAATCCCATACCACCAGATGCCAAAAAAAAAAAAAACCCAAGCTAATGACGATCAGACATGAAGAAACATTGTCACATCATAATGCACAAAATAATACCTAAGTCGTGAAATTCCCTAAATCTGCAAATTGTGTAACGAAAACCCTAATTTGATTCTAACAATTCAAGAACAGAAACCTGAGGAAAATCTCTAACCGCGATTAGAACATCCAGCAAACCATATAGCCAATAATTGTGTAAACATGGTAGATAACTAGCAGTCATCCGATCACAATCAAACTATGGCAAATGAACTCTAAGTAACCAGATACTGAAGAATTTACAAAGAAACCCTAGTTGTCAATGACTGATAACGAACCAAGATTGACAACGTCAAAATAAACCTAGGTCTTGAAAAATGCCCCATAAATCCATTTACATGTCATCCATACATGCAAAACCCTCAACAACCTGTAATCCCAAGATCAGAATTCAATTGTAAAGCCATAGTTGTTTCTACAATCAAAAAGCAGAAAATAAGGTCTTGAAAAATGCCCCATATATCCATTTACATGTCTACCTACCATACAATTAAAAAACCCTCAATAAACCCTAATTCCAAGATCACTACAACCGTAAAGCCCTATATGTTTTTACAATAAAAATGCAGGACATAAGAAACCTAGGTCTTGAAAAATGCCTCCATAAATCCGTTAAATGTCTACCATACAACCAAAACCCTAAATAAACTCTAATTCCAACATTACTAAAATTGTAAAGCCCTAGATGTTTAGTCAATCAAAATGAAGAAAATAAGAAACCCTAATTCCAACATGTGAACTCTGTCGAGAAAATATCAAATAGAGATCTATTCATTATATATAAACAAAAAGTGGTATGTCAATCCATAACAGATCATTTCATCTACAACTGGTGTCGACGATTTTTCATATATAAACAAAAAGTGGTAACCCTCAAGAAACCCTAATTCGAACATCATAAGACAAAAAAAACTTGCAAACCCTAACAAGATCTTTGTACCTGCTTGTACTTCTTCTGTCGCTTCCCATCGGGCGTTTCGATCACGAACTCGGTCGAGAAAATATTCGTAAGCTTCGCGCCGTACCCGTTCCTCCCACCGGTAGTCTTCTTCTCGTTGTCATTGTAATTACTGCTCGTCAAAAGATGCCCGAAAATCAACTCCGGCTCATAAACCTCTTCCTCCTGATGAACCTCGACCGGGACCGTCGCCACTGTTGTACACGCTCACCAGGTTCTGCTCCACGTCGATCGTGACCCTGACGGCGTCCATGGACGGGTCCCGCTGCTTGTTGTCGGCGGCGTTGATGAGGATCTCGTCGAAGATCTTGTAGAGGCCGGGGACGTAGGTGATGGGTCGGTGGACCATCTCGTTGTTGTTGTCGATGGAGCCGATGTAGGTGTCGGGGCGGAGGAGGATGTGCTCGAGCTGGGTTTTCTTTTGGTAGGTTTCTTCGATGGTTTTTCCGGGAGGGGGTATGGAGGCGGCGACGTTGGCGTTGGAGCTGGTTTGTAAGGGGAGCTTTTTGGCTGCGGCCATTGAGAGAGAGAGAGAGCGAGACAAGATGGTGTCTTGGATCCTAGAGAGAGAGAGCGCTCAGAGAGGGGAGGGGAGAATGCGGGGTGTTGTGGAGATGAATATGAAGAGGAAGAGAGGTTAACGGTCGGGTTGTGATTTGATTTGAACTGGGCAGGATTTCAAACGGCGGAACAGGATGGGGTTTCGGTGATCGGAAGGTGGAAGTTTTTTTCTTTTTTTTTTTGATCTGCAAGGGTTTTTTTTTTTTTTCGAAGATGTCAATGTATTCTATTAAGAGCATCTCCAATCCACCTCTATTTCTCCAAAATAGAGGATGGATGTGACACATTGAAGGGAGATTTTATAATTTGTTCTCTTTTTTCTTCACTTTTTGTAAGTTTTGGGAGAATTTTTGAGGGACCCACCGTCCTTTTTAGAGTTTGGTCCTCTAAAAGTAAATTTGGTCCTCTAAAAATGGAGGATCAAAAGTAAATTTGGAGTACAAAATTCCTCCAAAACTCTAAAAAGGACGATGAGTCCCTCAAAGATTCTCCCAAAAAGTACAAAAAGTGAAGAAAAAATGAAATAAATTACAAAATCTCCCCTCAATGTGTTACATCCATCCTTTATTTTTTATGGATTGGAGATGCTCTAAGCTCAAGAAACGTCTTTATATAAGATAGAATTTAGTCCGAGCGGAATACAACCTGAATGAAATAACACTTTTCTATCAAGACATTTAGAAGCTATCCAATCTGCAGCTTTGTTCTGAATCCTCTTGCAACACACAAAAGACCAGTTCCTCGTCTTAGCCCATTCTTTAATGTCGTTGATCACTGCTTCGATTTCCTAGGGACATTGTGATTTAGAATCAGTGATGTAATTGACTAGGGATTTGCAGTCTGATTCGAAGATAACACACGGGAACCCTTCTTGGATAGCCACCATGCAAGCAATTTTTAAGGCCCATGCTTCAATGGAAAGTGCTGAATAAGCCATAGTACGTCCACATCGCCATACCTGAGCCGATCCACCACTATCTCTAGCAAGAATGCCAAAGGCAGCTAAACTGCGGGAGAATTTAAATGCTCCATCACAATTCATTTTTATAACAGACGGAGGAGGTGGTAACCACCTCTCCACCTGGTTGGCCCTAGGAAGGCCCCCCTCCAGATTTTTCCAAACTACATTCAAGTAATCCACATTTGCCTTTCCAGCTTGTTCAATTACCTCACTCGGAATAAGTTTCTTCCCGTTGAAAATGACATTGTTTCTTGCCTTCCAAATAGCCCAACAAATCTGGAAAATAGAACCCATCATCTCTTTACTGGTTTCCTTAGCCAAACCTCCGCATAATATATCCTCCATCCACTTATCTATAGCTATAATATCATTTTGGAGGACCCAGAAGGCCTTTCCACTCCCAAACCAGACAGCCCTACTCCATGGGCAGTGGAAAAGAAGGTGTTCGATCGTTTCGTTCACACTATCGCAGATTGGGCAGATTGGATTGGTAATACACTTTCTACGGAAGAGATTATCCCGACAAGCCACCCAATTCTTAACAGCTTTCCACATGAACATACGGATCTTTGGAGCAGTAGGGATGGACCACAACTTATTCCACATTAATGAGGAAGGAATGAACGAACACGATGGTATAGTAGGGTTCGGTTTTGGTAACCTCAACCTCCTTTGAGCATAACCTGATTTTACAGAGTACTCCCCATTTTTTGTATGACGCCAAATAAAACGATCCGAAGAATTTAAGCAGCTGACGGGAATTTTGCAGATTTCTTGAACCTCCATTTCCGGGATACATTCTCTTAGCTTGCCTCCCATCCACTCTTTAGAAGATTGATCAATGAAATCAGCTACCCTCTTTGGCTCTTTTTGATGATTCGGAAATGGGGAAACCATACCATTAACAGTCCTAGGTACCCACTGATCATCCCAGAAACTGATTGATTCTCCGTTTCCCACATTCCATTGGACCCCTTCCTTGACCATACTTCTCCCCTCCAATAAGCTGCACCAGATCCATGAAGGGGTGGATCCCCTTTCTACTTCCATGCACGTTTTACTAGGAAAATATAACCCCTTAAGGATTCTAGCCCATAGAGAGTTTGGGTTTTTGATAAGCCTCCAAAATTGTTTAGCCAACAATGCAATGTTAAAGGTTTCGAAATCCTTAAAGCCCATACCACCCATTCCTTTCTGCATAGTTAACTTTTGCCAAGCTCCCTAATGAATTTTCCTCCCACTATTACTCTTTCCCCACCAAAAATCACTGATAACTGAATTCAGACAAGAGCAAATCGATTTTGGCACTTTAAAACACATAAAGGTGTACATGGGTATTGGTTGAGCTACTGATTTAATTAGAACCTCTTTCCCAGCTTGATTCAAATGCTCATTACCCCAACCTTAAGCCTTTCTCATAACCTTGTCTCCTAGATACCCCAGAGTTTCCTTCTTAGACTTTCCCCAGCAAATAGGCAGCCCCAAGTATTTTGCATTCCTATCCATTTCATCCATCCCCAAGATTCCTTTTATCTCCTCCTTAACATCATTACTGGTGTTTGAGGAGAAGAAAATACTCGACTTCTGAACATTCAGAGACAGACCCGATGCTTCGCTGAAAGATGAGATGAGGTCCATGAAATTCTTACATTTTTGTGGAACTGCTTCAAGAAAGACCAGGGAGTCATCTGCAAACAATAGATGGGATACAACTGGACACCTCTTCCTCATTTTAATACCACCAATAGATTTGTTCAATACTGCCTTCTTCATCAAGACTGAGAAAACATCCGCAACCATCAGGAAAAGGTAGGGAGAAAGAGGGTCCCCCTGTCGCAAACCCCTACTTGGAGCAACATCGCATATTTGACCACCATTAACCACAATTGAGTACTTTACTGTGCATACACATTGCTTGATCCAGCTGATCCACTTATCCTCGAAGCCCATTTTTTCCATGATTCCAAACAAGAAGTCCCAACAAACTCTGTCATAAGCTTTATTAAGATCGAGTTTCATAGCCAACGACGACTTGGAACCCACTTTTTTATGCTTAAGAAAGTGAAACACTTCATGAGCAATAATAATATTATCCTGCACTTCTACCAGGTATAAAAGCAGATTGATGCTCTGTAATAATATCATTCATAAAGGGCTGCAATCGATTAGCTAGCACTTTGGAAATAAACACAAACTAATGGGACGGAGATGATTCATACCTTCGGGATTTGGGACTTTAGGGATCAAAGTCACATTCGTCTGGTTTATCTCCCTCAGCAACACACCATCATTAAATAAGTTTTGGACTGCCTCAAACACATCATCACCTATTGTATCCCAATATCTTTGATAGAACAACCCTGGGAAGCCATCAGACCTTGGCGCCTTCAGAGGCCCCATTTGAAACACTGCATTCATGACTTCGTCCCGAGAGATTCCTCTCACCAAACTAGCATTGCACTCTGGAGATATGACAGGATCAATTAAGCTAATAACATTTTCAAACTCTCTTCTTAGGGGGCCCTTATATAGCTCTTTAAAATGGAGTTTAATCACATCTGCTATTTCCTTAACTTCAGTTTTCCACACACCATCCTTATCCTTCAATCTCATGATCTGGTTCCTTTGTCTTCTTTGAATGGTAGAGAGGTGAAAAAATCTAGAGTTTTTATCACCCAATTGTAACCACTTGATCCGTGATCATTGATGCCAGCCACAAATCCTCTAGTTGATTGATTAAAGACCTCTCCAAAGCCACGACATCTAGATTAAACCCAAGCTCAAGTTCCTTTTGGATTTCAACAAGTCTGTCTTTCACACTAGTAATTTTGAGTCTCAAGTCTCCAAATTTCCTGCGGTTCCATTCCTTAAGACCATCTTTACATCCCCGTAGCTTCTTACACACCACTGTCATTGAGTCACCTTCACACTCCTGATTCCAAGCTGCTGTAATAACCTCCTTACAATCCTCCTCGGTGACCCAAAATGATTCAAACCTGAATGGCTTTCCGACCTTCTTCAAATGAGCCTCAGTGTTCAGAATCAGCGGATTATGGTCAGAGCCCACGGCTGCTTCCACAAAACCATTGCTTTATCATTTAGCTCACACCACTTGGCATTTGTAAAAGCCATATCAATTCGTTTCATGATGAAATTTTCTGCACTCCTATTATTTCTCCACATAAATTTCGGACCTTTGGACTCTAGGGCTACTAAACAGCAGTCACTTATCATCTCATGGAAAGCTGTCAGTTGGTTTTGGCTAGGCATTATACCTCCCAAGTTATCCTCCGCTCTTAGAACTTGATTGAAATCGCCCATGCAAAGCCAAGGTAACCTCTCTCTCCGAGCAATCTGCGTGATCTTCTCCCATACCAAAGCTCTCCCCGATCTGACTGGACAACCATAAACGAAGGTAGCTGCCCAACACTTTGATAGCAATTTATCAGTGACTACTACGTGAATGAAGTTCTTCGTAGATAACTCCACGTCGAGCTCCACATCTTTATTCCACCACAGAGCAAGGCCCCCTGAAAGACCCTCTGGTTCCACATAACTACTACTATCAAATTTAAAGCTACGGCGGATGGTCTCTAACTTGACTTTATTATTCTTTGTCTCCATCAGAAAGACGATGGAGGGGCGATTTTTACACACAAGATCACCCAAAGCCTGGCTTGTCAAAGTACGCCCAATGCCTTGACAGTTCCAGGTTAGGATCAGCATTGAGGGTGTGGCTTGTCAAAGTACGCCCAATGCCTTGATCCGCAAGGTGGAAGTTGATTGTTGGGAATAGCACGGGTATTTAGATATCAATCATTCTATGTCTTCGTTCCACTTTCTCAAGTACTCAAGCGCATCTCCGATCCACCTCTATTCTTCCAAAAATAGAGAATAGATGTGACACATTGAAGGAATATTTTATAATTGCTTCTATTTTTTCTTCACTTTTTATACTTTTTGAGAGAATTTGTGAAGGATCCATCATCATTTTTAGAGCTCGGAGGGATTTTGTACTCCAAATTTATTTTTGATCCTCTAACCAAATTTCCTTTTAGATAACCAAACTCTAAAAAGAACCGTGGGCACCTCAATGATTCTCCCAAAAAATACAAAAGTGAACAAAAAAATGAAATAAATTATAAAATCTCCTCTCAATGTGTCACATATATCCTCTATTTTGGAGGAATGGATGTGGATTGGAGATACCCTTACTCGTATTTTTTTAAGCACCTATTTTGAAGCTTAAAAATAATGGGCTTACGAAAATAATTTTTCAATTTTTTTTGCAGTCTTCCAAAGATCTCATCGAGATCTATCAAATAAGATCCATATTACATATTTTTTGATTTCATCTATCCCATTATTTTTAAACTTGAAAAATTGCAAATAAGTACTTATAAAATAAGTACCTAAACTAGAACGAGGTCTACAACTACAAATATTTACACAAATCCACTAACATTAACATTTGGCTATTTATTATTTTTTGCATTTTCATTTTGAAAAATTTTAAAATACTCCTCAAACTTTGTATCCCAAACTTACAAAAACAAAAAAATCAATTTTACCCCTAAAGTTATCTTTTGTTATTCAAAATTTTCCCTTCCATTCCAATCTATCAAATGACTAACGGGACTTGCTGACATGGACCATAATGGTGAAAAAAACGTCAAGAGGAGTGTTTTGGAAGGAAAAGTGAGCTGAACCAGTTCATGCACTAGACATTTGAACTGGACATGTCAGAACATATAGCAGTTTTGGAGCTCTACCATAGGAAACTTCAGCAGCAGCAGCTAACAGCTGCCATTACAGCAGCAACCAACAGCCACAGAAAATAGAAAACAGCAGCTGCAGAATAGCAAAACTATCCACCAAAGCCCATTTGTGACAGCAAAGCAGCAACAATTATTCTTGACAAGGTCAGATTCATAACAAGCTGCCATAGCAGCAACCAAGAACTACCATAGTAATACCAGTAGAAACAACAAAGCAGTAGCAGATCAGTCCACCATAACAATTCAAAATAGAGCAATAGCAGTAGAACACCATAACAATTCAGTCCACCACAACAGCACAACCAAATCAATCCACCAAATTAACCACTTGAGCACGGATGGAGCTAAAGTAGCAACACAACAGCCAACACTAGCAATCTGTTAAAACAATAATTAGTATGCAGAGGATATCCCCCTTTGCGAAGGGAGATCCGAACGATAGTCCCTAATGATTAGGCATATATTACGAAATAAAACTCAGCTTGTTGGACAATACAAGGATGTAGCCAGTTACACAACTAACTAGTACCACAGAAGCAGTAACAGACAAGCATAGTAGCAGCAGTGTGATGCACAAGAAAGTAGCCACAGCTTGTCAATTCACTGGGCAATACACACCAGTTACACAGCTACTAGTACCATAGAAGCAAATTATAGTAGTAGCAATGGTATACACCAACCTGGATTAAAGATAGCATCTCTAACAGGAAATGGTTAGAAAATATAAGAGCAGAAAAAAAAACAGCTACAATACTAGACAGTAGCAGCTACAACTCCTGAAGGCAGCTATGAGTGCTCACACCTACAACTCCCTTGGAACCTCACCCCTCCTATTTCACTCTCAAATCTGCCATTGGTTGGATAACTCCTTCCTGCCTCTACTCTCCCTCACATGATACCTCCCTCTACATATTTACCTCCACTCCAAGGAAATGTAGAAGCTCAACCACTCATTTACAAGGATACACTCAATATGGTGGGAGAAATTTGAGTAACTCTAGCAGTGCCAACAAAACACCTGATTCTATACTTGCAAAGAATATATCAACAATAGATGTCCAGGAAAATTGTGGCCATTCTAACCATTGTACAACACATCAACAAGCCCAATAACATATACAATCACAAACACGCATTCACATTATAGCAAAGTTATGCCCCATTCTCTAATAAACCTATTATTATGTGAGTCTACGTGCAATTTGGGCAACGACAGTAGTCTACCCTTAACCATGTGAAAGATTTTGTGAACGACTACTTCCCAGGTGCTAGTTTTAGCTTGAAACTTTCTCAAATTCCTCTCAATCCAAAGATGATACATTGTAACAGTGAATATCAATTTAGTAACAACATTCCTAAGGGATTTTCCCCTAAAAGTGGAGAAGTGGGTAATCCATGCTGCCCAAGACTTTCCAGCATAGCATTCCAAACCCGTGTGGAAAACACACGGTTAAAGAACAAATGGTCATGGCTTTCACTACTTGGGCAAAAACTGCACTGAGAGTTTGATTTAATTCCAAAAAGAACTAATCTATCCTTTGTGGAGAGCTTACCCTGGATGGCAATCCATGTAATGAAGCTACACTTTGGGATGTCCAGAAAACCAAACTGTCTTATGACAAGTTACTTTGGGAAATGGTTCTCTCAATTCCTCCCATAGAGAGGCAATGCTAAACTATCCATTTGCATTAAGAGTCCATCTGACCTGGTCCCTGGAGTCTCTCAATGGAGGAAGTTGATGTCTAACTTCATTCAACTCTCATGTTTGCGTGATTAGGAATGTCTAAATAGAATTGTGAACTATTTGGGACACTTTGGCATTCAAGGGAAGGCCGGAATCATAAACAATTCTGGAACCAAACTTATCCAACAAAGGGCCTAAAGGATGCCAGTTATCATGCCACAGGGATGTGTTATCCCCATTGCCAATAATATGACGTATGAAGAAGAATCTCAAACATTTTCGTAAAATGCCTAAGTAAAGACCGATCTTCGGATTGGGCGAGAGAGGTGCCTTAAAACCCTTCCCTTCTCGTAACCTGGCTCCCAAACCCAGATATGGTTATGACAGACTGATGCCTTCGCCTTTTCAAATTAAATAGCGTAGCAAGCGTTTCAAGTTCGGTGCCTTGGGTGTTGGATCTTTAAACCCAAGTGGCGACTCTAAATGAAGCGCTCGTCTGTAAGCGCTCCTCGATCCGCCTTTTTAACGGCATGTTTCCCACAGAGACTAACTGTGCTCAGCTTAGAAAAAAGTTGGAGAATTTAGAGGTGTGTGCAGTGCTACTAAGTACATCTATCAAAGAGAGTGAAATCGGGATTAAAACCCCTCTCACCAGAATCGCGATTGAAACCCCTTTCATCGGGTTTCAGTCGGTTTCATCTCCTGTCAAAGAAACAGAGAAAATGGAGAGAATAATACCGTGGGGTATTATCCAGTGTGGACAAAAGTGGGGTATTATTCAGTGTGGACAAAAGAAGTTTCAGTGGAACTTTGGTTCTATTTTTGAATTCACCATTAGAGAGGAGTGTGTCCTATTTTACAACCAACTAACTTTTAACAACTTTTTGATGCTAAAATGATTATCTATGCATTGTCATTTTTCATCCCCATTAGAGATGCTCTAAAGATGGCATGTGTTTTAAACTCCATTCTAACAGAAAAAACAGGGTTTACCATGTCTACCTTCTCCCTAAATATGGAGTGTTTCTTCTTCTTCTTGCCTTTATTTGCATTGTCATCATCTGTATCTGATTCACTGCTAAGGCTTACCAACTCTTCACTATTATTACTGTTCTCATCTATATCTGTCATATCATCCCCTTAGGTGCATATTCAGGGTTACTATTGATGCCTAACCCACCATACTCTGTTTCTTTGTACCATCAATCTCATCAAAATTCTTCATCATCAAACTCATAAGACATGGAATCTGGATCGTATTCATCACTATCAATATCATTCAATTTGAACCTCTGTCGGAGAACCACTTCTAGTGAAGTTAGTAACTCATCTCCCTCCCCCCAGTGGTGACCAAGGTTCGAGTCCCACGAAGGGTGAGGCTTTGGGGGCCTGGGCTATGGATTGTCTCTGGACCCCCCTTTCCTAACCTTAACACCCCACTAATTCCCACCAATGTATATCGCTTGACAAAATAAAAAAATTTGAACCTCTATCTTTTTAGTACCTTTGTTTTCTCTGACTCTATTACTTACATTTTGACTACACTAGGTGGCCACATCATCAAGGTTTAGACATTGCATAAATTTCCACCAACCTATTTCTATCTACAAACAGGCACATTCTCAATGCTTCAGGGTTTGACTTAATCACTCTCATAGACCCATTGACATTCAAATAGTAATCATTACTGAATGATTGACCCATATCTGTTAGCATGTTGCAAAGCTCAATGCTAATCTCATCCTCATGACGGTAGTCAACAAACCCAAATGAACCTCCTACATACTTCGTACCCTCAATCCTTCCCACATAATGCATTTTAACGTGAAGTTGGCAAGCCGTCTTTCTGAAAATTTAGACAAATATGCAAAATTTCCAATTTCAACTGCAAAGTAATAAATAACAGATAGGTAAATGAAGAAACCTTAAATAACTGAACAACAAACAACATCGGTAAAGAAACCCTACAAAATTCGAATAAAAAATTCAATTCTTAAAAATGTACTACTAAACAACTGATTAAAACAACACTTTTTCCAATGATTAAAGAAAGGCTTTTACTTTGGGTCGGACAATTTTTGTTCACAAACAAAGAAGATTCACTTATCGTACCCAGGAGGACCTCCATCTCTGTCTCTAACGCACCAAACCATCTTCGATTATGATGTTAATCCTTCAATTTGTAGTTGTATCGCCTCGAATTTTGGGTACATTAAATAGACAATTTTATTGGAACTTCAAAATAGAGTATGACTCATTATTACATCACAGCCCCCATTAGAGTACTTTCATTTCAAAAGGGAGGGAAACTAGGGTTCCTAACTACAGCTCTGCCTGCTCCTCCATCCTAGCTAGCTCTTCAGCTCCAAAGGCCTCCAAGGTGTATAGCTCACCTTGATCATCTACAAAGTCTGACATATTATACCAGTGTCGCCACCAGTATAATATGTCAGGGTCACCAAAGGTAACACCATGAGCTACGAGAGCCCAACAGAATGATCTCATACCCGCTAACTCATAACTTACAAACAATGAGTCATAAATAGTATACAAACTCATGATTTTCAAATAGTACATGCATATTCAATAAGCAATTTACAATGACACATCCACATTTCCTATCCTAACGTTGGTGTCGGTTATCTATGTTTATCCTACGCGACTCATCGTAGACTGTGTCTCATTTTCTTTTACAAAATTAACATTTCCAAAAGCACGTTTTAAACATTTTACCAATGAAGCTACCACGTCCGGCTCTATTGGCAACACACACACAATGGGCTACCAAGTCCGGCCCATTGCAGTTTCCAAATCCATACACACAATGGGCTACCACGTCCGGCCACATTGCGGTTTTCATAATCCACACAATGGGCTACCACGTTCGGCCACATTGCGATTTTTCTTGGCTACTCTCCACGGATAACCAAGACACACCTCCAATGAGATTACCACGTCCGATCCCATTGGCAACACACACCACACAATGAGCTACCTTGTTCGGCTACATTGCAGTTTCAAAACACATCTTTTCATTAACCACACCCTAGGTGTCATGTTTCTAACTTTCTCAATTTCTGTGTTTCGTTTGCATGCATAGACTCTGCGGCAGGACTTTTCACGTAAGTACACATAAATCATTCATTATAATCTTGAAACTAAACTAACAAGATTATCCAACTCTATATTATTTATCATGCTCATATTATCACGTAGTCATGCTTAAACATTTAGCACACAATATAAAGCATAGTGTCACATGGACGGACACCTTTGGAGTGGATACCACTTATGCTTTATCACACATCAAACAAGTAATCCTAGAAATCACATATACTCCTTTCAAAAAAAGAAATCACATATACATTCTCATAACCATCCCTAAGATCAAAATGCGAATACTTTCTATCACGTTTGTGTTTCCAAAGTCTGTTCTTTCTTTCTTCTAGGGAAGTTCAAAACAACATATGTTTTTCCAGAAAATAAAGTTGGAATATTCAACATACTCCCCCTTCATTTTCAAATCTTTCGTAAAATACTTTTCAAGTTCTCATGCATTTCAACATACAAACGATAAATCATGTAGTCTAATTATTCTTAGAGTGCAAGGATAAACTTCGTATACTTAGGGAAAGTAGGTATGGAAAACCTACCGTTCTTCTTGGCGGTAGTGACGACTACGTAAAGAAAGTTGGCTATCGAACGGAGTAACTTCCTACAAAAAGCTTGCGGTAGCTTCGAAAGAGAAAGATTTCTCTCGAAACTAAATCTTGAGTACTAAACTTTTATGGATTGAAGGGTGGTTTAGTGGTAGTCTAGTGGCGGTCTTGGATGAGTTTCTTGAAGAACTCAAGAAGAACTCAAGAACAAAGGAAGAACAAGCAAGAACAAGGCAAGAACACAAGAATTTCTAGAGAGAGAAGTTGAAGGATGAAGGTGTGAGTTCAATGGCAAGGATGGGGTGCTATTTATAGAAAAAGTTTGGGCTCTCCCTCCCTCCCTCATGGCCGGCCATCTCTCTCTCTCTCTACCTCTCATTGTGTTGTCAAATCATGCTTGAAAGCATGGTAAGTCTATTCTCTCATGGGTCAATCCAAGTCTTTAGGCATAAGGCTAGAAACTAAGTAGGATCTTAGGCTTTCTAGGTGAATCTAGGTGATTGTAGCCTAGGTCTTACAAGTCTAGGGTAGGGTTTGATTAAGCTAAGGCATAGCCTTCCATGTTTAGTCATTCATAGGTCTAGGTTGTAGTCAAATCCTAGGGTAATCCAGGGCTAGTTTGGAAGCAAATCTAGGATGACTAAGGCTAGGATCCTATGCTTGAAATTGACTAGAAATGGGTTGTCAAGTCATAAATAGGCTAAGGCTAAAGTGGTAACTTGGAGTGCACAACACACAAGCACACCTCTCTCTCTCTCTCTCTCTCTCTCTCTCTCTCTCTCTCTCTCTCTCTCTCATATCATGCTATATATATGTACGTATTTGTATATAAGAGTGAGAAAGACTAAGGGTGATTAGGTCCAAGTAGACTTACGAGGCTAGGAAGGAGTAATGATTGTAGTCAAGGCTTGATGACTAGTTATTGTCCAATGGATAACACTTCCCCTAACAATCACACACACACACATATATATATACTAGGTACACTTAGGTTCAAGAAGTCCTAATAGGTCTAAGGTAGGTCATGATTAAGGGTTAAGCTTCCAAAGGTAATCCTATGGACCAATGGTTAATAATTTCCTAGAAAGGGAATCTTAGGCATTATGGTAATGATTACACTAACTATCATGATTCCTTCTATTGTCTAATGGTTCTAAAATGCTAGGGGGATGTAACTAAGGCTCCGTTTCGGAACAAAAAAAAAGCCCTTATTTTTTAAGAAGGCAATTTCAAGCTCAAAAATTATAGGCTTATTAAAATCTAAAAATATGCAATATGGATCTTGTTTGGAAGATCTCGATGAGATCTTTTATACGATGCAAAAAAAATTGAAAAATTATTTTTCATTTACTTTATTTTTGAGTTTGAAAATGTGAAATAAGCTGCTTATTTTTTAAGAAGATTTCTGGAACGGGGCCTAAGTCAATTGGTACTTAGGTTTAGCTAACTAAATGGTTGAGAGCTAATTCTACTTGCCAAGTAGGATTTCTAGCCAAGAAATATATTTTCAAAGACTTGATTTTATTCACTAGGAAAATATACTTGCCTTGGAAAAGGACTAGATTGTCCGAGGTTAGGAGTTTTAATTTTAAACGTCTCAAATCTAATTATGATAGATTATTAGAAATTAGAAGGAATTTTAAAAGCAATCCAAGTAAATAAAAATGAAATTTGAATATTTAATGAAATTTTTATTTACTGAAAATCAGAGTCGTTACAGTAGTAGATTACGATGGTAGTCCTTCGATTTGCAGCCTTTGGAGCCCTAGGGATCATCGTTGTCCCCTAGTTTCCCATAGATTGAAAAAGTTGGGCAAAAAAGGTGTATTTTGGGAGAAAATATCAAGGGTTAGCAAAAAAGTGTGCAAACGTGACCCTCACGTGCATGGATGACATATTTATGATAAGTGGAAAATAGGATAATGGCCAAAATCTGCCTAGATAAGCCAACGCAACACCCTGTAAGAGGTTGGCGTACACAAGGACAAACTTGTATGCACTGATCTATTTCGTAGATCACTGCATGCAAGCAGACTTGCACGCGCTAACCAAAGACCGGTGCGCGTAAGTTAGCTTGTTTGGGCAGACTCTGTTTTAATCCTCCTCTGGGCTCTGGAAGGACCAATGCTTACCTAGGACAAACCAAGCAATTTATATGGAAAGAAAAGACATATTGTTACAGGCCAAATGAATAATAATTAAAAAAACACTCCATAAACAGTGTGGGGGACAAAACAGTGGCCAAAAGCCAAGTTACCCATGCAATGCCACTACTGGAGATTAGCTTGGACATGCACACGCTAGTCATGGACACGCGTGTGCTGTTTTGACCGGACTTCTAGTGCTTGGTATTGCATTCATGGGCTCTGAGACATGTTCAGAAGCAACCTAGGGGTATTCCAGCACAACAGATATGAATATTGATAGCATCTAACATTCTTTACAAGAGGAAAATAGTAAAACATGTTTTAACATGCTCAAGAGTGATGTGCATGATAATAAAAACATAAAGATCAACACCCCTGTCCCCAGGTAGATCTATGCGCGCAGCCACAGAGTGGCGCGTGCGAGACTAGGACCGACGCGCCCAGGTGTGAAGACCACATGGTTCTTGTAACCTTACTAGCTTTAAGGCCAGGACAGGTATAGATTACCAGCCTCGGTCTTGCTAGCCGCCCCCCCAGGGTCAGAACAGAAAGCAGAAAGTATTCTTATACCTTTGCTTGAGTTTGAAAAGGGGTTTGAACTTGGTGTTTGATGCTTGAATGGTTGATGCTTGTTGAGTGGTAGCAGGCAGTGAACTAGGTAGCTTGTTGCTTGGTATTAGGGTTTTTGCTTGAGTTTTGTGACTTAGGGCTAGGATTTTTTGTAACCCTTTGCAAGGTTAACCATGGGGGGGTATATATAGGAGAAAGAAATGGTGAGAGAGAGGTGCACCAAAGGGCTAGTTTTTCTTGGTGGCTAAGTCTCCCCTACCATAAAGGTGATGGGAGGGTTGAGAGAGGGGGAACACAAGGGTGATGCCCAGGCAGAATGGAAGGTTCCACTGGCTAATAGCCCCCGATGATGGCTTCTGTAGCTAGCAAAAAGGTGATGGTACAAGGGATTGACCGGCGCGCGTAGGTCTCAAACTGGCATGCGCGAGTCCAAACCAACACGCGTTGGTCAACAGTCAGAACTATTGACCAACACTTGTCCATTTGACCCGCGTGCGAGGGTTCCAGACCAGCGCGTGCCAGTAGGGTTTTGGCTAAGTTTAAGGGTTTTTCAAACACATCAAGTTCACACTCCCAATCATTCCCAAATATGTTCTTGATCCATTTCATCATTAGGGAAACAAGAACAAAAAGTAAAGTAAATCAATTAAAAGACCTAGATTGGCGTGTCTACAGTCTCCACACTAGTCAAATAGCATTGCATGACCCGAGTGCTTTCAACATCATTATCCAGAAGTAAACTCTTCAAATATGACGAGGGTAATGCTAGTCAAACACCCTGACTGCGACACGAAGTAATGGCTTTGTCATAATTTGCGCATATAGAAACTTACTTGGCAACATTCCCCACGTGTAAGTCAACACCCATTCGCAGAGGAATATAGTCCACCCAAAGTAAAGCACACTCCTTGTAAAGCTCCTCGATATTTTCTCGGAGTGAAGGAAGTTTTTCAAAGCAAATCCGATCGAGTGAGGCGAAAATGTTGTTGGCCAACATAAGAGTTGCTTGACAACGACAATTGAGGTTTCCAATTTTGACACTCCAAAAATTGTAACCTGATCAAATTTGCGAGAGACCCTCAATTCGCCTCCTCAAGGTAGAAGCGATGCTCCTTTGTCGAAACAGAAAAGGGGAGGATGAGAATGCCCAATACTGGCACTCGTATGCGGAATTGCATATGTGACTTCAACCACATTTGTTTGCTGGCCCAACCTAACAGCCAAGTCAAAGTCGCTCGGCGCTGGGATAGAATTATTACTGCCTTGGGGTTCATCCACAATTAGTGGTTCAAGATCTGACAAACTTCGTAGGTAAAGATGAAAATGCAATTTTCATGTTAAAAAAAATGAGAGAGAAAACAAAATAGATGAGAAGTAGTGTTAAGACAACTTCGGGACAACATACAAAAATGTAGAGGCCCTCCCACCATTTAAAGGCTCTGCCAAATTTGAGTGGCTTTGAGGCAACATAGGGATGGCTTACAAAAAAAGGCAAAGGGCCTCCCACCATTTGTGGTCTCTTCCCCAATAGTGGATGGCATTCAGGCAACATGGGGACGACATACACAAAAGGCAGAGGCCCTGCCACCCTTTTAAGTCTGTCCCAAAAGTGAGTAGCACTGAGGCAACATAAGGACGACATGTGAAAAATGCACAAGCCCTCCCACCACTTGAAGTCTCTCCCAAAAGTGAGTAGCGTTCCCCACAACATATGCAAAAGGCAGCGGCCATCCCACCATTTGAAGTTTCTCCCAAAAGAGGATAAGTGCAGCGTCGAGACATTGTAGGGATTACATGCATAAAAACGCAGAGGCCTCCACCCTCCCACCGTTTCGAGTCTTCCCCAAAGAAAAAAATAAGTACGGAGTCGGGGTGACGTAATAGGCGATATACACAAAATGCAAGAGGCTCTCCCATCGTCTCATACACAAAATGCAAGAGGCTCTCCCATTTGTCTTGTCTCGCATTGATCATAATCTAACAAGTCTTTGAGAAAAAAACAAATAAAGGAATGTCTGTCGAGAGGTTCTATAAGGAGACAAAAAAATATCTACCTAGCAAAGAAAAGCTTCTGCGAAAAAACAAAACTGAACTCCTTTTGGCAAGAAATCAAGAACTCCAAGATGGAGGCTGAAAAAAAAAACATCATTAATAAGAAGTGCCTGCAGCTTGTTCAAAAGAATGTGGCAGTTAGAATCAAATGGGCCAACCTACTCTTTCTAGCATCCAGAATAAAGGGAGCAGGTGCAATACTCAGATGATTAATCGAATATAAATCACTTGATTGCACGTAAAGTCCTTTTAGTCACGCCACAACTAGTTGCTCATTCAGGAGTGCAATTAGGAGCATCCGCATTCTAAATAAATAGAGACTTAAGAGTTATGCGGGATTGTGACGCTAAGGCAGTGATTTTTTTGGGGGGTATTCATTATTCCATGTGGTGCTTCTAAGCAGGGGGAAAAAACAAACAGGCATTCAAAGGCAAATCTTACTACTGTCCTTTCTCTTCATATCATAGCCAATAAAGGTAAATATTTTGCTTCATGTGGCAATAGGCTTCAAATCAAGATCAATTGGTCGCATAAAAAAGAACGCAAAAAAAGGGAAAGATCATGTATCAAGATGGGTCCATGATATTTGCCCAGCATCATTTTTTTTTTTTTTTGGTAGTGATTTTGGAGCCGAAAATGCATGCTAAGGGTTACACTGAACTTCGGGGGTTCCGAAAACGCGCAACAGATTGCGGGGCCCACTTTTTGGGTCTCACACGTACAATCTGTACCTTTCATTAATGTTAAAATAATTTTGAGTGGCTTTGAAAAAATCAACTCAATTGAATATGTGTAAGTGGTTGATCCAATCTTCCAAGTTTTAGGATCTTGAATTCTGAATGAAATCTTGAAATTTGGATCAACCATGTAACAACCCTGATTTTTAGTAAATAAAAATTTCGTTAAATATTTGAATTTTATTTGAAATTACTTGGATTTACTTTTAAAATTCCTTTTAAATTTCTATAATCCGTTTTAACTAAATTTTAGTCCTTAAAATTTATATTTCTTGGCTAAAAATTCTACTTGGCAAGTATAGTTAGATTCTAACCAATTAGTTAGAGGGACCTGACTGCCAATTCATCTAGTTACTTTCTCCTAACCCTAGATAAACCTTTTGAACTTTCTTGAACCTTTCAAACCCTAGTGGAACCCTTTGGACCATTACCCATTGGGCAATAAATGTTAGGGTAATATTTGTCCATTGGACAATAGGCTATTCATTAGAATATTTGATTAGTACAAAGATATAGTATTATATTGGTGTATTTTTCCATGTACAAAGGACAAATATGCTTTCTTTATTATTTGATATCATTTTCCCCATTACCCATTGGTTATTAACCGCTAGAGAAACTATTACCCTTTGGGTAATAGCTCTAATCTTCCTACTAAGCACTAGAATCCTATTAAATATTCAAGTGTTGATTTTCCATGTGCTTTTATGCATTAGAATATGTGGATAAATCTAAACCCTAGATTTTTAGTACCTTTTGTAATGAATTAGTACTAGTACCTATATTATATTTTAATGGGGAAATCTTAAGCCATATATTCTTGATACCTATGTATATATAGGCATGTGTACATATATACAATATTATATATAAATATAGATTTCCAAAAGTACAATATCTATTAGTTTAATAGAAATATGTGCCTAATTGGAATTCTTTAATGGGATATTAGATTTGGAAATCTAGTACTTTGTACCCTTAGCCATACTTATATACATATATGTATGTACTTTATATATTGCCCTAAGATTTCCTAGGTACACTAGGTTATTTTTTTAATGGGAGACATGTGCTAAATTAGATTATTTTAATAAAGAATTTTGATCTGATAATTTTTTATTGGATACTTGAAAATCTTACTAGATTTCATAATACTATTATATATTTGATTAAAAGGACATGTAGTCATTCAAGTCTTATTCAAGTATTATCTTTTTTTTTAACCATTGGTCAATACATGCTAGGGTAAATATTACCCCTTGAATAATAGAGTTAATCTTTCCAATAAGTACAAAGGGTTATTTAATAAATCTTTTTTTTAGATTCCCCATGTGATGATATACTATTATATATGTGTATGTACTTATTAGATTTAATACCCTAAATTTCCTAGGTACACTAGTACAATATTTTCATGAGAACATGTGCCTAATTGGACTATTTTAATAAAAGATTTTGATCTTATAATTTTTTATTAGATTCTTGAAATCTACCTAGATTGCTTGGTACACATTTTTATATATTATTACAAAGTACACATGTGTCAAATTGGAATACTTTATTTTGATTTGGAAATCTTGTACCCTGCTTCCAAGAAGTCAACCTTGTCATTTCAACCTTTCATGACAACCTTACTTTTTCTTTACCCTTTGGGTAACAAATGTTAGGAGAGTTATTATCCCTTGGTTAATAGAGATTAGACTTGCCAACCTAGACTATGATCACCTACATTTACCTAGAAAGCCTAAGATCCTACTTGATTTTATAGCCTTAAGCCTAAAGATTGGATTTGACAAGTCATGGAAGACTTTCAATCATGATTTGCCCTTTTACCCATTGGACAATAATTGTTAGAAAAAATTTTACCCATTGGGTAATAGCCAAGACTTTTGCTATAAATAGCACCCATTCCAAGCTTAAACTCACACATTCACTTCTTGCTCCAACTTCTCTCTAGAAAAACTTGTATTCTTCCTTTGTTCTTGCTTAGTTCTTCTTGTTCTTGAAGTTCTTCTTGTGTTATTCAAGAAACTCGTCCTAAACCGCCACCCGACCACCCTCTTGATCCAAAAGTAGTAATAGTAGTAGTCAAGATCTAGTTTCAAGAGAAACCTTTCTCTTTCGAAGCTACCATAAGCATTCCGTAGGAAGTTACTCCGCTCGATCACCGACATACTTTCCGTAGCCGCCCTACCGCCAAGAAGTAAGGTAGAGTCCCTCGTCCATTAAACCCAAGTATAGTGTAGATCCATATGTTGAGAAATAGGATGTCCCTATTTTTTAGTTCAAAGTATAACTTGAAGTATTTTTAAAGAAGATAAGGTTATCTATCGTTTATTATGTTTAGAATGCATGATGGTTAACAAACTCATTTTGCTAATGGTGGTATGAACATGTTGAATAAATTGACTTTTACTACAATAAACATATGTTGTTTTGAATTTTCCCATAAAGGAAGAAAGAACGGTTTTCGAAAGATAAGACTTTATCGTTGATAAAAGTATTCGTATTTTGATCTTTAGGATGGTTATGAGCATGATTACTAATATAGAATTGAATGATCTTGCTAGTTGAGTTTCAAGATTTCAATGAATGAGTTAAGTTTACTATTGTGAAAAAGTCCTACCGCGGAGTCTATGCATGAGAACGAGATACGAAAATCAAGAAAGTAGAAACATGACGCCTAGGGTGTGTTAATGACAATGCGTGTTTTGAAAAGGAGAAAAAGTTTTGAAACCCCAATGTGGCCGGACTTGCCCATTGTGGGAATGTGTGTGTGTGTTCCAATGGAAATCCGGGAAAAGCGGAACCAATGTGAGGTTGTGTGTGTTCCAATGGGAATTCGAAAAAGCGGAACCATTGTGAGGTTGTGTGTGTTCCAATGGAAATCCGGGAAAAACGGAACCATTGTGAGGTTGTGTGTGTTCCAATGGAGATCCGAAAAGGCGGAACCATTATGAGGTTGTGTGTGTTCCAATGGAGATCCGGAAAGGTAGAACCATTGTGAGGTTGTGTGTGTTCCAATGGGATTCCGGATTAACGGAACCGTTGTGAGGTTGTGTGCATTTCCATGGGAACCCGGAGCAGCGGAACCATGATGAGGAATGGCTTGGTTATCCGTGGAGAGGAGCCAATGCAATTGTGTGCCAATGGGAACCCGGGACGGCGGAACCATTGTGAGGATACCCGGGAGACCGGAACGGCAGAACCGAGGTTGGGTGTGTTAAAAATGAGTTTTTTTTTTGAAATAATGAATGGGTTATGAAATAAGGAAAACGAGACACAGTTTACGAGATGTTGCGTAGGAGAAACCCGGAGAATCTTGGACACCAACGCTAGTTGAATAATGAATGCGGTGTGTTGTTGTCTGTCAAGTATGTTTGATATATGTGAAAATCTTCAATTTTTATGGTTTAATGTTTGTAAGTTAAGGGTTAGTGGCTATGGGTTACTCTATTGAGCTTTTGTAGCTCACGGTGTTACCTTTTGGTGACCCTGACATATTATATTGGTGGCGACGCCGGTATAATGTGTCAGACCTTGTAGATGATCAAGATGAACAGTACAACTTGGAGGCTTTTGGAGCTAAGGAGCTGGCTAGGATGGAGGAGCAGGTGGAGCTGTAGTTAGGAACCCTAGAACCCTTTTCATTTGTGTAACTATTGAACTCTTGTGGGAGTTTTGCTGTAATAATGAGCCAGACTCCATTTGGTTTTATCAATAAAATGTTTATTTAACGTACCCAAAATTGGGGGCGTTACAACTTGGTATCAGACCGGTACAATACCGTACGGGTACTGCCATATGGTACCATACTACAACAAAACGATACAATACCGTCCGAGTACATTCATACGGTACCAAACCACACCAAAATGGTACAATACCATACGAGAACCTCCATACGGTACCAAACCACACCAAAACGGTCCAATACCTTACGAGTACGTCGATACGGAACCACACCATACCAAAATCGTACAATACCGTACGAGTACCTCCATACGGAACCATATCATACCAAAAAGGTACAATACCATACGGTACCATACCACAACAAAACGGTACAATACCGTACGAGAACATCCCTACGGTACCAAACCACACAAAATCGGTACAATACCATACGAGAACCTCCATACAGTACCAAACCATACCAAAACGGTACAATACCATACGAGTACAACGATACGGTACCATACCACACAAAAACAGTACAGTACCGTTCTAGTACATCCATCTTGTACCATACCACGCCAAAACGGTACAATACCGTACGAGTACCTCCATATGGTACCATACTACAACAAAACGGTACAATACCGTACGAGTACGTCAATACGGAACCATACCATACCAAAATAGTACAATACCGTACGAGTACCTCCATACGATACCAAACCACACCAAAACGGTAAAATACCGTACGAGTACAACCATACGGTACCACACGACACAAAACCTGTACAATACTGTAAGAGTACGTCGATACGGAACCATAACATACCAAAACAGTACAATACCGTACGAGTACCTCCATACGGAACCATACCACACCAAAACGGTACAATACCTTACGAGTACAACCATACCGTACCATACCACACAAAAACTATACAATACTGTACGAGTACATCCATACGGTAACATACAACACCAAAACGGTACAGTACCGTACGAGTACCTCCATACGGTAACAAACCACACCAAAACGGTACAATACCGTACGAGTGCATCCATACGAAACGAAACCACACCAAAATTTTACAATACCGTATTAGTACATCATACAGTACCAAACCACACCCAAACGGTACAATACCGTATTAGTACATTCATACGGTACCATACCACATCAAAACGGTACAATATCGTACGAATACATCCAAACGGTACAATACCACACCAAACAGTACAATTATCTTACTAGTACCTCCATACAGAACCATATCACACCAAAACGTACAATATCAAACGAGTACATCTATACGGCATCAAACCACACCAAAAAGGTACAATACCATACGAGAACATCCATACGGTATCAAACCACACCAAAACGGTACAATACCATACGAGAACCTCCATACGGTACCAAACCACACCAAAACGGTATAATACCGTACGGTACCATACCAAACCAAAATGGTACAATACCGTTCGAGTACATCCATACGGTAACAAACCACACCAAAATGGTACAATACCGTACGAGTACATTCATACGGTATCATACCAGACTAAAACAATACAATACTGTACGAGTACATCCCTAGGGTACCATATAACAGCAAAACGGTACAATAACTTTAAGAGTACCACCATACGAAACCATATCACACAAAAATGGTACAAAACCGTACGAGTAAGTTCATACAGACCCATACCATACAAAAATATGAAACAATATCACACAAAATGGTACAAAACCGTACGAGTAAGTTCATACGGACCCATACCATACAAAAAAAGTACAATACCGTACGAGTACCTCCATACGGAACCATACCACACCAAAACGGTAAAATACCATACGAGTACCTCCATACGGTACCATACCATAACAAAACGGTACAATACCGTACAAGTACATCCATACGGTACCAAACCACACCCAAACGGTACAATACCATACAAGTACATCCATACGGTACCAAACCACACCTAAATGGTACAATATCGTACAAGAACCTCCATACGGTAACAAATCACGCCAAAACGGTTCAATACCGAACGTGTAAGTCGATACGGAACCATACCATACCAAAATAGTACAATATCGTACGAGTACATTCATATGGTACCAAACCACAACAAAACAGTACAATACCGTACTAGTAGATCCATAGGGTACCATACCATACCAAAACGGTACAATACCGTACGAGTACATGCATACGGTTCCATTCCACACCCAAATAGTACAATACCGTAGGAGTACATCCATACGGTACAAAACAACACCAAAATGGTACAATATCGTACTAGAACCTCCATACGGTACCTAACCACACCAAAATGGTACAATACCATACGAGTACATTCATACGGTATCATACCACCCAAAACGGTACAACACCATACGAGTAAGTCGACACGGAACCATACCATACAAAAATAGTACAATACCGTACGTGTACATGCATATGATACCAAACCACACCAAAACAGTACAATACCGTACGAGTACAACCATATGGTACCACACAACACAAAACCTGTACAATACTGTAAGAGTACGTCGATACGGAACCATAACATACCAAAACAGTACAATACCGGACGGGTACGTCCATACGGAACCATACCACACCAAAACGGTACAATACCTTACGAGTACAACCATACCGTACCATACCACACAAAAACTATACAATACTGTACGAGTACATCCATACGGTAACATACCAAACCAAAACGGTACAATATCGTACGAGTACCTCCATACGGTAACAAACCACACCAAAACAGTACAATACCGTACGGGTGCATCCATACGAAACGAAACCACACCAAAATTGTACAATACCGTATTAGTACATCATACAGTACCAAACCACACCCAAACGGTACAATACCGTATTAGTACATTCATACGGTACCATACCACACCAAAATGGTACAATACCGTACGAGTACATCCAAACGGTACAATACCACACCAAACAGTACAATTATCTTTCTAATACCTCCATACAGAACCATATCACACCAAAACGTACAATATCAAACGAGTACATCTATACGGCATCAAACCACACCAAAAAGGTACAATACCGTACGAGAACATCCATACGGTACCAAACCACACCAAAACGGTACAATACCATACGAGAACCTCCATACGGTACCAAACCACACCAAAACGGTACAATAAAGTACGATTACATTCATATGGTAGCATACCACACCAAAACGGTACAATACCGTACGACTGCATCCATACGGTACCAAACCACACCAAAACGGTACAATACCGTACGGTACCATACCAAACCAAAATGGTACAATACCGTTCGAGTACATCCATACGGTAGCAAACCACACCAAAATGGTACAATACCGTACGAGTACATTCATACGGTATCATACCAAACAAAAACAATACAATACTGTACGAGTACATCCCTAGGGTACCATACAACAGCAAAACGGTACAATAACTTTACGAGTACCACTATACGAAACCATATCACACAAAAATGGTACAAAACCGTACGAGTTAGTTCATACAGACCCATACCATACAAAAATATGAAACCATATCACACAAAAATGGTACAAAACCGTACGAGCAAGTTCATACGGACCCATACCATACAAAAAAAGTACAATACCGTACGAGTACCTCCATACGGAACCATTCCACGCCAAAACGGTAAAATACCATACGAGTACCTCCATACGGTACCATACCACAACAAAACGGTACAATACCGTACAAGTACATCCATACGGTACCAAACCACACCCAAACGGTACAATACCGTAAGAGTACATCCATACGGTACCAAACCACACCCAAACGGTACAATACCGTAAGAATACATCCATACGGTACCAAATCACACCTAAACGGTACAATATCGTACAAGAACCTCCATACGGTAACAAATCACACCAAAACGGTACAATACCGCACGTGTAAGTCGATACGGAACCATACCATACCAAAATAGTACAATATCGTACGAGTACATTCATATGGTACCAAACCACACCAAAACAGTACAATACCATTCTAGTAGATCCATAGGGTACCATACCATACCAAAACGGTACAATACCGTACGAGTACATGCATACGGTTCCATTCCACACCAAAATAGTACAATACCGTAGGAGTACATCCATACGGTACAAAACAACACGAAAATGGTACAATATCGTACTAGAACCTCCATACGGTACCTAACCACACCAAAATGGTACAATACCATACGAGTACATTCATACGGTATCATACCACGCCAAAACGGTAGAACACCATACGAGTAAGTCGACACGGAACCATACCATACAAAAATAGTACAATACCGTACGTGTACATCCATATGGTACCAAATCATAACAAAACGGTACAATACCGTACTAGTACATCCATACGGTACCAAGCCACGTCAAAATGGAACAATACCGTACGAGAACCTACATATGGTACCAAACCATTCAAAAATGGTATAATGCCGTACGAGTGCATCCGTAGGGTACCATACAACGGCATAACGGTAAAATAACCTTCCGAGTACCGCCAAACGAAATCATATCACACCAAAAAAGGTACAATACCGTACGAGTACATCCATATGGTACCAAATCACACCAAAACGGTACAATACCGTACTAGTATATTCATACGGCATCATACCACACCAAAACGGCACAGTACCGTACGAGTAAGTCGATACGGAACCATACCATACCAAAATAGTACAATACCGAACGAGTACAGCAATACGGTACCCAACCACACCAAAATGATACAATACCGTACTAGTACATCCATACGGTACCATACCACAACAAAACTGTACACTAACCTTACGACTATATCCATACGGAACCATACCACTCCAAAACGGTACAGTACCGTACGAGAACCTCCATATGGTACCAAAACGGTACCATACCAGAACAAAACGGTACAATACCATATGAGTACATCCATACGGTACCAAACCACACAAAAATGGTACAAAACCGTACGACAACCTCCATACGGTACCAAAACACACCAAAACGGTACAATACCGTACGAGTACATTCATACGGTATCATACCACACCAAAACGGTATAATACCGGACGAGAAAATCGATACGGAACCATACCACAAAAAAATAGTACAATACCGTACAAGTAAATCCATATGGAACCAAACCACACCAAAATGGTACAATACTGTACTAGTACATCCAAACGGTACCATACCACGTCAAAACGGTACAATACCGTACGAGAATCTCCATACGGTACCAAACCACACAAAAATGGTACAATACCGATCGAGTACATCCATATGGTACCAACTCACAACAAAAATGTACAATACCGTACTAGTACATCCGTATGGTACCATACCACGTCGAAACGGTACAATACCGTACGAAAACCCCCATACGGTACCAAACCACACCAAAACGGTAGAATACCGTGCGAGTACATTCATACGGTATCATACCACACCAAAAGGGTATAATACCGGAGGAGTAAGTCGATACGGAACCATACCACACCAAAATAGTTCAATACCGTCTGAGTACATCCATACGGTACAAAACCGCACCAAAATGGTACAATACCGTACTAGTACATCCAAACGGTACCATACCACGTCAAAACGGTACAATACCGTACAAGAATCTCCATACGGCACGAAACCACACAAAAATGGTACAATACCGATCGAGTACATCCATAAGGTATCAACTCACACCAAAACGGTACAATACCGTACTAGTACATCCGTACCGTACCATAACACGTCAAAATGGCACAATACCGTACGAGAACCTCCATACAGTACCAAACAGCACCAAAACGGTACAATACTGTACGAGTACATTCATACGGTATCATATCACACCAAAACGGTATAATACCGTACGATTAAGTCGATATGGAACCATACCATACCAAAATAGTACAATACCGTACGAGTATATCCATATGGTACCAAACCACACAAAAATGGAACAATACCGTACTAGTACATCTATACGGTACAATACCACGTCAAAAATGGTGCAATACTGTACGAGAACCTTCATACGGTACCAAACCACACCAAAACGTACAATACCGTAAGAATACGTCTATACGGAACCATACCATACCAAAATAGTACAATACCATACGAGTACCTCCATACGGAACCATATCACACTGAAACGGTACAATACCATACAAGTACCTCCATTCGGTACCATACCACAACAAAACAGTACAATACCGTACGAGTACATCCATACGGTATCAAATTACATCAAAACGGTACAATACCGTACGAGAACCTCCATACGGTACGAAACCACACCAAAATTGTACAATACCGTAATAGTACATCATACGGTACCAAACCACACCAAAACGGAATAATACCGTAGTAGTACATCCCATACGGTATCATACCACACCAAAACGGTACAATACCGTACTAGTACATCGATACGGTACCATATCACGCCAAATCGGTACAATACCGTACGAGTACCTCCATACGGTACCAAACCACACCGCAACGGTAAAATACCGTACGCATACGTCCATACAGTACCATACCACACAAAAATGGTACAATACCGTACGAGTACGCCGATACGGAACCATACCATACCAAAACAGTACAATACCGTACAAGTACCTCCATACGATACCAAACCACACCAGAACGGTACAAAATCATACCAGTACATCCATACGGAACCAAACCACACCAAAATTGTGTAATGCTGTATTAGTATATCATACGGTACCAAACCATCACAAAACAGTACAATACCGTACTAGTACATCCATACTATATCATACCAAACCAAAACGGTACAATAATCTTACGTGTACCTCCATACGGAACCATATCACACCAAAACGTAAAATATCGTATGAGTACATACATACGGCACCAAACATCACCAAAACAGTACAATATCGTTCTAGTACATCCATACAGTGTCATACCACACCAAAATGGTACAATACGGTACGAGTACCTCCATTCGGTACCATATTACAACAAAATGGTAAATATCGTACGAGTACGTCAATAAGGTACCAAAATACACCAAAACGGTACAATACCGTACGAGAACCTCATAACGGTACCAAACCTCACCAAAACGGTACAATACCGTACGTGTACATTCATTCAGTACCAAACCAAACCAAAACGGTACAATACCTTACTATTATATTCATACGGCATCATACCACTCCAAAATGAAACAATACCGTACGAGTAACTCGATATGGAACCATACCATATCAAAATAGTACAATACCGTACGAGTACATCCATACGGTACCCAACCACTCCAAAATGATACAATACCATACGAGTACATCCATACGGTACCATACCACAACAAAACGGTACAATAACTTTACGACTATATCCATACGGAACCATACCACTCCAAAATGGTACAGTACCGTTCGAGAACCTCCATACGGTACCATACCATACTAAAACGGTACAATACCATACGACTACCTCCATACGGTACCATACCACAACAAAACGGTACAATGCCATACGAGTACATCCATACGGTACCAAACCACACAAAATAGTACGAGAACCTCCATACGGTACCAAACCACACGAAAAAGGTACAATACCGTACGTGTACATTCATATGGTATCATACCACACCAAAACGGTATAATACCGGACGAGTAAGTCGATACAGAACCATATCATACCAATATAGTACAATACCGTACGAGTACATCCATATGGTACCAAACCCCACCAAAATGGTACAATACCGCACTAGTACATCCAAACGGTACCATACCACGTCAAAACGGTATAATACCGTACGAGAATCTCCATACGGTACCAAACCACACAAAAATGGTACAATACCGATCGAGTACATCCATATGGTATCAACTCACACCAAAACGGTACAATACCTTACTAGTACATCCGTACGGTACCATACAACGTCAAAACGCTACAATAGCGTACGAGAACCTCCATACGGTACCAAACAACACCAAAACGGTATAATACCGTACGAGTACATTCATACGGTATCATATCACAAAAAAATGGTATAATACCGTACGATTAAGTCGATACGGAACCATACCATACCAAAATAGTACAATATCGTACGAGAATATCCATATGGTACCAAACCACACCAAAACGGTACAATACCGTATTAGTACATCCGTACGGTACAATACCACGTCAAAATGGTGCAATACCGTACGAGAACCTCCATACGAAACCAAACCACACAAAAATGGTACAATAACGTACGAGCACATCCATAGGGTACCATACAACACCAAAACGGTACAATAACCTTACGAGTACCTCCATACGGTACCATATCACACCAAAATCGTACAATACCGTACGAATAAGTCGATACGGACCCATAACATACCAAAATAGTACAATACCATAAGAGTACCTTCATACGTAACTATACCACACCAAAACGCTACAATACCATTCGACTACCTCCATACGGTACCATACAGCAACAAAACGGTACAATACCGCACGAGTACATCCATACGGTACCAAACCACACCAAAAAGGACAATACCGCAAAAGAACATCAATACGGTATAAAACCATACCAAAACGATAAAATACCTTACGAGTACATCGATACGGTACCATACCACACCAAAACGATACAATACCGTACGAGAAACTTCATACGGTACCAAACCACTAAAAAACGGTACAATACCGTATGAGTACATTAATACGGTAACAAACCACACTGAAACGGTACGATACCGTACGAGTACATCCATACGTACCATACCACACCAAAATGGTACAATACCGTACAAGAACCTCCATACGGTACCGAACCATTCCAAAATGGTACAATATCGTACGAGTACATTCATACGGTATCATACCACACCAAAACGGTACAATACCGTACGAGTAAGTTGATATGGAACCATACCATACCAAAATAGTACAATACCGTACGAGTATATCCATATGGAACCAAACCACACCAAAATGGTTCAGTAGCGTACGAGAACCTCCATACGGTACCAAACCACATCAAAACGGTACAATACCGTACGAGTACATTAATACGGTAACTTACTACACCAAAACGGTATAATACCATACGATTAAGTCGATACAGAAACATACCATACCAAAATTGTACAATACCGTACCAGTACATTCATACGGTACAAAACCACACAAAAACAGTACAATACCATATGAGTACATCCATACGGTACCATACCACGTCAAAACGGTGCAATACCGTACGAGAACCTCCATACGGTACCAAACCACACAAAAATGGTACAATACTGTACGAGTACATCCACAGGGTATCATACAACACCAAAACGGTACAATAACCTTACGAGTACCTCCATACGGTATCATATCACACCAAAATGGTACAATACCGTAAGAGTAAGTCGATACGGACCCATACCATACCAAAATAGTACACTACCAAAAGAGTACCTCGATACGGAACCATACCACACCAAAACGGTACAACACCATACGAGTACCTCCATACGATACTACACCACAACAAAACGGTACAATACCGTACGAGTACATCCATACGGTACCAAACAACACCAAAAAGGTACAATACCGTACAAGAACATCCATACGGTACCAAACCACACCAAAACGGTACAATACTATACGAGTACATCCATACGGTATCATACCACACCAAAACGGTACAACATCGTACTAGAAACTTAATACGGTACCAAACTACTCAAAAACGGTACAATACCGTACGAGTACATTCATACGGTTCCAAACCACACCGATACGGTACAATACCGTACGAGTACATCTGTACGGTACCAAATCACACCAAAACATTATAATACCGTACGAGAACCTCCATACGGTACAAAAACTCAGCAAAACGGTACAATACCGTACGAGTACATTCATACGGTATCATACCACATCAAAACGGTACAATACCGTACAAGTAAGTCGATATGGAACCATACCATACCAAATTAGTACAATACCGTACGACTACATCCATACGGTACCAAACCACACCAAAACGATACAATACCGTACTAGAACATTCATACGGTACAATACCACGCCAAAACGGTACAATACTATACGAGTACCTCCACACGGTATAACAACACAACAAAACGGCACAATACCGTTCGAGTACATCCATACGGTACCAAACCACACCAAAACTGTACAATACTATACTAGTACCTCCATACGGTACCAAACCACAGCAAAACTGTACAATACCGTACAAGTACATCCATACGGAAAGAAACCACACCACACCAAAATTGTACAATACCTTATTTGGACATCATACGGTACCAAACCGCACCACAACGGTACAATACCGAACTAATACATCCATACGGCATCATACCACACCAAAACAGTACAATACCGTACTAGTACAACAATACGGTACAATACCACGCGAAAACGTTACAATACCGTACGAGTACCTCCATACGGTACCAAACAACACCGAAACGATACCATACCACACAACAATGGTACAATACCGTACGAGTACACCGATACGGAACCATACCATACGAAAACAGTACAATACCGTACAAATACCTCCATACGGTACCAAACCACTCCAAAATGGTACAATACCGTACCAGTACATCCATACGGAACCAAACCACACCAAAATTGTATAATACTGCATTACTATATCATACGGTACCAAACCATACCCAAACGATACAATACCGAACTAGTACATCCACACGGTATCAAACCACACAAAAACGGTACAATACCGGACGAGTACGTCCATACGGTACCAAACAGTACAATAAACTAACGTGTACCTCCATACCGAACCATATCACACCAAAACGTAAAATATCGTATGAGTACATTCAGACGGCACCAAATCACACAAAAACAGTACAATACCGTTCTAGTACATCCATACTGCATCATACTACGCCAAAACGGTAAAATACCGTACGAGTACCTCCATAAAGTACCAAACCATACAAAAATGGTACAATACCGTACGAGTACATCCATACGGTACCGAATCACCACAAAATGATATAATACCGTACCAGTACATCCATACGGTACCATACCACGCCAAAACGGTACAATACCGTACGAGTACATCCATACGGTACCAAACCACACCAAAACGGTACAATATCCTACGAATACATCCAAACGGTATCATACCACGCAAAATGGTACAATACCGTACGAGTACATCCATACGGTACCAAACCATACCAAAACGGTACAATACCGTATGAGAACCTCCATACGATACCAAACAACACCAAAATGATACAATACCGTATGAGTAAATTCATACGGTATCATATCACACCAAAACGGTACAATACCATGCGAGTAAGTCGATATGGAACCATATCATACCAAAATAGTACAATACCGTACGAGTACATCCATACGGTACCAAACCACACCAAAACGATACAATACCGTACGACTACATCCAGACGGCACCAAACCACACCAAAACAGTACAGTACCGTTCTAGTACATCCATACTGTACCATACAACGCCAAAACGGTACAATATCGTACGAGTACCTCCATATGGTACCATACTAGAACAAAACGGTACAATACCGTACGAGTACTTCGATACGGAACCAGATCATACCAACATAGTACAAAACCGTACGAGTACCTCCATACGGAATCATACCACACTGAAATGGTACAATACCATACGAGTACCTCCATACGGTACCATACCATGCCAAAACGGTACAATACCGTACGAGTACCTCCATACGGTTCCAAACAACACCGAAACGATACGATACCACACAAAAATGGTACAATACCGTACGAGTACGCCGATACGGAACCATACCATACGAAAATAGTACAATACCGTACAAATACCTCCATACGGTACCAAACCACACCAAAACGGTACAATACAGTACCGGTACATCCATACGGAACCAAACCACACCAAAATTGTTAAATACTGCATTAGTATATCATACGGTACCAAACCATACCCAAACGGTACAATACCGTACTAGTACATCCTTACAGTGTCAAACCACACAAAATAGTACAATACCGTACGAGTACATCCATATGGTACCATACCACACCAAAACGATACAATACCGTACGAGTACATCCAGACGGCACCAAACCACACCAAAACAGTACAGTACCGTTCTTGTACATGCATACTGTACCATACAACGCCAAAACGGTACAATACCGTACGAGTACCTCCATATGGTACCATACTAGAACAAAACGGTACAATACCGTACGAGTATGTCAATAATGTACCAAAACACACCAAAATGGCACAATACCGTACGAGAACCATCATACGGTACAAAACCACACCAAAACGGTACAATACCGTACGAGTACGTCGATACGGAACCAGATCATACCAACATAGTAAAATACCGTACGAGTACCTCCATACGGAATCATACCACACTGAAACGGTACAATACCATACGAGTACCTCCATACGGTACCATACCACAACAAAACGGTACAATACTGTACAAGTACATACATACGGTATCAAACTACACCAAAACGGTACAATACCGTACGAGAACCTCCATACGGTACCAAACCACACCAAAATTGTACAATACCGTAATAGTACATTATACGGTACCAAACCACACCAAAACGGTATAATACCGTAGTAGTACATCAATACGGTATCATACCACACTAAACGGTACAATACCGTATTAGTAAATCGATACGGTACCATACCACGCCAAAACGGTACAATATCGTACGAGTACTTTCATACGGTACCAAACCACACCGAAACGGTAAAATACCGTACGAGTACGTCCATACAGTACCATACCACAACAAAATGGTACAATACCGTACGGGTACGCCGATACGGAACCATACCATACAAAAACAGTACAATACCGTACAAGCACCTCCATACGGTACCAAACCACACCAAAATGGTACAAAACCGTACCGTACATCCATACGGAACGAAACCACACCAAAATTGTATAATACTGTATTAGTATATCATACGGTACCAAACCATACGAAAATGGTACAATACCGTACTAGTACATCTATACTGTATCATACCAATTAAAATGGTACAATAATCTTACGTGTACCTCCATACGGAACCATATCACACCAAAACATAAAATATCATATGAGTACATGCATACAGCACCAAACCACACCAAAACAGTACAATACCATTCTAGTACATCCATACTGTACCAAACCACACCAAAACGATACAATACTGTACGAGTACCTCTATACGGTACCATACTACAACAAAACGGTACAATACCGTACGAGTACGTCAATAAGGTACCAAAATACACCAAATGGTACAATACCGTACGAGAACCTTCTTACGGTACCAAACCTCACCAAAATGGTACAATACCGTACATTTACATTCGTTCGGTACCAAACCATACCAAAACGGTACGGTACAGTACCGTACTAGTATATTCATACGGCATCATACCACTCCAAAACGGCACAATACAGTACGAGTAATTCGGTATGGAACCATACCATACAAAAATAGTACAATACCGTACGAGTACATCCATACGGTACCCAACCACACAAAAATGATACAATACCGTACTAGTACATCCATACGGTACCGTATCACGCCAAAACGGTACAGTACCGTACGACAAACTCCATATGGTACCATACAACAACAAAACAGTATAATAAACTTACGACTATATCCATACGAAACCATACCACTCCAAAACGGTACAGTACCATACGAGAACTTCCATACGGTGACATACCATACCAAAATGGTACAATACCATACAAAAATGGTACAATACCATACAAGTACATCCATACGGTACCAAACCGCACCAAAACGGTACAATATCGTACGAGTACATCCATACGGTACCAAACCGCACTAAAACGGTACAAAACCGTACGAGAACCTCCATATGGTACCAAACCGCACCAAAACGGTAAAATACCGTATTAGTACATCCAAATGATACCATACCACGTCTAAACAGTACAATATCGAACGAGAATCTCCATACGGTACCAAACCGCAAAAAATCGTACAATACCGTACGAGCACATCCATAGGGTACCATACAACACCAAAACGGTACATTAACCTTACGAGTACCTCCATACGGTACCATATTACACCAAAATGGTACAATACCGTACGAGTAAGTCGATACGGACCCATAACATACCAAAATAGTACAATACCATAAGAGTACCACCATACGGAACCATACCACGCCAAAATGGTACAATACCATACGAGTACCTCCATACGGTACCATACCGCAACAACACGGTACAATACCGTACAAGTACATACATACGGTACCAAACCATACCAAAACGGTGCAATACCGTACGAGAACATTCATACGGTACCAAACCACACTAAAACGGTACAATACCTTACGAGTACATACATACGGTACCATACCACACCAAAACGGTACAATACCGCACGAGAACCTTCATACGGTACCAAACCACTCCAAAACGGTACAATGCCGTACGAGTACATTAATACGGTACCAAACCACACAGAAACGGTACGATACCGTACGAGTACATCCATACGGTACCATACCACACCAAAATGGTACAATATGGTACGAGAACCTCCATACGGTACCGAACCACACCAAAATTGTACAATATCGTACGGGTACATTCATACGGTATCATCCCACACCAAAACGGTACAATATCGTACGAGTAAGTCGATATGGAACCATACCATACCAAAATAGTAAATACCGTACGAGTACATCCATACGGTACTAAACCACACCAAAACGATACAATACCGTACTAGTACATACATACGGTACCATACCACGCCAAAACGGTGATATACCATGCGAGAAACTCCATACGGAACCATACCACAACAAAATGGTACAATAACTATAAGACTATATCCATATGGTACCATACTACACCAAAACAGTATAATACCATACGACTACCTCCATACGGTATCATACTAAAACAAAACAGAACAATACCATACGAGTACGACCATACAGTACCATACCACACCAAAACGGTACAATACTGTATGAGATCCTCCATACTGTACCAAACAACACCAAAAAGGTACAATACCATACGAGAACATCCATACGGTATCAAACAGCACCAAAATAGTACAATACCATACGAGTACATCCATACGGTATCATACCAAACCAAAACGGTACAATACTATACGAGAAACTTCATACGGTACCAAACAACTCCAAAATGAAAAAATACCGTACGAGTGAGTACATTCATATGGTATCAAACCAAACCGAAACGGTACAATACCGTACGAGTACATCCATACGGTACCATAACACACCGAAATGGTACAAAACCGTACGAGTACATCCATACGGTACCAAACCATACCAAAACGGTACAATACCGTACGAGTACCTCCATACGGTAACAAACCACACCAAAACGGCACAATACCGTACGAGTACATTCATTCGGTATAATACCACACAAAAATAGTACAATACCGTACGAGTACATCCATACGGTACCAAACCACACCAAAATGATACAATACCGTACTATTACATCCATACGGTACCATACCGTGCCAAAATGGTACAATACTGTACGAGAAACTCCATACGGTACCATACCACAACAAAATGGTACAATAACTATACGACTATATCCATATGGTACCA
This sequence comes from Rhododendron vialii, assembly GCF_030253575.1. Lineage (NCBI taxonomy): Eukaryota > Viridiplantae > Streptophyta > Magnoliopsida > Ericales > Ericaceae > Rhododendron > Rhododendron vialii. The sequence continues at coordinate 23,666,392 of NC_080561.1, read as the reverse complement.
TACCACACGAAAACGGTACAATACCATACGACTACCTCCATACGGTATCATACTACAACAAAACAGAACAATACCAAAAGAGAACGACCATAAGGTACCAAACCACACCAAAACGGTACAATACTGTATGAGAACCTCCATATGGTACCAAACCACACCAAAACGGTACAATACCGTACGAGTACATTCATACGGTATCATACCACACCAAAACGGTATAATATCGTATCAGAAACTTCATACGGTACAATACCACAACAAAATGGTACAATAACTATACGACTATATCCATACGGAACCATACCACTCCAAAATGGAACAATACCGTACGAGAAGCTCCATACGGTACCATACCACACCAAAACGAACAATACCATACGACTACCTCTATACGGTACCATAGCACAACAAAATAGAACAATACCATACGAGTACGACCATACGCTACCAAACCACACCAAAACGGTACAATACTGTATGAGAACCTCCATACGGTACCAAACCACACCAAAACGGTACAATACCGTACGAGTACATTCATATGGTACCATACCACATCGAAACGGTACAATACCATACGAGAACCTTTAAACGGTACCAAACAACACAAAAATGGTACAATACCGTTTAAGTACATCCATAGGGTACCATACAACACCAAAACGGTACAATAACCCAACAAGTACCTCCATACGGAACAATATCACACAAAAATGGTACAATACCATACGGCTACCACTATACGGCACCGTACCACAACAAAACGGTACAATACCGTACGAGTACATCCATATGGTACCAAACCACACCAAAATGGTACAATACCATACGTGAACCTCCATACGGTACCAAACCACACCAAAATGGTACAATACCATACGAGTACATCCATAGGGTACCATACCACACCAAAACGGAACAATATCATACGAGAAACTCCATACGGGACAAAACCACACAAAAACGGTACAATACCGTACGATTACATTCATAAGGTAGCATACCACACCAAAACGATACAATACCGTACGACTGCATCCATATAGCACCAAACCACACCAAAACGGTATAATACCGTACGGTACCATACCAAACCAAAATGCTACAATACAGTACGAGTACGTCAATACGGTAACAAACCACAACAAAACGGTACAATACCATACGAGTACATTCATACGGTTTCATACCAGACCAAAACGATACAATACCGTACGAGTACAACCCTAGGGTACCATACAACAGCAAAATGGTACAATAACATTACGAGTACCTCCATACGAAACCATATCACACAAAAATTGTACAAAACCGTACGAGTAAGTTCATACGGACCCATACCATAAAAAAAAAGTATAATACCGTACGAGTACCTCCATACGGAACCATACCACACCAAAACGGTCCAATACCAAACGAGTACCTCCATACGGTACCATACCACAACAAAACGGTACAATACCGTACAAGTACATCGATACGGTACCAAAGAACACCCTAAGGGTACAATACCACAAGAGTACATACATACGGTACCAAACCACACCTAAAGGGTACAATATCGTACAAGAACCTCCATACGGTAACAAACCACACTAAAACGGTACAATATCGTATGAGTACATTCAAGCGGTATCATATCACACCAAAATGGTACAATACCGTACGAGTAAGTCGATACGGAACCATACCATACATAAATAGTACAATACCGTACGAGTACATTCATATGGTACCAAACTACACAAAAACAGTACAATACCGTTCTGGTACATCCATAGGGTACCATACCATACCAAAACAGGACAATACCGTACGAGTACATGCATACAGTTCCATTCCACACAAAAATAGTACAATATCGTACGAGTACATCCATACGGTAAAAAACCACACCAAAACGGTACAATATCGTACGAGCACCTCCATGCGGTACCTAACCACACCAAAATGGTACAATACCATACGAATAAATTCATACGGTATCATACCACACCAAAACGGTACAATAACATACGAGTAAGTCGACACGGAACCATACCATACAAAAATAGTACAATACCGTACGAGTACATCCATATGGTATCAAACCACACCAAAACGGTACAATACCGTACTAGTACATCCATACGGTACCATACCACGTCAAAACAGTACAATACCGTGTGAGAACCTCCATACGGTACCAAACAATTCAAAAATCGTACAATACCGTACGAGTGCATCCATAGGGGACCATACAACAGCACAACGGTAAAATAACCTTAAGAGTACCTCCATACGAAATCATATCAAACCAAAAATGGTACAATACCGTACGAGTAAGTCCATACGGACCCATACCCTACAAAAATAGTATAATACCGTACGAGTACCTTCGTACGAAACCATACCACTCCAAAACGGTTCAATACCATACGAGTACCTCCATACGGTACCATACCATAACAAAACGGTACCAAACCACACCCAAACGGTACAATACCATACGAGCACATCCATACGGTACGAAACCACACCAAAATTGTACAATATCGTACAAGAACCTCCATACGGTACCGAACCACACCAAAATGGTACAATACCGTACGAGTACATTCATTCGGTATCATACCACACCAAAACGGTACAATACCGTACGACTACGTTCATACGGTATCATATCACACCAAAATGGTACAATACCGTACGAGTAAGTCGATATGGAATCATACCATACCAAAATAGTACAATACCGCACGAGTACATACATACGGTACCAAACCAAACAAAAATGGTATAATACCGTACGAGTACATCCATAGGGTACCATACAACACCAAAACGGTACAATAACCTTACAAGTACCTCCATACGGAACCATATAACACCAAAATGGTACTACACCGTACGAGTAAGTCAATACGGACCCATACCAAACAAAAATAGTACAATACCATATGAGTACCTACATACGGAACCATACCACACCAAAAAGGTACAATACCATACGAGTACCTCCATACGGTACCATACAACAACAAAATGGTACAATACTGTTCGAGCACATCCATAAGGTACCAAACCAACACAAAATGGTAACATACCATACGAGAACCTCCATACGGTACCAAACCACACCAAAACGGTACATTACCATACGAGTACATCCATACGGTCCCATACTACAATAAAACGGTACAATACCATACGTGAAACTCCATACCGAACCAAACGAATCCAAAACGGTACAATACCATACGAGTACATTCACACGGTACCAAACCTCACCGAAACGTCACAATACCGTACAAGTACATGCATCCAGTACCATACCACACCAAAACGGTACAATACCGTATGAGTACATGCATACGATTCTATTCCACACCAAAACGGTACATTACCGTATGAGTACATCCACACGGTATCAAAACACACCAAAATGGTACAATACCGTACGAGAACCTCTATACGGTACCAAACCACACCAAAACGGTACAATACCGTACGAGTACAATCATACGGTATCATACCACACCAAAACGGTACAATACCGTAGGAGTATGTCGACACGGAACCATACCAAACCAAAATAATACAATACCGTACGAGTACATCCATATGGTACCAAACCACACCAAAACGGTTCAATACCGTACTAGTACATCCATACGGTACCATACCACGTCAAAACGGTAAAATACTATACGAGAACCTTTATACGGTACCAAACCATACAAAAATGGTACAATACCGTACGAGTACATGCATAGGGTACCATACAACAGAAAAACGGTACAATAACCTTACGAGTACAACCATACGAAATTCTATCACACCAAAATTGTACAATACCGTACGAGTAAGTCCATACGGACCCATACCATACAAAAATAGTACAATACCGTACGAGTACCTCCATACGAAACCATACCACACCAAAACGGTACAATACCGTACGAGTAAGTCGATACGGAACCGTTCCATACCAAAATAGTACAATACCGTACGAGTACATCCATATGGTACCAAACCTCACCAAAACGGTACAATACCGTACTACTACATCCATACGGTACCATACCACATTAAAACAGCACAATATCGTTCGAGAACCTCCATACGGTCCCAAACAATACAAAAATGGTACAATACCGTACGAGTACATCTATAGGGTCCCATACAATAGTAAAACGGTGCAATAACCTTACGAGTACCGCCATACGAAACCATATCACACCAAAATGGTACAATACCGTACGAGTAAGTCCATACTGACCCATACTATACAAAAATAGTACAATACCGTACGAGGAAGTCCATACTGACCCATACTATACAAAAATAGTACAATACCGTACGAGTATCTCCATACGGAACCATACCACAACAAAACTGTACAATACCATACAACTACATCCATATCGTACCAAACCACACCCAAACGGTACAATACCGTACAAGTACATCCATACGGAACCAAACCATAAAAAAATGGTACAATATCATAAAAGAACCTCCATACGAAACCATATCACACCAAAATGGTACAATACCGTACGAGTAAGTCCATACTGACCCATACCATACAAAAATAGTACAATACCGTACGAGTATCTCCATACGGAACCATACCACAGCAAAACGGTATAATACCATACTAGTACCTCCATACGGTACCATACCACAACAAAATGGTACAATACCGTACAATTACTTCCATATGGTACCAAACCACACCCAAACGGTACAATAGCGTACGAGTACATCCATACGGTACCAAACCACACAAAAACGGTACAATATCGTACCAGAACCTCCATACTGTAATGCCCCGAATTTTGGGTACGTTAAGAAGACAATTTATTGATAAAAACTGTAACGCCCTGAATTTTGGGTACATTAAAAGGACATTTTATTCATAAAATCAAATGGAGTCTGGCTCGTTATTACAACAAAACTCTCTCAAGAGTTCAATATTTACATAAACGGAGGGGAATTCTAGGGTTCCTAACTACAACTCCTCAGCTCCTCCATTCTTGCCAGCTCCTCAGCTCCAAAGCCTCCACGGTGATTTGCTAACCCTGATTATCTACAAAATCTGACACATTATACCAGCGTCACCACCGATATAATATGTCAGGGTCACCAAAAAGGCAACACCGTGAGCTACAAAGCTCAGCAGAGTAATCCCATACCCGCTAACCCATAACTTATAAACAAAACTATAATACAACATCAATTTCCACATGATAAGTATAAACACAGTTTAATCAATGACACATCCACATTCATTAATCATCTATCGTTGGTGTCCAAGAGTTTCGTGTTTCTCCTACGTGACTCATCGTAGACCATGTCAACAATTTCATTTACAAAACAACCTTTTAAAAACCATTTGTTTAACACAAAAACATTTGCATTGGCTCCGTACCGCGGATAACCAAGCTATACACCCAACATTTTTAAAATCATTAGCATTGGCTCCGTACCACGGATAACCAAGCCACACACTTTCAAAATCATTTGCATTGGCTCCGTACCGCGGATAACCAAGCTACACACCCAACCTTGGTTCCGCCGCGCCGGGTTCCCAAGTATCCTCACAATGGTTCCGCCGCGCCGGGTTCCCATTGGCACACAAAAATATTTGCATTGGCTCCGTACCGCGGATAACCAAGCTACACACCCAACCTTGGTTCCGCCGCGCCGGGTTCCCAAGTATCCTCACAATGGTTCCACCGCACCGGGTTCCCATTGGCACACAAAAATATTTGCATTGGCTCCGTACCGCGGATAACCAAGCTACACACCCAACCTTGGTTCCGCCGCGCCGGGTTCCCGAGTATCCTCATAATGGTTCCGCCGCGCCGGGTTCCCATTGGCACACAAAAATATTTGCATTGGCTCCGTACCGCGGATAACCAAGCTTTACCTCACCATGGTTCCGCCGCTCCGGATTCCCATGGGAACGCACACATTTTAAAAACCCTCGGTTCCGCCGCTCCGGGTTCCCGAGTATTCCCACAATGATTCCGCCGCTCCGGGTTCTCATTGGGTTTTTCAAAACACACCACACAATGGGCTACCATGTCCGGCCACATTGCGGTTTCCAAAACATCTCATTCTTTCCAAAACACGCTTTTTTATTAACCACACCCTAGGTGTCATGTTTCTACTTTCTCGGTTCTCGTGTCTCGTTTACATGTAAAGACTCCGCGGTAGGACAAACGTAAGCAAGAATCATCCTAACAAGATCATCCAATTCTATATTACTCATCACGCTCAATTACTACTTATAGCATAACGCCACATGTACGGACGCCTTTGGAGTGTATCACTTATGCTTTATTCAAAGCACAACGCCACATGTACGGACGTCTTTGGAGTGAAATCACTTATGCTTTATCACATACCACAAGTAATACAAGCAATTCATATACGCATACTCATAACTATCTTAAAGATCGAAATACAAATACTTCTAATCAAACGATAAGTACATAAATAAAGATAACCTACTTTATACTTGAGTAAGTAAATACATAGGGAGTAAGTAAGGATTTCCTTACAGTTCTTCTCGGCGGTAGTCGGCTACGGAAGGTTAGTCGGCTACGGAAAGTACATCGGTGGTCGGGCGGAGTAACTTCCTACGGTGGTCTCTGGTAGATTCGAAAGAGAAAGGTTTCTCTCGAAACTTCTACTTGACTATTACTACTACTATATTTGGATTGAGGGGGTGGTCGAGTGGCGGCTTAGTGGCGGCCTAGGTTGAGTTTCTTGAAGAACTCAAGAACTACTCAAGAACATGAAGAACAAAAGAAAGAACAAAGAAAGAACAAGATTTTTCTAGAGAGAGAAGTTGTAGAATGGGAGGTGTGAGTTCAATGCTTGGAATGGGGTCCTATTTATAGGAAAAATCTTGGCTCTCCCCCTTTCTCTATGGCCGGCCCTCTCTCTCTCTATATCTCCCATGGATTTTGCTCCATTAAGTCATCAAATCACCTTTCAACCAAGTCATAGCTTGTCCAATCCAAATCTTAGGTGTAAGGCTATGTAATCAACTAAGATCTTAGGCTTTTTAGGTAGTCACAACCTAGGTTTAGCTTGTAGTCAAGGTCTAAGGCTAATAAAGGCTAGGATTATGTCATAAAGGTCCATCACAGGTTGTCATTAGGCTTAAATAGACTAAGGCCTAATAAGGTAGCTTGCAAGGCTAGTTTAGTTCTTGGATTTGATCTTTGGGAGATTTGTTGCAAGGATAGGAGACAATGGTACAAGATTTGGGTACTAATCAATTGAAAGATGTACAATGGAGAGTTAGTTTTGGTTAGGAAGAAGATTCACCAAGGATTTGAAAGATCAAGGAAAGATCAAGGGAATCAAGGCACACATCAACATCTCTCTCTCTCTCTCCTATCTCTCTCTCTCTCGGCCTCTCTCTCCTCTCTCTCTCTCGGGTCTCTCTCTCTCTCTCCCTCTCGGGTCTCTCTCTCTCTCTCCCTCCTAGTACTACATATATATCTATATGCATATAAGAAAGAATAAATACAAAGTACAAAGTACAAGATTTCTAAAATCAAATACCCATTAAAGAAATCCAATTGCGTACAAAACCCCAATACAAAATAATATTAAGGGTACTTTGGAAAATTTAGGCTTTAAAGGCTACTAAGGCTAATAAGTACTTTAATAACAAAATATGGGTACTTCATCACATGGGCAATAAGGAAAAATGACTAGTTTAATAAGCCCATGTACTTGGTGAAAGAATAACTCTATTACCCAATGAATAATAAATACCCTAACTTTTATTATCCAATGGACAATAATAACTAGGGAACTTTTATAGTAAAATAATCAAGGAGTACTTTTAAGCATGTGACAAAAGCCCTATATTAAATATAGGTGTGGTACCAAGTACCCCAATTAAATAAAAAGACTAGGATTCTCCCTATTAAAATAATAATAAAGTACAAGTCAAATCAACTTTATTGGAAGGTTCCTTTGTCACATCGGTACTTTATTTAGTCAAAAGACTTTATTACCCAATGGTTACTAACTTCCCTAACGGTTATTACCCAATGGATAATAGTTTCCCTTGCGGTTAATAACCATTGGACAAAAAAGTACAAGTACCTTTTATTAAAACAAAATTTTGAAAAGACTACATGTACTTTTTATAATAAAAAGTTTATTATTCAATGGACAAAAATTACCCTAACCATTATGGACCAATGGGTAAAGACAAAGGTTCAAAAGTTTCAAAAGGTTCATCGAGTAACTAGGTGAGTTAGTTGCTCGGTTCCTCCAAGCAGTCGGTTGGAAATTTAACTAAATTGGTCAAGTAGGATTTCTAGTCGAGACCAAAATCTAACTACAACGAAATTTACAAGAAAACATATAGCCACTCAAAAGAAAATAAGTAAATTAAATAAAATTCAAATTTTTAACGAAATTTTTATTGACCAAAATTCAGGATCGTTACACATACGGTACCAAACCACACCAAAACGGTACAACACCGTACGTGTACATTCATGCGGTATTATACGACACCAAAACGGTACAATACCGTACGAGTAAGTCGATACGGAAGCATACCATACCAAAATCGTACAATACCGTACAAGAACATCCATAAGGTACCAAACCACACTAAAAAGGCATAATACCGTACGAGTACATCCATAGGGTACCATACAACACCAAAACGGTACAATAACCTTACGAGTACCTCCATACGGAACCATATAACACCAAAATGGTACAATACCATACGAGTAAGTCCATACGGACCCATACCATACAAAAATAGTACAATACCGTATTAGTACCTCCATACGGAACCATACCATACGAAAACAGTACAATACCATATGAGTACCTCCATAAGGTACATTACCACAAAAAATCGTACAATACCGTACGAGTACATCCATACGGTACCAAACCACACCAAAACGGTATAAGACCTTACGAGAACCTCCATACTGTACCAACCCACACCAAAACGGTACAATACCATACATGTACATCCATACGGTACCATACCACAACAAATCGGTACAATACCATAAGAAAAACTCCATACGGAACCAAATCACACCAAAACGGTACAATACCGAAGGAGTATATTCAAACGGTACCAAACCACACCGAAACGGTACAGTACCGTACGAGTACATCCATCCGCTATCATACCACACCAAAACTGTACAATACGGTACGAGTAAGTCGATACGGAACCATACCATACAAAAATAACACAATACCGTACGAGTACATCCATATGGTACCAAACAACACCTAAACGGTATATTACCGTACTAGTACATCCATACGGTACCATACCACGTCAAAACGGTACAATACCGTACGAGAATCTCCATACGGTACCAAACCATACATAAATGGTACAATTCTGTACGAGTACATCCATAGGTTATCGTACAACAGCAAAACGGTACAATAACCTTACGGTATCTCCATACGAAACCATATCACATCAAAATGGTACAACACCGTACGATTAATTCCATACGGACCCATACCATACCAAAATAGTACAATACCGTACGAGTACATCCATATGGTAAAAAATCACACCAAATGGTACAATACCGTACTAGTAGATCCATATGGTACCATCCCACGTTAAAACGGTACAATACCATACAAGTACATGGATACGGTTCCATTCCACACCAAAACGGTACAATACCGTACGAAATCCTCCATACGGTACCAAACCACACCAAAATGGTACAATACCGTACGAGTAAGTCGATACGGAAGAATGCCGTACCAAAAAAGTACAATACCGTACGAGTAAGTCCATACGAACCCATACCATACCAAAATAGTACAATACCGTACGAGTACATCCATATGGTACCCAACCACACCCAAACGGTACAATACCGTACGAGTACATCCATACGGTACCAAACCACACCAAAATGGCACAATGTCGTACAAGAACCTCTATACGGTACCAAACCACACCAAAACGGTACAATACCGTACGAGTACATTCATGCGGTATTATACCACACCAAAACGGTACAATACCATACGAGTAAGTCGATACGGAAGCATACCATACCAAAATAGTATAATACCGTACAAGAACCTCCATATGGTCCCACACCGAACAAAAATGGTATAATACCGTATGAGTACATCCATAGGGTACCATACAACACCCAAACCGGTACAATAACCTTACGAGTACCTCCATACGGAACCATAAAATACCAAAATCGTACAATACCATACGAGTACATCCATATGGTAAAAAATAACACCAAAACGGTACAATACCGTACAAGTACATCCGTACGATACCATCCCACGTTAAAACGGTACAATACCATACGAGTACATGGATACGGTTCCATTCCACACTAAAACGGTACAATAACGTACGAGTACATCCATACGGTACAAAACCGTACCAAAACGGTACAATACCGTACGAGAACCTCCATACGGTACCAAACCACACCAAAATTGTACAATACCATACGAGTATATTCATACGGTATCATACCGCACTAAAACGGTACAATACCGTACGAGTAAGTCGATACGCAACCATACCATACCAAAATAGTAGAATACCGTACGAGTACATCCATATGGTACCAAACTATACCAAAACGGAACAATACCGTACTAGTAAATCTATACGGTACAATACCACATCAAAAGGGTACAATACCATACGATAACCTCCATACGGTACCAAACAATACAAAAATGGTACAATACTGTACGAGTACATCCATAGGGTACCATACAACAACAAAACGGCGCAATAACCGTACGAGTACCTCCATACGAAACCATATTACACCAAAATGGTACAACACCGTACGAGTAAGTCCATACTGACCCATACCGAACAAAAATAGTACAATACCGTACGAGTATCTCCATACGAAACCATACTACACCAAAACGGTACAATACCAAACGAGTACCTCCATACGGTATCATAACACAACAAAGCGGTACAATACCGTACAAGTACATCCATTTGGTACCAAACCACACCCAAATGGTACAATACCGTACGAGTACATCCATACGGAACCAAACCATACCGAAACGGTACAATACCGTACGATTACATTCAAACGGTACCAAACCACACCGAAACGGTACAATACCGTACAAGTACATCCATCCGGTACCATACCACACCAAAACAGTACAATACCGTATGAGTACATGCTTACGGTTCCATTCCACACCAAAACGGTACAATACCGTACGAGTGCATTCAAACGGTACCAAACCATACCGAAACGGTACAACATCGTACGAGTACATCCATCCGGTACCATACCACACCAAAACGGTTCAATACTGTATGAGTACATGCATACGGTTGCATTCCACATCAAAACGGTATAATACCGTACGAGTACATCCATACGGAACCAAACCACACCAAAACGGTACAATACCATTCCAGAACCTCCATACGGTACCGAACCACTTCAAAATGGTACAATACTGTACGAGTACATCCATACGATATCATACCACACCAAAATGGTACAATACCATACGAAAAAGTCGATACGGAATCAAACCATACCAAAATAGCACAATACCGTACAAGAACCTCCATACGGTACCAAACAATACAAAAATGGTATAATACCGTACGAGTACATCTATAGAGTACCATACAACACCAAAACAGTACAATAACCTTACGAGTACCTCCATACCGAACCATAAAACACCAAAATGGTACAATACCATACGAGTAAGTCCATACGGACCCATACCATACCAAAATAGTACAATACCGTATGAGTACCACCATACGGAACCATACCACAGGAAAACGGTAGAATACCATACGAGTACCGCCATAAGGTACAATACCACAACAAAATGGTACAATACCGTACGAGTATATCCATATGGTACCAAACCACACCAAAATTGAACAATACCTTACGATAACCTCCATACGGTACCAAACCACACCAAAACGGCACAATACGTACGAGTGCATTCATACGGTATCATACCACACCCAAACGGTACAATATACCATACGAGTAAGTCGATGCGGAACTATACCATACAAAAATAGTATAATACCGTATGTGTACATCCATATGGTACCAAACCACACCATAACGGTACAATACCGTACTAGTATATCCATACGGTACCATACAACGTCAAAATGGCACAATACCGTACGAGAAACTCCATACGGTAGCAAACCATACAAAAATGGTAAAATATCGTACGAGTACATCCATAGGGTACCATAAAAAAGCAAAACGGTACAATAACCTTACGAGTAAATCCAAACGACACCATATCACACCAAAATTGTACAATACCGTACGAGTAATTCCATACGGACCCATACCGTACAAAAATAGTACAATACCGTACAAGTATCTCCATACGGAACCATACCACACAAAAAGGGTACAATACCGTACAAGTATCTCCATACGGTACCATACCACAAGAAAACGGTACAATACCGTACAAGTACATCCATATGGTACCAAACCACACCCAAACGGTACAATACCGTACGAGTACATCCATACGGTACCAAACCACACCAAAATGGTACAATATCGTACAATAACCTCCATACGGTACCAAACCACATCAAAACGGTACAATACCGTACGAGTACATTCATGCGGTATCATACCACACTAAAACGATACAATACTGTACGAGTAAGTCGATACGGAACTATACCACACCAAAATAGTACAATACCGTACGAGTACCTCCATACGGTACCAAACCGTACAAAAAAAGTATAGTACCGTACGAGTACATCCATAGGATACCATACAACAGCAAAACGGTACAATAACCTTACGAGTAAACCCATACGAAATCATATCACACCAAAATTGTACAATACCGTACGAGTAAATCCATAAGGACCCATACCATATAAAATTAGTACAATACCGAACGAGTGCCTCCATACGGAACCATACCACACAAAAACGGTATAATACCGTACGAGTAAATTCATATGGTATCATACCACACCAAAACGGTACAATACCGTACGAGTAAGTCGATACGGAACCATACCATACCAAAATAATAAAATACCGTACGAGTACATCCACATGGTACCAAACCAAACCAAAACGGTACAATACCGTACTAGTGCATCCATACGGTACTAAACAACTCCAAAATGATACAATACCGTTCAAGAACCTCCATACGGTACCGAACCACTCCAAAACGGTGCAATACCATACGAGTACATTCATACGGTATCATACCACACCAAAACGGTACAATACCGTACGAGTGAGTTGATACGGAAGCATACCATACCAAAATAGTACAATACTGTACAAGAACCTCTATACAGTACCAAACCACACAAAAATGGTATAATACCGTACGAGTACATCCATAAGGTACCATATAACACCAAAACGGTACAATAACCTTACGAGTACCCCCATACGGAACCATAAAACTCCAAAATAGTACAATACTATACGAGTAAGTCGATACGGACCCATACTATACAAAAATAGAACAATATCGTATGAGTACCTCCATACGGAACTATGTACCACAGCAAAACGGTACAATACCATACGAGTAAGTCGATACGGACCCATACAATGCTAAAAAAGTACAATACCAAACGAGTACATTCATATGGTACCAAACCACACCAAAATGGTACAATACCGTACTAGTACATCCATACGGTACCATACGACACAAAACGGTACAATATTGTACGAGTACATGCATACGGTTCCATTCCACACACAAACGGTACAATACCGTACGAGTAAGTCGATACGGAACCATACAATACCAAAATAGTACAATACCGAACGAGTACATCCATATGGTACCAAACCACACCAAAATGGTACAATACCGTACTAGTACATCCATACGGTACCATACCACATCAAAATGGTACAATACTGTAGGAGAACCTCCATACAGTACCTAACCATACAAAAATGGTACAATAACGTACGAGTACATCCATAGGGTACCATACAACAGCAAAACGGTACAATAACCTTACGAGTTAATCCATACGAAACCATATCACACCAAAATTGTACAATACCGTACGCGTAAGTCCATACGGAACCATACCATACAAAAATAGTACAATATCGTACGAGTACCTCCATACAGAACCATAGTACACCAAAATGGTACAATACCGTACGAGTACTTACATACTGTACCATACCACAACAAAACGGTACAATACTGTACAAGTCTATTCATACGGTACCAAACCACACCCAAACAGTACAATATCGTATGAGTACATCCATACGGTACCAAACCACACAAAAACGGTACAATACCGTACGAGAACCTCCATACGGTACCAAACCACCCCAAAACAGTACAATATCGTACGAGTACATTCATGCGGTATCATACCACACCAAAACAGTATAACACCATACGAGTAAGTCTATACGGAACAATACAATACTAAAATAGTACAATACAAAACGAGCACATTCGTATGGTACCAAACCACACCAAAACGGTACAATACCGTACGAGTACATTCATTCGGTATCATACAACACCAAAATGGTACAATACCGTACGACTTCGTTCATACGGTATCATATCACACCAAAACGGTACAATATCTTACGAGTAAGTCGATATGGAACCATACCATACCAAAATAGTACAATACCGCACGAGTACATCCATACGGTACCAAACCAAACAAAAATGGTATAATACCGTACAAGTACATCCATAGGGTACCATACAACACCAAAACGGTACAATAACCTTACAAGTACCTCCATACGAAAGCATATCACACCAAAATGGTACAACACCGTACGAGTAAGTCAATACGGACCCATACCAAACAAAAATAGTACAATACCGTATGAGTACGTACATACGGAACCATACCACACCAAAAAGGTACAATACCATACGAGTACCTCCATACAACAACAAAATGGTACAATACCGTTCGAGTACATCCATAAGGTACCAAACCAACACAAAACGGTACAATACCATACGAGAACCTCCATACGGTACCAAACCACACCAAAACGGTACATTACCATACTAGTACATCCATACGGTCCCATACCACAATAAAACGGTACAATACCATACGTGAAACTCCATACCGAACCAAACCAATCCAAAACGGTACAATACCATACGAGTATATTCATACGGTACCAAACCTCACCGAAACGGCACAATACCGTACAAGTACATGCATCCGGTACCATACCACACCAAAACGGTACAATACCGTATGAGTACATGCATACGATTCTATTCCACAACAAATCGGTACATTACCGTACGAGTACATCCACACAGTATCACAACACACGAAAACGGTACAATACCGTACGAGAACCTCTGTACGGTACCAAACCACACAAAAACGGTACAATACTGTACGAGTACAATCATACGGGATCATACCACACCAAAACGGTACAATACCACAGGAGTATGTCGATACGGAACCATACCATACCAAAATAATACAATACTATACGAGTACATCCATATGGTACCAAATCACACCAAAACGGTTCAATACCATACTAGTACATCCAGACGGTACCATACCACGTCAAAACGGTAAAATACTGTACGAGAACCTCCATACGGTACCAAACCATACAAAAATGGTATAATACCGTACGAGTACATCCATAGGGTACCATACAACACAAAAACGGTACAATAACCTTACGAGTACATCCATACGAAACCCTATCACACCAAAATTGTACAGTACCGTACGAGTACCTCCATATGGTACCAAACCACACCAAAACGGAACAATACCGTACTAGTAAATCTATACGGTACCATACCACATTAGTACAATACCACAACAAAATGGTACAATACCGTACGAGTATATCCATATGGTACCAAACCACACCAAAATGGAACAATACCTTACGAGAACCTCCATACGGTACCAAACCACACGAAAACGGTACAATACGTACGAGTGCATTCATATGGTATCATACCACACCAAAACGGTACAATATACCGTACGAGTAAGTCGATACGGAACGATACCATACAAAAATAGTACAATACCGTATGTGTACATCCATATGGTACCAAACCACACCAGAACGGTATAATACCGTACTAGTATATCCATACGGTACCATACCACGTCAAAATGGTACAATACCGTACAGTACATCCATAGGGTACCAAAAAAAAGCAAAACGGTACAATAACCTTACGAGTAAATCCATACGACACCATATTACACCAAAATTGGACAATACCGTACGAGTAAGTCCATACGGACCCATACCGTACAAAAATAGTACAATACCGTACAAGTATCTCCATATGGAACCATACCACACAAAAAGGGTACAATACCATACGAGGACCTCCATACGGTACCATACCACAACAAAACGGTACAATACCGTACAAGTACATCCATATGGTACCAAACCACACCCAAACGGTACAATACCGTACGAGTACATCCATACGGTACCAAACCACACCAAAATGTTATAATATCGTACAATAACCTCCATACGGTACAAAACCACACCAAAAGGGTACAATACCGTACGAGTACATTCATGCGGTATCATACCACACCAAAACGGTACAATACTGTACGAGTAAGTCGATACGGAACTATACCATACCAAAATAGTATAATACCGTACGAGTACCTCCATACGGTACCAAACCGTACAAAAAAAGTACAATACCGTACGAGTACATCCATAGGATACCATACAACAGCAAAACGGTAGAACAACCTTACGAGTAAACCCATACGAAATCATATCACACAAAAATTGTACAATACCGTACGAGTAAGTCCATAAGGACCCATACCATACAAAATTAGTACAATACCGAACGAGTGCCTCCATACGGAATCGTACCACACAAAAACGGTACAATACCGTACAAGTAAATTCATACGGTATCATACCACACCAAAATGGTACAATACCGTACGAGTAAGTCAATACGGAACCATACCCTACCAAAATAATAAAATACCGTACGAGTACATCCACATGGTACCAAACCAAACAAAAATGGTACAATACCGTACTAGTACATTCATACGGTACTAAACCACACCAAAATGATACAATACCGTTCAAGAACCTCCATACGGTACCGAACCACTCCCAAACGGTGCAATACCACACGAGTACATTCATACGGTATCATACCACACCAAAACGGTACAATACCGTACGAGTAAGTCGATACGGAAGCATACCATACCAAAATAGTACAATACCGTACAAGAACCTCTATACAGTACCAAACCACACAAAAATGGTATAATACCGTACGAGTACCCCCATACGAAACCATAAAACTCCAAAATGGTACAATACTATACGAGTAAGTCGATACGGACCCATACTATACCAAAATAGTACAATACCGTATGAGTACCTCCATACGGAACTATACCACAGCAAAACGGTACAATACCGTACGAGTAAGTCGATACGGACCCATACAATGCTTAAATAGTACAATACCAAATGAGTACATTCATATGGTACCAAACCACACCAAAATGGTACAATACCGTACTAGTACATCCATACCGTACCATACGACACCAAAACGGTACAATACTGTACGAGTACATGCATACGGTTCCATTCCACACCAAAACGGTATAATACCGTACTAGTACATCCATACGGTACTATACCAAATCAAAATGGTACAATACTGTACGAGACCCTCCATACGGTACCTAACCATACAAAAATGGTACAATAACGTATGAGTACATTCATAGGGTACCATACAACAGCAAAACGGTACAATAACATTACGAGTTAATCCATACGAAACCATATCACACCAAAATTGTACAATACCGTACGAGTAAGTCCATACAGAACCACACCGTACAAAAATAGTACAATACCGTACGAGTACCTCCATACGGAACCATAGTACACCAAAATGGTACAATACGATACGAGTACCTACATACTGTACCATAGCACAACAAAACGGTACAATACCGAACAAGTATATCCATACGGTATCAAACCATACCCAAACATTACAATACCGTACGAGTACATCCATACAGTACCAAACCACACCAAAACGGTACAGTATCTTACAAGAACCTACATACGGTACCAAACCACCCCAAAACGGTACAATATCGTACGAGTACATTCATGCGGTATCATACCACACCAAAACAGTACAATACCATACGAGTAAGTCGATACGAAACCGTACCATACTAAAATAGTACAATACCAAACGAGTACATTCATATGGTACCAAACCACACTAAAACGATACAATACCATACCAGTACATCCATACGGCACCATACGACACTAAAACGGTACAATACCGTACGAGTACATGCATACGGTTCCATTCCACAACAAAACGGTACAATACCGTACGAGAACCTCCATACGGTACAAAACCACGCGGAAAATTTACAATACCGTACGAGTACATTTAGACATTATCATACCAAACCAAAACGGTACAATACCGTACGAATAATTCGATACGGAACCATACAATACCAAAATAGTACAATACCGTACGAGTACATCCATATGGTACCAAACCACACCAAAATGGTACAATACCGTACTAGTACATCCATACGGTACCATACCACATCAAAACAGGGCAATACCGTTCGAGAACCTGCCTATGGTACCAAACAATACAAAAATGGTAAAATACCGTACGAGTACATCTATCGGGTACCATACAACAGCAAAACGGTGCAATAACCTTACGAGTACCTCCACACGAAACCATATCACACCAAAATGGTACAATACCGTACGAGTAAGTCCATACTGACCCATACCATACAAAAATAGAACAATACCTTACGAGTATCTCCATACGCAACTATACCACAACAAAACGGTACAATACCATACGAGTACCTCTATACGGTACCATACCAAAACAAAACGATACAATACCGTACAAGTACATCCATATGGTACCAAACCACACCCAAACGGAACAATATCGTACGAGTACATCCATACGGTACCAAACCACAAAAAAACGGTACAATATCGTACAAGAACCTCCATACGAAACCATATCACACCAAAATGGTACAATACCGTACGAGTAAGTCCATACTGACCCATACCATACAAAAATAGTACAATACCGTACTAGTATCTCCATGTGGAACCATACCACACCAAAACGGTACAATACCATACTAGTTTCTCCATACGGTACCATACCACAACAAAATGGTACAATACCGTACAATTACGTCCATAGGGTACCAAACCACACCCAAACGGTACAATACCGTACGAGAACCTCCATACGGTACTAAACCATACAAAAATGGTACAATACCGTACGAGTACATCCATAGGGTACCATACAACGGCAAAACGGTACAATAACCTTACTAGTAAATCCATACGAAACCATATCACACAAAAATTGTACAATACCGTACGAGTAAGTCCATACTGACCCATACCATACAAAAATAGCACAATACCGTACCAGTTCCTCCATACGGAACCATACCACACCAAAACGGTACAATACCATAAGAGTACCTACATACTGTACCGTAGCAGAACAAAACGGTACAATACCGAATAAGTATACCCATACGGTACCAAACCACACCCAAACAGTACAATACTTTACGAGTACATCCCTACGGTACCAAACCACACCAAAACGGTACAATATCTTTCAAGAACCTACATACGGTACCAAACCACCACAAAATGGTCCAATATCGTACGAATACATTCATGCGGTATCATACCACACCAAAACAGTACAATACCATACGAGTAAGTCGATACAGAACCATACCATACTAAAATAGTATAATACCAAACGAGTACATTCATATGGTAACAAACAACACCAAAACGGTACAATAACGTACTAGTACATCCATACGGTACCATACGACATCAAAATGGTACAATACCATATGAGTACATGCATACGGTTCCATTCCACACCAAAACGATACAATACCGTACGAGTAAGTCGATACGGAACCATACCAAACCAAACTAGAACAATACCGTACGAGTACATCCATATGGCACCAAACCACACAAAAGCGGTACAATACCGTACTAGTACATCTATACGGTACCATACCACGTAAAAATGGTACAATACCGTAGGAGAACCTCCAAACGGTACCAAACCACACCAAAAAAGTACAATACAAAACGAGAACCTCTATACGGTACCAAACAACCCCAAAACGGTACAATATCGTACGAGTACAGTTATGCGGTATCATACCACACCAAAATAGTACAATACCATACGAGTAAGTCGATACGGAACCATACCATACCAAAATAGTACAATACTGTACGAGTTCATCCATATGGTACCAAACCACACCAAAACGGTACAATACCGTACTACTACATCCATACGGTACCATACCACATCAAAATGGAAGAATACCATACGAGAACCTCCATACGGTACCAAACCATACAAAAATGGTACAATACCGTACGAGTACATCCATAGGGTACCATACAAAGGCAAAACGGTACAATAACCTTACGAGTAAATCCATACGAAACCTTATCACTTAAAAATTGTACAATACAGTACGAGTAAGTCCATACGGACCCATACCAAACAAAAATAGTACAATACCGTACGAATACCTCCATAACCATACCACACCAAAACGGTGCAATACCATACGAGTACCTACTTACTGTACCATACCACAACAAAACGGTACAATACCGAACAAGTATATCCATACGGTACCAAACCACACTCAAATAGTACAATACCGTACGAGTACATCCATACGGTAACAAACCACTCCCGAACGGTACAATATCGTACAAGAACCTACATACGGAACCAAACCACCCCAAAACGGTACAATACCATACGAGTAAGTCGATACGGAAGCATACCATACTAAAATAGTACAATACCAAACGAGTTCATTCATATGGTACCAAACGACACCAAAATGGTACAATACCAAACTAGTACATCCATAAGGTACCATACGACACCAAAACGGTACAATACCGTAATAGTACATGCATACGGTTCCATTCCACACCAAAACGGTACAATACCGTACGAATACATCCATACGGTACAAAACCACCCAAAAACAGTATAATACCGTACGAGAACCTCCATACGGTACCAAACTACACGAAAAATGTACAATACCATACGAGTACATTCATACATTATCATACCACACCAAAAATGTACAATACCGTACGAGTAAGTCGATAGCGAACCATACCATACCAAAATAGTACAATACCGTACGAGTACATCCATGTGGTACCAAACCACACCAAAACGGTACAATACCGTACTAGTACATCCATACGGTACCATACCACATCAAAACAGGACAATACCATTCGAGAACCTCCATACGGTACCAAACAATACAAAAATGGTACAATACCATACGAGTACATCTATAGGGTCCCATACAACTGCAAAACGGTGCAATAACCTTACGAGTACCTCCATACGGCACAAAACCACACCAAAACGGTAATATATCGTACGAGTACATTTTTGCGGTATCATACCACATCAAAACAGTACAATACCATACGAGTAAGTCGATACGGAACCATACCATACCAAAATAGTACAATACCGTACGAGTTCATCCATATGGTACCAAACCACACCAAATAGGTACAATACCGTACTAGTACAACCATACGGTACCATACCACATCAAAATGGTACAATACCGTACGAGAACCTCCATACGGTAGCAAACCATACAAAAATGGTAAAATACCGTACAAGTATATCTATAGGTTACCATACAACGGAAAAAAGGTACAATAACCTTACGAGTAAATCCATACGAAACCATATCACACAAAAATTGTACAATACCATAAGAGTAAGTCCATAATGACCCATACCATTCAAAAATAGTACAATACCGTACGAGTACCTCCATACGGAACCGTACCACAACAAAACGGTACAATACCATACGAGTACCTACATACTGTACCATAGCAAAACAAAACGGTACAATACCGAACAAGTATATCCATACGGTACCAAACCAAACCCAAACAGTACAATACCGTATGAGTACATCCATACGGTACCAAAACACACCAAAACGGTACAGTATCTTACAAGAACCAACATACGGTACCAAACCACCCCAAAATAGTATAATATCGTATGAGTACATTCATGCGGTATCATACAACACAAAAAAAGTACAATAGCATACAAGTAAGTCGATACGGAACCAAACCATACTAAAATAGTACAATACCAAATGAGTACATTCATATGGTCACAAACATCACAAAAACGGTACAATACCGTACTAGTACATCCATACGGTGCCATACGACACCAAAACGGTACAATACCATACAAGTACATGCATACGGTTCCATTCCACACAAAAACGGTACAATACCGTACGAGTACATCCATATGGTACAAACCACTACAAAACGGTACAATACCGTACGAGAACCTCCATACGGTACCAAACCACACGAAAAATTTACAATACCGTACGAGTACATTTATACATTATCATAACACACCAAAACGGTACAATACCGTACGAGTAAGTCGATACCGAACCATACCATACCAAAATAGTACAATACCGTATGAGTACATCCATATGGTACCAAACCACACCAAAACGGTACAATACCGTACTAGTACATCCATACGTTACCATACCACATCAAAACGGTACAATACCATACGAGAACCTCCATACGGTACCAAACCATACAAAAATGGTACAATACCGTACGAGTACATCCATAGGGTACCATACAACGGCAAAACGGTACAATAACCTTACGAGTAAATCCATACGAAACCATATCACACAAAAATTGTACAATACCGTACGAGTAAGTCCATACCGACCCATACCATACAAAAATAGTACAATACCGTATGAGTACCTCCATACGGAACCATACCACACCAAAACGGTACAATACCATACGAGTACCTACATACTGTACCATAGCACAACAAAACGGTACAATACTGAATAAGTATATCCATACGGTACCAAACCACACCCAAACAGTACAATACCTTACGAGTACATCCATACGGTACCAAACCACACCAAAACGGTACAATATCTTACAAGAACATACATACGGTACCAAACCACCCCAAAACGGTACAGTATCGTACGAGTACATTCATGCAGTATCATACCACACCAAAATAGTACAATACCATACGAGTAAGTCGATACGGAACCATACCATACTAAAATAGTATAATACCAAACGAGTACATTCATATCGTAACAAACCACACCAAAACGGTACAATACCGTACTAGTACATCCATACGGTACCATACGACACCAAAACGGTACAATACCGTACGAGTACATCCATACGGTTCCATTCCACACCAAAACAGTACAATACCGTACGAGTAAGTCGATACGGAACCATACCAAACCAAACTAGGACAATACCGTACGAGTACATCCATATGGTACCAAACCAAATTAAAGCGGTACAATACCGTACTAGTACATCTATACGGTACCATACCACGTACAAATGGTACAATACCGTAGGAGAACCTCCAAACGGTACCAAACCAAACCACACCAAAACAGTACAATACCAAACGAGAACCTCTATACGGTACCAAACAACCCCAAAACGGTACAATATCGTACGAGTACATTCATGCGGTATCATACCACACCAAAACAGTACAATACCATGCGAGTAAGGCGATACGGAACCATACCATACCAAAATAGTACAATACCGTACGAGTTCATCCATATGGTACCAAACCACACCAAAACGGTACAATACCGTACTACTACATCCATACGGTACCATACCACATGAAAATGGTAGAATACCGTACGAGAACCTCCATACGGTACCAAACCATACAAAAAGGGTACAATACCGTACGAGTACATCCATAGGTTACCATACAAAGGCAAAACGGTACAATAGCCTTACGAGTAAATCCATACGAAACCTTATCACACAAAAATTGTACAATACCGTACGAGTAAGTCCATACGGACCCATACCACACAAAAATAGTACAATACCGTACGAGTACCTCCATACGGAACCATACCACACAAAAACGGTGCAATACCATACGAGTACCTACTTACAGTACCATAGCACAACAAAATGGTACAATACCGAACAACTATATCCATACGGTACCAAACCACACCCAAACAGTACAATACCGTACGAGAACATTCATGCGGTAACAAACCACGCCCAAACGGTACAATATCGTAGAAGAACCTACATACGGAACCAAACCACCCCAAAATGGTACAATATCGTACGACTACATTCATGCGGTATCATACCACCCAAAAACAGTACAATACCATACGAGTAAGTCGATACGGAACCATACCATACTAAAATAGTACAATACCAAACGCGTACATTCATATGGTACCAAACGACACCAAAACGGTACAATACCGTACTAGTACATCCATACGGTACCATACGACACCAAAACGGTACAATACCGTACGAGTACATGCATACGGTTCCATTCCACACCAAAACGGTACAATACCGTATGAGTACAACCATACGGTACAAAACAACCCAAAAACGGAACAATACCGTACGAGAACTTCGTACGGTTCCAAACTACACGAAAAATGTACAATACTGTACGAGTACATTTATACATTATGATACCACACCAAAAAGGTACAATTCCGTACGAGTAAGTCGATACCGAACCATACCATACCAAAATAGTACAATACCGTACGAGTACATCCATATGGTACCAAACCACACCAAAACGGTACAATACCATACTACTACATCCATACGGTACCATACCAAATCAAAATTGTACAATACTGTACGAGAATCTCCATACGGTACCAAACCATACAAAAATGGTACAATACCTAACAAGTACATCTATAGGTTACCATACAACGGCAAAAAGGTACAATAACCTTACGAGTAAATCCATACGAAACCATATAACACAAAAATTGTACAATACTGTACGAGTAAGTCCATTATGACCAATACCATACAAAAATAGTACAATACCGTACGAGTACCTCCGTACGGAACCATACCACACCAAAACGGTACAATAACATACGAGTACCTACATACTGTACCATAGCACAACAAAACGGTACAATACCGAAGAGGTATATCCATACGGTACCAAACCACACCCAAACAGTACAATACCGTACGAGTACATATATACGGTACCAAACCACACCAAAACGGTACAATATCTTACAAGAACCTACATACGGTACCAAACCACTCCAAAATGGTACAATATCGTACGAGTACATTCATGCGGTATCATACCACAGAAAAACAGTACGATACCATACAAGTAAGTCGATACGGAACCATACCATACTAAAATAGTACAATACCAAACGAGTACGTTCATATGGTAACAAACCACACCAAAATGGTACAATACCGCACTAGAACATCCATACGGTACCATACGACACAAAATGGTACAATACCGTACGAGTACATGCATACGGTTCCATTCCACACAAAAATGGTACAATACCGTACGAGTACATCCATAAGGTACAAAACCACTACAAAACGGTACAATACCGTACGAGAACCTCCATACGGTACCAAACCACACGAAAAATTTACAATACCGTACGAGTACATTTATACATTATCATACCACACCAAAACGGTACAATACCGTACGAGTAACTCGATACCGAACCATACCATACCAAATTAGTACAATACCGTATGAGTACATCCATATGGTACCAAACCACACCAAAACGGTACAATACCGTACTAGTACATCCATACGATACCATACCACATCAAAACGGTACAATACCGTACGAGAACCTCCATACGGTACCAAACCATACAAAAATGGTACAATACCGTACGAGTACATCCATAGGGTGCCATACAACGGCAAAACGGTACAATAACCTTACGAGTAAATCCATACGAAACCATATCACGCAAAAATTGTACAATACCGTATGAGTAAGTCCATACTGACCCATACCATACAAAAATAGTACAATACCGTACGAGTTCCTCCATACGGAACCATACCACACCCAAACAGTACAATACCATACGAGTACCTACATACTGTACCATAGCACAACAAAACAGTACAATATCGAATAAGTATCTCCATACGGTACCAAACCACACCCAAACAGTACAATACCGTACGAGTACATCGATACGGTACCAAACCACACCAAAACGGTACAATATCTTACAAAAACCTACATACGGTACCAAACCACCCCAAAACGGTACAATATCGTACGAGTACATACATGCGGTATCATACCACACCAAAACAGTACAATACCATATGAGTAAGTCGATACGGAACCATACCATTCTAAAATAGTATAATACCAAACGAGTACATTCATATGGTAACAAACCACACAAAAACGGTACAATACCGTACTAGTACATCCATACGGTACCATACGACACCAAAACGGTACAATACCGTACGAGTACATGCATACGGTTCCATTCCACACCAAAACGGTACAATACCGTACGAGTAAGTCGATACGGAACCATACCAAACCAAACTAGAACAATGCCGTACGAGTACATCCATATGGTACCAAACCACACTAAAGCGGTACAATACCGTACTAGTACATCTATACGGTACCATACCACGTAAAAATGGTACAATACCGTAGGAGAACCTCCAAACAGTACCAAACCACACCAAAACAGTACAATACCAAACGAGAACCTCTATACGGTGCCAAACAACCCCAAAATGGTACAATATCGTACGAGTACATTCATGCGGTATCATACCACACCAAAACAGTACAATACCATACGAGTAAGTCGATACGGAACCATACCATACCAAAATAGTACAATACCGTACGAGTTCATCCATATGGTACCAAATCACACCAAAACGGTACAATACCGTGCTACTACATCCATACGGTACCATACCACATGAAAATGGTAGAATACCATATGAGAACCTTCATACGGTACCGAACCATACAAAAATGGTACAATACCGTACGAGTACATCCATAGGGTACCATACAAAGGCAAAACGGTACAATTAACCTTACGAGTAAATCCAAACGAAACCTTATCACACCAAAATTGTACAATACCGTATGAGTAAGTCCATACGGACCCATACCATATAAAAATAGTACAATACCGTACGAGTACCTCCATACGGAACCATACCACACCAAAACGGTGCAATACCTACTTACTTTACCATAGCACAACAAAACGGTACAATACCGAACAAGTATATCCATACGGTGCCAAACCATACCCAAACAGTACAATACCGTACGAGTACATTCATACGGTAACAAACCACGCCCAAACGGTACAATATCGTACAAGAACCTACATACGGTACCAAACCACCCCAAAATGGTATAATATCGTACGACTACATGTATGCGGTATCATACCACCCCAAAACAGTACAATACCATACGAGTAAGTCGATACGGAACCATACCATACTAAAATAGTACAATACGAAACGCGTACATTCATATGGTAACAAACGACATCAAAACGGTATAATACCGTACTAGTACATCCATACGGTACCATACGACACCAAAACGGTACAATACCGTACGAGTACATGCATACGGTTCCATTCCACACCAAAACGGTACAATACCGTACGAGTACATCCATACGGTACAAAACCACCCAAAAACGGTACAATACCGTACGAGAACCTCCATACGGTACCAAACTACACGAAAAATGTACAATACCGTACGAGTACAATTATACATTATCATACCATACCAAAACGGTACAATACCGTACGAGTAAGTCGATACCGAACCATACCGAACCAAAATAGTACAATACCGTACGAGTACATCCATATGGTACCAAACCACACCAAAACGGTACAATACCGTACTAGTACATCCATACGGTACCATAGCACAACAAAATGGTACAATACCGTTCGAGAACCTCCATACGGTACCAAACCATGCAAAAATGGTACAATACCGTACAAGTACATCTATAGATTACCATACAACGGCAAAAAGGTACAATAACCTTACGAGTAAATCCATACGAAACCATATCACACAAAAATTGTACAATACCGTACGAGTACGTCCATAATGACCCATACCATACAAAAATAGTACAATACCGTACGAGTATCTCCATACGGAACCATACCACACCAAAACGGTATAATACCATACGAGTACCTACAAACTGTACCATAGCACACCAAAATGGTACAATACCGAACAAGTATATCAATACGGTACCAAACCACACCCAAATAGTACAATACCGTACGAGTACATCCATACGGTACCAAACCACACAAAAACGGTACAATATCTTACAAGAACCAACATACAGTACCAAACCACCCCTAAACGGTACAGTATCGTACGAGTACATTCATGCGGTATCATAACACACCAAAACAGTACAATACCATACGAGTAAGTCGATACGGAACCATACCATATTAAAATAGTATAATACCAAACGAGTACATTCATATGGTAACAAACCACCCCAAAACGGTACAATACCGTACTAGTACATCCATACGGTACCATTCGACACAAAAACGGTACAATACTGTACGAGTATATGCATACGGTTCCATTCCACACCAAAACGGTACAATACCGTACGAGTACATCCATACGGTACAAAGCCACCCCAAAACGATACAATACCGTACGAGAATCTCCATACGGTACCACACCACACGAAAAATTCACAATACCGTACGAGTACATTTATACATTATCATACCACACCAAAACGGTACAATACCGTACGAGTAAGTCGATACCGAACCATACCCTACCAAAATAGTACAATACCGTATGAGTACATCCATACGATACCTTACCACATCAAAACGGTACAATACCGTACGAGAACCTCTATACGGTACCAAACCATACAAAAATGGTACAATACCGTACGAGTACATCCATAGGGTACCATACAATGGCAAAACGGTACAATAACCTTACGAGTAAATCCATACGAAACCATATCACACCAAAATTGCACAATACCGTACGAGTAAGTCGATACGGACCCATACCATACAAAAATAGTACAATACCGTTCGAGTACCTCCATACGGAACCATACAACTCCAAAATGGTACAATACCATGTGAGTACCTCCATACGGTACCATACTACAACAAAACGGAAAAATATCGTACTAGAACCTCCATACGGTACCAAACCACACCACAATGGTACAATACCGTACGAGTACATTCATGCGGTAACATACCACACGAAAACGGTACAATACCGTACGAGTAAGTCGATACGTAACCATACCATACCAAAATAGTACAACAACGGTACAATACCGTACGAGTAAGTCGATACGTAACCATACCATACCAAAATAGAACAATACCGTACATGAACCTCCGTACGGTACCAAACCTCATAAAAATGGTATAATACCGTACCAGTACATCCATAGGGTACCATACAATACACAAACGGTACAATAACCTTACGAGTACCACCATACGGTACCATAACACACCAAAACGGTACAATACGAAACAAGTACCTCCATAAGGTACAATACCACAACAAAAAGGTACAATACCGTACGAGAACCTCTATACGGTACCAAACCATACAAAAATGGTACAATACCGTACGAGTACATCCATAGGGTACCATACAATGGCAAAACGGTACAATAACCTTACGAGTAAATCCATACGAAACCATATCACACCAAAATTGCACAATACCGTACGAGTAAGTCGATACGGACCCATACCATACAAAAATAGTACAATACCGTTCGAGTACCTCCATACGGAACCATACAACTCCAAAATGGTACAATACCATGCGAGTACCTCCATACGGTACCATACTACAACAAAACGGAAAAATATCGTACTAGAACCTCCATACGGTACCAAACCACACCACAATGGTACAATACCGTACGAGTACATTCATGCGGTAACATACCACACGAAAACGGTACAATACCGTACGAGTAAGTCGATACGTAACCATACCATACCAAAATAGTACAACAACGGTACAATACCGTACGAGTAAGTCGATACGTAACCATACCATACCAAAATAGAACAATACCGTACATGAACCTCCGTACGGTACCAAACCTCATAAAAATGGTATAATACCGTACCAGTACATCCATAGGGTACCATACAATACACAAACGGTACAATAACCTTACGAGTACCACCATACGGTACCATAACACACCAAAACGGTACAATACGAAACAAGTACCTCCATAAGGTACAATACCACAACAAAAAGGTACAATACCTTACGAGAATATCCGTACGGTACCAAACGACACCAAATTGTACAATACCTTACGAGAATCTCCATACGTTACCAAACCACACCAAAACAGTACAATACCATACGAGTACATACATACGGTACCATACCACAACAAAATGGTACAATACCATACGAAAAACTCCATACGGAACCAAACCACACCAAAACGGTACAATACCATATGAGTACATTCAAAAGGTACCAAACCACACCGAAACGGTACAATAACTAACAAGTACATCCATTCGGTTCCATACCACACAAAAACGGTACATTACAGTACGACAACCTCTATACGGTACCGAACCACTCAAAAAATAGACAATACCGTACGAGTATATTCATACGGTATCATACCACACAAGAACGGTAAAATACAGTACTAGTATGTCTATACGGAACCATACCATACCAAAATAAAAAAATACCGTACGAGTACATCTATATGGTACCAAACCACACCAAAGCGGTACAATACCGTAATAGTACATCCATACGGTACGACACCACAGCAAAACGGTACAATACCGTACGAAAACCTCCATACGGTACCAAACCATACAAAAATGGTACAGTACTGTACGAGTAAATCCATAGGGTACGATACAAAAGCAAAACGGTTCAATAACCTTACGACTACCTCAATACAAAACCATATCACACCAAAAAGGTACAATACCGTACGAGTAAGTCCATACGGACCCATACGATACAAAAATAGTACAATACCGTACGAGTACCTCCATACGGAACCATACTATTCCAAAACGGTACAATGCCATACGAGTATGTACATACGGTACCATACCACAACAAAACGGTACAATGCCATACAAGTACGTACATACGGTACCAAAAAACACCAAAACAGTACAATACCGTACCAGTACATCCATACGGTACCAAACGATAACAAAACGGTAGAATATCGTACAAGAACCTCCCTACGGTACCAAACCACACCAAAACGGTACAATACCATATGAGTACATTCATGCGGTATCATACCACACCAAAACGGTACAATAACGTACGAGTAAGTCGATACGGAACCATACCAAACCAAAATAGTACAAATACCATACGAGTACATCCATATGGTACCAAACCACACCAAAGCGGTACAATACCATACTAGTACATCTATACAGTACCATACCACGTCAAAATGGTACAATACCGTATGAGAACATCCATACGGTACCAAACCACACCAAAATGGTACAATACCATATGACAACCTCCATACGGTACCAAACCACACCAAAACGGTACAATACCATACGAGTACAACCATACGGTACCATACCACAACAAAACGGTACAATACCATACGAGAAACTCCATACGGAACCAAACCACACCAAAACGATACAATACCGAACAAGTATATTCATACGGTACCAAACCACACCGAAACGGTACAATACCGTATGAGTACATCCATCCGGTACCATACCACACCAAAATGGTATAATACCGTACGAGATCATGCATACGGTTCCATTCCACATGAAAATGGTACAATAACGTACGAGTACATCCATTCGGTACCGAACAACACCAAAAGGGTACAATATCGTACTAGAACCTCCATACGGTACCAAACCATACCAACACGGTACACTACCGTACGAGTACATTCTTACGGTATCATACCACACTAAAATGGTACAATACCGTACGAGTAAGTCGATACGGAACAATACCATACCAAAATAATACAATACTGTACAAGTTCGTCCATATGGTACCAAACCACACCAAAACGGAACATCACCGTTCTAGTACATCCATACGGTATCATACCACGTCAAAACGGTACAATTCCACACGAGAATCTCCATACGGTACCAAACCATACAAAAAAAGTACAATACCGTACGAGTAAATCCATAAGGAACCATACAACAGCAAAACGGTACAATAAACTTACGAGTACCTCCATACGAAACCATATCACACCAAAATGGTACAATACCGTACGAGTAAGTCCATACGGACCAATACCATACAAAAATAGTAGAATACCGTACGAATGCCTTCATACGGAACCATATCATACCAAAATGGTACAATACCATACGAGTACCTACATACGGTACCATAACTCAACAAAATGGTACAATACCGTACATGTACATCGATACGGTACCAAACCACACCATAACGGTACAATATCGTACAAGAACCTCCATACGGAACCAAACCACACCAAAACGGTACAATACCGTATGAGTACAATACCGTACGAGTACATCCATAGGGTACAATACGACACAAAAACGGTACAAAACCTTACGAGTACCTCCATACGGAACCATATCACACCAAAATGGTACAATACCGTATGAGTAAGTCCATACGGACCCATACCATACCAAAATAGTACAATACCGTACGAGTACATCCATATGGCACCAAATCACACCAAAATGGTACAATACCGGAGTACTACATCGATACGGTACCATACCACGTTAAAACGGTACAATACCATACGAGTAAATGGTACGGTTCCATTCCACACCAAAACGGTACAATACCTTACGAGAATCTAAAAACGTTACCAAACCATACAAAAATGATACAATACCGTACGAGTACATCCATAGGGTACCACACAACTGCAAAACGGTACAATAACCTTACGAGTACCTCCATACGAAGCCATATCACACCAAATTGGTATAATACCGTACGAGTAAGTCCATACGGACCCTTACCATACAAAAATAGTACAATACCGTACGAATACCTCCATATGGAACCAAACCACACAAAAATGGTACAATACCCTACGAGTACCTACATACGGTACCATACCACAACAAAACGGTACAATAGTGTACAAGTACATCGATACGGTACCAAACCACACCCAAATGGTACAATACCGTACGAGTCCATCCTTACAGTACCAAACCACACCAAAACGGTACAATATCGTAGAAGAACCTCCATACGGTACCAAACCACACCAAAACAGAACAATACCGTACGAGTACATCCATAGGGTACCATACAACAGCAAAACGGTACAATAACCTTACGAGTACCTCCATACGAAACCATATCACACAAAAATGGTAAAATAAAGTACGAGTAAGTCCGTACGAACCCATACCGTACAAAAATAGTACAATACCGTACGAGTATCTCCATACGGAACCATACCAAAGCAAAACCGTACAATACCATACGAGTACCTCCATACGGTACCATACCACAACAAAACGGTAAAATACCGTACAAGTACATCCATATGGCACAAAAGCACACCCAAACGGTACAATACCGTACGAGTACATCCATACGGTACCAAACCACACCAAAACGGTACAATATAGTACAAGAACGTCCATACGGTACCAAACCAAACCAAAACGGTACAATACCGTACGGGTACATTCATGCGGTATCATACCACACCAATACGGTATAATACCGTACGAGAAAGTCGATACGGAACCATACCATACCAAAATAGTACAATAACGTACATGAACCTCCATACGGTACCAAACCACACAAAAATGGTATAATACCGTATGAGTACATCCATAGGGTACCATACAACACCAAAACGGTACAATAACCTTACGAGCACCTCCATACGGAACCATACTATACCAAAACGGTAAAATACCATACGAGTACCTCCATAAGGTACAATACCACAGCCAAAATGGTACAATACCGTACGAGCACACCTATACTGTAGCAAACCACACCAAAATGGTACAATACCTTACGAGATCCTCCATACGGTACCAAACCACACCGAAACGGTACAATAATATACGAGTACTATCATACGGTACCATACCACAACAAACGGTACAATACCATACGAGAAACTCCATACGGAACCAAACCACACCGAAACGGTACAATACCCTGCAAGTACTTTCATACGGTACCAAACCACACCGAAACGGTACAATACCGTACGAGTACATCCATCCGGTACCATACCACACAAAAACGGTACAATACCGCACGAGTTCAAGCATACGGTTCCATTCCACACGAAAACGGAAAAATACCGTACGAGTACATCCATTCGGTACCAAACCACACAAAAACGGTACAATACCGTACGAGAACCTCAATACGGTACAAAACCACACAAAAATGGTACAAAACCGTACTAGTTCATCCATACGGTACCATACCACGTCAAAACGGTAAAATACCATACGAGAACCTCCATACAGTACCAAACCATACAAAAATGGTACAATACCGTACGAGTACATCCATAGAGTAACATACAACTGCAAAACGGTACAATAACCTTACGAGTAAATCCATACAAAACCATATCACACCAAAACTGTTCAATACGTACGAGTAAGTCCATACGGACCAATACCATACAAAAATAGTAGAATACCGTACGAATGCCTTCATACGGAACCATATCATACCAAAATGGTACAATACCATACGAGTACCTACATACGGTACCATAACTCAACAAAATGGTACAATACCGTACATGTACATCGATACGGTACCAAACCACACCATAACGGTACAATATCGTACAAGAACCTCCATACGGAACCAAACCACACCAAAACGGTACAATACCGTATGAGTACAATACCGTACGAGTACATCCATAGGGTACAATACGACACAAAAACGGTACAAAACCTTACGAGTACCTCCATACGGAACCATATCACACCAAAATGGTACAATACCGTATGAGTAAGTCCATACGGACCCATACCATACCAAAATAGTACAATACCGTACGAGTACATCCATATGGCACCAAATCACACCAAAATGGTACAATACCGGAGTACTACATCGATACGGTACCATACCACGTTAAAACGGTACAATACCATACGAGTAAATGGTACGGTTCCATTCCACACCAAAACGGTACAATACCTTACGAGAATCTCAAAACGTTACCAAACCATACAAAAATGATACAATACCGTACGAGTACATCCATAGGGTACCACACAACTGCAAAACGGTACAATAACCTTACGAGTACCTCCATACGAAGCCATATCACACCAAATTGGTATAATACCATACGAGTAAGTCCATACGGACCCTTACCATACAAAAATAGTACAATACCGTACGAATACCTCCATATGGAACCAAACCACACAAAAATGGTACAATACCCTACGAGTACCTACATACGGTACCATACCACAACAAAACGGTACAATAGTGTACAAGTACATCGATACGGTACCAAACCACACCCAAATGGTACAATACCGTACGAGTCCATCCTTACGGTACCAAACCACACCAAAACGGTACAATATCGTAGAAGAACCTCCATACGGTACAAAACCTCACCAAAACAGAACAATACCGTACGAGTACATCCATAGGGTACCATACAACAGCAAAACGGTACAATAACCTTACGAGTACCTCCATACGAAACCATATCACACAAAAATGGTAAAATAAAGTACGAGTAAGTCCGTACGAACCCATACCGTACAAAAATAGTACAATACCGTACGAGTATCTCCATACGGAACCATACCAAAGCAAAACCGTACAATACCATACGAGTACCTCCATACGGTACCATACCACAACAAAACGGTAAAATACCGTACAAGTACATCCATATGGCACAAAAGCACACCCAAACGGTACAATACCGTACGAGTACATCCATACGGTACCAAACCACACCAAAACGGTACAATATAGTACAAGAACGTCCATACGGTACCAAACCAAACCAAAACGGTACAATACCGTACGAGTACATTCATGCGGTATCATACCACACCAATACGGTATAATACCGTACGAGAAAGTCGATACGGAACCATACCATACCAAAATAGTACAATAACGTACATGAACCTCCATACGGTACCAAACCACACAAAAATGGTATAATACCGTATGAGTACATCCATAGGGTACCATACAACACCAAAACGGTACAATAACCTTACGAGCACCTCCATACGGAACCATACCATACCAAAACGGTAAAATACCATACGAGTACCTCCATAAGGTACAATACCACAGCCAAAATGGTACAATACCGTACGAGCACACCTATACTGTAGCAAACCACACCA
Organism: Rhododendron vialii; assembly: GCF_030253575.1. Classification (NCBI taxonomy): domain Eukaryota; kingdom Viridiplantae; phylum Streptophyta; class Magnoliopsida; order Ericales; family Ericaceae; genus Rhododendron; species Rhododendron vialii. The sequence continues at coordinate 23,629,765 of NC_080561.1, read as the reverse complement.
AAATGGTACAATACCTCACGAGATCCTCCATACGGTACCAAACCACACCGAAACGGTACAATAATATACGAGTACTATCATACGGTACCATACCACAAGAAAACGGTACAATACCATACGAGAAACTCCATACGGAACCAAACCACACCGAAACGGTATAATACCCTGCAAGTACTTTCATACGGTACCAAACCACACCGAAACGGTACAATACCGTACGAGTACATCCATCCGGTACCATACCACACAAAAACGGTACAATACCGCACGAGTTCAAGCATACGGTTCCATTCCACACGAAAACGGAAAAATACCGTACGAGTACATCCATTCGGTACCAAACCACACAAAAACGGTACAATACCGTACGAGAACCTCAATACGGTACAAAACCACACAAAAATGGTACAAAACCGTACTAGTTCATCCATACGGTACCATACCACGTCAAAACGGTAAAATACCATACGAGAACCTCCATACAGTACCAAACCATACAAAAATGGTACAATACCGTACGAGTACATCCATAGAGTAACATACAACTGCAAAACGGTACAATAACCTTACGAGTAAATCCATACAAAACCATATCACACCAAAACTGTTCAATACGTACGAGTAAGTCCATACGGACCCATACCATACAAAAATAGTACAATACCGTACGAGTACCTGCATACGGAACCATACCACACCAAAACGGTACAATACCATACGAGTACCTACATACTGTACCATACCATAACAAAACGGTACAATACCAAACAAGTATATCCATACGGTAACAAACCACACCCAAACAGTACAATACCGTACGTGTACATCCATACGGTACCAAACCACCCCAAAACGGTACAATATCGTACAAGAACCTCCATACGGTACCAAACCACTCCAAAACGGTACAATACCATTCGAGTACATTCATGCGGTATCATACCACACCAAAACAGTACAATACCGTACGAGTAAGTCGATACGGAACCATACCATATTAAAAAAGTACAATACCATACGAGTACATCCATATGGTATTAAACCACACCAAAACTGTACAATACCGTACGAGTACATCCATACGGTACTATACCACATCAAAACGGTACAATAATGTACGAGAACCTCCATACGGTACCAAACCATACAAAAATAGTACAATAAAGTCCGAGTACATCCATAGGGTACCATACAACTGCAAAACGGTACAATAACCTTACGAGTACCTCCTTATGAAACCATATCACACCAAATTGGTATAATACTGTACGAGTAAGTCCATACGGACCCATACCATACAAAAAAAGTACAATAACGTACGAATACCTTCATACGGAACCATTCCACACCAAAACGGTATAATACCATACGAGAACCTCCATACGGTACTGAATAACTCCAAAAAGGTACAATATCGTATGAGTACATTCATACGGTATCATACCGCACCAAAACGGTACAATACCGTACGAGTAAGTCGATACGGAACCATACCATACCAAAATAATAAAATACCGTACGAGTACATCCATATGGTCCCATACCACAGCAAAACGGTACAATACCGTACTAGTACATCCATACGGTACTACACCACGGCAAAACGGTACAATACCGTAAGAGAACCTCCATACGGTACCAAACAATACAAAAATGGTACAATATCGTACGAGTACATCCATAGGGTAACATACAACAGCAAAACGGTACAATAACCATACGAGTAAATGCATACAAAACCATATCACACCAAAATTGTACAATACCGTACGAGTAAGTTCATACGGACCCATACCATACAAAAATAGAACAATACCGTACGAGTACCTCCATACGGAACCATACCACAACCAAAACGGTACAATACCGTACAAGTATATCCATAGGGTACCAAACCACATCCAAACAGTACAATACCGTACGAGTACATCCCTACGACACCAAACCGCACCAAAACGGTACAATATCGTACAAGAACCTCCATGCCGTATCAAACCACTCCAAAATGGTACAATACCGTACGAGTACATTCATGCGGTATCATACCCAACCAAAACAGTACAAAACCGTACCAGTAAGTCGATACGGAACCATACCATAATAAAATAGTACAATACTGTTCGAGTACATTCATATGGTACCAAACCACACCAAAACGGTACAATACCGTATTAGTACATCCATACGGTACCAAACGACACCAAAACGGTACAATACCTTACGAGTACAATCATACGGTTCCATTCCACACCAAAATGGTACAATAGCCTACGAGTACATCCCTACGGTACAATATCACCCCAAAACGGTACCAAACAACACGAGAAATGTACAATACCGTACGAGTACATTCATACGGTATCATACCACATCAAAACGGTACAATACCGTACGAGTAAGTCGATACGGAACCATACCATACCAAAATAGTAAAATGCCGTACGAGTACATCCATATGGTTCCAAAATGGTACAATACTGTACTAGTACATCCATACGGTACCATACCACATCAAAACGGTACAATACCGTACGAGAACCTCCATACGGTACCAAACCATACAAAAATGGTACAATACCGTACGAGTACATCCATAGGGTACCATACAACAGCAAAACGGTACAATAACCTTACGAGTACCTCCTTACAAAACCATATCACACCAAATTGGTACAATACCGTACGAGTAAGTCCATATGGACCCATACCATACAAAAATAGTACAATACCGTACGAATACCTCTATATGGAACCATACCACACCAAAACGGTACAATACCATTCGAGTACCTACAAACGTTACCATACCACAAAAAAATGGTACAATACTTTACAAGTACGTCCACACGGTGCCAAACCTCACCCAAACGGTGCAATACCGTACGAGTCAGTCCTTACGGTACCAAACCACACCCAAACGGTAAAATATCGTATAAGAACCTCCATACGGTACCAAACCACACGAAAACGGTACAATACCTTACGAGTACAAGCATACGGTTCCATTCCACATCAAAATGGTACAATACCGTACGAGTACATCCATACGGTACAATATCACCCCAAAACGGTACAAAAAACGGTAATATACCGTACGAGAACCTCCATACGGTACCAAAGCACACGAAAAATGTACAATACCTTACGAGTACATCCATATGGTACCAAACCACACCAAAATGGTACAATACTGTACGAGTACAGTCTTGGATATCATACCACACCAAAACGGTTCAATACCGTACGAGTAAGTCGATACGTAACCATACCATACGAAAATCGTACAATACCGTACATGAACCTCCATACGGTACCAAACCACACAAAAATGGTATAATACCGTACGGGTACATCCATAGGATACCATACAACACCAAAACAGTACAATAACATTACGAGTACCTCCATACGGTACCATATAACACCAAAAGTGTACAAAATCATACGAGTACCTCCATAAGGTGCAATACCACAACAAAACGGTACAACACCTTACGAGAATATCCATATGGTACGAAACCACACCAAAATGGTACAATACCATACCAGTAGATCCATACGGTACCATACCACAACAAAATGGTACAATACCATACGAAAAACTCCATACGGAACCAAACCACACCAAAACAGTACAATACCGTATGAGTACATTTAAACGGTACCAAACCACACCGAAACGGTACAATAACTAACAAGTACATCCATTCGGTTCCATACCACACCAAAACGGTACAATACCGTACGAGAACCTCCATACGGTACCGAACCACTCCAAAAAGGTACAATACCGTACGTGTATATTCATACGGTATCATACCACACCAAAACGGTACAATACCATACGAGTAAGTCGATACAGAACCATACCATACCAAAATAATAAAATACCGTACGAGTACATCCATATGGTACCAAACCACACCTAAATGGTATAATACCGTACTAGTACATCCATACGGTTCCACACCACAGCAAAACGGTACAATACCATACAAGAACCTCCATACGGTACCAAACCATACAAAAATGGTACAGTACCGTACGAGTAAATCCATAAGGTACCATACAAAAGCAAAACGGTTCAATAACCTTACGAGTACCTCCATACAAAATCATATCACACCAAAAAGGTACAATACCGTACGAGTAAGTCCATACGGACCCATACGATACAAAAATAGTACAATACCGTACGAGTACCTCCATACGGAACCATACTATTCCAAAACGGTACAATGCCATACGAGAACCTACATACGGTACAATGCCACAACAAAATGGTACAATACCGTACAAGTACGTCCATACGGTACCAAAATACACCAAAACGGTACAATACCGTACGAGTACATCCATACGATACCAAACGACACCAAAATGGTAAAATATCGTACAAGAACCTCCCTACGGTACCAAACCACACCAAAACGGTACAATAACGTACGAGTAAGTCGATACGGAACCATACCAAACAAAAATAGTAAAATACCGTTCGAGTACATCCATATGGTACCAAACCACACCAAAGCGGTACAATACCGTAGTAGTACATCTATACGTTACCATACCACGTCAAAATGGTACAATACCGTACGAGAACATCCATACGGTACCAAACCACACAAAAACGGTACAATACCATATGACAACCTCCATACGGTACCAAACCACACAAAAACGGTACAATACCATACGAGTACAACCATACGGTACCATACCACAACAAAACGTTACAATACCATACGAGAAACTCAAACGGAACCAAACCACACCAAAATGGTACAATACCGTATAAGTACATTTATACGGTACCAAACCACACCGAAACGGTACAATACCGTACGAATACATCCATCCAGTACCAGACCACACAAAAATGGTATAATACCATACGAGTTCATGCATACGATTCCATTCTACACGAAAACGGTACAATACCGTACGAGCACATCCATTCGGTACCGAACCACTCCAAAAAGGTACAATACCGTAGGAGTATATTCATACGGTATCATACCACACCAAAACGGTACAATACCGTACAAGTACATTCATACGGTACCAAAACACACCGAAATGGTACAATACCGTACGAGTACATCCATCCGGTACCATACCACACCAAAATGGTATAATACCGTACGAGTTCATGCATACGGTTCCATTCTACATGAAAATGGTACAATACCGTACGAGTACATCCATTCGGTACCAAACAACACCAATAGGGTACAATATCGTACTATAACCTCCATACGGCACCAAACCACACCAACACGGTAAACTACCGTACGAGTACATTCATACGGTATCATACCACACTAAAACGGTACAATACCGTACGAGTACATCCATACGGTACCATACCACAATAAAATGGTACAATACCATACGAAAAACTCCATACGGAACCAAACCACACCAAAACGGTACAATACCGTATGAGTACATTCAAACGGTACCAAACCACACCGAAACGGTACAATAACGTACAAGTACATCCATTCGGTTCCATACCACACCAAAATGGTACAATACCGTACGAGAACCTCCATACGGTACCGAACCACTCCAAAAAGGTACAATACCGTACGAGTATATTCATACGGTATCATAGCACATCAAAACGGTACAATACCGTACGAGTAAGTCGATACGGAACAATACCATACCAAAATAATAAAATACCGTACGAGTACATCCATATGGTACCAAACCACACCTAAACGGTACAATACCGTACTAGTACATCCATACGGTACCACACCACAGCAAAACGGTACAATACCGTACGAGAACCTCCGTACGGTACCAAACCAAACAAAAATGGTATAGTACCGTACGAGTAAATCCATAGGGTACCATACAAAAGCAAAACGGTTCAATAACCTTACGAGTACCTCCATACAAAACCATATCACACCAAAAAGGTATAATACCGTACGAATAAGTCCATACGGACCCATACGATACAAAAATAGTACAATACCGTACGAGTACCTCCATAAGAAACCATACTATTCCAAAACGGTTCAATGCCATACGAGTACCTACATACGGTATCATACCACAACAAAACGGTACAATACCGTAGAAGTACGTCCATACGGTACCAAAACACACCAAAACGTTACAATACCGTGCGAGTACATCCATACGATACCAAACGACACAAAAACGGTACAATATCGTACAAGAACCTCCCTACGGTACCAAATTACACCAAAACGGTACAATACCATATGAGTACATACATGCGGTATCATACCACACCAAAACGGTACAATAACGTACGAGTAAGTCGATACGGAACCATACCAAACCAAAATAGTATAATACCGTACGAGTACATCCATTTAGTACCAAACCACACCAAAGCGGTACAATATCGTACTAGTACATCTATACGGTACCATACCACGTCAAAATGGTATAATACCGTACGAGTTCATGCATATGGTTCCATTCTACACGAAAACGGTACAATACCGTACGAGTACATCCATTCGGTACCGAACCACTCCAAAAAGGTACAATACCGTACGAGTACATTCATACGGTACCATACCACACCAAAACGGTACAATACCGTACGAGTAAGTCGATACAGAACCATACCATACCAAAATAATAAAATACCGTACGAGTACATCCATATGGTACCAAACCACACCTAAACGGTACAATACCGTACTAGTACATCCATACGGTACCACACCACAGCAAAACGGTACAATACCGTACGAGAACCTCCGTACGGTACCAAACCAAACAAAAATGGTATAGTACCGTATGAGTAAATCCATAGGGTACCATACAAAAGCAAAACGGTTCAATAACCTTACGAGTACCTCAATAGAAAACCATATCACACCAAAAAGGTACAATACCGTACGAGTAAGTCCATACGGACCCATACGATACAAAAATAGTACAATACCATACGAGTACCTCCATAAGGAACCATACTATTCAGAAACGGTACAATGCCATACGAGTACCTACATACGGTACCATACCACAACAAAACGGTACAATACCGTATAAGTACGTCCATACGGTACCAAAACACACCAAAACGATACAATACCGTACGAGTACATCCATACGATACCAAACGATACCAAAACGGTACAATATCGTACAAGAACCTCCCTACGGTACCAAACCACACCAAAATGGTACAATACCATATAAGTACATTCATGCGGTTTCATACCACACCAAAACGGTACAATAACATACGAGTAAGTCGATACGGAACCATACAAAACCAAAATAGTGCAATACCGTACGAGTACATCCATATGGTACCAAACCACACCAAAGCGGTACAATACCGTACTAGTACATCTATACGGCACCATACCACGTCAAAATGGTACAATACCGTACGAGAACATCCATACGGTACCAAACCACACCAAAACGGTACAATATCATATGACAACCTCCATACGGTACCAAACCACACAAAAACGCTACAATTCCATACAAGTACAACCATACGGTACCATACCACAACAAAACGGTATAATACCATACAAGAAACTCCATACGGAACCAAACCACACCAAAACGGTACAATACCGTACAAGTACATTCATACGGTACCAAACCACACCGAAACGGTACAATACCGTACGAGTACATCCATCCGGTACCATACCACACCAAAATGGTTTAATACCGTACGAGTTCATGCATACGGTTCCATTCTACACGAAAACGGTACAATACCGTACGAGTACATCCATTCGGTACCAAACAACACCAAAAGGGTACAATACTGTACTATAACCTCCATACGGTACCAAACCACACCAACACGGTACACTACCGTACGAGTACATTCATACGGTATCATACCACACTAAAACCGTACAATACCGTACCAGTACGTCGATACGGAACAATACCATACCAAAATAATACAAGACTGTACGAGTACGTCCGTATGGTACCAAACCACATCAAAATGGTACATTACTATTCTAGTACATCCATTCGGTACCATACCACGTCAAAATGGTACAATACCTCACGAGAATCTCCATACGGTACCAAACCATACAAAAATGGTACAATACCGTACGAGTAAATCCATAAGGAACCATACAACAGCAAAACGGTACAATAGACTTACGAGTACCTCCATACGAAACCATATCACACAAAAATGGTACAATACCTTACGAGTAAGTCCATATGGACCCATACCATTCCAAAATAGTAGAATACCGTACGAATACCTTCATACGGAACCATACCATACCAAAATGGTACAATACCATACAAGTACCTACATACGGTACGATAACTCAACAAAACGGTACAACACCGTACAAGTACATCCATACGGTACCAAACCACATCCAAACGGTAGAATACCATACGAGTCCATCCATACGGTACCAAACCAGACCATAACGGTACAATATTGTACAAGAACCTCCATACGGAACCAAACCACACCAAAACGGTACAATACCGTATGAGTACAATACCGTACGAGTACATCCATAGGGTGGTACCATACGACACCAAAATGGTACAAAACCTTACGAGTACCTCCATACGGAACCATATCACACCAAAATGGCACAGTACCGTACGAGTTAGTCCATACGGACCCATACCATACCAAAATAGTACAATACCGTACGAGTACATCCATATGGCACCAAATCACACCAAAACGGTACAATACCGTACTACTACATCCATACGGTACCATACCACGTTAAAACGGTGCAATACCATACGAGTACATGGATACGGTTCCATTCCACACCAAAACGGTACAATACCGTACGAGTACATCCATACGGTACAAAACCACACAAAAATGATACAATAACTTACGAGAATCACAAAACGGTACAAAATCATACAAAAATGGTACAATACTGTACGAGTACATCCATAGGTTACCATACAACAGTAAAACGGTACAATAACATTACGAGTACCTCCATACGAAACCATATCACACCAAATTGGTACAATACCGTACGAGTAAGTCCATACGGACCCTTACCATAAAAAAATAGTACAATACCATACGAATACCTCCATATGGAACCATACCACACAAAAACGGTACAATACCATACGAGTACCTACATACGGTACCATACCACAAAAAAATGGTACAATACTGTACAAGTACATCGATACGGTACCAAACCACACCCAAACGGTACAATACCGTACGAGTCCATCCCTACGGTACCAAACCACACCAAAACGGTACAATATCGTACAAGAACCTGCATACGGTACCAAAGCACACCAAAACAGAACAATACCGTACGAGTACACCCATAGGGTACCATACAATAGCAAAACGGTACAATAACCTTACGAGTACCCCCATACGAAACCATATCACACCAAAATGGTAAAATACCGCACAGTAAGTCCATACGGACCCATACCGTACAAAAATAGTACAATACCGTACGAGTATCTCCATACGGAACCATACCACAGCAAAACCGTACAATACCATACGAGTACCTCCATACGGTACCATACCGCAACAAAATGGTAAACTACCGTACAAGTACATCCATATGGTACCTAACCACACCCAAACGATACAATACCGTACGAGTACATCCATACGGTACCAAACAACACCAAAACGGTACAATATCGTACAAGAACCTACATACGGTACCAAAGCACACCAAAACAGAACAATACCGTACGAGTACACCCATAGGGTACCATACAATAGCAAAACGGTACAATAACCTTACGAGTACCTCCATACGAAACCATATCACACCAAAATGGTAAAATACCGCACAGTAAGTCCATACGGACCCATACCGTACAAAAATAGTACAATACCGTACGAGTATCTCCATACGGAACCATACCACAGCAAAACCGTACAATACCATACGAGTATCTCCATACGGTCCCATACCACAACAAAATGGTAAACTACCGTACAAGCACATCCATATGGTACCAAACCACACCCAAACGGTATAATACCGTACGAGTACATCCATACGGTACCAAACCACACCAAAACGGTACAATATTGTACCAGAACCTCCATACGGTACCAAACCACACCAAAACGGTACAATACCGTATGAGTACATTCATGCGGTATCATACCACACCAATACGGTATAATACCGTACGAAAAAGTCGATACGGAACCATACCATACCAAAATAGTACAATACCGTACATGAACCTCCATACGGTACCAAACCAAACAAAAATGGTATAATACCGTATGAGTACATCCATAGGGTACCATACAACACCAAAACGGTACAATAACTTTACGAGTACCTCCATACGGAACCATACCACACCAAAACGGTACAATACCATACGAGTACCTCCATAAGGTACAATACCGTACGAGTACATCCATACGGTATCAAACCACACCAAAAAGGTACAATACCGTACGAGAACCTCCATACGGTTCCAAACCACACCAAAATTGTACAATACCGTACGAGTAAGTCGATACGGAACCATACCGTACCAAAATAATTCAATACCATAGGAGTACATCCAAATGGTACCAAACGACACCAAAACGGTACAATACCGTACTAGTACATCCATACGGCACCATACCACATCAAAACGGTACAATACCGTATGAGAATCTCGAAACGGTACCAAACCATACAAAAATGGTACAATACCGTACGAGTACATCCATAGGGTACCATACAACAGCAAAACGGTACAATAACCTTACGAGTACCTCCATACGAAACCATATCACACCAAAATGGTATAATACCGTACAAGTAAGTCCATACGGACCCATACCGTAAAAAAATAGTACAATACCGTACGAGTATCTCCATACGGAACCATACCACACCAAAAAGGTGCAATACCATACGAGTACCTCCATACGGTACCATACCACAACAAAATGGTAAAATACAATATAAGTACATCCATATGGTACCAAACCACACCCAAACGGTACAATACCGTACGAGTACATCCATACGGTACCAAACCACACCAAAACGGTACAATATCATACAAGAACCTCCATACGGTACCAAACAACATCAAAATGGTACAATACCGTACGAGAACATTCATGCGGTATTCTACCACACCAATACGGTACAATACCGTATGAGTAAGTCGATACGGAACCATAGCATACCAAATTAGTACAATACCGTACATGAACCTCCATACAGTACTAAACCACACAAAAATGGTATAATACCGTACGAGTACATCCATAGGGTACCATACAACACCAAAACGGTACAATAACCTTACGCGTACCTCCATACGGAACCATACCACACCAAAACGGTACGATACCATACGAGTACCTCCATAAGGTACAATACCACGACAAAATGGTACAATACCGTACGAGTACATCCATACGGTACCAAACCACACCAAAACGGTACAATACCTTACGAGAACCTCCATACGGTACTAAACCACATAGAAATGGTACAATACCATACGAGTACAACCATACGATACCATAGCACAACAAAATGGTACAATACCATACGAGAAACTCCATACGAAACCAAACCACACAAAAACGGTACAATACCGTACGAGAACCTCCATACGGTACCAAACCACACCAAAACGGTACAATACCGTACGAGTACATTCATACGGAATCATACAACATTAAAACGGTAGAATACGGTACGAGAAAGTCGATACGGAACAATACCATACCAAAATAATACAATACTGTACGAGTACGTCCATATCGTACCAAACCACACAAAAACAGTACATTACCGTTCTAGAACTTCCATACGGTACCATACCACGTGTAAATGGTGCAATACCATACGAGAACCGCCAAACGGTACCAAACCATACAAAAATTGTATAATACCGTACGAGTACATCCATAAGGTACCATACAACAGCAAAACGATACAATAACCTTACGAGTAAATCCATACGAAACCATATCACACCAAAATTGTACAATACCGTCCGAGTAAGTCCATACGCACCCATAGCATAAAAAAATAGTACAATACCGTACGAGTACCTCCAAACCGAACCATACCACACCAAAACGGTACAGTACCATACGGGTACCTACATATTGTACCCTACCACAACAAAACGGTACAATACCGTACAAGTATATATCCATACGGTACCAAACCACACCCAAAAAGAACAATACCGTATGAGTACATCCATACGGTACCAAAGCACACCAAAACGGTACAATATTGTACAAGATCCTCCATACGGTACCAAACCACCCCAAAACGGTACAATACCATACGAGTACATTCATGTGGTTTCATACCACACTAAAATAGTACAATACCGTACGAGTAAGTCGATACGGAACCATACCATACTAAAATAGTACAATACCAAACGAGTACATTCATATGGTACCAAACCATACCAAAACGGTACAATACCGTATTAGTACATCCATGCGGTACCAAACCACACCAAAACGGTACAATATCGTACAAGAACCTCCATACGGTACCAAACCACACCAAAACGGTACAATACCGTACGAGTACATTCATGCGGTAACATACCACACCAAAACGGTACAATACCGTACAAGTAAGTCGATACGGAACCATACCATACCAAAATAGTACAATACCGTAGATGAACCTCCATATGGTACCAAACCACACAAAAATGGTATAATACCGAACGAGTACATCCAAAGGGTACCATACAACACCAAAACGGTACAATAACCTTACGAGTACCTCCATACGGAACCATACCACACCAAAACGGTAGAATACAATACGAGTACCTCCATAATGTACAATACCCCAACAAAACGGTACAAGACCGTAAGAATACATCCATACGGTACAAAACCACACCAAAATGGTACAATACCTTACGAGAACCTCCATACGGTACCAAACCACACCAAAACGGTACAATACCATACGAGTACATCCATACGGTACCATACCACAATAAAACGGAACAATACCGTACGAAAAACTCCATACGGAACCGAACAACACCAAAACGGTACAATACCGTACGAGTACATTCAAACGGTACCAAACCACACCAAAACGGTACAATACCGTATAGGTAAATCCATCCGGTAAAATACCACACCAAAACGGTACAATATGACACCAAAACGGTACAATACCGTATAAGTACATGCATACGGTTCCATTCCACACCAAAACGGTACAATACCGTACGAGTACATCCATATAGTACCAAACCTCACCAAAACGGTACAATACCGTACAAGAACCTCCATACGGTACCGAACCACTCTAAAACGGTACAATACCGTACGAGTACATACATATGGTATCATATCACACCAAAACGGAACAATACCTTACGGGTAAGTCGATACGGAGCATACCATACCAAAATAGTACAATACCGTACAAGAACTTCCATACGGTACCAAACCACACAAAAATGGAATAATACCGTACGAGTATATCCATAGGGTACCATACAACACCAAAACGGTACAATAACATTACGAGTACCTTCATACAGAACCATAAAATACCAAAGTGGTACAATACCATACGAGTAAGTCCATACGGACCCATACCATGCCAAAACGGTACAATACCATACGAGTACCACTATAAGGTACAATACCACAACAAAATGGTACAATACCGTACGAGTATATCCATACGGTACCAAACCACGCCAAAACGGTACAATACCTGACGAGAACCTCCATACAGTACTAAACCACACCAAAATGGTACAATACCGTACGAGTACAATCATACGCTATCATACCACACCAAAATGGTACAATATATCGTACGAGTACATCCATATGGTACCAAACCACCCCAAAACGGTACAATACCGTACTAATACATCCATACGGTACCATACCACGTGAAAACGGTACAATATCGTACGAGAACCTCCATACGGTACCAAACCAAACAAAAATGGTCCAATACCGTACGAGCACATGCATAGGGTACCATAGAACAGCAAAAATTGTACAATAACCTTACGAGTAAATCCATACGAAACCACATCACACCAAAATTGTACAATACCGTACGAGTAAGTCCATACGGACCCATACCATACAAAAATAGTACAATACCATACGAGTACCTCCATACGGTACCATACCACAGCAAATAGGTACAATACCGTACGAGGAAGTCCATTCGGTACCATACCACACCAAAATGGTACAATACCGTACGAGTACATCCATACGGTACCAAACCACACCAAAATGGTAGAATACCGTACCAGTACCTCCATACAGTAACAAACCACACCAAAACGGTACAATACCGTACGAATACGTCCATTCGGTACCATACCACACCAAAACAGCACAATACCGTACGATTACCTTCATTCGGTACCAAACCGCACCAAAATGGTGCAATACCGTATGAGAACCTCCATACGATTCCAAAACAACACCAAAACGGTACAATACCGTACCAGTAGATCCATACGGTACCAAACCACAACAAAATGGTAAAATACCGTACGAGGAAGTCCATAGGGAACTATACCACACCAAAATAGTACAATACCGTACGAGTACGTCCATACGGTACCATACCACACAAAAACGGTACGTACAATACCATACGAGTACATCCATTTGGAACCAAACCACACCGAAACGGTACAATACCGTACCAGTACCTCCATACGGTACCAAACCACACCAAAACGGTACAATACTAAACGAGTACTTCTATATGGTACCATACCACATAAAAACGGTAAAATACCGAAAGAGTACATCCATACGGTTGCAAACTAAACCAAAACGGTACAATACCGTACGAGTACAACCATACGGTACCAAACTATACCAAAACGGTACAATAACGTACGCGTACGTTGATACGGAACCATACCATACCAAAACGGTACAATACCTTACGAGTACCTCCATACGGTACCAAACCACACAAAACGGTACAATACGGTACGAGTACATCCATAAGGTTCCAAACAAACCAAAATGGTACAATATCGTACGAGTACATCCATACGGTAATATACCACACAAAAACGGTGCAATACCATACGAGTACCTCCATACGGTTCCAAAACAACACCAAAACAGTCCAATACCATACTAGTAGATCCATACGGTACGAAACTACACTAAAACGGTACAATATCGTACGAATACGTCGATACGGAACCATACCAGGCGAAAACGGTACAATACCTTACGAGAACCTCCATACGGTACCAAACCACACCAAAACGGTACAATACAATACTAATAGATCCGTACGGTACCAAACCACAGCAAAATGGTACAATACCGTACGATTACGTCGATAAGGAACCATACCATACCAAAATGGTACAATACATTACGAGTACCTCCGTACGGTACCAAACCACACCAAAAAGGTGGAATACGGTACGAGTACATCCATACGGTTCCAAACACACCAAAACGGTATAATACCGTACGAGTGCATCCATACTGTACCATACCACACCAAAAGTGTGCAATACCCTACGAGTACCTCCATACGGTTCCAAAACAACACTAAAATGGTACAATAGCATACTAGCAGATCCATACGGTACGAATCCACAGCAAAACGGTACAATACCGTACGAGGAAGTCCATAGGGAACTATATACCAAACCAAAATGGTACAATAACGTACGAGTACGTCCATACGGTACCATTCTACATCAAAATGGTACAATACCGTACGAGTGCATCCATATGGTACCAAACCACACCAAAACAGTGCAATACCGTACCAGTACCTCCATACGGTACCAAAGCACACCAAAACGGTATAATACTGTACGAGTACGTCCATACAGTACCATACCACAGCAAAACGGTACAATACCGTACGAGGAAGTCCGTAGGGAACTATACCACACATAAATGGTACAATCCCCTACGAGTACGTCTATACAGTACCATACCACACCAAAATGGTACAATACCGTACAAATACATCCGTACGGTACCAAACCACATCAAACCGGTACAATACCGTAGCAGTACCTCCATACGGTACTAAACCACACCAAAACGGTACAATACCGTACAAGTACGTCCATTCGGTACCATACGACACCAAAACGGTACAATACTGTACGACTACATACATACGGTACAAAACCACACCAAAACGGTACAATACCGTACGAGTACATCAATACGGTACAACACAACACCAAAACGGTTCAATACCATACGAGTACCTCCATATGGTACCAAACAACACCAAAACGGTACAATACAATACTAATAGATCCATACGGTACCAAAACACAGCAAAACAATACAATACCGTACGAGGAAGTCCATAGGGAACTATATCACACCAAAATGGTACAATACTGTACGAGTACGTCCATACGGTACCATACCACATAAAAATGTTACAATACCGTACGAGTACATCCATACGGTACCAAACCACACACAAACGGTACAATACCCTACTAGTACCTCCATACGGTACCAAACCACACCAAAATGGTGCAATACCGAAGGAGTACCTCCATACGATACCAAACAACAGCAAAATCGTACAATACCGTACGAGTTAGTCCATAGGGAACTATATCAAACCAAAATGGTACAATACCGTACGAGTACGTCCATACGGTACCATACCACAGCAAAACGGTACAATACCGTACGAATACATATATACGGTACCAACCACACCAAAACGGTACAATACCGTACGAGTACATACGTACAGACCAAACCACACCAAAACGGAACAATACCATACCAGTACCTCCATACGGTACCAAACCATACCAAAACGGAAGAATACCGTACGAGAACTTCCATTCGGTACCAAACCACACCAAAACGGTACAATACCGTACGAGTACGTCCATTCGGAACCATACCACAACAAAATGGTACAATACCGTACGAGTACATCCATACGGTACCAAACAACACCAAAACGGTACAATACCATACTAGTAGATCCATATGGTACCAAACAACAGCAAAACGCTGCAATACCGTCCGAGTACGTCCATTCGGTACCATACCACACCAAAACGGTACAATACCGTACGAGTACATACATACGGAACCAAACCACACCAAAACGGTTCAATACTGTACGAGTACATCCATACGGTACCAAACAACACCAAAACGGTACAATACCATACTAGTAGATCCATACGGTACCAAACGACAGCAAAATGGTGCAATACCGTCCGAGTACGTCCATTCGGTACCATACCACACCAAAACGGTACAATACCGTACGAGTACTTCGTTACGGTACCAAACCATACCAAAACGGTGAAATACCGTACGAGTACATCCATACGGTACCAAACCACACCAAAACGGTGCAATACCGTACGAGTACTTCGTTACGGTACCAAACCACACCAAAACGGTACAATACCGTATGACTACTTCGTTACGGTACCAAACCATACAAAAACGGTGCATTACCGTACGAGTACTTCGTTACGGTACCAAACCACACAAAAACGGTGCAGAAACCGTACGAGTACATCCATACGGTACCAAACCACACCAAAACGGTGCAATACCGTACAAGTACATCCATACGTTTCCAAACCACACGAAAACGGTGCAATACCGTACGAGTACTTCGTTACGGTACCAAACCACACCAAAACGGTACAATACCGTACGAGTACTTCGTTACGGTACCAAACCAAACCAAAATGGTGCAATAACGTACGAGTACTTCGTTACGGTACCAAACCACACCAAAACGGCGCAGACACCGTACGAGTACATCCATACGGTACCAAACCACACCAAAATGGTGCAATACCGTACGAGTACTTCGTTACGGTACCAAACCACACCAAAACGGTACAATACCGTACGAGTACTTCGTTACGGCACAAAACCACACCAAAACGGTGCAATACCGTACGAGAACATCCATACGGTACCAAACCACACCAAAACGGTGCAATACCGTACGAGAACATCCATACGGTACCAAACCACACCAAAACGGTACAATACCGTACGAGTAGTTCGTTACGGTACCAAACCACACAAAACGGTGCAATACCGTACGAGTACATCAATACGGTACCAAACCACACCAAAACGGTGCAATACAGTACAAGTACTTCGTTACGGTACCAAACCACACCAAAACAGTACAATATCGTACGAGTACTTCGTTACGGTACCAAACCACACCAAAACGGTACAATACCGTACGAGTACTTTGTTACTGTACCAAACCACACCAAAACGGTGCAATACCGTACGAGTACTTCGTTACGGTACCAAACCACACAAAAACGGTGCAGAAACCGTACGAGTACATCCATACGGTACCAAACCACACCAAAACGGTGCAATACCGTACAAGTACATCCATACGTTTCCAAACCACACGAAAACGGTGCAATACCGTACGAGTACTTCGTTACGGTACCAAACCACACCAAAACGGTACAATACCGTACGAGTACTTCGTTACGGTACCAAACCAAACCAAAATGGTGCAATACCGTACGAGTACTTCGTTACGGTACCAAACCACACCAAAACGGCGCAGAAACCGTACGAGTACATCCATACGGTACCAAACCACACCAAAATGGTGCAATACCGTACGAGTACTTCGTTACGGTACCAAACCGCACCAAAACGGTACAATACCGTATGAGTACTTTGTTACGGTACCAAACCAAACCAAAACGGTGCAATACCGTACGAGTACATCCATACGGTACAAAACCACACCAAAACGGTGCAATACCGTACGAGTACTTCGTTACGGTACCACACCACACCAAAACGGTACAATACCGTACGAGTACTTTGTTACTGTACCAAACCACACCAAAACGGTGCAATACCGTACGAGTACTTCGTTACGGTACCAAACCACACAAAAACGGTGCAGAAACCGTACGAGTACATCCATACGGTACCAAACCACACCAAAACGGTGCAATACCGTACAAGTACATCCATACGTTTCCAAACCACACGAAAACGGTGCAATACCGTACGAGTACTTCGTTACGGTACCAAACCACACCAAAACGGTACAATACCGTACGAGTACTTCGTTACGGTACCAAACCAAACCAAAATGGTGCAATAACGTACGAGTACTTCGTTACGGTACCAAACCACACCAAAACGGCGCAGACACCGTACGAGTACATCCATACGGTACCAAACCACACCAAAATGGTGCAATACCGTACGAGTACTTCGTTACGGTACCAAACCACACCAAAACGGTACAATACCGTACGAGTACTTCGTTACGGCACAAAACCACACCAAAACGGTGCAATACCGTACGAGAACATCCATACGGTACCAAACCACACCAAAACGGTGCAATACCGTACGAGAACATCCATACGGTACCAAACCACACCAAAACTGTACAATACCGTACGAGTAGTTCGTTACGGTACCAAACCACACAAAACGGTGCAATACCGTACGAGTACATCAATACGGTACCAAACCACACCAAAACAGTACAATATCGTACGAGTACTTCGTTACGGTACCAAACCACACCAAAACGGTACAATACCGTACGAGTACATCCATACGGTACCAAACCACATCAAAACGGTGCAATACCGTACGAGTACTTCGTTACGGTACTAAACCACACCAAAACGGTACAATACCGTACGAGTACTTCGTTACGGTACCAAACCAAACCAAAACGGTGCAATACCGTACGAGTACATCCATACGGTACCAAACCACACAAAACGGTGCAATACCGTGCGATTACATCCATACGGTACCAAACCACACCAAAACTGTTCAATACTGTACGAGTACTTCGTTACGGTACCAAACCACCCCAAAACGGAACCATACCGTACCAGTTCTTTGTTACGGTACTAAACCACACCAAAACGGTACAATACCGTACGAGTACATCCATACGGTACCAAACCACCCCAAAACGGTGCAATACAGTACGAGTACATCCATATGGTACCAAACCACACTAAAACGGTACAATACCATACGAGTACTTCCTTACGGTACCAAACCACACCATAACGGTGCCATTTCGAACCAATACATCCATACGGTACCAAACCACACCAAAACGGTGCAATACCGTACGAGTACATCCATACGGGACCGAACCACACCAGAACGTTGCAAAACCGTACGAGTACATCCATACGGTACCAAACCACACCAAAATGGTGCAATACCGTACGAGTACATCCATACGGTACCAAAGCACACCAAAACGGTGCAATACCGTACCAGTACTTCGTTACGGTACGAAACGACACCAAAACGGTACAATACCGTACGAGTTCTTCGTTACGGTACCAAACCACACCAAAATGGTGTAATACCGTACGAGTACATCCATACGGTGCCAAACCACAGGAAAACGGTGCAATACCGTACGAGTACTTCTTTACGGTACCAAACCACACCAAAACGGTACAATACCGTATGACTACTTCGTTACGGTACCAAACCACACAAAAACGGTGCAATACCGTACGAGTACTTCGTTACGGTACAGAACCACACCAAAATGGTGCAATACCGTACGACAACATCCATACGGTACCAAACCACACCCAAACGGTACAATACCGTACGAGTACTTCGTTACGGTACCAAACCACACAAAAACGGTGCAATACCGTACGTGTACATCCATAAGGTACCAAACCACACCAAAACGGTGCAACACCGTACGAGTACAAACATAGGGTTCCAAACCACACCAAAACGGTGCAATAGCGTACGAGTACTTCGTTACGGTACCAAACCACACCAAAACGGAACAATACCGTACTAGTACTTCGTTACGGTACCAAACCACACCAAAACAATACAATACCGTACGAGTACTTCGTTACGGTACCAAACCTCACGAAAACGGTGCAATACCGTACGAGTACATCCATACGGTACTAAACCACACCAAAACGGTGCAATACCGTACGAGTACATCCATACGGTACCAAACCACACCAAAACGGTGCAATACCGTACGAGTACATCCATACGGTACCAAACCACACCAAAACGGTGCAATACCGTACGAGTACATCCATACGGTACTAAAGCACCCCAAAACGGTGCAACACCGTACCAGTACTTCGTTACGGTACGAAACCACACCAAAATGGTACAATACCGTACGAGTACTTCGTTACGGTACCAAACCACACCAAAATGGTGCAATACCGTACGAGTACATCCATACGGTACCAAACCACAGGAAAACGGTGCAATACCGTACGAGTACTTCGTTAAGGTACCAAACCACACCAAAACGGTACAATACTGTATGACTACTTCGTTACGGTACCAAACCACACAAAAACGGTGCAATACCGTACGAGTACTTCGTTACGGTACCAAACCACACCAAAATGGTGCAATACCGTACGAGAACATCCATACGGTACCAAACCACACGAAAACGGTACAATACCGTACGAGTCATTCGTTACAGTACCAAACCAAACAAAAACAGTGCAATACCGTACGTGTACATCCATAAGGTACCAAACCACACCAAAACGGTGCAACACCGTACGAGTACATACATACGGTACCAAACCACACCAAAACGGTGCAATACTGTACGAGTACTTCGTGACGTTACCAAACCACACCAAAACGGAACAGTACCGTACTAGTACTTCGTTACGGTACCAAACAACACCAAAACAATACAATACCGTACGAGTACTTCGTTACGGTACCAAACCTCACGAAAACGGTGCAATACCATGCGAGTAAATCAATACGGTACCAAACCACACCAAAACGGTGCAATACCGTACGAGTACATCCATACGGTACCAAACCACACCAAAATGGTGCAATACCGTACGAGTACTTCGTTACGGTACCAAACCACACCAAAACGGTACAATACCGTACGAGTACTTCGTTACGGTACCATACCACACCACACCAAAACGGTGAAATACCGTACGAGTACTTCGTTACGGCACCAAAGCACACCAAAACGGTGCAGAAACCGTACGAGTACATCCATACGGTACCAAACCACACCAAAACGGTGCAATACCGTACGAGTACATCCATACGTATCCAAACCACACCAAAACGGTGCAATACCATACGAGTACTTCGTTACGGAACCAAACCACACCAAAATGGTACAATACCGTATGAGTACTTCGTTACGGTACCAAACCACACCAAAAGGGTGCAATACCGTATGAGTACATCTATAGGGTACCAAACCACACCAAAACGGTGCAATACCGTACGAGTACTTCGTTACGGTACCACACCACACCAAAACGATACAATACCGTACGAGTACTTCGTTACGGTACCAAACCACACCAAAACGGTGCAATACCGTATGAGTACTTCGTTACGGCACCAAACCACACCAAAACGTTGCAGAAACCGTACGAGTACATCCATACGGTACCAAACCACACCAAAACGGTGCGATACCGTACGAGTACATCCATACCTTTCCAAACCACACCAAAACGGTGCAATACCGTACGAGTACATCGTTACGGTACCAAACCACACCAAAACTGTGCAATACCGTGCGAGTACATCCATACCGTACCAAACCGCACCAAAACGGTGCAACACCGTACGAGTACATACATACGGTACCAAACCACACCAAAACGGTGAAATACCGTGCGAGTACATCCATACGGTACCAAACCACACCAAAACTGTGCAATACCGTAAGAGTACTTCGTTACGGTACCAAACAACCCTAAAACGGAACAATACCGTACCAGTACTTTGTTACGGTACCAAACCACACCAAAACGGTACAATACCGTACGAGTACATCCATACGGTACCAAACCACCCCAAAACGGTGCAATACCGTACCAGTACATCCATACGGTAC
Organism: Rhododendron vialii; assembly: GCF_030253575.1. Classification (NCBI taxonomy): domain Eukaryota; kingdom Viridiplantae; phylum Streptophyta; class Magnoliopsida; order Ericales; family Ericaceae; genus Rhododendron; species Rhododendron vialii. The sequence continues at coordinate 23,606,852 of NC_080561.1, read as the reverse complement.
CAAACCACACCAAAGCGGTACAATACCATACGAGTACTTCCTTACGGTACCAAACCACACCATAACGGTGCCATATCGTACGAATACATCCATACGGTACCAAACCACACCAAAACGGTGCAATACCGTGCGAGTACATCCATACGGTACCAAAGCACACCAAAACGGTGCAATACCGTACCAGTACTTCGTTACGGTACGAAACCACACCAAAACGGTACAATACCGTACGAGTACTTCGTTACGGTACCAAACCACACTAAAATGGTGCAATACCGTACGAGTACATCCATACGGTACCAAACCACACCAAAACGGTGCAATACCGTACGAGTACTTCGTTACGGTACCAAACCACACCAAAATGGTGCAATACCGTACGAGTACTTCGTTACGGTACCAAACCACACAAAAACGGTGCAATACCGTACGAGTACTTCGTTACCGTACCAAACCACACCAAAATGGTGCAATACCGTACGAGAACATCCATACGGTGCCAAACTACACCAAAACGGTACAATACCGTACGAGTACTTCGTTACGGAACCAAACCACACCAACACGGTGCAATACCGTACGAGTACATCCATATGGTACCAAACCACACCAAAACGGTGGAACACCGTACGAGTACATACATACGGTACCAAACCACACCAAAACGGTGCAATACCATACGAATACATCCATACGGTACCAAACCACACCAAAACGGTGCCATATCGTACGAATACATTCATACGGTACCAAACCACACCAAAACGGTGCAATACCGTACGAGTACATCCATACGGCACCAAACCACACAAGAACGTTGCAAAACCGTACGAGTACATCCATACGGTACCAAACAACACCAAAATGGTGCAATACCGTACGAGGACATCCATACGATACCAAACCACACCAAAACGGTGCAATACCGTACGAGAACTTCCATACGGTACGAAACCACACCAAAATGTTACAATACCGTACGAGTACTTCGTTACGGTACCAAACCACACCAAAACGGGACAATACCGTACGAGAACTTCGTTACAGTACCAAACCTCACCAAAACGGTGCATTACCATGCGAGTACATCCATACGGTACCAAACCACACAAAAACGGTGCATTTGCGTAGGAGTACATCCATATGGTACCAAACTACACCAAAACGGTGCAATACCGTACGAGTACATCCATACGGTACCAAACCACACCAAAACGGTGCAATACCGTACGAGTACTTCGTTACGGTACCAAACCATACCAAAACGGTACAATACCGTATGAGTACTTCGTTACGGTACCAAACCACACCAAAACGGTGCAATACCGTACGAGAACATCCATACGGTACCAAACCACACCAAAACGGTGCAATACCGTACGAGAACTTCCATACGGTACCAAACCACACCAAAATTGTACAATACCGTACGAGTACTTCGTGACGGTACCAAACCACACTAAAACTGTACAATACCGTAGGAGAACTTCGTTACGGAACCAAACCACACCAAAATGGTACAATACCGTACGAGTACATCCATACGGTACCCAACCACACCAAAATGTTACAATACCGTACGAGTACTTCGTTACGGTACCAAACCACACCAAAACGGGACAATACCGTACGAGAACTTCGTTACGGTACCAAACCTCACCAAAACGGTGCAATACCATGCGAGTAGATCCATACGGTACCAAACCACACAAAAACGGTGCATTTGCGTAGGAGTACATCCATACGGTACCAAACAACACCAAAACGGTGCAATACCGTACGAGTACATCCATACGATACCAAACCACCCCAAAACGGTGCAATACCGTACGAGTACATCCATAGGTTACCAAACCACACAAAAATGGTGCAATACCGTACGAGTACATCCGTACGGTACCAAACCACACCAAAACGGTGCTATACCGTGCGAGTACATCCATACGGTACCAAACCACACCAAAATGTTACAATACCGTACGAGTACTTCGTTACGGTACCAAACCACACCAAAACGGGACAATACCGTACGAGAACTTCGTTACGGTACCAAACCATACCAAAACGGAACAATACCGTACGAGTACTTCATTACGGTACCAAACCACAGCAAAACAGTACAATACCGTATGAGTACTTCGTTACGGTGCCTAACCACAGCAAAAGGGTGCAAAACCGTACGAGAACATCCATACAGTACCAAACCACACAAAAACGGTGCAATACCGTACGAGTACATCCATACGGTACCAAACCACACCAAAACGGTGCAATACCGTACGAGTACTTCGTTACGGTACCAAACCAAACCAAAACGGTACAATACCGTACGAGTACTTCGTTACGGTACCAAACCACACCAAAATGGTGCAATACCGTACGAGTACATCCATACGGAACCAAACCAGACGAAAACGGTGCAATACCGTACGAGTACTTCGTTACGGCACCAAACCACACCAGAACGGTGCAAAACCGTACGAGTACATCCATACGGTACCAAGCCACACCAAAACGGTGCAATACCGTACGAGAACTTCGTTACGGAACCAAACCACACCAAAATGGTACAATACCGTACGAGTACTTCGTTACGGTACCAAACCACACCAAAACGGTGCAATACCTTACGAGAACATCCATATGGTCCCAAACCACACCAAAACGGTGCAATACCGTACGAGAACATCCATACGGTTCCAAACCACACCAAAACGTTACAATACCGTACGAGTACTTCGTTACGGTACCAAACCACACCAAAACGGGACAATACCGTACGAGAACTTCGTTACGGTACCAAACCTCACCAAAACGGTGCAATACCGTGCGAGTACATCCATACGGTACCAAACCACACAAAAACGGTGCATTAGCGTAGGAGTACATCCATACGGTACCAAACCACACCAAAACGGTCCAATACCGTACGAGTACATCCATACGGTACCAAACCACACCAAAACGGTGCAATACCGTACGAGTACTTCGTTACGGTACCAAACCACACCAAAATGGTACAACACCGTACGAGTACTTCGTTACAGTACCAAACCACACCAAAAGGGTGCAATACCGTACGAGAACATCCATACGGTACCAAACCACACCTAAACGGTACAATACCGTACGAGTACTTCGTTACGGTACCAAACCACACCAAAACGGTGCAATACCGTACGAGTACATCCATACGGTACCAAACCACACCAAAACGGTGCAATACCGTACGAGTACTTCGTTACGGTACCAAACGACACAAAAACGGTACAATACCATACGAGTACTTCGTTACGGTACCAAACCACACCAAAACGGTGAAATACCGTACGAGAACATCCATACGGTACCAAACCACACCAAAACGGTGCAATACCGTACGAGTACTTCGTTACGGTACCAAACCTCACCAAAACGGTGCAATACCGTGCGAGTACATCAATACGGTACCAAACCACACCAAAACGGTAAAATAGCGTAGGAGTACATCCATACGGTACATAACCACACCAAAACGGTGCAATACCGTACGAGTAAATCCATACGGTACCAAACAACATCAAAACGGTGCAATACCGTACGAGTACTTCGTTACGGCACCAAACCACACCAAAACGGTACAATGCCGTACGGGAACATCCATACGGTACCAAACCACACCAAAATGGTGCAACACCGTACGAGTACATACATACGGTACCAAACCACACCAAAACGGTGCAATACCGTACGAGTACTTCGTTACGGTACCAAACCTGTAACGCCCCGAATTTTGGGTACGTTAAGAAGACAATTTATTGAATAAAACAGTAACGCCCTGAATTTTGGGTACGTTAAAAGGACATTTTATTCATAAAATCAAATGGAGTCTGGCTCGTTATTACAACAAAACTCTCTCAAGAGTTCAATGTTTACATAAATGGAGGGGATTCTAGGGTTCCTAACTACAGCTCCTCAGCTCCTCAGTTCTTGCCAGCTCCTCAGCTCCCAAGCCTCCACGGTGATCTGCTTACCCTGATCATCTACAAAGTCTGACACATTATACCAGCGTCACCACCGATATAATATGTCAGGGTCACCAAAAAGGCAACACCGTGAGCTACAAAGCTCAGCAGAGTAATCCCATACCCGCTAACCCATACTTACAAACAACAGGAAATAACACATCGATTTCCACATGATAAGTATAAACACAGTTTAATCAATGACACATCCACATTTGTTAATCAACTATCGTTGGTGTCCAAGAGTTTCGTGTTTCTCCTACGCGACTCATCGTAGACCGTGTCAACATTTTCATTTACAAAACAATCTTTCAAAAACCATTTGTTTAACACAAAAACATTTGCATTGGCTCCGTACCGCGGATAACCAAGCTACACACTTTCAAAATCATTTGCATTGGCTCCGTACCGCGGATAACCAAGCTACACACCCAACCTTGGTTCCGCCGCGCCGGGTTCCCAAGTATCCTCACAATGGTTCCGCCGCGCCGGGTTCCCATTGGCACACAAAAATATTTGCATTGGCTCCGTACCGCGGATAACCAAGCATACACACCCAACCTTGGTTCCGCCGCGCCGGGTTCCCAAGTATCCTCACAATGGTTCCGCCGCGCCGGGTTCCCATTGGCACACAAAAATATTTGCATTGACTCCGTACCGCGGATAACCAAGCTACACACACCCTACCTCGGTTCCGCCGCGCCGGGTTCCCGAGTATCCTCACAATGGTTCCGCCGCGCCGGGTTCCCATTGGCACACAAAAATATTTGCATTGGCTCCGTACCGCGGATAACCAAGCATACACACCCAACCTTGGTTCCGCCGCGCCGGGTTCCCAAGTATCCTCACAATGGTTCCGCCGCGCCGGGTTCCCATTGGCACACAACCTCACAATGGTTCCGTTTTTCCCGGATCCTATTGGAACACACACAAAACACACACCACACAATGGGCTACCACGTCCGGCCACATTGTGGTTTTCACAATCCACGCAATGGGCTACCAAGTCCGGCCACATTACGAGTTTTCATACACAACGGGCTACCAAGTCCGGCCACGTTGCTGTTTTCAAAACAGTTCAACCTTTTCAAACGTTTCTTTTACACACGACTCACATAATGTCTCCCAAAATCGGTCATTATGTAGTTTCAAAAATATTTCCTTCCTCGGAAAACATTTCTTTTAATTAACCACACCCTAGGTGTCATGTTTCTATTTTCTCGGTTATCGTGTCTCGTTTACATACAAAGACTCCGCGGCAGGACAAACGTAAGCAAGAATCATCCTAACAAGATCATCCAATTTCTATATTACTCATCACGCTCAATTACTACTTATAGCATAACGCCACATGTACGGACGCCTTTGGAGTGTATCACTTATGCTTTATTCAAAGCACAACGCCACATGTACGGACGTCTTTGGAGTGAAATCACTTATGCTTTATCACATACCACAAGTAATACAAGCAACTCATATACGCATACTCATAACTATCTTTAAAGATCAAAATATGAATACTTCTAAACAAACGATAAGTACGTAAATAAAGATAACCTACTTTATACTTGAGTAAGTAAATAATTAGGGAGTAAGTAAGGATTTCCTTACATATACGTTGAGATGGTGGACAAGGGATTCTACATTATACTTTCCAACATACAGTTCTACGTTATACGTTGAGTTAGGGTCAAGGGGTTCTACCTTACTTCTTGGCGGTAGTCGGCTACGGAAGGTTAGTCGGCTACGGAAAGTACGTCGGTGGTCGGACGGAGTAACTTCCTACGGTGGTCTCCGGTAGCTTCGAAAGAGAAAGGTTTCTCTCGAAACTTCTACTTGACTATTACTACTACTACTTTTGGATCGAGAGGGTGGTCGAGTGGCGGTCTAGTGGCGGCCTAGGTTGAGTTTCTTGAAGAACTCAAGAACCACTCAAGAACAAAGTAAGAACTAAAGAAAGAACTCAATTTTTCTAGAGAGAGAAGTTGCTAGGTGAAGGTGTGAGTTGAATGAGAAGCATGGGGTGCTATTTATAGGCAAAACTTTGGCTCCCTCTCCCTCTCTAATGGCCGGCCCTCTCTCTCTCTAAATCCTCCATGGATTTGATCCATTAAGTCATCAAATCAACCTTTCAACCAAGTCATAGCTTGTCCAATCCAAATCTTAGGTGTAAGGCTATGTAATCAACTAAGATCTTAGGCTTTTTAGGTAGTCATAACCTAGGTTTAGCTTGTAGTCAAGGTCTAAGGCTAATAAAGGCTAGGATTATGTCATAAAGGTCTATCATAGGTTGTCATTAGGCATAAAAAGACTAAGGCCTAATAAGGTAGCTTGCAAGGCTAGTTTGTACCAAGGATGGGATTTATGGGAGATTTGTTGGAAGGATAGGAGACAAGGGGTACAAGATTTGGGCACTAAACAATTGAAAGATGTACAATGGAAAGTTAGTTTTGGTTAGGAAGAAGATTCACCAAGGATTTGAAAGATCAATTGAAAGATCAAGGGAATCAAGGTACACATCAAGATCTCTCTCCCTCTCTCCTATCTCTCTCTCTCTCTCGGCCTCTCTCTCCTCTCTCTCTCTTGGGTCTCTCTCTCTCTCTCTCTCTCTCTCTCTCTCTCTCTCTCAAGTACACACACACACACACACATATATGTATATACACACATATAAAAGTACAAGCAACAATAAATAATGGGTACCTTAGGTACTAGGGTCAAGGAAACTTAAAGGCTAAGATTTCCAAATAAATAAGCACATGTCTCTTTAAATAAATAAACTAGGGTACTTTTAAGAATATTAGGCCTTAAAGGCTACTAAGGCTAATAAGTACTTTCAAATTAAAATATGGGTACTTCATCACATGGGGTTTTAAGAAGAAAAGACTAATTTAATAAACCCATGTACTTGGTGAAAAAATAACTCTATTACCCAATGGATAATAAATACCCTAACGGTTATCGTCCAATGGATAATAAGGTACGAGTACTTTAAATTATAATTTAAGTCTTTTAAAAGACTACATGTCCTTTTGAATTTTACCCATGTGTTTATATATATGTACTCTAGTCAAATATAATAAAGGAAAAGCTTTTGTCCAATGGGTAAAGATTTCCCTAACAATCTTTGTCCAATGGACAATAGTTACTATGGTACTTTTATTAGAAAAAATAATCAAAAGTACTTTTCAAAATAATTATAAATGTCATTTCTTTTAAAAGATCAAAGTACTTGTCAAATCTTTCAAAAACCCTTTTAATATAAAGAATTGGGTTTCTATTATCCAATGGATAATAGTTCCCCTAACATTTATTGTCCAATGGACAAAGAATAAAACCAAATTAATAAAAAGAAATAAATAAGAAATTTCTAGGGTTTGAAAAGTTTGACTAGTCACATCAACTTTATTGGAAGATTCCCTAGTCACATCGGTACTTTGTTTTGGTCAAAAGAGTTATTACCCAATGGTTACTAACTTCCCTAATGGTTATTACCCAATGGATAATGATTTCCCTTGCGGTTAATAACCATTGGACAAAAGAGTACAAGTACCTTTCATTAAAATAATATTTAAAAAAAAGACTACATGTAATTTTTGGAATAAAAAGTTTATTATCCAATGGACAAAAATTACCCTTGTAGTTATTAACCAATGGATAATGGAGGGGTGGAAGAATACCCAATAAACAAGATTAAAAGCACTAGCACAAGTATTTATAAACCCATTAAAATATTATATCCTTGTACTAACCAAAATATTTTAAAGGAAAGCCTATTGTCCAATGGACAAAGATTACCCTAACCATTATGGACCAATGGGCAAAGGCAAAAGGTTCAAAAGTTAGAAAAGGTCCAAAAGGTTCATCTAGTAACTAGGTAAGTCGGTTGCTCGGTTCCTCCAAGTAGTCGGTTGGAAACTAACTAAATTGGTCACGTAGGTTTTCTAGTCGAGACCAAAATCTAACTACGACGAATATTAACAAGAAAACATATAGCCACTCAAAAGAAAATAAGTAAATTAAATATAATTCAAATTTTTAACGAAATTTTTATAGACCAAAATTCAGGGTCGTTACAAAACCACACCAAAACGGTACAATACCGTATGAGTACTTCGTTACGGTGCCTAACCACACCAAAACGGTGCAAAACCGTACGAGTACATCCATACGGTACCAAACCACACAAAAACGGTACAATACCGTACGAGTACATCCATACGGTATCAAACCACACAAAAACGGTACAATACCGTACGAGTACATCCATACGGTACCAATCAACACCAAAAAGGAACAATACCGTACGAGTAATTCGTTACGGTACCAAACCACGCCAAAATGGTGCAATACCGTACGAGTACATCCATACGGTACCAAACCACACGAAAACGGTGCATTACCGTACGAGTAATTCGTTACGGTACCAAACCACACCAAAACGGTACAATACCGTATGACTACTTCGTTACGGTGCCTAACCACACCAAAACGGTGCAAAACCGTACGAGTACATCCATACGGTACCAAACCACACCAAAACGGTGCAATACCGTACGAGTACTTCGTTACGGTACCAAACAACACCAAAACGGTGCAATACCGTACGAGTACTTCGTTACGGTACCAAACCACACCAAAACGGTACAATACCGTACGAGTACTTCGTTACGGTACTAAACCACAGCAAAACAGTACAATACCGTATGAGTACTTCGTTACGGTGCCTAACCACAGCAAAAGGGTGCAAAACCGTACGAGTACATCCATACGGTACCAAACCACACAAAAACGGTGCAATACCGTACGAGTACATCCATACGGTACCAAACTACACCAAAACGGTGCAATACCGTACGAGTACTTCGTTACGGTACCCAACCATACCAAAACGGAACAATACCGTACTAGTACTTCGTTACGGTACCAAACCACAGCAAAACAGTACAATACCGTATGAGTACTTCGTTACGGTGCCTAACCATACCAAATCGGTACAACACCGTACGAGTACATCCATACGGTACCTAACCACACAAAAACGGTGCAATACCGTACGAGTACATCCATACAGTACCAAACCACACCAAAACGGTACAATACCGTACGAGTACTTCGTTACGGTACCAAACCACACCAAAACGGTACAATACCGTACGAGTACATCCATACGGTACCAAACCACACCAAAATGGTGCAATACCGTACGAGTACTTCGTTACGGTACCAAACCACACCAAAACGGTACAATACCGTACGAGTACATCCATACGGTACGAAACCACACAAAAACGGTGCAATACCGTACGAGTACTTCGTTACGGTACCAAACAACACCAAAACGGTACAATACCGTACGAGTACTTTGTTACGGTACCAAACCACACCAAAACGGTACAGTACCGTACGAGTACATCCATACGGTACCAAACCACCCCAAAACGATGCAATACCGTACGGGTACATCCATACGGTGCCAAACCACACGAAAACGGTGCATTACCGTACGAGTACTTCGTTACGGTACCAAACCACACCAAAATGGTACAATACCGTATGAGTACTTCGTTACGGTGCCTAACCACACCAAAACGGTGCAAAACCGTACGAGTACATCCATACGGTACCAAACCACACAAAAACGGTGCAATACTGTACGAGTACTTCGTTACGGTACCAAACAACACCAAAACGGTACAATATCGTACGAGTACTTCGTTACGGTACCAAACCACACCAAAACGATACAATACCGTACGAGTACATCCATACGGTACCAAACTACCCCAAAACGGTGCAATATCGTACGAGTACATCCATACGGTACCAACCAACACCAAAACGGTATAATACCGTACGAGTAATTCGTTACGGTACCAAACCACGCCAAAATGGTGCAATACCGTACGAGTACATCCATACGGTACCAAACCACACGAAAACGGGGCATTACCGTACGAGTTTTTCGTTACGGTACAAAACCACACCAAAACGGTACAATACCGTATGAGTGCTTCGTTACGGTGCCTAATCACACCAAAACGGTGCAAAACCGTACGAGTACATCCATACGGTACCAAACCACACCAAAACGGTGCAATACCGTAAGAGTACTTCGTTATGGTACCAAACAACACCAAAACGGTGCAATACCGTACGAGTACATCCATACGGTACCAAACCACACCAAAACGGTGCAATACCGTACGAGTACTTCGTTACGGTACCAAACCACACCAAAACGGTACAATACCGTACGAGTACATCCATACGGTACGAAACCACACAAAAACGGTGCAATACCTTACGAGTACTTCGTTACGGTACCAAACAACACCAAAACGGTACAATACCGTACGAGTACTTTGTTACGGTACCAAACCACACCAAAACGGTACAGTACCGTACGAGTACATCCATACGGCACAAAACCACCCCAAAACGATGCAATACCGTACGGGTACATCCATACGGTGCCAAACCACACGAAAACGGTGCATTACCGTACGAGTACTTCGTTACGGTACCAAACCACACCAAAATGGTACAATATCGTATGAGTACTTCGTTACGGTGCCTAACCACAACAAAACGGTGCAAAACCGTACGAGTACATCCATACGGTACCAAACCACACAAAAACGGTACAATACCGTACGAGTACATCCATACGGTATCAAACCACACAAAAACGGTACAATACCGTACGAGTACATCCATACGGTACCAATCAAATCCAAAAAGGAACAATACCGTACGAGTAATTCGTTACGGTACCAAACCACGCCAAAATGGTGCAATACCGTACGAGTACATCCATACGGTACCAAACCACACGAAAACGGGGCATTACCGTACAAGTTTTTCGTTACGGTACCAAACCACACCAAAACGGTACAATACCGTATGAGTGCTTCGTTACGGTGCCTAATCACACCAAAACGGTGCAAAACCGTACGAGTACATCCATACGGTACCAAACCACACCAAAACGGTGCAATACCGTAAGAGTACTTCGTTATGGTACCAAACAACACCAAAACGGTGCAATACCGTACGAGTACATCCATACGGTACCAAACCACACCAAAACGGTGCAATACCGTACGAGTACTTCGTTACGGTACCAAACCACACCAAAACGGTACAATACCGTACGAGTACATCCATACGGTACGAAACCACACAAAAACGGTGCAATACCTTACGAGTACTTCGTTACGGTACCAAACAACACCAAAACGGTACAATACCGTACGAGTACTTTGTTACGGTACCAAACCACACCAAAACGGTACAGTACCGTACGAGTACATCCATACGGTACAAAACCACCCCAAAACGATGCAATACCGTACGGGTACATCCATACGGTGCCAAACCACACGAAAACGGTGCATTACCGTACGAGTACTTCGTTACGGTACCAAACCACACCAAAATGGTACAATATCGTATGGGTACTTCGTTACGGTGCCTAACCACAACAAAACGGTGCAAAACCGTACGAGTACATCCATACGGTACCAAACCACACCAAAACGGTGCAATACTGTACGAGTACTTCGTTACGGTACCAAACAACACCAAAACGGTGCAATACCGTACAAGTACTTCGTTACGGTACCAAACCACACCAAAACGGTACAATACCGTACGAGTACTTCGTTACGGTACCAAACCACACCAAAATGGTGCAATACCGTACGAGTACATCCATACGGTACCAAACCACACAAAAACGGTGCAATACCGTACGAGTACTTCGTTACGGTACCAAACAACACCAAAACGGTACAATACCGTACGAGTACTTCGTTACGGTACCAAACCACACCAAAACGATACAATACCGTACGAGTACATCCATACGGTACGAAACCACACAAAAACGGTGCAATACCGTACGAGTACTTCGTTACGGTACCAAACAACACCAAAACGGTACAATACCGTACGAGTACTTTGTTACGGTACCAAACCACACCAAAACGGTACAGTACCGTACGAGTACATCCATACGGTACCAAACCACCCCAAAACGATGCAATACCGTACGGGTACATCCATACGGTGCCAAACCACACGAAAACGGTGCAATACCGTACGAGTACTTCGTTACGGTACCAAACGACACCAAAACGGTACAATACCGTACGAGTACTTCGTTACGGTACCAAACCACAGCAAAACAGTACAATACCGTATGAGTACTTCGTTACGGTGCCTAACCACAGCAAAAGGGTGCAAAACCGTACGAGTACATCCATACGGTACCAAACCACACAAAAACGGTGCAATACCGTACGAGTACATCCATACGGTACCAAACTACACCAAAACGGTGCAATACCGTACGAGTACTTCGTTACGGTACCCAACCATACCAAAACGGAACAATACCGTACTAGTACTTCGTTACGGTACCAAACCACAGCAAAACAGTACAATACCGTATGAGTACTTCGTTACGGTGCCTAACCATACCAAATCGGTACAACACCGTACGAGTACATCCATACGGTACCTAACCACACAAAAACGGTGCAATACCGTACGAGTACATCCATACAGTACCAAACCACACCAAAACGGTACAATACCGTACGAGTACTTCGTTACGGTACCAAACCACACCAAAACGGTGCAATACCGTACGAGTACATCCATACGGTACCAAACCACACCAAAATGGTGCAATACCGTACGAGTACTTCGTTACGGTACCAAACCACACCAAAACGGTACAATACCGTACGAGTACATCCATACGGTACGAAACCACACAAAAACGGTGCAATACCGTACGAGTACTTCGTTACGGTACCAAACAACACCAAAACGGTACAATACCGTACTAGTACTTTGTTACGGTACCAACCAACACCAAAACGGTACAATACCGTACGAGTAATTCGTTACGGTACCAAACCACGCCAAAATGGTGCAATACCGTACGAGTATATCCATACGGTACAAAACCACACGAAAACGGGGCATTACCGTACGAGTTTTTGGTTACGGTACCAAACCACACCAAAACGGTACAATACCATATGAGTACTTCGTTACGGTGCCTAACCACACCAAAACGGTGCAAAACCGTACGAGTACATCCATACGGTACAAAACCACACCAAAACGGTGCAATACCGTTCGAGTACTTCGTTACGGTACCAAACAACGCCAAAACGGTGCAATACCGTACGAGTACTTCGTTACGGTACCAAACCACACCAAAACGGTACAATACCGTACGAGTACTTCGTTACGGTACAACACCACAGCAAAACAGTACAATACCGTATGAGTACTTCGTTACGGTGCCTAACCACAGCAAAAGGGTGCAAAACCGTACGAGTACATCCATACGGTACCAAACCACACAAAAACGGTGCAATACCGTACGAGTACATCCATACGGTACCAAACCACACCAAAACGGTGCAATACCGTACGAGTACTTCGTTACGGCACCAAACCATACCAAAACGGAACAATACCGTACGAGTACTTCGTTACGGTACCAAAGCACAGCAAAACAGTACAATACCGTTTGAGTACTTCGTTACGGTGCCTAAGCACACGAAATCGGTACAACACCGTACGAGTACATCCATACGGTACCAAACCACACAAAAACGGTGCAATACCGTACGAGTACATCCATACGGTACCAGACCACACCAAAACGGTGTAATACCGTATGAGTACTTCGTTACGGTACCAAACCACACCAAAACGGTGCAATACCGTACGAGTACTTCGTTACGGTACCAAACCACACCAAAATGGTGCAATACCGTAAGAGTACATCCATACGGTACGAAACCACACAAAAACGGTGGAATACCGTACGAGTACTTCGTTACGGTACCAAACCACGCCAAAATGGTGCAATACCGTACGAGTACATCCATACGGTACCAAACCACACCAAAACGGTGCAATACCGTAGGAGTACATTCATACGGTACCAAAAAAACCAAAACGGTGCAATACCGTACGAGTACTTCGTTACGGTACCAAACCACACTAAAATGGTGCAATAACGTACGAGTAAATCCATACGGTACCAAAAAACACCAAAACGGTGCAATACCGTACGAGTACTTCGTTACGGTACCAAACCACACCAAAACGGTACAATACCGTACGAGTACTTCGTTACGGTACCAAACCACACCAAAACGGTACAATACCGTACGAGTACATCCATACGGTACCAAACCACACCAAAATGGTGCAATACCGTACGAGTACTTCGTTACGGTACCAAACCACACCAAAACGGTACAATACCGTACGAGTACATCCATACGGTACGAAACCACACAAAAACGGTGCAATACCGTACGAGTACTTCGTTACGGTACCAAACAACACAAAAACGGTACAATACCGTACGAGTACTTTGTTACGGTACCAAACCACACCAAAACGGTACAGTACTGTACGAGTACATCCATACGGTACCAAACCACCCCAAAACGATGCAATACCGTACGGGTACATCCATACGGTTCCAAACCACACGAAAACGGTGCATTACCGTACGAGTACTTCGTTACGGTACCAAACCACACCAAAATGGTACAATACCGTATGAGTACTTCGTTACGGTGCCTAACCACACCAAAACGGTGCAAAACCGTACGAGTACATCCATACGGTACCAAACCACACAAAAACGGTGCAATACTGTACGAGTACTTCGTTACGGTACCAAACCACACCAAAACGGTACAGTACCGTACGAGTACATCCATACGGTACAAAACCACCCCAAAACGATGCAATACCGTACGGGTACATCCATACGGTGCCAAACCACACGAAAACGGTGCATTACCGTACGAGTACTTCGTTACGGTACCAAACCACACCAAAATGGTACAATATCGTATGAGTACTTCGTTACGGTGCCTAACCACAACAAAACGGTGCAAAACCGTACGAGTACATCCATACGGTACCAAACCACACCAAAACGGTGCAATACCGTACGAGTACTTCGTTACGGTACCAAACAACACCAAAACGGTGCAATACCGTACAAGTACTTCGTTACGGTACCAAACCACACCAAAACGGTACAATACCGTACGAGTACTTCGTTACGGTACCAAACCACACCAAAATGGTGCAATACCGTACGAGTACATCCATACGGTACCAAACCACACAAAAACGGTGCAATACCGTACGAGTACTTCGTTACGGTACCAAACAACACCAAAACGGTACAATACCGTACGAGTACTTCGTTACGGTACCAAACCACACCAAAACGATACAATACCGTACGAGTACATCCATACGGTACGAAACCACACAAAAACGGTGCAATACCGTACGAGTACTTCGTTACGGTACCAAACAACACCAAAACGGTACAATACCGTACGAGTACTTTGTTACGGTACGAAACCACACCAAGACGGTACAGTACCGTACGAGTACATCCATACGGTACCAAACCACCCCAAAACGATGCAATACCGTACGGGTACATCCATACAGTGCCAAACCACACGAAAACGGTGCAATACCGTACGAGTACTTCGTTACGGTACCAAACGACACCAAAACGGTACAATACCGTACGAGTACTTCGTTACGGTACCAAACCACAGCAAAACAGTACAATACCGTATGAGTACTTCGTTACGGTGCCTAACCACAGCAAAAGGGTGCAAAACCGTACGAGTACATCCATACGGTACAAAACCACACAAAAACGGTGCAATACCGTACGAGTACATCCATACGGTACCAAACTACACCAAAACGGTGCAATACCGTACGAGTACTTCGTTACGGTACCCAACCATACCAAAACGGAACAATACCGTACTAGTACTTCGTTACGGTACCAAACCACAGCAAAACAGTACAATACCGTATGAGTACTTCGTTACGGTGCCTAACCATACCAAATCGGTACAACACCGTACGAGTACATCCATACGGTACCTAACCACACAAAAACGGTGCAATACCGTACGAGTACATCCATACAGTACCAAACCACACCAAAACGGTACAATACCGTACGAGTACTTCGTTACGGTACCAAACCACACCAAAACGGTGCAATACCGTACGAGTACATCCATACGGTACCAAACCACACCAAAATGGTGCAATACCGTACGAGTACTTCGTTACGGTACCAAACCACACCAAAACGGTACAATACCGTACGAGTACATCCATACGGTACGAAACCACACAAAAACGGTGCAATACCGTACGAGTACTTCGTTACGGTACCAAACAACACCAAAACGGTACAATACCGTACTAGTACTTTGTTACGGTACCAACCAACACCAAAACGGTACAATACCGTACGAGTAATTCGTTACGGTACCAAACCACGCCAAAATGGTGCAATACCGTACGAGTATATCCATACGGTACAAAACCACACGAAAACGGGGCATCACCGTACGAGTTTTTGGTTACGGTACCAAACCACACCAAAACGGTACAATACCATATGAGTACTTCGTTACGGTGCCTAACCACACCAAAACGGTGCAAAACCGTACGAGTACATCCATACGGTACAAAACCACACCAAAACGGTGCAATACCGTTCGAGTACTTCGTTACGGTACCAAACAACGCCAAAACGGTGCAATACCGTACGAGTACTTCGTTACGGTACCAAACCACACCAAAACGGTACAATACCGTACGAGTACTTCGTTACGGTACAACACCAAAGCAAAACAGTACAATACCGTATGAGTACTTCGTTACGGTGCCTAACCACAGCAAAAGGGTGCAAAACCGTACGAGTACATCCATACGGTACCAAACCACACAAAAACGGTGCAATACCGTACGAGTACATCCATACGGTACCAAACCACACCAAAACGGTGCAATACCGTACGAGTACTTCGTTACGGCACCAAACCATACCAAAACGGAACAATACCGTACGAGTACTTCGTTACGGTACCAAAGCACAGCAAAACAGTACAATACCGTTTGAGTACTTCGTTACGGTGCCTAAGCACACGAAATCGGTACAACACCGTACGAGTACATCCATACGGTACCAAACCACACAAAAACGGTGCAATACCGTACGAGTACATCCATACGGTACCAGACCACACCAAAACGGTGCAATACCGTATGAGTACTTCGTTACGGTACCAAACCACACCAAAACGGTGCAATACCGTACGAGTACTTCGTTACGGTACCAAACCACACCAAAATGGTGCAATACCGTAAGAGTACATCCATACGGTACGAAACCACACAAAAACGGTGGAATACCGTACGAGTACTTCGTTACGGTACCAAACCACGCCAAAATGGTGCAATACCGTACGAGTACATCCATACGGTACCAAACCACACCAAAACGGTGCAATACCGTAGGAGTACATTCATACGGTACCAAAAAAACCAAAACGGTGCAATACCGTACGAGTACTTCGTTACGGTACCAAACCACACTAAAATGGTGCAATAACGTACGAGTAAATCCATACGGTACCAAACAACACCAAAACGGTGCAATACCGTACGAGTACTTCGTTACGGTACAAAACCACACCAAAACGGTACAATACCGTACGAGAACATCCATACGGTACCAAACCACACCAAAACGGTGCAACACCGTACGAGTACATACATACGGTACCAAACCACACCAAAACGGTGCAATACCGTACGAGTACTTCGTTACGGTACCAAACCATACCAAAACGGAACAATACCGTACGAGTACTTCATTACGGTACCAAACCATAGCAAAACAGTACAATACCGTATGAGTACTTCGTTACGGTGCCTAACAACAGCAAAAGGGTGCAAAACCGTACGAGAACATCCATACGGTACCAAACCACACAAAAACGGAGCAATACCGTACGAGTACATCCATACGGTAATAAACAACACCAAAACGGTGCAATACCGTACGAGTACTTCGTTACGGTACCAAACCACACCAAAACGGTACAATACCGTACGAGTACTTCGTTACGATACCAAACCACACCAAAACGGTACAATACCGTATGAGTACTTCGTTACGGTGCCTAACCACACCAAAACGGTGCAAAACCGTACGAGTACATCCATACGGTACCAAACCACACCAAAATGTTACAATACCATACGAGTACATCCATACGGTACCAAACCACCCCAAAACGGTGCAATACCGTACGAGTACATCCATACGGTACTTACCAACACCAAAACGGTACAATACCGTACGAGTAATTCGTTACGGTACCAAACCACGCCAAAATGGTGCAATACCGTACGAGTACATCCATACGGTACCAAACCACAAGAAAACGGTGCATTACCGTACGAGTACTTCGTTACGGTACCAAACCACACCAAAACGGTACAATACCGTATGAGTACTTCGTTACCGTGCCTAACCACACCAAAACGGTGCAAAACCGTACGAGTACATCCATACGGTACCAAACCACACCAAAACGGTGCAATACCGTACGAGTACTTCGTGACGGTACCAAACAACACCAAAACGGTGCAATACCGTACGAGTACTTTGTTACGGTACCAAACCACACCAAAACGGTACAATACCGTACGAGTACTTCGTTACGGTACCAAACCACACCGAAATGGTGCAATACCGTACGAGTACATCTATACGGTACCAAACCACACAAAAACGGTGGAATACTGTACGAGTACTTCGTTACGGTACCAAACCACACCAAAACGGTACAATACCGTACGAGTACTTCGTTACGGTACAAAACCACGCCAAAATGGTGCAATACCGTACGAATACATCCATACGGTACCAAACCACACCAAAACGGTGCAATACCGTACGAGTACATCCATACGGTACCAAACAACACCAAAACGGTGCAATACCGTACGAGTACTTCGTTACGGTACCAAACCACACCAAAACGGTACAATACCGTACGAGTACTTCGTTACGGTACCAAACCACACCAAACTGATGCAATACCGTACGAGTAAATCCATACGGTACCAAACAACACTAAAACGATGCAATACCGTACGAGTACTTCGTTACGGTACCAAACCACACCAAAACGGTACAATACCGTACGAGAACATCCATACGGTACCAAACCACACCAAAACGGTGCAACACCGTACGAGTACATACATACGGTACCAAACCACACAAAAACGGTGCAATACCGTACGAGTACTTCGTTACGGTACCAAACCATACCAAAACGGAACAATACCGTACGAGTACTTCATTACGGTACCAAACCACAGCAAAACAGTACAATACCGTATGAGTACTTCGTTACGGTGCCTAACCACAGCAAAAGGGTGCAAAACCGTACGAGAACATCCATACGGTACCAAACCACACAAAAACGGTGCAATACCGTACGAGAACATCCATACGGTACCAAACCACACAAAAACGGTGCAATACCGTACGAGTACATCCATACGGTACCAAACCACACAAAAACGGTGCAATACCGTACGAGTACATCCATACGGTACCAGACCACACCAAAACGGTGCAATACCGTATGAGTACTTCGTTACGGTACCAAACCACACCAAAACGGTGCAATACCGTACGAGTACTTCGTTACGGTACCAAACCACACCAAAATGGTGCAATACCGTAAGAGTACATCCATACGGTACGAAACCACACAAAAACGGTGGAATACCGTACGAGTACTTCGTTACGGTACCAAACCACGCCAAAATGGTGCAATACCGTACGAGTACATCCATACGGTACCAAACCACACCAAAACGGTGCAATACCGTAGGAGTACATTCATACGGTACCAAAAAAACCAAAACGGTGCAATACCGTACGAGTACTTCTTTACGGTACCAAACCACACTAAAATGGTGCAATAACGTTCGAGTAAATCCATACGGTACCAAACAACACCAAAACGGTGCAATACCGTACGAGTACTTCGTTACGGTACCAAACCACACCAAAACGGTACAATACCGTACGAGAACATCCATACGGTACCAAACCACACCAAAACGGTGCAACATCGTACGAGTACATACATACGGTACCAAAGCACACCAAAACGGTGCAATACCGTACGAGTACTTCGTTACGGTACCAAACCATACCAAAACGGAACAATACCGTACGAGTACTTCATTACGGTACCAAACCATAGCAAAACAGTACAATACCGTATGAGTACTTCGTTACGGTGCCTAACCACAGCAAAAGGGTGCAAAACCGTACGAGAACATCCATACGGTACCAAACCACACAAAAACGGAGCAATACCGTACGAGTACATCCATACGGTACCAAACAACACCAAAACGGTGCAATACCGTACGAGTACTTCGTTACGGTACCAAACCACACCAAAATGGTACAATACCGTACGAGTACTTCGTTACGATACCAAACCACACCAAAACGGTACAATACCGTATGAGTACTTCGTTACGGTGCCTAACCACACCAAAACGGTGCAAAACCGTACGAGTACATCCATACGGTACCAAACCACACCAAAATGTTACAATACCATACGAGTACATCCATACGGTACAAAACCACCCCAAAACGGTGCAATACCGTACGAGTACATCCATACGGTACTTACCAACACCAAAACGGTACAATACCGTACGAGTACTTCGTTACGGTACCAAACCACACCAAAACGGTACAATACCGTATGAGTACTTCGTTACCGTGCCTAACCACACCAAAACGGTGCAAAACCGTACGAGTACATCCATACGGTACCAAACCACACCAAAACGGTGCAATACCGTACGAGTACTTCGTGACGGTACCAAACAACACCAAAACGGTGCAATACCGTACGAGTACTTTGTTACGGTACCAAACCACACCAAAACGGTACAATACCGTACGAGTACTTCGTTACGGTACCAAACCACACCGAAATGGTGCAATACCGTACGAGTACATCTATACGGTACCAAACCACACAAAAACGGTGGAATACTGTACGAGTACTTCGTTACGGTACCAAACCACACCAAAACGGTACAATACCGTACGAGTACTTCGTTACGGTACAAAACCACGCCAAAATGGTGCAATACCGTACGAATACATCCATACGGTACCAAACCACACCAAAACGGTGCAATACCGTACGAGTACATCCATACGGTACCAAACAACACCAAAACGGTGCAATACCGTACGAGTACTTCGTTACGGTACCAAACCACGCCAAAACGGTACAATACCGTACGAGTACTTCGTTACGGTACCAAACCACACCAAACTGATGCAATACCGTACGAGTAAATCCATACGGTACCAAACAACACTAAAACGATGCAATACCGTACGAGTACTTCGTTACGGTACCAAACCACACCAAAACGGTACAATACCGTACGAGAACATCCATACGGTACCAAACCACACCAAAACGGTGCAACACCGTACGAGTACATACATACGGTACCAAACCACACAAAAACGGTGCAATACCGTACGAGTACTTCGTTACGGTACCAAACCATACCAAAACGGAACAATACCGTACGAGTACTTCATTACGGTACCAAACCACAGCAAAACAGTACAATACCGTATGAGTACTTCGTTACGGTGCCTAACCACAGCAAAAGGGTGCAAAACCGTACGAGAACATCCATACGGTACCAAACCACACAAAAACGGTGCAATACCGTACGAGAACATCCATACGGTACCAAACCACACAAAAACGGTGCAATACCGTACGAGTACATCCATACGGTACCAAACCACACCAAAACGGTGCAATACAGTACGAGTACTTCGTTACGGTACCAAACAACACCAAAATGGTGCAATACCGTACGAGTACTTCGTTACGGTACCAAACCACACCAAAACGGTACAATACTGTACGAGTACTTCGTTACGGTACCAAACGACACCAAAATGGTGCAATACCGTACGAGTACATCCATACGGTACCAAACCACACAAAAACGGTGGAATACCGTACGAGTACTTCGTTACGGTACCAAACCACACCAAAACGGTACAATACCGTACGAGTACTTCGTTACGGTACCAAACCACGCCAAAATGGTGCAATACTGTACGAGAACATCCATACGGTACCAAACCACACCAAAACGGTGCAACACCGTACGAGTACATACATACGGTACCAAACCACACCAAAACGGTGCAATACCGTACGAGTACTTCGTTACGGTACCAAACCATACCAAAACGGAGCAATACCGTACGAGTACTTCATTACGGTACCAAACAACAGCAAAACAGTACAATACCGTATGAGTACTTCGTTACGGTGCCTAACCACAGCAAAAGGGTGCAAAACCGTACAAGAACATCCATACGGTACCAAACCACACAAAAACGGTGCAATACCGTACGAGTACATCCATACGGTACCAAACAACACCAAAACAGTGCAATACCGTACGAGTACTTCGTTACGGTACCAAACCACACCAAAACGGTACAATACCAAACGAGTACTTCGTTACGGTACCAAACCACACCAAAATGGTGCAATACCGTACGAGTAAATCCATATGGTGCCAAACAACACCAAAACGGTGCGATACCGTACGAGTACTTCGTTATGGTACCAAACCACACCAAAACGGTACAATACCGTACGAGAACATCCATTCGGTACCAAACCACACCAAAACGGTGCAACACCGTACGAGTACATACATACGGTACCAAACCACACCAAAACGGTGCAATACCGTACGAGTACTTCGTTACGGTACCAAACCACACCAAAACGGTACAATACCGTATGAGTACTTCGTTACCGTGCCTAACCACACCAAAACGGTGCAAAACCGTACGAGTACATCCATACGGTACCAAACCACACCAAAACGGTGCAATACCGTACGAGTACTTCGTGACGGTACCAAACAACACCAAAACGGTGCAATACCGTACGAGTACTTTGTTACGGTACCAAACCACACCAAAACGGTACAATACCGTACGAGTACTTCGTTACGGTACCAAACCACACCGAAATGGTGCAATACCGTACGAGTACATCTATACGGTACCAAACCACACAAAAACGGTGGAATACTGTACGAGTACTTCGTTACGGTACCAAACCACACCAAAACGGTACAATACCGTACGAGTACTTCGTTACGGTACCAAACCACGCCAAAATGGTGCAATACCGTACGAATACATCCATACGGTACCAAACCACACCAAAACGGTGCAATACCGTACGAGTACATCCATACGGTACCAAACAACACCAAAACGGTGCAATACCGAACGAGTACTTCGTTACGGTACCAAACCACACCAAAACGGTACAATACCGTACGAGTACTTCGTTACGGTACCAAACCACACCAAACTGATGCAATACCGTACGAGTAAATCCATACGGTACCAAACAACACTAAAACGATGCAATACCGTACGAGTACTTCGTTACGGTACCAAACCACACCAAAACGGTACAATACCGTACGAGAACATCCATACGGTACCAAACCACACCAAAACGGTGCAACACCGTACGAGTACATACATACGGTACCAAACCACACAAAAACGGTGCAATACCGTACGAGTACTTCGTTACGGTACCAAACCATACCAAAACGGAACAATACCGTACGAGTACTTCATTACGGTACCAAACCACAGCAAAACAGTACAATACCGTATGAGTACTTCGTTACGGTGCCTAACCACAGCAAAAGGGTGCAAAACCGTACGAGAACATCCATACGGTACCAAACCACACAAAAACGGTGCAATACCGTACGAGAACATCCATACGGTACCAAACCTCACAAAAACGGTGCAATACCGTACAAGTACATCCATACGGTACCAAACCACACCAAAACGGTGCAATACCGTACGAGTACTTCGTTACGGTACCAAACAACACCAAAATGGTGCAATACCGTACGAGTACTTCGTTACGGTACCAAACCACACCAAAACGGTACAATACTGTACGAGTACTTCGTTACGGTACCAAACGACACCAAAATGGTGCAATACCGTACGAGTACATCCATACGGTACCAAACCACACAAAAACGGTGGAATACCGTACGAGTACTTCGTTACGGTACCAAACCACACCAAAACGGTACAATACCGTACGAGTACTTCGTTACGGTACCAAACCACGCCAAAATGGTTCAATTGTGTACGAGAACATCCATACGGTACCAAACCACACCAAAACGGTGCAACACCGTACGAGTACATACATACGGTACCAAACCACACCAAAACGGTGCAATACCGTACGAGTACTTCGTTAAGGTACCAAACCATACCAAAACGGAGCAATACCGTACGAGTACTTCATTACGGTACCAAACAACAGCAAAACAGTACAATACCGTATGAGTACTTCGTTACGGTGCCTAACCACAGCAAAAGGGTGCAAAACCGTACAAGAACATCCATACGGTACCAAACCACACAAAAACGGTGCAATACCGTACGAGTACATCCATACGGTACCAAACAACACCAAAACAGTGCAATACCGTACGATCACTTCGTTACGGTACCAAACCACACCAAAACGGTACAATACCAAACGAGTACTTCGTTACGGTACCAAACCACACCAAAATGGTGCAATACCGTACGAGTAAATCCATATGGTGCCAAACAACACCAAAACGGTGCGATACCGTATGAGTACTTCGTTACGGTACCAAACCACACCAAAACGGTACAATACCGTACGAGAACATCCATTCGGTACCAAACCACACCAAAACGGTGCAACACCGTACGAGTACATACATACGGTACCAAACCACACCAAAACGGTGCAATACTGTACGAGTACTTCGTTACGGTACCAAACCATACCAAAACGGAACAATACCGTACGAGTACTTCATTACGGTACCAAACCACAGCAAAACAGTACAATACCGTATGAGTACTTCGTTACGGTGCCTAACCACAGCAAAAGGGTGCAAAACCGTACGAGAACATCCATACAGTACCAAACCACACAAAAACAGTGCAATACCGTACGAGTACATCCATACGGTACCAAACCACACCAAAACGGTGCAATACCGTACGAGTACTTCGTTACGGTACCAAACCACACCAAAACGGTACAATACCGTATGAGTACTTCGTTACGGTACCAAACCACACCAAAATGGTGCAATACCGTACGAGTAAATCCATACGGTACCAAACAATACCAAAACGGTGCAATACCGTACGAGTACTTCGTTACGGTACCAAACCACACCAAAACGGTACAATACCGTACGAGAACATCCATACGGTACCAAACCACACCAAAACGGTGCAACACCGTACGAGTACATACATACGGTACCAAACCACACCAAAACGGTGCAATACCGTACGAGTACTTCGTTACGGTACCAAACCATACCAAAATGGAACAATACCGTACGAGTACTTCATTACGGTACCAAACCACAGCAAAACAGTACAATACCGTATGAGTACTTCGTTACGGTGCCTAACCACAGCAAAAGGGTGCAAAACCGAACGAGAACATCCATACGGTACCAAACCACACAAAAACGGTGCAATACCGTACGAGTACATCCATACGGTGCCAAACCACACCAAAACGGTGCAATACCGTACGAGTACTTCATTACGGTACCAAACAACACCAAAACGGTGCAATACCGTACGAGAACTTCGTTACGGTACAAAACCACACCAAAACGGTAGAATACCGTACGAGTACTTTGTTCCGGTACCAAACCACACCAAAATGGTGCAATACCGTACGAGTAAATCCATACGGTACCAAACAACACCAAAACGGTGCAATACCGTACGAGTACTTCGTTACGGTACCAAACCACACCAAAACGGTACAATACCGTACGAGAACATCTATACGGTACCAAACCACACCAAAACGGTGCAACACCGTACGAGTACATACATACGGTACCAAACCACACCAAAACAGTGCAATACCGTACGAGTAGTTCGTTACGGTACCAAACCATACCAAAACGGAACAATACCGTACGAGTACTTCATTACGGTACCAAACCACAGCAAAACAGTACAATACCGTATGAGTACTTCGTTACGGTGCCTAACCACAGCAAAAGGGTGCAAAACCGTACGAGAACGTCCATACAGTACCAAATCACACAAAAACGGTGCAATACCGTACGAGTACATCCATACGGTACCAAACCACACAAAAACGGTGCAATACCGTACGAGTACTTCGTTACGGTACCAAACCACACCAAAACGGTACAATACCGTACGAGTACTTCGTTACGGTACCAAACCACACCAAAATGGTGCAATACCGTACGAGTACATCAATACGGTACCAAACCACACAACAACGGTGGAATACCGTACGAGTAGTTCGTTACGGTACCAAACCACACCAAAACGGTACAATACCGTATGAGTACTTCGTTACGGTACCAAACCACGCCAAAATGGTGAAATACCGTACGAGTACATCCATACGGTACCAAACCACGCCAAAACGGTGCAATACCGTACGAGTACATCCATACGGTACCAAACAACACCAAAACTGTGCAATACCGTACGAGTACTTCGTTACGGTACCAAACCACGCGAAAACGGTACAATACCGTACGAGTACTTCGTTACGGTACCAAACCACACCAAAATGGTGCAATACCGTACGAGTAAATCCATACGGTGCCAAACAACACCAAAACGGTGCAATACCATACGAGTACTTCGTTACGGTACCAAACCACACCAAAACGGTACAATACCGTACGAGAACATCCATACGGTACCAGACCACACCAAAACGGTGCAACACCGTACGAGTACATACATACGGTACCAAACCACACCAAAACGGTGCAATACCGGACGAGTACTTCGTTACGGTACCAAACCATACCAAAACGGAACAATACCGTACGAGTACTTCATTAAGGTACCAAACCAAAGCAAAACAGTACAATACCGTATGAGTACTTCGTTACGGTGCCTAACCACAGCAAAAGGGTGCAAAACCGTACGAGAACATCCATACGGTACCAAACCACCCAAAAACGGTGCAATACCGTACGAGTATATCCATACGGTACCAAACCACACCAAAACGGTGCAATATCGTACGAGTACTTCGTTACGGTACTAAACAACACCAAAACAGTGCAATACCGTACGAGTACTTCGTTACGGTACCAAAGCAGACCAAAATGGTGCAATACCGTACGAGTACATCCATACGGTACCAAACCACCCCAAAACGGTGCAATACCGTTCGAGAACTTCGATACGGTACCAAACCACACCAAAATAGTACAATACCGTACGAGTACTTCGTGACGGTACCAAACCACACCAAAACGGTACAATACCGTAGGAGAACTTCGTTACGGAACCAAACCACACCAAAACGGTACAATACCGTACGAGTACTTCGTTACGGTACCAAACCACACCAAAACGGTGCAATACCTTACGAGAACATCCATATGGTCCCAAACCACACTAAAACGGTGCAATACCGTACCAGAACATCCATACGGTACCAAACCACACCAAAACGTTACAATACCGTAGGAGTACTTCGTTACGGTACCAAACCACACCAAAACGGGACAATACCGTACGAGAACTTCGTTACGGTACCAAACCACCGCAAAACAGTACAATACCGTATGAGTACTTCGTTACGGTGCCTAACCACAGCAAAAGGGTGCAAAACCGTACGAGAACATCCATACGGTACCAAACCACACAAAAACGGAGCAATACCGTACGAGTACATCCATACGGTACCAAACCACACCAAAACGGTGCAATACCGTACGAGTACATCCATACGGCACCAAACCAGACCAGAACGTTGCAAAACCGTACGAGTACATCCATATGGTACCAAGCCACACCTTAATGGTGCAATACCGTACGAGTACATCCATGCGGTGCCAAACCACACCAAAACGGTGCAATACCGTACGAGTACTTCGTTACGGTACAAACCACACCAAAACGGTACAATACCGTACGAGTACTTCGTTACGGTACTAAATCTGACCAAAACGGTGCAATACTATGCGAGTACATCAATACGGTACCAAACCACACCAAAACGGTGCAATAGCGTAGGAGTACATCCATACGGTACCAAACCACACCAAAACGGTACAATACCGTACGAGTACTTCGTTACGGTACCAAATCTCTCCAAAACGGTGCAATACTCTGCGAGTACATCCATACGGTACCAAACCACACCAAAACGGTTCAATAGCGTAGGAGTACATCCATACGGTACCAAACCACACCAAAATGGTACAATACCGTACGAGTACTTCGTTACGGTACCAAATCTCACCAAAACGGTGCAATACTGTGCGAATACATCCATACGGTACCAAACCACACCAAAACGGTGCAATAGCGTAGGACTACTTCCATACGGTACCAAACCACACAAAAACGGTGCAATACCGTACGAGTACATCCATACGGTACCAAACCACACCAAAACGGTGCAATACCGTACGAGTAGTTCGTTACGGTACCAAACCACACCAAAACGGTACAATACCGTACGAGTACTTCGTTACGATACCAAACCTCACCAAAACGGTGCAATACCATGCGAGTACATCCATACGGTACCAAACCACACAAAAACGGTGCATTTGCATAGGAGTCCATCCATACGGTACCAAACCACACCAAAACGGTGCAATACCGTACGAGTACATCCATATGGTACCAAACCACACCAAAACGGTGCAATACCGTACGAGTACATCCATACGGTACCAAACCACACCAAAATGGTGCAATACCGTACGAGTACATCCATACGGAACGAAACCAGACCAAAACGGTGCAATACCGTACGAGTACTTCGTTACGGCACCAAACCACACCAGAACGGTGCAAAACCGTACGAGTACATCCATAAGGTACCAAACCACACCAAAACTGTGCAATACCGTACGAGTACTTCGTTACGGTACCAAACAACACCAAAACGGTGCAATACCGTACGAGTACATCCATACGGTACAAAACCACACCAAAACGGTGCAATACCGTACGAGTACATCCATACGGTACCAAACTACAGCAAAACGGTTCAATACCGTACGAGTACTTCGTTACGGTACCAAACCACACCAAAACGGTACAATACCGTACGAGTACTTCGTTACGGTACCAAACCACACCAAAACGGTGCAATACCATGCGAGTACATCCATACGGTACCAAACCACACAAAAACGGTGCATTTGCGTAGGAGTACATCCATACGGTACCAAACAACACCAAAATGGTGCAATACTGTACGAGTACATCCATACGGTACCAAACCACACCAAAACGGTGCAATACCGTACGAGTACTTCGTTACGGTACCAAACCCACCAAAACGGTACAATACCGTACAAGTACTTCGTTACGGTACCAAACCACACCAAAACGGTGAAATACCGTACGAGAACATCCATACGGTACCAAACCACAACAAAACGGTGCAATACCGTACGAGAACTTCCATACGGTACCAAACCACACAAAAATAGTACAATACCGTACGAGTAGTTCGTGACGGTACCAAACCACACCAAAACGGTACAATACCGTAGGAGAACTTCGTTACGGAACCAAACCACACCAAAACGGTACAATACCGTAGGAGAACTTCGTTACGGAACCAAACCACACCAAAACGGTGCAATACCGTACGAGTACTTCGTTACGGCACCAAACCACACCAGAACGGTGCAAAACCGTACGAGTACATCCATACGGTACCAAACCACACCAAAACGGTGCAATACCGTACGAGTACTTCGTTACGGTACCAAACAAAACCAAAACGGTGCAATACTGTACGAGTACATCCATACGATACAAAACCAAAGCAAAACGGTGCAATACCGTACGAGTACATCCGTACGGTACCAAACCACAGCAAAACGGTTCAATACCGTACGAGTACTTCGTTACGGTACCAAACCACACCAAAACGGTACAATACCGTACGAGTACTTCGTTACGGTACCAAACCACACCAAAACGGTGCAATACCATGCGAGAACATCCATACGGTACCAAACCACACCAAAACGGTGCAATACCGTACGAGAACTTCCATACGGTACCAAACCACACCAAAATAGTACAATACCGTACGAGTACTTCGTGACGGTACCAAACCACACCAAAACGGTACATTACCGTAGGAGAACTTCGTTACGGAACCAAACCAAAACGGTGCAATACCGTACGAGAACATCCATACGGTACCAAACCACACCAAAACGGTGCAATACCGTACGAGAACTTCCATACGGTACCAAACCACTCCAAAACGGTGCAATACCGTACGAGAACTTCCATACGGTACCAAACCACACCAAAATAGTACAATACCGTACGAGTACTTCGTGACGGTACCAACCACACCAAAACGGTACAATACCGTAGGAGAACTTCGTTACGGAACCAAACCACACCAAAACGGTACAATACCGTACGAGTACTTCGTTACGGTACCAAACCACACCAAAACGATGCAATACCTTACAAGAACATCCATATGGTCCCAAACCACACTAAAACGGTGCAATACCGTACGAGAACATCCTTATGGTACCAAAGCACACCAAAACGTTACAATACCGTACGAGTACTTCGTTACGGAACCAAACCACACCAAAACGGGACAATACCGTACGAGAACTTCGTTACGGTACCAAACCTCACCAAAATGGTGCAATACCATGCGAGTAGATTCATACGGTACCAAACCACACAAAAACGGTGCATTTGCGTACGAGTACATCCATACGGTACCAAACAACACCAAAACGGTGCAATACCGTACGAGTACATTCATACGGTACCAAACCACACCAAAACGGTGCAATACCGTACGAGTACATCCATAGGTTACCAAACCACACAAAAATGGTGCAATACCGTACGAGTACATCCATACGGTACCAAACAACACCAAAACGGTGCTATACCGTGCGAGTACATCCATACGGTACCAAACCACACCAAAATGGTGCAATACCGCACGAGTGCATCCATACGGAACCAAACCAGACCAAAACGGTGCAATATCGTACGAGTACTTCGTTATGGCACCAAACCACACCAGAACGGTGCAAAACCTTACGAGTACATCCATACGGTACCAAACCACACGAAAACGGTGCAATACCGTACGAGTACTTCGTTGCGGTACCAAACAACACCAAAACGGTGCAATACCGTACAAGTAGTTCGTTACGGTACCAAGCCACACCAAAACGGTACAATACCGTACGAGTACTTCGTTACGGTACCAAACCACACTAAAACGGTGCAATACCGTATGAGTACTTCGTTACGGTACCAAACCACACCAAAACAGTACAATACCGAACGGTGCAATACCGTACGAGTACATCCATACGGTACCAAACCACACAAAAACGATACAATACCGTACGAGTACTATGTTACGGTACCAAACCACACCAAAACGGTGCTATACCGTACGAGTACATCCATATGGTACCAAAAAACACCAAAACGGTGCAATACCTTACGAGTACTTCGTTACGGTACCAAACCACACAAAAACGGTACAATACCGTACGAGAACATCCATACGTTACAAAACCACACCAGAACGGTGCAACACCGTACGAGTACGTCGTTACGGTACCAACCCACACCAAAACGGTGCAGAAACCGTACGAGTACATCAATACGGTACCAAACCACACCAAAACGGTACAATACCGTACGAGTACTTCGTTACGGTACCAAACCAAACCAGAACGGTGCAGAAACCGTCCGAGTACAACCATACGGTACCAAACCACACAAAAACGGTGAAATACCGTACGAGTACATCCATACGGTACCAAACCACAGCAAAACGGTGCAATACCGTACGAGTACTTCGTTACGGTACCAAACCACACCAAAACGGTATAATACCGTACGAGTACTTCGTTACGGTACCAAACCACACCAAAACGGTGCAATACCGTACGAGAACATCCATACGGTACCAAACCACACCAAAACGGTGCAATACCGTACGAGAACTTCCATACGGTACCAAACTACACCAAAATAGTACAATACCGTACGAGTACTTCGTGACGGTACCAAACCACACCAAAACGGTACAATACCATAGGAGAACTTCGTTACGGAACCAAACCACAACAAAACGGTACAATACCGTACGAGTACTTCGTTACAGTACCAAACCACACCAAAACGGTGCAATACCTTACGAGAACATCCATATGGTCCCAAACCACACCAAAACGGTGCAATACCGTACGAGAACATCCATACGGTACCAAACTACACCAAAACGTTACATTACCGTACGAGTACTTCGTTACGGTACCAAACCACACCAAAACGGGACAATACCGTACGAGAACTTCGTTACGGTACCAAACCGCACCAAAACGGTGCAATACCGTGCGAGTACATCCATACGGTACCAAAGCACACAAAAACGGTGCATTAGCGTAGGAGTACATCCATACGGTACCAAACCACACCAAAACGGTGCTATACCGTACGAGTACATCCATACGGTACCAAACCACACCAAAACGGTGCAATACCGTACGAGTACATCCATACGATACCAAACCACACCAAAACGGTGCAATACCGTACGAGTACATACATACGGTACCAAACCACACCAAAACGGTACAATACCGTACGAGAACATCCATACGGTACCAAACCACACCAAAACGGTGCAACACCGTACGAGTACATACATACGGTACCAAACCACACCAAAACGGTGCAATACCGTACGAGTACTTCATTACGGTACCAAACCACAGCAAAACAGTACAATACCGTATGAGTACTTCGTTACGGTGCCTAACCACAGCAAAAGGGTGCAAAACCGTACGAGAACATCCATACGGTACCAAACCGCACAAAAACGGTGCAATACCGTACGAGTACATCCATACGGTACCAAACCACACCAAAAAGGTGCAATACCGTATGAGTACATCCATACGGCACCAAACCACACCAGAAGGTTGCAAAACCGTACGAGTACATCCATATGGTACCAAGCCACACCTTAATGGTGCAATACCGTACGAGTACATCCATACAGTGCCAAACCACACCAAAACGGTGCAATACCGTACGAGTACTTCGTTAAGGTACCAAACCACACCAAAACGGTACAATACCGTACGAGTACTTCGTTACGGTACCAAATCTGACCAAAACGGTGCAATACTATCCGAGTACATCAATACGGTACCAAACCACACCAAAACGGTGCAATAGCGTAGGGGTACATCCATACGGTACCAAACCACACCAAAACGGTGCAATACCTTGCGAGTACATCCATACGGTACCAAACCACACAAAAACGGTGCATTTGCGTAGGAGAACATCCATACGGTACCAACCCACACCAAAACGGTGCAATACCGTACGAGTACATCCATACGGTACCAAACCACACCCAAACGGTTCAATACCGTACGAGTACATCCATAGGTTACCAAACCACACAAAAATGATGCAATACCGTACGAGTACATCCATACGGTACCAAACCACACCAAAACGGTGCTATACCGTGCGAGTACATCCATACGGTACCAAACCACACCAAAACGGTGCAATACCGTACGAGTACTTCGTTACGGTACCAAACCACACCCAAACGGTGCAGAAACCGTACGAGTACATCCATACGGTACCAAACCACACAAAAACGGTGCAACATCGTACGAGTACATCCATACGGTACCCAACCACAGCAAAACGGTGCAATACCGTACGAGTACTTCGTTACGGTACCAAACCACACCAAAACGGTACAATACCGTACGAGTACTTCGTTACGGTACCAAACAACACCAAAATGGTGCAATACCGTACGAGAACATCCATACGGTACCAAACCACACCAAAACGGTGCAATACCGTACGAGAACTTCCATACGGTACCAAACCACACCAAAACGGTGCAATACCGTACAAGAACTTCCATACGGTACTAAACCACACCAAAATAGTACAATACCGTACGAGTACTTCGTGACGGTACCAAACCACACCAAAACGGTACAATACCGTAGGAGAACTTCGTTACGGAACCAAACCACACCAAAACGGTACAATACCGTACGAGTACTTCGTTACGGTACCAAACCACACCAAAACGATGCAATACCTTACGAGAACATCCATATGGTCCCAAACCACACTAAAACGGTGCAATACCGTACGAGAACATCCATACGGTACCAAAGCACACCAAAACGTTACAATACCGTACGAGTACATGGTTACGGTACCAAACCACACCAAAACGGGACAATACCGTACGAGAACTTCGTTACGGTACCAAACCTCACAAAAACGGTGCAATACCATGCGAGTAGATCCATACGGTACCAAACCACACAAAACCGGTGCATTTGCGTACGAGTACATCCATACGGTACCAAACAACACCAAAACGGTGCAATACCGTACGAGTACATCCATACGGTACCAAACCACACCAAAACGGTGCAATACCGTATGAGTACATCCATAGGTTACCAAACCACACAAAAATGGTGCAATACCGTACGAGTACATCCATACGGTACCAAACCACACAAAAACGGTGCTATACCGTGCGAGTACATCCATACGGTACAAAACCACACCAAAATGGTGCAATACCGCACGAGTACATCCATACGTGTAGAGACCCGTAAATTCATTTTATAATTTTATTGTTTTATAAATGGAAAAGTGATGGATTAATGAGAATATTGTAGTTGGGGGTCAAAGTGTAAGGAGTTGAAAGTTATGGGTGCTAGTGTAATTTGTGCATGTGTGTGCCGTGTATATGCCTGGGAAATTTTTTTCCCTTTTCACTTTTTTTTTCATCTCTCTCCCAGCTCTCTCTCGGCTCTCTCCTTCTCTCTTGCCCTCTCACCAAATTTCACTCCAATAACCCAAAACCCACTCAACACAACCTTCAAACATTCATCCTCTACGTGTATTGTGGTCCGTATTTCGCCGGTTGGAGCTCGGTGGAGTCGTATCGCTCTCGGTTTCGATTTTCGGAAGCTAGGGCTTGAAATTCTTGTGGGTTTCGTTCTTCGGCCTCGAGGTAGGGATTCTACCTCTCAATATATGTAATAGAAGTGCTCTCCTTGCTTGAAATCGTGTCTATTGTTGTTGTTGTTGTTGTTGTGGTTGGATTTCTTGAAGTCTGCAGAAAATTTGCTCGAACACCCATTTGTATCGATACTGCTCTTCTCAGTATCGATACAGGAATCTCTGGAACGGCTTAGGTTACTGTCGTATCGATACTGATTAAATCAGTATCGATACAATCGGTCTCTGGAAGTTTTTAAGGCCTGTTGTATAGATACTGAAATTCATAGTATCTATACTTCAATGCCTTAAGGCTAAGTTTTGTTTCTTGTTCCGACTCCATTGTCTTGACCCCCGATCGCTTCTAACTTGTTCCAAACGTCACCAAATCACTCCATAACACTATCGATCATATTCGTTGAGTTCGTTGAGTATCTTTGCAACCCTCGCCCCTTGTTTGGTATAGTTGGACGTTGATTTCCATATGGACTTTGATTAAATTGAAATGACACGTTATGTGAGTAAGCGATTCTTGGACACTTATCGACACAACGAGAACATTTGGGGCCCATCGACGGGTGGGTGCCTGGCAGGGGATATCAGGGTCCCATAATTAGCCTGGCAGGAGCTTATGCTCATAATGATCACTCAAGGCTTAACCTTCTCGGTGGGCGCTTGGCAGGGGATATCGGGGTCCCATAATTAGCCCGGCAGGAGCTTCGGCTCATGACACTTAACGTGAAGCGATATTGGACACATGGAGAGTGAAACGGTTAAAGATTGAGGTGTATACCAAATTTCATACTGAGTTTGTCGGATTGTTAAGCCTCGGTTATTGCCTATTGTGTGGTCTGTATCTCGTTCTTCCTTGTGATCATCCTTGCATTTCTCTTGCATATAATGTTAGCGTAGAATTTCCTACTGGGCTAGTGTAGCTCAAGCCTATTATCATTTTCAGGTACTAATACAGGACAATAGCGTGCATGCTTGGAATGCTTGGATGTGACCATTATTTTGAAAGCTATCAATTGAGAAGTTACTTAGGCATCTTTGTAAATCTCTTTTGAAGATGTATTTGTAACTTTATAGTAAATCTTTTGACTATGGAATATTGTAACCTTTAACTCTTGAATATTCAGTACTTGCGTTAATTTGGGCCTCGGAGCCGAAGATGTAATATTTTGGGAACGCTACTTCATTTTGGTTATCGTACAAATTATGGCGAGATTTTATTTATGGAAATCATTTATATTTATGTTAAAAATCGAGGGTGTGACAATACGGAACCAAACCAGACCAAAACGGAGCAATACCGTACGAGTACTTCGTTACGGCACCAAACCACACCAGAACGGTGCAAAACCGTACGAGTACATCCATACGGTACCAAATCACACGAAAACGGTGCAATACCGTACGAGTACTTCGTTGCGGTACCAAACAACACAAAAACGGTGCAATACCGTACAAGTACTTCGTTACGGTACCAAACCACACCAAAACGGTACAATACCGTACGAGTACTTCGTTACGGTACCAATCCACACCAAAACGGTGCAATACCGTATGAGTACTTCGTTACGGTACCAAACCACACCAAAACGGTATAATACCGAACGGTGCAATACCGTACGAGTACATCCATACGGTACCAAACCACACCAAAACGGTACAATACCGTACGAGTACTGCGTTACGGTACCAAACCACACCAAAACGGTGCTATACCGTACGAGTACATCCATATGGTACCAAAAAACACCAAAACGGTGCAATACCTTACGAGTACTTCGTTACGGTACCAAACCACACAAAAACGGTACAATACCGGACGAGAACATCCATACGGTACCAAACCACACCTAAACGGTGCAACACCGTACGAGTACTTCGTTACGGTACCAACCCACACCAAAACGGTGCAGAAACCGTACGAGTACATCCATACGGTACCAAATCACACAAAAACGGTGCAATACCGTACGAGTACATCCATACGGTACCAAACCACAGAAAAACGGTGCAATACCGTACGAGTACTTCGTTACGGTACCAAACCACACCAAAACGGTACAATACCGTACGAGTACTTCGTTACGGTACCAAACCACACCAAAACGGTGCAATACCGTACGAGAACATCCATACGGTACCAAACCACACCAAAACGGTGCAATACCGTACGAGAACTTCCATACGGTACCAAACCACACCAAAATAGTACAATACCGTACGAGTACTTCGTGACGGTACCAAACCACACCAAAACAATACAATACCGTAGGAGAACTTCGTTACGGAACCAAACCGCAACAAAACGGTACAATACCGTACGAGTACTTCGTTACAGTACCAAACCACACCAAAACGGTACAATAACTTACGAGAACATCCATATGGTCCCAAACCACACCAAAACGGTGCAATACCGTACGAGAACATCCATACGGTACCAAACTACACCAAAACGTTAAAATACCGTACGAGTACTTCGTTGCGGTACCAAACCACTCCAAAATGGGACAATACCGTACGAGAACTTCGTTACGGTACCAAACCGCACCAAAACGGTGCAATACCGTGCGAGTACATCCATACGGTACCAAAGCACACAAAAACGGTGCATTAGCGTAGGAGTACATCCATACGGTACCAAACCACACCAAAACGGTGCAATACCGTACGAGTACATCCATACGGTACCAAACCACACCAAAACGGTGCAATACCGTACGAGTACATCCATACGATACCAAACCACACCAAAACGTTGCAATACCGTACGAGTACATACATACGGTACCAAACCACACCAAAACGGTACAATACCGTACGAGAACATACATACGGTACCAAACCACACCAAAACGGTGCAACACCGTACGAGTACATACATACGGTACCAAACCACACCAAAACGGTGCAATACCGTACGAGTAATTCGTTACGGTACCAAACCATACCAAAACGGAACAATACCGTACGAGTACTTCATTACAGTACCAAACCACAGCAAAACAGTACAATACCGTATGAGTACTTCGTTACGGTGCCTAACCACAGCAAAAGGGTGCAAAACCGTACGAGAACATCCATACGGTACCAAACCCCACAAAAACGGTGCAATACCGTACGAGTACATCCATACGGTACCAAACCACACCAAAAAGGTGCAATACCGTATGAGTACATCCATACGGCACCAAACCACACCAGAAGGTTGCAAAACCGTACGAGTACATCCATATGGTACCAAGCCACACCTTAATGGTGCAATACCAGACGAGTACATCCATACAGTACCAAACCACACCAAAACGGTGCAATACCGTACGAGTACTTCGTTAAGGTACCAAACCACACCAAAACGGTACAATACCGTACGAGTACTTCGTTACGGTACCAAATCTGACAAAAACGGTGCAATACTATCCGAGTACATCAATACGGTACTAAACCACATCAAAACGGTGCAATAGCGTAGGAGTACATCCATACGGTACCAAACAAGACCAAAACGGTGCAATACCTTGCGAGTACATCCATACGGTACCAAACCACACAAAAACGGTGCATTTGCGTAGGAGTACATCCATACGGTACCAAACCACACCAAAACGGTGCAATACCGTACGAGTACATCCATACGGTACCAAACCACACCAAAACGGTGCAATACCGTACGAGTACATCCATAGGTTACCAAACCACACAAAAATGGTGCAATACCGTACGAGTACATCCATACGGTACCAAACCACACCAAAACGGTGCTATACCGTGCGAGTACATCCATACGGTACCAAACCACACCAAAATGGTGCAATACCGTACGAGTACATCCATTCGGAACGAAACCAGACCAAAACGGTGCAATGCCGTACGAGTACTTCGTTACGGCACCAAACCACA
Organism: Rhododendron vialii; assembly: GCF_030253575.1. Classification (NCBI taxonomy): domain Eukaryota; kingdom Viridiplantae; phylum Streptophyta; class Magnoliopsida; order Ericales; family Ericaceae; genus Rhododendron; species Rhododendron vialii. The sequence continues at coordinate 23,567,753 of NC_080561.1, read as the reverse complement.
CCAGAACGGGGCAAAACCGTACGAGTACATCCATACGGTACCAAACCACACCAAAACGGTGCAATACCGTACGAGTACATCCATACGGTACCAAACCACAGCAAAACGGTGCAATACCGTACGAGTACTTCGTTACGGTACCAAACCACACCAAAACGGTACAATACCGTACGAGTACTTCGTTACGGTACCAAACAACACCAAAACGGTGCAATACCGTACGAGCATATTCATACGGTACCAAACCACACCAAAACGGTGCAATACCGTACGAGTACTTCGTTACGGTACCAAATCTGACCAAAACGGTGCAATACTATCCGAGTACATCAATACGGTACCAAACCACACCAAAACGGTGCAATAGCGTAGGAGTACATCCATACGGTACCAAACCACACCAAAACGGTACAATACCGTACGAGTACTTTGTTACGGTACCAAATCTCTCCAAAATGGTGCAATACTGTGCGAGTACATCCATACGGTACCAAACCACACCAAAACGGTTCAATAGCGTAGGAGTACATCCATACGGTACCAAACCACACCAAAATGGTATAATACCGTACGAGTACTTCGTTACGGTACCAAATCTCACCAAAACGGTGCAATACTGTGCGAATACATCCATACGGTACCAAACCACACCAAAACGGTGCAATAGCGTAGGAGTACTTCCATACGGTACCAAACCACACCAAAACGGTGCAATACCGTACGAGTACATCCATACGGTACCAAACCACACCAAAACGGTGCAATACCGTACGAGTACTTCGTTACGATACCAAATCTCACCAAAAGGGTGCAATACTGTGCGAGTACATCAACACTGTACCAAACCACACCAAAACGGTGCAATACCGTACGAGAACATCCATTCGGTACCAAACCACACCAAAACGGTTCAATACCGTACGAGTACTTCGTTACGGTACCAAACCACACCAAAACGGTACAATACCGTACGAGTACTTCGTTACGGTACCAAACCTCAGCAAAACGGTGCAATTCCGTGCGAGTACATCAATACGGTACCAAACCGCACCAAAACGGTAAAATAGCGTAGGATTACATCCATACGGTACATAACCACGCCAAAACGGTGCAATACGGTACGAGTACATCCATACGGTACCAAACGACACCAAAACGGTGCAATACCGTACGAGTACTTCGTTACGGTACCAAACCACACAAAAACGGTACAATACCGTACGAGAACATCCATACGGTACCAAACCACACCTAAACTGTGCAACACCGTACGAGTACTTCGTTACAGTACCAAACAACACCAAAACGGTGCAGAAACCGTACGAGTACATCCATACGGTACCAAACCACACCAAAACGGTGCTATACCGTGCGAGTACATCCATACGGTACCAAACCACACCAAAATGGTGCAATACCGTACGAGTACATCCATACGGAACGAAACCAGACCAAAACGGTGCAATACCGTACGAGTACTTCGTTACGGCACCAAACCACACCAGAACGGGGCAAAACCGTACGAGTACATCCATACGGTACCAAACCACACCAAAACGGTGCAATACCGTCCGAGTACTTCGTTACGGTACCAAACAACACCAAAACGGTGCAATACCGTACGAGTACATCCATACGGTACCAAACCACACCAAAACGGTGCAATACCGTACGAGTACATCCATACGGTACCAAACCACAGCAAAACGGTGCAATACCGTACGAGTACTTCGTTACGGTACCAAACCACACCAAAACGGTACAATACCGTACGAGTACTTCGTTACGGTACCAAACAACACCAAAACGGTGCAATACCGTACTAGCATATTCATACGGTACCAAACCACACAAAAACGGTGCAATACCGTACGAGTACTTCGTTACGGTACCAAATCAGACAAAAACGGTGCAATACTATCCGAGTACATCAATACGGTACCAAACCACACCAAAACGGTGCAATAGCGTTGTAGTACATCCATACGGTACCAAACCACACCAAAATGGTACAATACCGTACGAATACTTTGTTACGGTACCAAATCTCTCCAAAATGGTGCAATACTGTGCGAGTACATCCATACGGTACCAAACCACACCAAAACGGTTCAATAGCGTAGGAGTACATCCATACGGTACCAAACCACACGAAAATGGTATAATACCGTACGAGTATTTCGTTACGGTACCAAATCTCACCAAAACGGTGCAATACTGTGCGAATACATCCATACGGTACCAAACCACACCAAAACGGTGCAATAGCGTAGGAGTACTTCCATACGGTACCAAACCACACCAAAACGGTGCAATATCGTACGAGTACATCCATACGGTACCAAACCACACCAAAACGGTGCAATACCGTACGAGTACTTCGTTACGGTACCAAACCACACCAAAACGGTACAATACCGTACGAGTACTTCGTTACGATACCAAATCTCACCAAAACGGTGCAATACTGTGCGGGTACATCAATACTGTACCAAACCACACCAAAACGGTGCAATACCGTACGAGAACATCCATTCGGTACCAAACCACACCAAAACGGTGCAATACCGTACGAGTACTTCGTTACGGTACCAAACCACACCAAAACGGTACAATACCGTACGAGTACTTCGTTACGGTACCAAACCACACCAAAACGGTGCAGAAACCGTACGAGTACATCCATACGGTACCAAACCACACAAAAACGGTTCAACACCGTACGAGTACATCCATACGGTACCCAACCACAGCAAAACGGTGCAATACCGTACAAGTAGTTCGTTACGGTACCAAACCACACCAAAACGGTACAATACCGCACGAGTACTTCAATACGGTACCAAACAACACCAAAACGGTGCAATACCGTACGAGAACATCCATACGGTACCAAACCACATCAAAACGGTGCAATACCGTACGAGAACTTCCATACGGTACCAAACCACACCAAAATAGTACAATACCGTACGAGTACTTCGTGACGGTACCAAACCACACCAAAACGGTACAATACCGGAGGAGAACTTCGTTACGGAACCAAACCACACCAAAACGGTACAATACCGTACGAGTACTTCGTTACGGTACCAAACCACACCAAAACGGTGCAATAACTTACAAGAACATCCATATGGTCCCAAATCACACCAAAACGGTGCAATACCGTACGAGAACATCCATACGGTACCAAAGCACACCAAAATGTTCCAATACCGTACGAGTACTTCGTGACGGTACCAAACCACACCAAAACGGGACAAAACCGTACGAGAACTTCGTTACGGTACCAAACCTCACCAAAACGGTGCAATACCATGCGAGTACATCCATACGGTACCAAACCACACAAAAACGGTGCATTTGCGTAGGACTACATCCATACGGTACCAAACCACACCAAAACAGTGCAATACCGTACGAGTACATCCATACGGTACCAAACCACACAAAAACGGTGCAATACCGTACGAGTACATCCATAGGTTACCAAACCACACAAAAATGGTGCAATACCGTACGAGTACATCCATACGGTACCAAACCACACCAAAACGGTGCTATACCGTGCGAGTACATCCATACGGTACCAAACCACACCAAAATGGTGCAATACCGTACGAGTACATCCATACGGAACGAAACCAGACCAAAACGGTGCAATACCGTACGAGTACTTCGTTACGGCACCAAACCACACAAGAACGGTGCAAAACCGTACGAGTACTTCCATACGGTACCAAACCACACCAAAACGGTGCAATACAGTACGAGTACTTCGTTACGGTACCAAACAACACCAAAACGGTGCAATACCGTACGAGTACATCCATACGGTACCAAACCACACCAAAACGGTGCAATACCGTACGAGAACATCCATACGGTACCAAACCACATCAAAACGGTGCAATACCGTACGAGAACTTCCATACGGTACCAAACCACACCAAAATAGTACAATACCGTAGGAGAACTTCGTTACGGAACCAAACCACACCAAAACGGTACAATACCGTACGAGTACTTCGTTACGGTACCTAACCAGAGCAAAACGGTGCAATACCTTACGAGAACATCCATACGGTACCAAACAACACCAAAACGTTACAATACCGTACGAGTACTTCGTTACGGTACCAAACCACACCAAAACGGGACAAAACCGTACGAGAACTTCGTTACGGTACCAAACCTCACCAAAACGGTGCAATACCATGCGAGTACATCCATACGGTACCAAACCACCCAAAAATGGTGCATTTGCGTAGGAGTACATCCATACGGTACAAAACCACACCAAAACGGTGCAATACCGTACGAGTACATCCATACGGTACCAAACCACACAAAAACGGTGCAATACCGTACGAGTACATCCATAGGTTACCAAACCACACAAAAATGGTGCAATACCGTACGAGTACATCCATACGGTACCAAACCACACCAAAACGGTGCTATACCGTGCGAGTGCATCCATACGGTACCAAACCACACCAAAATGGTGCAATACCGTACGAGTACATCCATACGGAACGAAACCAGACCAAAACGGTGCAATACCGTACGAGTACTTCGTTACGGCACCAAACCACACCAGAACGGTGCAAAACCGTACGAGTACTTCCATACGGTACCAAACCACACCAAAACGGTGCAATACCGTACGAGTACATCCATACTGTAGAAAACCTCACCAAAATGGTGCAATACCGTACGAGTACTTCGTTACGGTACCAAACCACACCAAAACGGTGCAATACCGTACGAGTACATCAATACGGTACCAAACCACATGAAAACGGTGCAATACGATACGAGTACTTCGTTACGGTACCAAACCACACCAAAACGGTACAACACGGTACGAGTACTTCGTTACGGTACCAAACCAAACCAAAACGGTGCAATACCGTACGAGTACATCCATACGGTACCAAACCACACCAAAACGGTGCAATACCGTACGAGTACTTCGTTACGGTACCAAACCACACCACAACGTTACAATACCGTACGAGTACTTCGTTACGGTACCAAACCACACCAAAACGTTGCAATACCGTACGAGTACATCCATACGGTACCAAACGACACCAAAACGGTGCAATATTGTACGAATACTTCGTTACGGTACCAAACCACACCAAAACGGTACAATACCGTACGAGTACTTCGTTACGGTAACAAACCACACCAAAACGGTGCAATACCGTACGAGTATATCCATACGGTACCAAACCACACGAAAACGGTGCAATACCGTACGAGTACATCCATACGGTACTAAACCACACCAAAACGGTACAATACCGTACGAGTACTTCGTTACGGTACCAAACCACACCAAAACGGTGCAATACCGTACGAGTACATCCATACGGTACCAAACCACACCAAAACGGTGCAATACCGTACGAGTACTTCGTTACGGTACCAAACACAACAAAAACGGTACAATACCGTACGAGTACTTCATGACGGAACCAAACCACACCAAAACGGTGCAATACCGTACGAGTATATCCCTACGGTACAAAACCACACGAAAACGGTGCAATACCGTACGAGTACTTCGTTACGGTACCAAACCACACCAAAACGGTACAATACCGTGCGAGTACTTCGTTACGGTACCAAACCACATCAAAACGGTGCAATACCGTTCGAGTACATCCATACGATACTAAACCACACCAAAACGGTGCAATACCGTTGGAGTACTTCGTTACGGCACCAAATCTCACCAAAACGGTACAATACTGTGCGAGTACATACATACCGTACCAAACCACACCAAAACGGTGCAATAGCGTAGGAGTACATCCAGACGGTACCAAACCATACCAAAACGGTGCAATACCGTACGAGTACATCCATACGGTACCAAACCACATGAAAATGGTGCAATACCGTACGAGTACTTCGTTACGGTACCAAACCACACCAAAACGGTGCAATACTGTACGAGTACATCCATACAGTATCAAACCACACCAAAACGGTGCAATACCGTACGAGTACATCCATACGGTGCTAAACCATACCAAAACGGTACAATACCGTACGAGTACATCCATACGGTACTGAACCACACCAAAACGGTGCAATACCGAACGAGTACATCCATACGGTACAAAACCACACCCAAACGGTGCAATACCGTACGAGTACTTCGTTACGGTACGAAACCACACCAAAACGGTATAATACCGTACGAGTACTTCGTTACGGTACCAAACCACACCAAAACGGTGCAATACCGTACGATTACATCAATACTGTACAAAACCTCCCCAAAATGGTGCAATACCGTACGAGTACTTCGTTACGGTACCAAACCACACCAAAACGGTACAATACCGTACGAATACTTCGTTACGGTACCAAACCACACCAAAACGGTGCAATACCGTACGAGTACATCCATACGGTACCAAACCACACCAAAACGTTGCAATACCGTACGAGTACTTCGTTACGGTACCAAACACAACAAAAACGGTACAATACCGTACGAGTACTTCATTACGGAACCAAACCACACCAAAACGGTGCAATACCGTACGAGTATATCCATACGGTACAAAACCACACGAAAACGGTGCAATACCGTACGAGTACTTCGTTACGGTACCAAACCACACCAAAACGGTACAATACCGTACGAGTACTTCGTTACGGTACTAAACCACACCAAAAAGGTGCAATACCATACGAGTACATCCATACGGTACCAAACCACACGAAAACGGTGCAATACAGTACGAGTACTTCATTACGGTACCAAACCATACCAAAACGGTGCATTACCGTACGAGTACATCCATACGGTACCAAACCACACCAAAACGGTGCAATACCGTACGAGTACTTCGTTACGGTACCAAACCACACCACAACGTTAGAATACCGTACGAGTACTTCGTTACGGTACCAAACCACACCAAAACGTTGTAATACCGTACGAGTACATCCATACGGTACCAAACAACACCAAAACGGTGCAATATCGTACGAATACTTCGTTACGGTACCAAACCACACCAAAACGGTACAATACCGTATGAGTACTTCGTTACGGTAACAAACCACACCAAAACGGTGCAATACCGTACGAGTATATCCATACGGTACCAAACCACACGAAAACGGTGCAATACCGTACGAGTACATCCATACGGTACTAAACCACACCAAAACGGTACAATACCGTACGAGTACTTCGTTACGGTACCAAACCTTACCAAAACGTTGCAATACCGTACGAGTACATCCATACGGTACCAAACCACACCAAAACGGTACAATACCGTACGAGTACTTCGTTACGGTACCAAACCACACCAAAATGGTGCAATACCGTAGGAGTACATCCATACGGTACCAAACCACACCAAAACGGTGCAATACCGTACGAGTGCATCGTTACGGCACCAAACCACACCAAAACGGTACAACACCGTACGAGTCCTTCGTTACGGTACCAAACCACACCAAAATGGTGCAATACCGTACGAGTACATCCATGCGGTACCAAACCAAACCGTTCAATACCGTACGAGTACTTCGTTACGGTACCAAACCACACCAAAACGGTACAATACCGTACGAGTACTTCGTTACAGTACCAAACCACACCAAAACGGTGCAATAGCGTACGAGTACATCCATACGGTACCAAACCACAGCAAAACGGTGCAATACCGTACGAGTACATCCATACGGTACTAAACCACACCAAAACGGTGCAAATACTGTACGAGTACATCCATACGGTACAAAACCACACCCAAACGGTGCAATACTGTACGAGTACTTCGTTACGGTACCAAACAACACCAAAACGGTGCAATACCGTACGAGTACATCCACACGGTACCAAACCACACCAAAACGGTGCAATACCGTACGAGTACTTCGTTACGGTACCAAACCACACAAAAATGGTACAATACCGTACGAGTACTTCGTTACGGTACCAAACCACACCAAAATGGTGCAATACCGTAAGAGTACATCCACACGGTACCAAACCACACCAAAACGGTGCAATACCGTACGAGTTCTTCGTTACGGTACCAAACCACACCAAAACGGTACAATGCCGTACGAGTACATCCATACGGAACCAAACCACATGAAAACGGTGCAATACGATACGAGTACTTCGTTACGGTACCAAACCACACCAAAACGGTGCAATACCGTACGAGTACTTCGTTACGGTACGAAACCACACCAAAACGGTATAATACCGTACGAGTACTTCGTTACGGTACCAAACCACAACAAAACGGTGCAATACCGTACGATTACATCCATACTGTAGAAAACCTCACCAAAATGGTGCAATACCGTACGAGTACTTCGTTACGGTACCAAACCACACCAAAACGGTGCAATACCGTACGAGTACATCAATACGGTACCAAACCACATGAAAACGGTGCAATACGATACGAGTACTTCGTTACGGTACCAAACCACACCAAAACGGTACAACACGGTACGAGTACTTCGTTACGGTACCAAACCAAACCAAAACGGTGCAATACCGTACGAGTACATCCATACGGTACCAAACCACACCAAAACGGTGCAATAGCGTAGGAGTACGTGCAATAGCGTAGGAGTACATCCATACGGTACCAAACCACACCAAAATGGTGCAATACCGTACGAGTACATCCATACGGTATCAAACCACACCAAAACGGTGCATTACGGTACGAGTACTTCGTTACGGCACCAAACCACACAAAAATGGTACAATACCGTACGAGTACTTCGTTACGGTACCAAACCACACCAAAACGGTGCAATACTGTACGAGTACATCCATACAGTATCGAACCACACCAAAACGGTGCAATACCGTACGAGTACATCCATACGTTACCAAACCACACGAAAACGATGCAATACCGTACGAGTACATACATACGGTACCAAACCACACCAAACCGGTGCAATACCGTACGAGTAAATCCATACGGTACCAAACCACACCAAAACGGTGCAATACCGTACGAGTACATCAATACGGTACCAAACCACATGAAAACGGTGCAATACGATACGAGTACTTCGTTACGGTACCAAACCACACCAAAACGGTACAACACGGTACGAGTACTTCGTTACGGTACCAAACCAAACCAAAACGGTGCAATACCGTACGAGTACATCCATACGGTACCAAACCACACCAAAACGGTGCAATAGCGTAGGAGTACGTGCAATAGCGTAGGAGTACATCCATACGGTACCAAACCACAACAAAATGGTGCAATACCGTACGAGTACATCCATACGGTATCAAACCACACCAAAACGGTGCATTACCGTACGAGTACTTCGTTACGGCACCAAACCACACAAAAATGGTACAATACCGTACGAGTACTTCGTTACGGTACCAAACCACACCAAAACGGTGCAATACTGTACGAGTACATCCATACAGTACCAAACCACACCAAAACGGTGCAATACCGTACGAGTACATCCATACGTTACCAAACCACACGAAAACGATGCAATACCGTACGAGTACATACATACGGTACCAAACCACACCAAACCGGTGCAATACCGTACGAGTAAATCCATACGGTACCAAACCACACCAAAACGGTGCAATACCGTACGAGTACTTCGTTACGGTACCAAACCACACCAAAACGGTGCAATACCGTACGAGTACTTCGTTACGGTAACAAACCATACCAAAACGGTACAATACCGTACGAGTACTTCATTACGGTACCAAACCACACAAAAACGGTGCAATACCGTACGAGTACATCCATACGGTACCAAACCACACCAAAACGGTGCAATACCGTACGAGTACTTCGTTACGGTACCAAACCACACCAAAACGGTGCAATACCATACGAGTACTTCGTTACGGTACCAAACCACATGAAAACGGTACAATACCGTACGAGTATTTCGTTACGGTACCAAACCATACCAAAACGGTGCAATACCGTACGACTACATCCATACGGTACCAAACCACACCAAAACGGTGCAATACCGTACGAGTACTTCGTTACGGTACCAAACCACACCAAAACGGTTTAATACCGTACGAGTACTTCGTTACGGTACCAAATCACACCAAAACGGTGCAATACCGTACGAGTACATCCATACGGTACCAAACCATAACAAATCGGTGCAATACCGTACGAGTACTTCGTTACGGTACCAAACCACCCCAAAACGGTACAATACCGTACGAGTACTTCGTTACGGTACCAAACCACACCAAAACGGTGCAATACCGTACGAGTACATCCATACGGTACCAAACCACACCAAAACGGTGCAATACCGTACGAGTATTTCGTTACGGTACCAAACCACACCAAAACGGTACAATACCGTACGAGTCCTTCGTTACAGAACCAAACCACACCAAAATGGTGCAATACCGTACGAGTACATTCATACGGTACCAAACCATACCAAAACGGTGCAATACAGTCCGAGTACTTCGTTACGGTACCAAACCACACCAAAACGGTACAATACCGTACGAGTACTTCGTTACGGTACCAAACCACACCAAAACGGTGCAATACCGTACGAGTACATCCATACGGTACCAAACCACACGAAAACGGTGCAATACCATACGTGTACATCCATACGGTACCAAACCACACCAAAACGGTGTAATACCGTACGAGTACATCCATACGGTACCAAACCACACCAAAACGGTGCAATACCGTACGAGTACTTCGTTACGGTACCAAACCACACCAAAACGGTGCAATACCGTACGTGTACATCCATACGGTACCAAACCACACGAAAACGGTGCAATACCGTACGAGTACTTTGTTACGGTACCACACCACACCAAAACGGTGCATTACCGTACGAGTATGTCCATACGGTACCAAACCACACCAAAACGGTGCAATACCGTACGAGTATATCCATACGGTACCAAACCACACGAAAACGGTGCAATACCGTACGAGTACTTCGTTACGGTACCACACCACACCAAAACGGTGCATTACCGTACGAGTACATCCATACGGTACCAAACCACACCAAAACGGTGCAATACCGTACGAGTACTTCGTTACGGTACCAAACCACACCAAAACGGTGCAATACCGTACGTGTACATCCATACGGTACCAAACCACACGAAAACGGTGCAATACCGTACGAGTACTTTGTTACGGTACCACACCACACCAAAACGGTGCATTACCGTACGAGTACATCCATACGGTACCAAACCACACCAAAACGGTGCAATACCGTACGGGTACTTCGTTACGGTACCAAATCACACCAAAACGGTGCAATACCGTACGAGTACATCCATACGGTACCAATCCACACCAAAACGGTGCAATACCGTACGAGTACTTCGTTACGGTAACAAACCATACCAAAACGGTACAATACCGTACGAGTACTTCATTACGGTACCAAACCACACCAAAACGGTGCAATACCGTACGAGTACATCCATACGGTACCAAACCACACCAAAACAGTGCAATACCGTACGAGTACTTCGTTACGGTACCAAACCACTCCAAAACGGTGCAATACCGTACGAGTACTTCGTTACGGTACCAAACCACATGAAAACGGTACAATACCGTACGAGTATTTCGTTACGGTACCAAACCATACCAAAACGGTGCAATACCGTACGAGTACATCCATACGGTACCAAACCACACCAAAACGGTGCAATACCGTACGAGTACTTCGTTACGGTACCAAACCACACCAAAACGGTTTAATACCGTACGAGTACTTCGTTACGGTACCAAATCACACCAAAACGGTGCAATACCGTACGAGTACATCCATACGGTACCAAACCATAACAAATCGGTGCAATACCGTACGAGTACTTCGTTACGGTACCAAACCACCCCAAAACGGTACAATACCGTACGAGTACTTCGTTACGGTACCAAACCACACCAAAACGGAGCAATACCGTACGAGTACATCCATACGGTACCAAACCACACGAAAACGGTGCAATACCGTACGAGTACTTCGTTACGGTACCAAACCACACCAAAACGGTACAATACCGTACGAGTACTTCGTTACGGTACCAAACCACACCAAAACGGTACAATACCGTACGAGTACTTCGTTACGGTACCAAACCACCCCAAAACGGTGCAATACCGTACGAGTAGATCCATACGGTACCAAACCACACGAAAACGGTGCAATACCGTACGAGTATATCCATACGGTACCAAACCACACGAAAACGGTGCAATACCGTACGAGTACTTCGTTACGGTACCACACCACACCAAAACGGTGCATTACCGTACGAGTACATCCATACGGTACCAAACCACACCAAAACGGTGCAATACCGTACGAGTACTTCGTTACGGTACCAAACCACACCAAAACGGTGCAATACCGTACGTGTACATCCATACGGTACCAAACCACACGAAAACGGTGCAATACCGTACGAGTACTTTGTTACGGTACCACACCACACCAAAACGGTGCATTACCGTACGAGTACATCCATACGGTACCAAACCACACCAAAACGGTGCAATACCGTACGGGTATTTCGTTACGGTACGAAACCACACCAAAACGGTTTATACCGTACGAGTACTTCGTTACGGTACCAAATCACACCAAAACGGTGCAATACCGTACGAGTACATCCATACGGTACCAATCCACACCAAAACGGTGCAATACCGTACGAGTACTTCGTTACGGTAACAAACCATACCAAAACGGTACAATACCGTACGAGTACTTCATTACGGTACCAAACCACACCAAAACGGTGCAATACCGTACGAGTACTTCGTTACGGTACCAAACCACATGAAAACGGTACAATACCGTACGAGTATTTCGTTACGGTACCAAACCATACCAAAACGGTACAATACCGTACGAGTACATCCATACGGTACCAAACCACACCAAAACGGTTTAATACCGTACGAGTACTTCGTTACGGTACCAAATCACACCAAAACGGTGCAATACCGTACGAGTACATCCATACGGTACCAAACCATAACAAATCGGTGCAATACCGTACGAGTACTTTGTTACGGTACAAAACCACCCCAAAACGGTACAATACCGTACGAGTACTTCGTTACGGTACCAAACCACACCAAAACGGAGCAATACCGTACGAGTACATCCATACGGTACCAAACCACACGAAAACGGTGCAATACCGTACGAGTACTTCGTTACGGTACCAAACCACACCCAAACGGTACAATACCGTACGAGTACTTCGTTACGTTACCAAACCACACCAAAACGGTACAATACCGTACGAGTACTTCGTTACGGTACCAAACCACCCCAAAACGGTGCAATACCGTACGAGTACATCCATACGGTACCAAACCACACGAAAACGGTGCAATACCGTACGAGTACATCCATACGGTACCAAACCACACGAAAACGGTGCAATACCGTACGAGTACTTCGTTACGGTACCACACCACGCCAAAACGGTGCATTACCGTACGAGTACATCCATACGGTACCAAACCACACCAAAACGGTGCAATACCGTACGAGTACTTCGTTACGGTAACAAACCATACCAAAACGGTACAATACCGTACGAGTACTTCGTTACGGTACCAAACCACACCAAAACGGTGCAATACCGTACGAGTACATCCATACGGTACCAAACCACACGAAAACGGTGCAATACCGTACGAGTACTTCGTTACGGTACCAAACCACACCAAAATGGTACAATACCGTACGAGTACTTCGTTACGGTACCAAACCACACCAAAACAGTACAATACCGTACGAGTACTTCGTTACGGTACCAAACCACACCAAAACGGTACAATACCGTACGAGTCCTTCGTTACAGTACCAAACCACACCAAAATGGTGCAATACCGTACGAGTACATCCATACGGTACCAAACCATACCAAAACGGTGCAATACCGTCCGAGTACTTCGTTACGGTACCAAACCACACCAAAATGGTACAATACCGTACGAGTACTTCGTTACGGTACCAAACCACACCAAAACGGTGCAATACCGTACCAGTACATCCATACGGTACCAAACCACACGAAAACGGTGCAATACCGTACGTGTACATCCATACGGTACCAAACCACACCAAAACGGTGCAATACCGTACGAGTACATCCATACGGTACCAAACCACACCAAAACGGTGTAATACCGTACGAGTACTTCGTTACGGTACCAAAGCACACCAAAACGGTGCAATACCGTACGTGTACATCCATACGGTACCAAAGCACACGAAAACGGTGCAATACCGTACGAGTACTTCGTTACGGTACCACACCACACCAAAACGGTGCATTACCGTACGAGTACATCCATACGGTACCAAACCACACCAAAACGGTGCAATACCGTACGAGTACTTCGTTACGGTACCAAACCACACAAAAACGGTTTAATACCGTATGAGTACTTCGTTACGGTACCAAATCACACCAAAACGGTGCAATACCGCACGAGTACATCCATACGGTACCAATCCACACCAAAACGGTGCAATACCGTACGAGTACTTCGTTACGGTAACAAACCATACCAAAACGGTACAATACCGTACGAGTACTTCATTACGGTACAAAACCACACCAAAACGGTGCAATACCGTACGAGTACATCCATACGGTACCAAACCACACGAAAACGGTGCAATACCGTACGAGTACTTCGTTACGGTACCAAACCACACCAAAACGGTGCAATACCGTACGAGTACTTCGTTACGGTACCAAACCACAGGAAAACGGTACAATACCGTACGAGTATTTCGTTACGGTACCAAACCATACCAAAACGGTGCAATACCGTACGAGTACATCCATACGGTACAAAACCATACCAAAACGGTTCAATACCGTACGAGTACTTCGTTACGGTACCAAACCACACCAAAACGGTTTAATACCGTACGAGTAATTCGTTACGGTACCAAATCACACCAAAACGGTGCAATACCGTACGAGTACATCCATACGGTACCAAACCACACGAAAACGGTGCAATACCATACGTGTACATCCATACGGTACCAAACCACACCAAAACGGTGTAATACCGTACGAGTACATCCATACGGTACCAAACCACACCAAAACGGTGCAATACCGTACGAGTACTTCGTTACGGTACCAAACCACACCAAAACGGTGCAATACCGTACGTGTACATCCATACGGTACCAAACCACACGAAAACGGTGCAATACCGTACGAGTACTTTGTTACGGTACCACACCACACCGAAACGGTGCATTACCGTACGAGTATGTCCATACGGTACCAAACCACACCAAAACGGTGCAATACCGTACGAGTATATCCATACGGTACCAAACCACACGAAAACGGTGCAATACCGTACGAGTACTTCGTTACGGTACCACACCACACCAAAACGGTGCATTACCGTACGAGTACATCCATACGGTACCAAACCACACCAAAACGGTGCAATACCGTACGAGTACTTCGTTACGGTACCAAACCACACCAAAACGGTGCAATACCGTACGTGTACATCCATACGGTACCAAACCACACGAAAACGGTGCAATACCGTACGAGTACTTTGTTACGGTACCACACCACACCAAAACGGTGCATTACCGTACGAGTACATCCATACGGTACCAAACCACACGAAAACGGTGCAATACCATACGTGTACATCCATACGGTACCAAACCACACCAAAACGGTGTAATACCGTACGAGTACATCCATACGGTACCAAACCACACCAAAACGGTGCAATACCGTACGAGTACTTCGTTACGGTACCAAACCACACCAAAACGGTGCAATACCGTACGTGTACATCCATACGGTACCAAACCACACGAAAACGGTGCAATACCGTACGAGTACTTTGTTACGGTACCACACCACACCAAAACGGTGCATTACCGTACGAGTATGTCCATACGGTACCAAACCACACGAAAACGGTGCAATACCATACGTGTACATCCATACGGTACCAAACCACACCAAAACGGTGTAATACCGTACGAGTACATCCATACGGTACCAAACCACACCAAAACGGTGCAATACCGTACGAGTACTTCGTTACGGTACCAAACCACACCAAAACGGTGCAATACCGTACGTGTACATCCATACGGTACCAAACCACACGAAAACGGTGCAATACCGTACGAGTACTTTGTTACGGTACCACACCACACCAAAACGGTGCATTACCGTACGAGTATGTCCATACGGTACCAAACCACACCAAAACGGTGCAATACCGTACGAGTATATCCATACGGTACCAAACCACACGAAAACGGTGCAATACCGTACGAGTACTTCGTTACGGTACCACACCACACCAAAACGGTGCATTACCGTACGAGTACATCCATACGGTACCAAACCACACCAAAACGGTGCAATACCGTACGAGTACTTCGTTACGGTACCAAACCACACCAAAACGGTGCAATACCGTACGTGTACATCCATACGGTACCAAACCACACGAAAACGGTGCAATACCGTACGAGTACTTTGTTACGGTACCACACCACACCAAAACGGTGCATTACCGTACGAGTACATCCATACGGTACCAAACCACACCAAAACGGTGCAATACCGTACGGGTACTTCGTTACGGTACCAAATCACACCAAAACGGTGCAATACCGTACGAGTACATCCATACGGTACCAATCCACACCAAAACGGTGCAATACCGTACGAGTACTTCGTTACGGTAACAAACCATACCAAAACGGTACAATACCGTACGAGTACTTCATTACGGTACCAAACCACACCAAAACGGTGCAATACCGTACGAGTACATCCATACGGTACCAAACCACACCAAAACAGTGCAATACCGTACGAGTACTTCGTTACGGTACCAAACCACTCCAAAACGGTGCAATACCGTACGAGTACTTCGTTACGGTACCAAACCACATGAAAACGGTACAATACCGTACGAGTATTTCGTTACGGTACCAAACCATACCAAAACGGTGCAATACCGTACGAGTACATCCATACGGTACCAAACCACACCAAAACGGTGCAATACCGTACGAGTACTTCGTTACGGTACCAAACCACACCAAAACGGTTTAATACCGTACGAGTACTTCGTTACGGTACCAAATCACACCAAAACGGTGCAATACCGTACGAGTACATCCATACGGTACCAAACCATAACAAATCGGTGCAATACCGTACGAGTACTTCGTTACGGTACCAAACCACCCCAAAACGGTACAATACCGTACGAGTACTTCGTTACGGTACCAAACCACACCAAAACGGAGCAATACCGTACGAGTACATCCATACGGTACCAAACCACACGAAAACGGTGCAATACCGTACGAGTACTTCGTTACGGTACCAAACCACACCAAAACGGTACAATACCGTACGAGTACTTCGTTACGGTACCAAACCACACCAAAACGGTACAATACCGTACGAGTACTTCGTTACGGTACCAAACCACCCCAAAACGGTGCAATACCGTACGAGTAGATCCATACGGTACCAAACCACACGAAAACGGTGCAATACCGTACGAGTATATCCATACGGTACCAAACCACACGAAAACGGTGCAATACCGTACGAGTACTTCGTTACGGTACCACACCACACCAAAACGGTGCATTACCGTACGAGTACATCCATACGGTACCAAACCACACCAAAACGGTGCAATACCGTACGAGTACTTCGTTACGGTACCAAACCACACCAAAACGGTGCAATACCGTACGTGTACATCCATACGGTACCAAACCACACGAAAACGGTGCAATACCGTACGAGTACTTTGTTACGGTACCACACCACACCAAAACGGTGCATTACCGTACGAGTACATCCATACGGTACCAAACCACACCAAAACGGTGCAATACCGTACGGGTATTTCGTTACGGTACGAAACCACACCAAAACGGTTTATACCGTACGAGTACTTCGTTACGGTACCAAATCACACCAAAACGGTGCAATACCGTACGAGTACATCCATACGGTACCAATCCACACCAAAACGGTGCAATACCGTACGAGTACTTCGTTACGGTAACAAACCATACCAAAACGGTACAATACCGTACGAGTACTTCATTACGGTACCAAACCACACCAAAACGGTGCAATACCGTACGAGTACTTCGTTACGGTACCAAACCACATGAAAACGGTACAATACCGTACGAGTATTTCGTTACGGTACCAAACCATACCAAAACGGTACAATACCGTACGAGTACATCCATACGGTACCAAACCACACCAAAACGGTTTAATACCGTACGAGTACTTCGTTACGGTACCAAATCACACCAAAACGGTGCAATACCGTACGAGTACATCCATACGGTACCAAACCATAACAAATCGGTGCAATACCGTACGAGTACTTTGTTACGGTACAAAACCACCCCAAAACGGTACAATACCGTACGAGTACTTCGTTACGGTACCAAACCACACCAAAACGGAGCAATACCGTACGAGTACATCCATACGGTACCAAACCACACGAAAACGGTGCAATACCGTACGAGTACTTCGTTACGGTACCAAACCACACCCAAACGGTACAATACCGTACGAGTACTTCGTTACGTTACCAAACCACACCAAAACGGTACAATACCGTACGAGTACTTCGTTACGGTACCAAACCACCCCAAAACGGTGCAATACCGTACGAGTACATCCATACGGTACCAAACCACACGAAAACGGTGCAATACCGTACGAGTACATCCATACGGTACCAAACCACACGAAAACGGTGCAATACCGTACGAGTACTTCGTTACGGTACCACACCACGCCAAAACGGTGCATTACCGTACGAGTACATCCATACGGTACCAAACCACACCAAAACGGTGCAATACCGTACGAGTACTTCGTTACGGTAACAAACCATACCAAAACGGTACAATACCGTACGAGTACTTCGTTACGGTACCAAACCACACCAAAACGGTGCAATACCGTACGAGTACATCCATACGGTACCAAACCACACGAAAACGGTGCAATACCGTACGAGTACTTCGTTACGGTACCAAACCACACCAAAATGGTACAATACCGTACGAGTACTTCGTTACGGTACCAAACCACACCAAAACAGTACAATACCGTACGAGTACTTCGTTACGGTACCAAACCACACCAAAACGGTACAATACCGTACGAGTCCTTCGTTACAGTACCAAACCACACCAAAATGGTGCAATACCGTACGAGTACATCCATACGGTACCAAACCATACCAAAACGGTGCAATACCGTCCGAGTACTTCGTTACGGTACCAAACCACACCAAAATGGTACAATACCGTACGAGTACTTCGTTACGGTACCAAACCACACCAAAACGGTGCAATACCGTACCAGTACATCCATACGGTACCAAACCACACGAAAACGGTGCAATACCGTACGTGTACATCCATACGGTACCAAACCACACCAAAACGGTGCAATACCGTACGAGTACATCCATACGGTACCAAACCACACCAAAACGGTGTAATACCGTACGAGTACTTCGTTACGGTACCAAAGCACACCAAAACGGTGCAATACCGTACGTGTACATCCATACGGTACCAAAGCACACGAAAACGGTGCAATACCGTACGAGTACTTCGTTACGGTACCACACCACACCAAAACGGTGCATTACCGTACGAGTACATCCATACGGTACCAAACCACACCAAAACGGTGCAATACCGTACGAGTACTTCGTTACGGTACCAAACCACACAAAAACGGTTTAATACCGTATGAGTACTTCGTTACGGTACCAAATCACACCAAAACGGTGCAATACCGCACGAGTACATCCATACGGTACCAATCCACACCAAAACGGTGCAATACCGTACGAGTACTTCGTTACGGTAACAAACCATACCAAAACGGTACAATACCGTACGAGTACTTCATTACGGTACAAAACCACACCAAAACGGTGCAATACCGTACGAGTACATCCATACGGTACCAAACCACACGAAAACGGTGCAATACCGTACGAGTACTTCGTTACGGTACCAAACCACACCAAAACGGTGCAATACCGTACGAGTACTTCGTTACGGTACCAAACCACAGGAAAACGGTACAATACCGTACGAGTATTTCGTTACGGTACCAAACCATACCAAAACGGTGCAATACCGTACGAGTACATCCATACGGTACAAAACCAT
Organism: Rhododendron vialii; assembly: GCF_030253575.1. Classification (NCBI taxonomy): domain Eukaryota; kingdom Viridiplantae; phylum Streptophyta; class Magnoliopsida; order Ericales; family Ericaceae; genus Rhododendron; species Rhododendron vialii. The sequence goes on along the minus strand of NC_080561.1, from coordinate 23,547,419 downwards.
ACCAAAACGGTTCAATACCGTACGAGTACTTCGTTACGGTACCAAACCACACCAAAACGGTTTAATACCGTACGAGTAATTCGTTACGGTACCAAATCACACCAAAACGGTGCAATACCGTACGAGTACATCCATACGGTACCAAACCATACCAAACCGGTGCAATACCGTACGAGTACTTCGTTACGGTACCAAACCACCCCAAAACGGTACAATACCGTACGAGTACTTCGTTACGGTACCAAACCACACCAAAACGGAGCAATACCGTACGAGTACATCCATACGGTACCAAACCACACGAAAACGGTGCAATACCGTACGAGTACTTCGTTACGGTATCAAACCACACAAAAACGGTACAATACCGTACGAGTACTTCGTTACGGTACCAAACCACACCAAAACGGTACAATACCGTACGAGTACTTCGTTACGGTACCAAACCAACCCAAAACGGTGCAATACCGTACGAGTACATCCATACGGTACCAAACCACACGAAAACGGTGCAATACCGTACGAGTACATCCATACGGTACCAAACCACACGAAAATGGTGCAATACCGTACGAGTACTTCGTTACGGTACCAAACCACACCAAAATTGTACAATACCGTACGAGTAATTCGTTACGGTACCAAACCACACCAAAACGGTACAATACCGTACGAGTACTTCGTTACAGTACCAAACCACACCAAAACGGTGCAATACCGTACGAGTACTCCGTTACGGTACCAAACCACAGGAAAACGGTACAATACCGTACGAGTATTTCGTTACGGTACCAAACCATACCAAAACGGTGCAATACCGTACGAGTACATCCATACGGTACAAAACCATACCAAAACGGTTCAATACCGTACGAGTACTTCGTTACGGTACCAAACCACACCAAAACGGTACAATACCGTACGAGTCCTTCGTTACAGTACCAAACCACACCAAAATGGTGCAATACCGTACGAGTACATCCATACGGTACCAAACCATACCAAAACGGTGCAATACCGTCCGAGTACTTCGTTACGGTACCAAACCACACCAAAACGGTACAATACCGTACGAGTACTTCGTTACGGTACCAAACCACACCAAAACGGTGCAATACCGTACCAGTACATCCATACGGTACCAAACCACACGAAAACGGTGCAATACCGTACGTGTACATCCATACGGTACCAAACCACACCAAAACGGTGCAATACCGTACGAGTACATCCATACGGTACCAAACCACACCAAAACGGTGCAATACCGTACGAGTACTTCGTTACGGTACCAAAGCACACCAAAACGGTGCAATACCGTACGTGTACATCCATACGGTACCAAACCACACGAAAACGGTGCAATACCGTACGAGTACATCCATACGGTACCAAACCACACGAAAACGGTGCAATACCGTACGAGTACTTCGTTACGGTACCAAACCACACCAAAATTGAACAATACCGTACGAGTAATTCGTTACGGTACCAAACCACACCAAAACGGTACAATACCGTACGAGTACTTCGTTACGGTACCAAACCACACCAAAACGGTACAATACCGTACGAGTCCTTCGTTACAGTACCAAACCACACCAAAATGGTGCAATACCGTACGAGTACATCCATACGGTACCAAACCATACCAAAACGGTGCAATACCGTCCGAGTACTTCGTTACGGTACCAAACCACACCAAAACGGTACAATACCGTACGAGTACTTCGTTACGGTACCAAACCACACCAAAACGGTGCAATACCGTACCAGTACATCCATACGGTACCAAACCACACGAAAACGGTGCAATACCGTACGTGTACATCCATACGGTACCAAACCACACCAAAACGGTGCAATACCGTACGAGTACATCCATACGGTACCAAACCACACCAAAACGGTGCAATACCGTACGAGTACTTCGTTACGGTACCAAAGCACACCAAAACGGTGCAATACCGTACGTGTACATCCATACGGTACCAAACCACACGAAAACGGTGCAATACCGTACGAGTACATCCATACGGTACCAAACCACACGAAAACGGTGCAATACCGTACGAGTACTTCGTTACGGTACCAAACCACACCAAAATTGAACAATACCGTACGAGTAATTCGTTACGGTACCAAACCACACCAAAACGGTACAATACCGTACGAGTACTTCGTTACGGTACCAAACCACACCAAAACGGTACAATACCGTACGAGTCCTTCGTTACAGTACCAAACCACACCAAAATGGTGCAATACCGTACGAGTACATCCATACGGTACCAAACCATACCAAAACGGTGCAATACCGTCCGAGTACTTCGTTACGGTACCAAACCACACCAAAACGGTACAATACCGTACGAGTACTTCGTTACGGTACCAAACCACACCAAAACGGTGCAATACCGTACCAGTACATCCATACGGTACCAAACAACACGAAAACGGTGCAATACCGTACGTGTACATCCATACGGTACCAAACCACACCAAAACGGTGCAATACCGTACGAGTACATCCATACGGTACCAAACCACACCAAAACGGTGCAATACCGTACGAGTACTTCGTTACGGTACCAAAGCACACCAAAACGGTGCAATACCGTACGTGTACATCCATACGGTACCAAACCACACGAAAACGGTGCAATACCGTACGAGTACTTCGTTACGGTACCACACCACACCAAAACGGTGCATTACCGTACGAGTACATCCATACGGTACCAAACCACACCAAAACGGTGCAATACCGTACGAGTACTTCGTTACGGTACCAAACCACACCAAAACGGTTTAATACCGTACGAGTACTTCGTTACGGTACCAAATCACACCAAAACGGTGCAATACCGCACGAGTACATCCATACGGTACTAATCCACACCAAAACGGTGCAATACCGTACGAGTACTTCGTTACGGTAACAAACCATACCAAAACGGTACAATACCGTACGAGTACTTCATTACGGTACCAAACCACACCAAAACGGTGCAATACCGTACGAGTACATCCATACGGTACCAAACCACACGAAAACGGTGCAATACCGTACGAGTACTTTGTTACGGTACCAAACCACACCGAAACGGTGCAATACCGTACGAGTACTCCGTTACGGTACCAAACCACCGGAAAACGGTACAATACCGTACGAGTATTTCGTTACGGTACCAAACCATACCAAAACGGTGCAATACCGTACGAGTACATCCATACGGTACAAAACCATACCAAAACGGTTCAATACCGTACGAGTAATTCGTTACGGTACCAAACCACACCAAAACGGTTTAATACCGTACGAGTACTTCGTTACGGTACCAAATCACACCAAAACGGTGCAATACCGTACGAGTACATCCATACGGTACCAAACCATACCAAACCGGTGCAATACCGTACGAGTACTTCGTTACGGTACCAAACCACCCCAAAACGGTACAATACCGTACGAGTACTTCGTTACGGTACCAAACCACACCAAAACGGAGCAATACCGTACGAGTACATCCATACGGTACCAAACCACACGAAAACGTTGCAATACCGTACGAGTACTTCGTTACGGTACCAAACCACACCAAAACGGTACAATACCGTACGAGTACTTCGTTACGGTACCAAACCACACCAAAACGGTACAATACCGTACGAGTACTTCGTTACGGTACCAAACCACCCCAAAACGGTGCAATACCGTACGAGTACATCCATACGGTACCAAACCACACGAAAACGGTGCAATACCGTACGAGTACATCCATACGGTACCAAACCACACGAAAACGGTGCAATACCGTACGAGTACTTCGTTACGGTACCACACCACACCAAAATGGTGCATTACCGTACAAGTACATCCATACGGTACCAAACCACACCAAAACGGTGCAATACCGTACGAGTACTTCGTTACGGTACCAAACCACACCAAAACGGTGCAATACCGTACGTGTACATCCATACGGTACCAAACCACACGAAAACGGTGCAATACCGTACGAGTACTTCGTTACGCTACCACACCACACCAAAACGGTGCATTACCGTACGAGTACATCCATACGGTACCAAACCACACCAAAACGGTGCAATACCGTACGAGTACTTCGTTACGGTACCAAACCACACCAAAACGGTTTAATACCGTACGAGTACTTCGTTACGGTACCAAATCACACCAAAACGGTGCAATACCGGACGAGTACATCCATACGGTACCAATCCACACCAAAACGGTGCAATACCTTACGAGTACTTCGTTACGGTAACAAACCATACCAAAACGGTACAATACCGTACGACTACTTCGTTACGGTACCAAACCACACCAAAACGGTGCAATACCGTACGAGAACATCCATACGGTACCAAACCACACGAAAACGGTGCAATACCGTACGAGTACTTCGTTACGGTACCAAACCACACCAAAACGGTGCAATACCGTACGAGTACTTCGTTACGGTACCAAACCACATGAAAACGGTACAATACCGTACGAGTACTTCGTTACGGTACCAAACCATACCAAAACGGTGCAATACCGTACGAGTACATCCATACGGTACCAAACCACACCAAATCGGTGCAATACCGTACGAGTACTTCGTTACGGTACCAAACCACACCAAAACGGTACAATACCATACGAGTACTTCGGTACGGTACCAAACCACACGAAAACGGTGCAATACCGTACGAGTACATCCATATGGTACCAAACCACATGAAAACGGTTCAATACCATACGAGTACTTCGTTATGGTAGCAAACCACACCAAAACGGTGTAATACCGTACGAGTATATCGTTACGGTACCAACCCACACCAAAACGGTGCAATACCGTACGAGTCCTTCGTTACGGTACCAAACCACACCAAAACGGTGCAATACCGTACGAGTACATCCATATGGTACAAAACCACACCAAAACGGTGCAATACCGTACGAGTACTTCGTTACGGTACCAAACCACACCGAAACGGTGCAATACCGTACGTGTACATCCATACGGTACCAAACCACACGAAAACGGTGCAATACCGTACGAGTACTTCGTTACGGTACCACACCACACCAAAACGGTGCATTACCGTACGAGTACATCCATACGGTACCAAAGCACACGAAAACGGTGCAATACCGTACGAGTACATCCATACGGCACCAAACCACACGAAAACGGTGCAATACCGTACGAGTACTTCGTTACGGTACCACACCACACCAAAACGGTGCATTACCGTACGAGTACATCCATACGGTACCAAACCACACCAAAACGGTGCAATACCGTACGAGTACTTCGTTACGGTACCAAACCACACCAAAACTGTGCAATACCGTACGTGTACATCCATACGGTACCAAACCACACGAAAACGGTGCAATACCGTACGAGTACATCCATACGGTACCAAACCACACGAAAACGGTGCAATACCGTACGAGTACTACGTTACGGTACCACACCACACCAAAACGGTGCATTACCGTACGAGTACATCCATACGGTACCAAACCACACCAAAACGGTGCAATACCGTACGAGTACTTCGTTACGGTACCAAACCACACCAAAACGGTGCAATACCGTACGTGTACATCCATACGGTACCAAACCACACGAAAACGGTGCAATACCGTACGAGTACTTCGTTACGCTACCACACCACACCAAAACGGTGCATTACCGTACGAGTACATCCATACGGTACCAAACCACACCAAAACGGTGCAATACCGTACGAGTACTTCGTTACGGTACCAAACCACACCAAAACGGTTTAATACCGTACGAGTACTTCGTTACGGTACCAAATCAAACCAAAACGGTGCAATACCGTACGAGTTCATCCATACGGTACCAATCCACACCAAAACGGTGCAATACCGTACGAGTACTTCGTTACGGTAACAAACCATACCAAAACGGTACAATACCGTACGAGTAATTCGTTACGGTACCAAACCACACCAAAACGGTGCAATACCGTACGAGTACATCCATACGGTACCAAACCAAACGAAAACGGTGCAATACCGTACGAGTACTTCGTTACGGTACCAAACCACACCAAAACGGTGCAATACCGTACGAGTACTTCGTTACGGTACCAAACCACATGAAAACGGTACAATACCGTACGAGTACTTCGTTACGGTACCAAACCATACCAAAACGGTGCAATACCGTACGAGTACATCCATACGGTACCAAACCACACCAAATCGGTGCAATACCGTACGAGTACTTCGTTACGGTACCAAACCACACCAAAACGGTACAATACCATACGAGTACTTCGGTACGGTACCAAACCACACCAAAACGGTGCAATACCGTACGAGTACATCCATATGGTACCAAACCACATGAAAACGGTTCAATACCATACGAGTACTTCGTTATGGTACCAAACCACACCAAAACGGTGCAATACCGTACGAGTCCTTCGTTACGGTACCAAACCACACCAAAACGGTGCAATACCGTACGAGTACATCCATATGGTACCAAACCACACCAAAACGGTGCAATACCGTACGAGTACTTCGTTACGGTACCAAACCACACCGAAACGGTGCAATACCGTACGTGTACATCCATACGGTACCAAACCACACGAAAACGGTGCAATACCGTACGAGTACTTCGTTACGGTACCACACCACACCAAAACGGTGCATTACCGTACGAGTACATCCATACGGTACCAAACCACACGAAAACGGTGCAATACCGTACGAGTACATCCATACGGTACCAAACCACACGAAAACGGTGCAATACCGTACGAGTACTTCGTTACGGTACCACACCACACCAAAACGGTGCATTACCGTACGAGTACATCCATACGGTACCAAACCACACCAAAACGGTGCAATACCGTACGAGTACTTCGTTACGGTACCAAACCACACCAAAACTGTGCAATACCGTACGTGTACATCCATACGGTACCAAACCACACGAAAACGGTGCAATACCGTACGAGTACATCCATACGGTACCAAACCACACGAAAACGGTGCAATACCGTACGAGTACTACGTTACGGTACCACACCACACCAAAACGGTGCATTACCGTACGAGTACATCCATACGGTACCAAACCACACCAAAACGGTGCAATACCGTACGAGTACTTCGTTACGGTACCAAACCACACCAAAACGGTGCAATACCGTACGAGTACATCCATATGGTACCAAACCACACCAAAACGGTGCAATACCGTACGAGTACTTCGTTACGGTACCAAACCACACCGAAACGGTGCAATACCGTACGTGTACATCCATACGGTACCAAACCACACGAAAACGGTGCAATACCGTACGAGTACTTCGTTACGGTACCACACCACACCAAAACGGTGCATTACCGTACGAGTACATCCATACGGTACCAAACCACACGAAAACGGTGCAATACCGTACGAGTACATCCATACGGTACCAAACCACACGAAAACGGTGCAATACCGTACGAGTACTTCGTTACGGTACCACACCACACCAAAACGGTGCATTACCGTACGAGTACATCCATACGGTACCAAACCACACCAAAACGGTGCAATACCGTACGAGTACTTCGTTACGGTACCAAACCACACCAAAACTGTGCAATACCGTACGTGTACATCCATACGGTACCAAACCACACGAAAACGGTGCAATACCGTACGAGTACATCCATACGGTACCAAACCACACGAAAACGGTGCAATACCGTACGAGTACTACGTTACGGTACCACACCACACCAAAACGGTGCATTACCGTACGAGTACATCCATACGGTACCAAACCACACAAAAACGGTGCAATACCGTACGAGTACTTCGTTACGGTACCAAACCACACCAAAACGGTGCAATACCGTACGTGTACATCCATACGGTACCAAACCACACGAAAACGGTGCAATACCGTACGAGTACTTCGTTACGCTACCACACCACACCAAAACGGTGCATTACCGTACGAGTACATCCATACGGTACCAAACCACACCAAAACGGTGCAATACCGTACGAGTACTTCGTTACGGTACCAAACCACACCAAAACGGTTTAATACCGTACGAGTACTTCGTTACGGTACCAAATCACACCAAAACGGTGCAATACCGTACGAGTTCATCCATACGGTACCAATCCACACCAAAACGGTGCAATACCGTACGAGTACTTCGTTACGGTAACAAACCATACCAAAACGGTACAATACCGTACGAGTACTTCGTTACGGTACCAAACCACACCAAAACGGTGCAATACCGTACGAGTACATCCATACGGTACCAAACCAAACGAAAACGGTGCAATACCGTACGAGTACTTCGTTACGGTACCAAACAACACCAAAACGGTGCAATACCGTACGAGTACTTCGTTACGGTACCAAACCGCATGAAAACGGTACAATACCGTACGAGTACTTCGTTACGGTACCAAACCATACCAAAACGGTGCAATACCGTACGAGTACATCCATACGGTACCAAACCACACCAAATCGGTGCAATACCGTACGAGTACTTCGTTACGGTACCAAACCACACCAAAACTGTACAATACCATACGAGTACTTCGGTACGGTACCAAACCACACCAAAACGGTGCAATACCGTACGAGTACATCCATATGGTACCAAACCACATGAAAACGGTGCAATACCGTACGAGTACTTCGTTACGGTACCAAACCACACCCAAACGGTGTAATACCGTACGAGTACATCGTTACGGTACCAAACCACCCCAAAACGGTGCAATACCGTACGAGTCCTTCGTTACGGTACCAAACCACACCAAAACGGTGCAATACCGTACGAGTACATCCATATGCTACCAAACCACACCAAAACGGTGCAATACCGTACGAGTACTTCGTTACGGTACCAAACCACACCGAAACGGTGCAATACCGTACGTGTACATCCATACGGTACCAAACCACACGAAAACGGTGCAATACCGTACGAGTACTTCGTTACGGTACCACACCACACCAAAACGGTGCATTCACGTACGAGTACATCCATACGGTACCAAACCACACCAAAACGGTGCAATACCGTACGAGTACTTCGTTACGGTACCAAACCACCCCAAAACGGTTTAATACCGTACGAGTACTTCGTTACGGTACCAAATCACACCAAAACGGTGGAATATCGTACGAGTACTTCGTTACGGTACCAAATCACACCAAAACGGTGCAATACCGTACGAGTACATCCATACGGTACCAAACCATACCAAACCGGAGCAATACCGTACGAGTACTTCGTTACGGTACCAAACCACCCCAAAACGGTACAATACCGTACGAGTACCTCGTTACGGTACCAAACCACACAAAAACGGAGCAATACCGTACGAGTACATCCATACGGTACCAAACCACACGAAAACGGTGCAATACCGTACGAGTACTTCGTTACGGTACCAAAACACACCAAAACGGTACAATACCGTACGAGTAATTCGTTACGGTACCAAACAACACCAAAACGGTACAATACCGTACGAGTACTTCGTTACGGTACCAAACCACCCCAAAACGGTGCAATACCGTACGAGTACATCCATACGGTACCAAACCACACGAAAACGGTGCAATACCGTACGAGTACATCCATACGGTACCAAACCACACGAAAACGGTGCAATACCGTACGAGTACTTCGTTACGGTACCACACCACACCAAAACGGTGCATTACCGTACGAGTACATCCATACGGTACCAAACCACACCAAAACGGTGCAATACCGTACGAGTACTTCGTTACGGTACCAAACCACACCAAAACGGTGCAATACCGTACGTGTACATCCATACGGTACCAAACCACACGAAAACGGTGCAATACCGTACGAGTACTTCGTTACGCTACCACACCACACCAAAACGGTGCATTACCGTATAAGTACATCCATACGGTACCAAACCACACCAAAACGGTGCAATACCGTACGAGTACTTCGTTACGGTACCAAACCACACCAAAACGGTTTAATACCGTACGAGTACTTCGTTACGGTACCAAATCACACCAAAACGGTGCAATACCGTACGAGTACATCCATACGGTACCAATCCACACCAAAACGGTGCAATACCGTACGAGTACTTCGTTACGGTAACAAACCATACCAAAACGGTACAATACCGTACGAGTACTTCGTTACGGTACCAAACCACACCAAAACGGTGCAATACCGTACGAGTACATCCATACGGTACCAAACCACACGAAAACGGTGCAATACCGTACGAGTACTTCGTTACGGTACCAAACCACACCAAAACGGTGCAATACCGTACGAGTACTTCGTTACGGTACCAAACCACATGAAAACGGTACAATACCGTACGAGTACTTCGTTACGGTACCAAACCATACCAAAACGGTGCAATACCGTACGAGTACATCCATACGGTAACAAACCACACCAAATCGGTGCAATACCGTACGAGTACTTCGTTACGGTACCAAACCACACCAAAACTGTACAATACCATACGAGTACTTCGGTACGGTACCAAACCACACCAAAACAGTGCAATACCGTACGAGTACATCCATATGGTACCAAACCACATGAAAACGGTGCAATACCGTACGAGTACTTCGTTACGGTACCAAACCACACCAAAACGGTGTAATACCGTACGAGTACATCGTTACGGTACCAAACCACACCAAAACGGTGCAATACCGTACGAGTCCTTCGTTACGGTACCAAACCACACCAAAACGGTGCAATACCGTACGAGTACATCCATATGGTACCAAACCACACCAAAACGGTGCAATACCGTACGAGTACTTCGTTACGGTACCAAACCACACCGAAACGGTGCAATACCGTACGTGTACATCCATACGGTACCAAACCACACGAAAACGGTGCAATACCGTACGAGTACTTCGTTACGGTACCACACCACACCAAAACGGTGCATTACCGTACGAGTACATCCATAGGGTACCAAACCACACCAAAACGGTGCAATACCGTACGAGTACTTCGTTACGGTACCAAACCACACCAAAACGGTTTAATACCGTACGAGTACTTCGTTACGGTACCAAATCACACCAAAACGGTACAATACCGTACGAGTACATCCATACGGTACGAAACCATACCAAACCGGTGCAATACCGTACGAGTACTTCGTTACGGTACCAAACCACCCCAAAACGGTACAATACCGTACGAGTACTTCGTTACGGTACCAAACCACACCAAAACGGAGCAATACCGTACGAGTACATCCATACGGTACCAAACCACACGAAAACGGTGCAATACCGTACGAGTACTTCGTTACGGTACCAAACCACACCAAAACGGTGCAATACCGTACGTGTACATCCATAGGGTACCAAACCACACCAAAACGGTGCAATACCGTACGAGTACTTCGTTACGGTAACAAACCATACCAAAACGGTACAATACCGTACGAGTACTTCGTTACGGTACCAAACCACACCAAAACGGTGCAATACCGTACGAGTACATCCATACGGTACCAAACCACACGAAAACGGTGCAATACCGTACGAGTACATCGTTACGGTACCAAACCACACCAAAACGGTGCAATACCGTACGAGTACATCCATACGGTACCAAACCACACGAAAACGGTGCAATACCGTACGAGTACTTCGTTACGGTACCAAACCACACCAAAACGGTGCAATACCGTACGTGTACATCCATAGGGTACCAAACCACACCAAAACGGTGCAATACCGTACGAGTACTTCGTTACGGTACCAAACCACACCAAAACGGTACAATACCATACGAGTACTTCGGTACGGTACCAAACCACACCAAAACGGTGCAATACCGTACGAGTTCATCGTTACGGTACCAAACCACACCAAAACGGTGCAATACCGTACGAGTACTTCGTTACGGTACCAAACCACACCAAAACGGTACAATACCGTACGAGTACTTCGTTACGGTACCAAACCACACCAAAACGGTGCAATACCGAACGAGTACATCCATACGGTACCAAACCACATGAAAACGGTGCAATACCGTACGAGTACTTCGTTACGGTACCAAACCACACCAAAACGGTGTAATACCGTACGAGTACATCGTGATGTTACCAAACCACACCAAAACGGTGCAATACCGTACGAGTACTTCGTTACGGTACCAAACCACACCAAAACGGTGCAATACCGTACGTGTACATCCATAGGGTACCAAACCACACCAAAACGGTGCAATACCGTACGAGTACTTCGTTACGGTACCAAACCACACCAAAACGGTACAATACCATACGAGTACTTCGGTACGGTACCAAACCACACCAAAACGGTGCAATACCGTACGAGTACATCGTTACGGTACCAAACCACACCAAAACGGTGCAATACCGTACGAGTACTTCGTTACGGTGCCAAACCACACCAAAACGGTACAATACCGTACGAGTACTTCGTTACGGTACCAAACCACACCAAAACGGTGCAATACCGTACGAGTACATCCATACGGTACCAAACCACACCAAAACGGTGCAATACCGAACGAGTATTTTGTTACGGTACCAAACCACACCAAAACGGTACAATACCGTACGAGTCCTTCGTTACAGTACCAAACCACGCCAAAATGGTGCAATACCGTACGTGTACATCCATACGGTACCAAACTACACCAAAACGGTGCAATACCGTCCGAGTACTTCGTTACGGTACCAAACCACACCAAAATGGTGCAATACCGTACGAGTACATCCATACGGCACCAAACCACACGAAAACGGTGCAATACCGTACGTGTACATCCATACGGTACCAAACCACACCAAAACGGTGCAATACCGTACGAGTACATCCATACGGTACCAAACCACACCAAAACGGTGCAATACCGTACGAGTACTTCGTTACGGTACCAAACCACACCAAAACGGTGCAATACCGTACGTGTACATCCATACGGTACCAAACCACACGAAAACGGTGCAATACCGTACGAGTACTTCGTTACGGTACCACACTACACCAAAACGGTGCATTACCGTACGAGTACATCCATACGGTACAAAACCACACCAAAACGGTGCAATACCGTACGAGTACTTCGTTACGGTACCAAACCACACCAAAACGGTTTAATACCGTACGAGTACTTCGTTACGGTACCAAATCACACCAAAACGGTGCAATACCGTACGAGTACATCCATACGGTACCAATCCACACCAAAACGGTGCAATACCGTACGAGTACTTCGTTACGGTAACAAACCATACCAAAACGGTACAATACCGTACGAGTACTTCGTTACGGTACCAAACCACACCAAAACGGTGCAATACCGTACGAGTACATCCATACGGTACCAAACCACACGAAAACGGTGCAATACCGTACGAGTACTTCGTTACGGTACCAAACCACACCAAAACGGTGCAATACTGTACGAGTACTTCGTTACGGTACCAAACCCCAGCAAAACGGTACAATACCGTATGAGTACTTCGTTACGGTACCAAACCATACCAAAACGGTGCAATACTGTACGAGTACATCCATACGGTACCAAACCACACCAAATCGGTGCAATACCGTACGAGTACTTCGTTACGGTACCAAACCACACCTAAACGGTACAATTCCGTACGAGTACTTCGGTACGGTACCAAACCACACCAAAACGGTGCAATACCATACGAGTACATCCATACGGTACCAAACCACATGAAAACGGTGCAATACCGTACGAGTACTTCGTTACGGTACCAAACCACACCAAAACGGTGCAATACCGTACGAGTACATCGTTACGGTACCAAACCACACCAAAACGGTGCAATACCGTACGAGTACATCCATACGGTACCAAACCACACGAAAACGGTGCAATACCGTACGAGTACTTCGTTACGGTACCAAACCACACCAAAACGGTGCAATACCGTACGTGTACATCCATAGGGTACCAAACCACACCAAAACGGTGCAATACCGTACGAGTACTTCGTTACGGTACCAAACCACACCAAAACGGTACAATACCATACGAGTACTTCGGTACGGTACCAAACCACACCAAAACGGTGCAATACCGTACGAGTACATCGTTACGGTACCAAACCACACCAAAACGGTGCAATACCGTACGAGTACTTCGTTACGGTACCAAACCACACCAAAACGGTACAATACCGTATGAGTACTTCGTTACGGTACCAAACCACACCAAAACGGTGCAATACCGAACGAGTACATCCATACGGTACCAAACCACATGAAAACGGTGCAATACCGTACGAGTACTTCGTTACGGTACCAAACCACACCAAAACGGTGTAATACCGTACGAGTACATCGTGATGTTACCAAACCACACCAAAACGGTGCAATACCGTACGAGTACTTCGTTACGGTACCAAACCACACCAAAACGGTGCAATACCGTACGTGTACATCCATAGGGTACCAAACCACACCAAAACGGTGCAATACCGTACGAGTACTTCGTTACGGTACCAAACCACACCAAAACGGTACAATACCATACGAGTACTTCGGTACGGTACCAAACCACACCAAAACGGTGCAATACCGTACGAGTACATCGTTACGGTACCAAACCACACCAAAACGGTGCAATACCGTACGAGTACTTCGTTACGGTACCAAACCACACCAAAACGGTACAATACCGTACGAGTACTTCGTTACGGTACCAAACCACACCAAAACGGTGCAATACCGAACGAGTACATCCATACGGTACCAAACCACATGAAAACGGTGCAATACCGTACGAGTACTTCGTTACGGTACCAAACCACACCAAAACGGTGTAATACCGTACGAGTACATCGTGATGTTACCAAACCACACCAAAACGGTGCAATACCGTACGAGTCCTTCGTTACGGTACCAAACCACACCAAAACGGTGCAATACCGTACGAGTACATCCATACGGTACCAAACCACATGAAAATGGTGCAATACCGTACGAGTACTTCGTTACGGTACCAAACCACACCAAAACGGTGCAATACCGTACGAGTACATCGTTACGGTACCAAACCACTCCAAAACGGTGCAATACCGTACGAGTACTTCGTTACGGTACCAAACCACACCAAAACGGTGCAATACCGTACGAGTACATCCATACGGTACCAAACCACATGAAAACGGTGCAATACCGTACGAGTACTTCGTTACGGTACCAAACCACACCAAAACGGTGCAATACCGTACGAGTACATCCATATGGTACCAAACCACACCAAAACGGTGCAATACCGTATGAGTACTTCGTTACGGTACCAAACCACACCGAAACGGTGCAATACCGTACGTGTACATCCATACGGTACCAAACCACACGAAAACGGTGCAATACCGTCCGAGTACTTCGTTACGGTACCAAACCACACGAAAACGGCGCAATACCGTACGAGTACTTCGTTACGGTACCACACCACACCAAAACGGTGCATTACCGTACGAGTACATCCATACGGTACCAAACCACACCAAAACGGTGCAATACCGTACGAGAACTTCGTTACGGTACCAAACCACACCAAAACGGTTTAATACCGTACGAGTACTTCGTTACGGTACCAAATCCCACCAAAACGGTGCAATACCGTACGAGTACATCCATACGGTACCAAACCACACCAAACCGGTGCAATACCGTACGAGTACTTCGTTACGGTACCAAACCACACCAAAACGGTGCAATACCGTACGAGTACATCCATACGGTACCAATCCATACAAAAACGGTGCAATACCGTACGAGTACTTCGTTACGGTAACAAACCATACCAAAACGGTACAATACCGTACGAGTACTTCGTTACGGTACCAAACCATACCAAAACGGTGCAATACCGTACGAGTACATCCATACGGTACCAAACCACACGAAAACGGTGCAATACCGTACGAGTACTTCGTTACGGTACCAAACCACACCAAAACGGTGCAATACCGTACGAGTACTTCGTCACGGTACCAAAGCACACCAAAACGGTACAATACCGTACGAGTACATCGTTACGGTACCAAACCACCCCAAAACGGTGCAATACCGTACGAGTACATCCATACGTTACCAAACCACACCAAAACGGTGCAATACCGTACGAGTACTTCGTTACGGTACCAAACCACACCAAAACGGTACAATACCGTACGAGTACTTCGTTACGGTACCAAACCACACCAAAACGGTGCAATACCGAACGAGTACATCCATACGGTACCAAACCACATGAAAACGGTGCAATACCGTACGAGTACTTCGTTACGGTACCAAACCACACCAAAACGGTGTAATACCGTACGAGTACATCGTTATGTTACCAAACCACACCAAAACGGTGCAATACCGTACGAGTCCTTCGATACGGTACCAAACCACACCAAAACGGTGTAATACCGTACGAGTACATCGTTATGTTACCAAACCACACCGAAACGGTGCAATACCGTACGAGTCCTTCGTTACGGTACCAAACCACACCAAAACGGTGCAATACCGTACGAGTACATCCATACGGTACCAAACCACATGAAAATGGTGCAATACCGTACGAGTACTTCGTTACGGTACCAAACCACACCAAAACGGTGCAATACCGTACGAGTACATCGTTACGGTACCAAACCACTCCAAAACGGTGCAATACCGTACGAGTACTTCGTTACGGTACCAAACCACACCAAAACGGTGCAATACCGTACGAGTACATCCATATGGTACCAAACCACACCAAAACGGTGCAATACCGTATGAGTACTTCGTTACGGTACCAAACCACACCGAAACGGTGCAATACCGTACGTGTACATCCATACGGTACCAAACCACACGAAAACGGTGCAATACCGTCCGAGTACTTCGTTACGGTACCAAACCACACGAAAACGGCGCAATACCGTACGAGTACTTCGTTACGGTACCACACCACACCAAAACGGTGCATTACCGTACGAGTACATCCATACGGTACCAAACCACACCAAAACGGTGCAATACCGTACGAGAACTTCGTTACGGTACCAAACCACACCAAAACGGTTTAATACCGTACGAGTACTTCGTTACGGTACCAAATCCCACCAAAACGGTGCAATACCGTACGAGTACATCCATACGGTACCAAACCACACCAAACCGGTGCAATACCGTACGAGTACTTCGTTACGGTACCAAACCACACCAAAACGGTGCAATACCGTACGAGTACATCCATACGGTACCAATCCATACAAAAACGGTGCAATACCGTACGAGTACTTCGTTACGGTAACAAACCATACCAAAACGGTACAATACCGTACGAGTACTTCGTTACGGTACCAAACCATACCAAAACGGTGCAATACCGTACGAGTACATCCATACGGTACCAAACCACACGAAAACGGTGCAATACCGTACGAGTACTTCGTTACGGTACCAAACCACACCAAAACGGTGCAATACCGTACGAGTACTTCGTCACGGTACCAAAGCACACCAAAACGGTACAATACCGTACGAGTACATCGTTACGGTACCAAACCACCCCAAAACGGTGCAATACCGTACGAGTACATCCATACGTTACCAAACCACACCAAAACGGTGCAATACCGTACGAGTACTTCGTTACGGTACCAAACCACACCAAAACGGTACAATACCGTACGAGTACTTCGTTACGGTACCAAACCACACCAAAACGGTGCAATACCGAACGAGTACATCCATACGGTACCAAACCACATGAAAACGGTGCAATACCGTACGAGTACTTCGTTACGGTACCAAACCACACCAAAACGGTGTAATACCGTACGAGTACATCGTTATGTTACCAAACCACACCAAAACGGTGCAATACCGTACGAGTCCTTCGATACGGTACCAAACCACACCAAAACGGTGTAATACCGTACGAGTACATCGTTATGTTACCAAACCACACCGAAACGGTGCAATACCGTACGAGTCCTTCGTTACGGTACCAAACCACACCAAAACGGTGCAATACCGTACGAGTACATCCATACGGTACCAAACCACATGAAAATGGTGCAATACCGTACGAGTACTTCGTTACGGTACCAAACCACACCAAAACGGTGCAATACCGTACGAGTACATCGTTACGGTACCAAACCACTCCAAAACGGTGCAATACCGTACGAGTACTTCGTTACGGTACCAAACCACACCAAAACGGTGCAATACCGTACGAGTACATCCATACGGTACCAAACCACACCAAAACGGTGCAATACCGTACGAGTACTTCGTTACGGTACCAAACCACACCAAAACGGTGCAATACCGTACGAGTACTTCGTTACGGTACCAAACCACACCAAAACGGTACAATACCGTACGAGTACTTCGGTACGGTACCAAACCACACCAAAACGGTGCAATACCGTACGGGTACATCCATACGGTACCAAACCACATGAAAACGGTGCAATACCGTACGAGTACTTAGTTACGGTACCAAACCACTCCAAAACGGTGCAATACCGTACGAGTACTTCGTTACGGTACCAAACCACACCAAAACGGTACAATACCGTACGAGTACTTCGGTACGGTACCAAACCACACCAAAACGGTGCAATACCGTACGGGTACATCCATACGGTACCAAACCACATGAAAACGGTGCAATACCGTACGAGTACTTAGTTACGGTACCAAACCACTCCAAAACGGTGCAATACCGTACGAGTACTTCGTTACGGTACCAAACCACACCAAAACGGTGCAATACCGTACGAGTACATCCATACGGTACCAAACCACACCAAAACGGTGCAATACCGTACGAGTACTTCGTTACGGTACCAAACCACACCAAAACGGTGCAATACCGTACGAGTACTTCGTTACGGTACCAAACCACAGCAAAACGGTACAATACCGTACGAGTACTTCGTTACGGTACCAAACCATACCAAAACGGTGCAATACCGTACGAGAACATCCATACGGTACCAAACCACACCAAAACGGTGCAATACCGTACGAGTACTTCGTTACGGTACCAAACCACACCAAAACGGTACAATACCGTACGAGTACTTCGGTACGGAACCAAACCACACCAAAACGGTGCAATACCGTACGGGTACATCTATACGGTACCAAACCACATGAAAACGGTGCAATACCGTACGAGTACTTCGTTACGGTACCAAACCACCCCAAAACGGTACAATACCGTACGAGTACTTCGTCACGGTACCAAACCACACCAAAACGGTGCAATACCGTACGAGTACATCCATACGGTACCAAACCACACCAAAACGGTGCAATACCGTACGAGTACATCCATACGGTACCAAACCACACCAAAACGGTGCAATACCGTACGTGTACATCCATACGGTACCAAACCACACGAAAACGGCGCAATACCATACGAGTACTTCGTTACGGTACCACACCACACCTAAACGGTGCATTACTGTACGAGTACATCCATACGGTACCAAACCACACCAAAACGGTGCAATACCGTACGAGTACTTCGTTACGGTACCAAACCACACCAAAACGGTTTAATACCGTACGAGTACTTCGTTACGGTACCAAATCACACCAAAACGGTGCAATACCGTACAAGTATATCCATACGGTACCAAACCACACCAAACCGGTGCAATACCGTACGAGTACTTCGTTACGGTACAAAACCACCCCAAAACGGTACAATACCGTACGAGTACTTCGTTACGGTACCAAACCACACCAAAACGGTGCAATACCGTACGAGTACATCCATACGGTACCAAACCACACGAAAATGGTGCAATACCGTACGTGTACATCAATACGGTACCAAACCACACCAAAACGGTGCAATACCGTACGAGTATCTCCATACGGTACCAAACCACACCAAAACGGTGCAATAGCGTAGGAGTACATCCCTACGGTACAGAACCACACCAAAACGGTGCAATACCGTACGAGTACATGCATACAGTTCCAAACCACACCAAAACGGTGCAATACCGTACGAGTACTTCGTTATGGTACCAAACCACACCAAAACGGTACAATACCGTACGAGTACTTTGTTACGGTACCAAACAACACCAAAACGGTTTAATACCGTACGAGTACTTCGTTACGGTACCAAATCACACCAAAACGGTGCAATACCGTACGAGTACATCCATACGGTACCAAACCACACCAAACCGGTGCAATACCGTACGAGTACTTCGTTACGGTACCAAACCACACCAAAACGGTACAATACCGTACGAGTACTTCGGTACGGTACCAAACCACACCAAAACGGTGCAATACCGTACGAGTACATCCATACGGTACCAAACCACATGAAAACGGTGCAATACCGTACGAGTACTTCGTTACGGTACCAAACCACACCAAAACGGTGCAATACCGTACGAGTACATCGTTACGGTACCAAACCACACCAAAACGGTGCAATACCGTACGAGTCCTTCGTTACGGTACCAAACCACACCAAAACGGTGCAATACCGTACGAGTACATCCATACGGTACCAAACCACACCAAAACGGTGCAATACTGTACGAGTACTTCGTTACGGTACCAAACCACACCAAAACGGTGCAATACCGTACGTGTACATCCATACGGTACCAAACCACACGAAAACGGCGCAATACCGTACGAGTACTTCGTTACGGTACCACACCACACCAAAACGGTGCAATACCGTACGAGTACATCCATACGGTACCAAACCACACCAAAACGGTGCAATACCGTACGAGTACTTCGTTACGGTACCAAACCACACCAAAACGGTTTAATACCGTACGAGTACTTCGTTACGGTACCAAATCCCACCAAAACGCTGCAATACCGTACGAGTACATCCATACGGTACCAAAGCACACCAAACCGGTGCAATACCGTACGAGTACTTCGTTACGGAACCAAAAAACACCAAAACGGTGCAATACCGTACGAGTACATCCGTACGGTACCAATCCACACAAAAACGGTGCAATACCGTATGAGTACTTCGTTACGGTAACAAACCATACAGAAACGGTACAATACCGTACGAGTACTTCGTTACGGTACCAAACCACACCAAAACGATGCAATACCGTACGAGTACATCCATACGGTACCAAACCACACGAAAACGGTGCAATACCTTACGAGTACTTCGTTACGGTACCAAACCACACCAAAACGGTGCAATACCGTACGAGTACTTCGTTACGGTACCAAAGCACACCAAAACGGTACAATACCGTACGAGTACTTCGTTACGGTACCAAACCACACGAAAACGGTGCAATACCGTACGTGTACATCAATACGGTACCAAACCACACGAAAACGGCGCAATACCGTACGAGTACTTCGTTACGGTACCACACCACACCAAAACGGTGCATTACCGTACGAGTAAATCCATACGGTACAAAACCACACCAAAACGGTGCAATACCGTACGAGTACATCGTTACGGTACCAAACCACACCAAAACGGTGCAATACCGTACGAGTCCTTCGTTACGGTACCAAACCACACCAAAACGGTGCAATACCGTACGAGTACATCCATACGGTACCAAACCACACCAAAACGGTGCAATACTGTACGAGTACTTCGTTACGGTACCAAACCACACCAAAACGGTGCAATACCGTACGTGTACATCCATACGGTACCAAACCACACGAAAACGGCGCAATACCGTACGAGTACTTCGTTATGGTACCACACCACACCAAAACGGTACAATACCGTACGAGTACTTCGTTACGGTACCAAACCACACCAAAACGGTGCAATACCGAACGAGTACATCCATACGGTACCAAACCACATGAAAACGGTGCAATACCGTACGAGTACTTCGTTACGGTACCAAACCACACCAAAACGGTGTAATACCGTACGAGTACATCGTGATGTTACCAAACCACACCAAAACGGTGCAATACCGTACGAGTACTTCGTTACGGTACCAAACCACACCAAAACGGTGCAATACCGTACGTGTACATCCATAGGGTACCAAACCACACCAAAACGGTGCAATACCGTACGAGTACTTCGTTACGGTACCAAACCACACCAAAACGGTACAATACCATACGAGTACTTCGGTACGGTACCAAACCACACCAAAACGGTGCAATACCGTACGAGTACATCATTACGGTACCAAACCACACCAAAACGGTGCAATACCGTACGAGTACTTCGTTACGGTACCAAACCACACCAAAACGGTACAATACCGTACGAGTACTTCGTTACGGTACCAAACCACACCAAAACGGTGCAATACCGAACGAGTACATCCATACGGTACCAAACCACATGAAAACGGTGCAATACCGTACGAGTACTTCGTTACGGTACCAAACCACACCAAAACGGTGTAATACCGTACGAGTACATCGTGATGTTACCAAACCACACCAAAACGGTGCAATACCGTACGAGTCCTTCGTTACGGTACCAAACCACACCAAAACGGTGCAATACCGTACGAGTACATCCATACGGTACCAAACCACATGAAAATGGTGCAATACCGTACGAGTACTTCGTTACGGTACCAAACCACACCAAAACGGTGCAATACCGTACGAGTACATCGTTACGGTACCAAACCACTCCAAAACGGTGCAATACCGTACGAGTACTTCGTTACGGTACCAAACCACACCAAAACGGTGCAATACCGTACGAGTACATCCATACGGTACCAAACCACATGAAAATGGTGCAATACCGTACGAGTACTTCGTTACGGTACCAAACCACACCAAAACGGTGCAATACCGTACGAGTACATCCATATGGTACCAAACCACACCAAAACGGTGCAATACCGTATGAGTACTTCGTTACGGTACCAAACCACACCGAAACGGTGCAATACCGTACGTGTACATCCATACGGTACCAAACCACACGAAAACGGTGCAATACCGTCCGAGTACTTCGTTACGGTACCAAACCACACGAAAACGGCGCAATACCGTACGAGTACTTCGTTACGGTACCACACCACACCAAAACGGTGCATTACCGTACGAGTACATCCATACGGTACCAAACCACACCAAAACGGTGCAATACCGTACGAGAACTTCGTTACGGTACCAAACCACACCAAAACGGTTTAATACTGTACGAGTACTTCGTTACGGTACGAAATCCCACCAAAACGGTGCAATACCGTACGAGTACATCCATACGGTACCAAACCACACCAAACCGGTGCAATACCGTACGAGTACTTCGTTACGGTACCAAACCACACCAAAACGGTGCAATACCGTACGAGTACATCCATACGGTACCAATCCATACAAAAACGGTGCAATACCGTACGAGTACTTCGTTACGGTAACAAACCATACCAAAACAATACAATACCGTACGAGTACTTCGTTACGGTACCAAACCATACCAAAACGGTGCAATACCGTACGAGTACATCCATACGGTACCAAACCACACGAAAACGGTGCAATACCGTACGAGTACTTCGTTACGGTACCAAACAACACCAAAACGGTGCAATACCGAACGAGTACATCCATACGGTACCAAACCACATGAAAACGGTGCAATACCGTACGAGTACTTCGTTACGGTACCAAACCACACCAAAACGGTGTAATACCGTACGAGTACATCGTTATGTTACCAAACCACACCAAAACGGTGCAATACCGTACGAGTCCTTCGATACGGTACCAAACCACACCAAAACGGTGTAATACCGTACGAGTACATCGTTATGTTACCAAACCACACCGAAACGGTGCAATACCGTACGAGTCCTTCGTTACGGTACCAAACCACACCAAAACGGTGCAATACCGTACGAGTACATCCATACGGTACCAAACCACATGAAAATGGTGCAATACCGTACGAGTACTTCGTTACGGTACCAAACCACACCAAAACGGTGCAATACCGTACGAGTACATCGTTACGGTACCAAACCACTCCAAAACGGTGCAATACCGTACGAGTACTTCGTTACGGTACCAAACCACACCAAAACGGTGCAATACCGTACGAGTACATCCATACGGTACCAAACCACACCAAAACGGTGCAATACCGTACGAGTACTTCGTTACGGTACCAAACCACACCAAAACGGTGCAATACCGTACGAGTACTTCGTTACGGTACCAAACCACACCAAAACGGTACAATACCGTACGAGTACTTCGGTACGGTACCAAACCACACCAAAACGGTGCAATACCGTACGGGTACATCCATACGGTACCAAACCACATGAAAACGGTGCAATACCGTACGAGTACTTAGTTACGGTACCAAACCACACCAAAACGGTGCAATACCGTACGAGTACTTCGTTACGGTACCAAACCACACCAAAACGGTACAATACCGTACGAGTACTTCGGTACGGAACCAAACCACACCAAAATGGTGCAATACCGTACGGGTACATCTATACGGTACCAAACCACATGAAAACGGTGCAATACCGTACGAGTACTTCGTTACGGTACCAAACCACCCCAAAACGGTACAATACCGTACGAGTACTTCGTTACGGTACCAAACCACACCAAAACGGTGCAATACCGTACGAGTACATCCATACGGTACCAAACCACACCAAAACGGTGCAATACCGTACGAGTACATCCATACGGTACCAAACCACACCAAAACGGTGCAATACCGTACGTGTACATCCATACGGTACCAAACCACACGAAAACGGCGCAATACCATACGAGTACTTCGTTACGGTACCACACCACACCTAAACGGTGCATTACTGTACGAGTACATCCATACGGTACCAAACCACACCAAAACGGTGCAATACCGTACGAGTACTTCGTTACGGTACCAAACCACACCAAAACGGTTTAATACCGTACGAGTACTTCGTTACGGTACCAAATCACACCAAAACGGTGCAATACCGTACAAGTATATCCATACGGTACCAAACCACACCAAACCGGTGCAATACCGTACGAGTACTTCGTTACGGTACCAAACCACCCCAAAACGGTACAATACCGTACGAGTACTTCGTTACGGTACAGAACCACACCAAAACGGTACAATACCGTACGAGTACTTCGTTACGGTACCAAACCACACCAAAACGGTGCAATACCGTACGAGTACATCCATACGGTACCAAACCACACGAAAATGGTGCAATACCGTACGTGTACATCAATACGGTACCAAACCACACCAAAACGGTGCAATACCGTACGAGTACCTCCATACGGTACCAAACCAC
The DNA here is from genome assembly GCF_030253575.1 of Rhododendron vialii. Classification (NCBI taxonomy): domain Eukaryota; kingdom Viridiplantae; phylum Streptophyta; class Magnoliopsida; order Ericales; family Ericaceae; genus Rhododendron; species Rhododendron vialii. Next base: position 23,522,019 of record NC_080561.1, on the reverse strand, counting down.
ACCAAAACGGTGCAATAGCGTAGGAGTACATCCCTACGGTACAGAACCACACCAAAACGGTGCAATACCGTACGAGTACATGCATACAGTTCCAAACCACACCAAAACGGTGCAATACCGTACGAGTACTTCGTTATGGTACCAAACCACACCAAAACGGTACAATACCGTACGAGTACTTTGTTACGGTACCAAACAACACCAAAACGGTTTAATACCGTACGAGTACTTCGTTACGGTACCAAATCACACCAAAACGGTGCAATACCGTACGAGTACATCCATACGGTACCAAACCACACCAAACCGGTGCAATACCGTACGAGTACTTCGTTACGGTACCAAACCACACCAAAACGGTACAATACCATACGAGTACTTCGGTACGGTACCAAACCACACCAAAACGGTGCAATACCGTACGAGTACATCCATACGGTACCAAACCACATGAAAACGGTGCAATACCGTACGAGTACTTCGTTACGGTACCAAACCACACCAAAACGGTGCAATACCGTACGAGTACATCGTTACGGTACCAAACCACACCAAAACGGTGCAATACCGTACGAGTCCTTCGTTACGGTACCAAACCACACCAAAACGGTGCAATACCGTACGAGTACATCCATACGGTACCAAACCACACCAAAACGGTGCAATACTGTACGAGTACTTCGTTACGGTACCAAACCACACCAAAACGGTGCAATACCGTACGTGTACATCCATACGGTACCAAACCACACGAAAACGGCGCAATACCGTACGAGTACTTCGTTACGGTACCACACCACACCAAAACGGTGCAATACCGTACGAGTACATCCATACGGTACCAAACCACACCAAAACGGTGCAATACCGTACGAGTACTTCGTTACGGTACCAAACCACACCAAAACGGTTTAATACCGTACGAGTACTTCGTTACGGTACCAAATCCCACCAAAACGCTGCAATACCGTACGAGTACATCCATACGGTACCAAAGCACACCAAACCGGTGCAATACCGTACGAGTACTTCGTTACGGAACCAAACAACACCAAAACGGTGCAATACCGTACGAGTACATCCGTACGGTACCAATCCACACAAAAACGGTGCAATACCGTATGAGTACTTCGTTACGGTAACAAACCATACAGAAACGGTACAATACCGTACGAGTACTTCGTTACGGTACCAAACCACACCAAAACGATGCAATACCGTACGAGTACATCCATACGGTACCAAACCACACGAAAACGGTGCAATACCTTACGAGTACTTCGTTACGGTACCAAACCACACCAAAACGGTGCAATACCGTATGAGTACTTCGTTACGGTACCAAAGCACACCAAAACGGTACAATACCGTACGAGTACTTCGTTACGGTACCAAACCACACGAAAACGGTGCAATACCGTACGTGTACATCAATACGGTACCAAACCACACGAAAACGGCGCAATACCGTACGAGTACTTCGTTACGGTACTACACCACACCAAAACGGTGCATTACCGTACGAGTAAATCCATACGGTACAAAACCACACCAAAACGGTGCAATACCGTACGAGTACATCGTTACGGTACCAAACCACACCAAAACGGTGCAATACCGTACGAGTCCTTCGTTACGGTACCAAACCACACCAAAACGGTGCAATACCGTACGAGTACATCCATACGGTACCAAACAACACCAAAACGGTGAAATACTGTACGAGTACTTCGTTACGGTACCAAACCACACCAAAACGGTGCAATACCGTACGTGTACATCCATACGGTACCAAACCACACGAAAACGGCGCAATACCGTACGAGTACTTCGTTACGGTACCACACCACACCAAAACGGTGCAATACCGTACGAGTACATCCATACGGTACCAAACCACACCAAAACGGTGCAATACCGTACGAGTACTTCGTTACGGTACCAAACCACACCAACACGGTTTAATACCGTACGAGTACTTCGTTACGGTACCAAATCCCACCAAAACGCTGCAATACCGTACGAGTACATCCATACGGTACCAAAGCACACCAAACCGGTGCAATACCGTACGAGTACTTCGTTACGGAACCAAACCACACCAAAACGGTGCAATACCGTACGAGTACATCCGTACGGTACCAATCCATACAAAAACGGTGCAATACCGTATGAGTACTTCGTTACGGTAACAAACCATACCAAAACGGTACAATACCGTACGAGTACTTCGTTACGGTACCAAACCACACCAAAACGATGCAATACCGTACGAGTACATCCATACGGTACCAAACCACACGAAAACGGTGCAATACCTTACGAGTACTTCGTTACGGTACCAAACCACACCAAAACGGTGCAATACCGTACGAGTACTTCGTTACGGTACCAAAGCACACCAAAACGGTACAATACCGTACGAGTACTTCGTTACGGTACCAAACCACACGAAAACGGTGCAATACCGTACGTGTACATCAATACGGTACCAAACCACACGAAAACGGCGCAATACCGTACGAGTACTTCGTTACGGTACCACACCACACCAAAACGGTGCATTACCGTACGAGTAAATCCATACGGTACCAAACCACACCAAAACGGTGCAATACCGTACGAGTACTTCGTTACGGTACCAAACCACACCAAAACGGTTTAATACCGTACGAGTACTTCGTTACGGTACCAAATCCCACCAAAACGGTGCAATACCGTACGAGTACATCCATACAATACCAAACCACACCAAACCGGTGCAATACCGTACGAGTACTTCGTTACGGTACCAAACCACACCAAAACGGTGCAATACCGTACGAGTACATCCATACGGTACCAATCCACACAAAAACGGTGCAATACCGTACGAGTACTTCGTTACGGTAACAAACCATACCAAAACGGTAAAATACCGTACGAGTACTTCGTTACGGTACCAAACCACACCAAAACGGTGCAATACCGTACGAGTACATCCATACGGTACCAAACCACACGAAAACGGTGCAATACCTTACGAGTACTTCGTTACGGTACCAAACCACACCAAAACGGTGCAATACCGTACGAGTCCTCCGTTACGGTACCAAACCACACCAAAACGGTGCAACACCGTACGAGTACTTCGTTACGGTACCAAACCACAGCAAAACGGTACAATACCGTACGAGTACTTCGTTACGGTACCAAACCATACCGAAACGGTGCAATACCGTACGAGTACATCCATACGGTACCAAACCACACCAAAACGGTGCAATACCGTACGAGTACTTCGGTACGGTACCAAACCACACCAAAACGGTGCAATACCGTACGTGTACATCAATACGGTACCAAACCACACGAAAACGGCGCAATACCGTACGAGTACTTCGTTACGGTACCACACCACACCAAAACGGTGCATTACCGTACGAGTAAATCCATACGGTACCAAACCACACCAAAACGGTGCAATACCGTACGAGTACATCGTTACGGTACCAAACCACACCAAAACGGTGCAATACCGTACGAGTCCTTCGTTACGGTACCAAACCACACCAAAACGGTGCAATACCGTACGAGTACATCCATACGGTACCAAACCACACCAAAACGGTGCAATACTGTACGAGTACTTCGTTACGGTACCAAACCACACCAAAACGGTGCAATACCGTACGTGTACATCCATACGGTACCAAACCACACGAAAACGGCGCAATACCGTACGAGTACTTCGTTACGGTACCACACCACACCAAAACGGTGCAATACCGTACGAGTACATCCATACGGTACCAAACCACACCAAAACGGTGCAATACCGTACGAGTACTTCGTTACGGTACCAAACCACACCAAAACGGTTTAATACCGTACGAGTACTTCGTTACGGTACCAAATCCCACCAAAACGCTGCAATACCGTACGAGTACATCCATACGGTACCAAAGCACACCAAACCGGTGCAATACCGTACGAGTACTTCGTTACGGAACCAAACCACACCAAAACGGTGCAATACCGTACGAGTACATCCGTACGGTACCAATCCACACAAAAACGGTGCAATACCGTATGAGTACTTCGTTACGGTAACAAACCATACCAAAACGGTACAATACCGTACGAGTACTTCGTTACGGTACCAAACCACACCAAAACGATGCAATACCGTACGAGTACATCCATACGGTACCAAACCACACGAAAACGGAGCAATACCTTACGAGTACTTCGTTACGGTACCAAACCACACCAAAACGGTGCAATACCGTACGAGTACTTCGTTACGGTACCAAAGCACACCAAAACGGTACAATACCGTACGAATACTTCGTTACGGTACCAAACCACACGAAAACGGTGCAATACCGTACGTGTACATCAATACGGTACCAAACCACACGAAAACGGCGCAATACCGTACGAGTACTTCGTTACGGTACCACACCACACCAAAACGGTGCATTACCGTACGAGTAAATCCATACGGTACCAAACCACACAAAAACGGTGCAATACCATACGAGTACTTCGTTACGGTACCAAACCACACCAAAACGGTTTAATACCGTACGAGTACTTCGTTACGGTACCAAATCCCACCAAAACGGTGCAATACCGTACGAGTACATCCATACGGTACCAAACCACACCAAACCGGTGCAATACCGTACGATTACTTCGTTACGGTACCAAACCACACCAAAACGGTGCAATACCGTACGAGTACATCCATACGGTACCAATCCACACAAAAACGGTGCAATACCGTACGAGTACTTCGTTACGGTAACAAACCATACCAAAACGGTACAATACCGTACGAGTACTTCGTTACGGTACCAAACCACACCAAAACGGTGCAATACCGTACGAGTACATCCATACGGTACCAAACCACACGAAAACGGTGCAATACCTTACGAGTACTTCGTTACGGTACCAAACCAAACCAAAACGGTGCAATACCGTACGAGTCCTCCGTTACGGTACCAAACCACACCAAAACGGTGCAATACCGTACGAGTCCTCCGTTACGGTACCAAACCTCACCAAAACGGTGCAACACCGTACGAGTACTTCGTTACGGTACCAAACCACAGCAAAACGGTACAATACCGTACGAGTACTTCGTTACGGTACCAAACCATACCGAAACGGTGCAATACCGTACGAGTACATCCATACGGTACCAAACCACACCAAAATGGTGCAATACCGTTTGAGTACTTCGTTACGGTACCAAACCACACCAAAACGGTACAATACCGTACGAGTACTTCGGTACGGTACCAAACCACACCAAAACGGTGCAATACCGTACGAGTACATCCATACGGTACCAAACCACATGAAAACAGTGCAATACCGTACGAGTACTTCGTTACGGTACCAAACCACCCCAAAACGGTTTAATACCGTACGAGTACTTCGTTACGGTACCAAATCCCACCAAAACGGTGCAATACCGTACGAGTACATCCATACGGTACCAAACCACACCAAAACGGTACAATACCGTACGAGTACTTCGGTACGGTACCAAACCACATCAAAACGGTGCAATACCGTACGAGTACATCCATACGGTACCAAACCACATGAAAACGGTGCAATACCGTACGAGTACTTCGTTACGGTACCAAACCACCCCAAAACGGTTTAATACCGTACGAGTACTTCGTTACGGTACCAAATCCCACCAAAACGGTGCAATACCGTACGAGTACATCCATACGGTACCAAACCACACCAAACCGGTGCAATACCGTACGAGTACTTCGTTACGGTACCAAACCACACCAAAACGGTGCAATACCGTACGAGTACATCCATACGGTACCAATCCACACAAAAACGGTGCAATACCGTACGAGTACTTCGTTACGGTAACAAACCATACCAAAACGGTACAATACCGTACGAGTACTTCGTTACGGTACCAAACCACACCAAAACGGTGCAATACCGTACGAGTACATCCATACGGTACCAAACCACACGAAAACGGTGCAATACCTTACGAGTACTTCGTTACGGTACCAAACCACACCAAAACAGTGCAATACCGTACGAGTCCTCCGTTACGGTACCAAACCACACCAAAACGGTGCAACACCGTACGAGTACTTCGTTACGGTACCAAACCACAGCAAAACGGTACAATACCGTACGAGTACTTCGTTACGGTACCACACCACACCAAAACGGTGCATTAACGTACGAGTACATCCATACGGTACTAAACCACAGCAAAACGGTGCAATACCTTACGAGTACTTCGTTACGGTACCAAACGACACCAAAACGGTTTAATACCGTACGAGTACTTCGTTACGGTACCAAATCACACCAAAACGGTGCAATACCGTACGAGTACATCCATACGGTACCAAACCACACCAAACCGGTGCAATACCGTACGAGTACTTCGTTACGGTACCAAACCACCCCAAAACAGTACAATACCGTACGAGTACTTCGTTACGGTACCAAACCACACCAAAACGGTGCAATACCGTACGAGTACATCCATACGGTACCAAACCACATGAAAACTGTGCAGTACCGTACGAGTACTTCGTTACGGTACCAAACCACACCAAAACGGTGTAATACCGTACGAGTACATCGTTATGGTACCAAACCACACCAAAACGGTGCAATACCGTACGAGTCCTTCGTTACGGTACCAAACCACACCAAAACGGTGCAATACCGTACGAGTACATCCATACGGTACCAAACCACATGAAAATGGTGCAATACCGTACGAGTACTTCGTTACGGTACAAAACCACACAAAAACGGTACAATACCGTTCGAGTACTTCGTTACGGTACCAAACCACACCAAAACGGTGCAATACCGTACGAGTACATCCATACGGTACCAAACCACACGAAAACGGTGCAATACCGTACGAGTACATCCATACGGTACCAAACCACACGAAAACGGTGCAATACCGTACGTGTACATCAATACGGTACCAAACCACACCAAAACGTTGCAATACCGTACGAGTACCTCCATACGGTACCAAACCACACCAAAACGGTGCAATAGCGTAGGAGTACATCCATACGGTACCAAACCACACCAAAACGGTGCAATACCGTACGAGTACATCCTTACAGTACCAAACCACACCAAAACGGTGCAATACCGTACGAGTACTTCGTTATGGTACCAAACAACACCAAAACGGTACAATACCGTACGAGTACTTCGTTACGGTACCAAACCACACCAAAACGGTTTAATACCGTACGAGTACTTCGTTACGGTACCAAATCACACCAAAACGGTGCAATACCGTACGAGTACATCCATACGGTACCAAACCACACCAAACCGGTGCAATACCGTACGAGTACTTCGTTACGGTACCAAACCACACCAAAACGGTACAATACCGTACGAGTACTTCGGTACGGTACCAAACCACACCAAAACGGTGCAATATCGTACGAGTACATCCATACGGTACCAAACCCTATGAAAACGGTGCAATACCGTACGAGTACTTCGTTACGGTACCAAACCACACCAAAACGGTGCAATACCGTACGAGTACATCGTTACGGTACCAAACCACACCAAAACGGTGCAATACCGTACGAGTACTTCGTTACGGTACCAAATCACACCAAAACGGTGGAATACCGTACGAGTACGTCTATACGGTACCAAACCACACCAAAACGGTGCAATACCGTACGAGTACTTCGTTACGGTACCAAACCACACAAAAACGGTGCAATACCGTACGTGTACATCAATACGGTACCAAACCACACGAAAACGGCGCAATACCGTACGAGTACTTCGTTACGGTACCACATCACACCAAAACGGTGCATTACCGTACGAGTAAATCCATACGGTACCAAACCACACCAAAACGGTGCAATACCGTACGAGTACTTCGTTACGGTACCAAACGACACCAAAACGGTTTAATACCGTACGAGTACTTCGTTACGGTACCAAATCACACCAAAACGGTGCAATACCGTACGAGTACATCCATACGGTACCAAACCACACCAAACCGGTGAAATACCGTACGAGTACTTCGTTACGGTACCAAACCACCCCAAAACAGTACAATACCGTACGAGTACTTCGTTACGGTACCAAACCACACCAAAACGGTGCAATACCGTACGAGTACATCCATACGGTACCAAACCACATGAAAACTGTGCAGTACCGTACGAGTACTTCGTTACGGTACCAAACCACACCAAAACGGTGTAATACCGTACGAGTACATCGTTATGGTACCAAACCACACCAAAACGGTGCAATACCGTACGAGTCCTTCGTTACGGTACCAAACCACACCAAAACGGTGCAATACCGTCCGAGTACATCCATACGGTACCTAAACACATGAAAATGGTGCAATACCGTACGAGTACTTCGTTACGGTACAAAACCACACCAAAACGGTACAATACCGTTCGAGTACTTCGTTACGGTACCAAACCACACCAAAACAGTACAATACCGTACGAGTACTTCGTTATGGTACCAAACCACACGAAAACGGTGCAATACCGTACGAGTACATCCATACGGTACCAAACCACACCAAAACGGTGCAATACCTTACGAGTATTTCGTTACGGTACCAAACCACACCAAATTGGTACAATACCGTACGAGTCCTTCGTTACAGTACCAAACCACACCAAAATGGTGCAATACCGTACGAGTACATCCATACGGTACCAAACCACACCAAAACGGTGCAATACCGTCCGAGTACTTCGTTACGGTACCAAACCACACCAAAACTGTGCAATACCGTACGAGTACTTCGTTAAGGTACCAAACCACACCAAAACGGTTTAATACCGTACGAGTACTTTGTTACAGTACCAAATCACACCAAATCGGAGCAATACCGTACGAGTACATCCTTACGGTACCAAACCACACCAAAACGGTGCAATACCGTACGAGTATTTCGTTACGGTACCAAACCACACCAAAACGGAACAATATCGTACGAGTCCTTCGTAACAGTACCAAACCACACCAAAATGGTGCAATATCGTACGAGTACATCCATACGGTACCAAACCACACCAAAACGGTGCAATACCGTTCGAGTACTTCGTTACGGACCAAACCACACAAAAACGGTACAATACCGTACGAGTACTTCGTTACGGTACCAAGCCAGACCAAAACGGTGCAATAGCGTAGGAGTACACCAATACGGTACAAAACCACACCAAAATGGTGCAATACCGTACGAGTACTCCGTTACGGTACCAAACCACACCAAAACAGTACAATACCGTACGAGTACTTCGTTACGGTACCAAACCACACGAAAACGGTGCAATACCGTACGAGTACATCCATACGGTACCAAACCACACGAAAACGGTGCAATACCGTACGAGAACTTCGTTACGGTACCAAACAACACAAAAACGGTACAATACCGTACGAGTACTTCGTTACAGTACCAAATCTCACCAAAACGTTGCAATACTGTGCGAGTACATCCATACGGTACCAAACCACACCAAAACGGTGCAATAGCGTAGGAGTACATCCATACGGTACCAAACCACACCAAAACGGTGCAATAGCGTAGGAGTACATCCATACGGTACCAAACCACACCAAAACGGTGCAATACCGTATGAGTACATCCATACGGTACAAACCCACACCAAAACGGTGCAATAGCGTAGGAGTACATCCATACGGTACCAAACCACACCAAAACAGTGCAATACCGTACGAGAACTTCGTTACGGTACCAAACAACACCAAAACGGTACAATACCGTACGAGTACTTCGTTACGACACCAAATCTCACCAAAACGTTGCAATACTATGCGAGTACATCCATACGGTAACAAACCACACCAAAACGGTGCAATAGCGTAGGAGTACATCCATACGGTACCAAACCACACCAAAACGGTTCAATACCGTACGAGTACATCCATACGGTACCAAACCACACCAAAACGGTTCAATACCGTACGAGTACTTCGTTACGGTACCAAACAACACCAAAACGGTACAATACCGTACGAGTACTTCGTTACGGTACCAAACCACACCAAAACGGTACAATACCGTACGAGTCCTTCGTTACGGTACAAAACGACACCAAAATGGTGCAATACCGTACGAGTACATCCATACGGTACCAAACCAAACCAAAACGGTGCAATACCGTACGAGTACTTTGTTACGGTACCAAACCACACAAAAACGGTACAATACCGTACGAGTACTTCGTTACGGTACCAAACCACACCAAAACGGTGCAATAGCGTAGGAGTACATCCATTCGGTACCAAACCACACCAAAACGGTGGAATACCGTACGAGTACTTCGTTACGGTACCAAACCACACCAAAACGGTACAATACCGTACAACTCCTTCGTTACGGTACCAAACCACACCATAATGGTGCAATACCGTACGAGTGCATCCATACGATACCAAACCACACCAAAACGGTGCAATACCGTCCGAGTACTTCGTTACGGTACCAAACCACACCAAAACGGTACAATACCGTACGAGTACACCAATACGGTACCAAACCACACCAAAACGGTGCAATACCGTACGAGTACTTCGTTACGGAACCAAACCACACCAAAACAGTACAATACCGTACGAGTACTTCGTTACGGTACCAAACCACACGAAAACGGTGCAATACCGTACGAGTACATCCATACAGTACCAAACCACACGAAAACGGTGCAATACCGTACGAGAACTTCGTTACGGTACCAAACCACACCAAAACGGTACAATACCGTACGAGTACTTCGTTACGGCACCAAATCTCACCAAAACGTTGCAATACTGTGCGAGTACATCCATACGGTACCAAACCACACCAAAACGGTGCAATAGCGTAGGAGTACATCCATACGGTACCAAACCACACCAAAACGGTGCAATACCGTACGAGTACATCCATACGGTACCAAACCACACCAAAACGGTGCAATAACGTAGGAGTACATCCATACGGTACCAAACCACACAAAAACGGTGCAATACCGTACGAGTACATCCATACGGTACCAAACCACACCAAAACGGTGCAATACCGTACGAGTACTTCGTTACGGTACCAAACCACACCAAAACGGTACAATACCGTACGAGTCCTTCGTTACGGAACAAAACGACACCAAAATGGTGCAATACCGTACGAGTACATCCATACGGTACCAAACCACACCAAAACGGTGCAATACCGTACGAGTAATTCGTTACGGTACCAAACCACAACAAAACGGTACAATACCGTACGAGTACTTCGTTACGGTAACAAACCACACCAAAACGGTGCAATAGCGTAGGAGTACATCCGTTCGGTACCAAACCACACCAAAACGGTGCAATAGCGTAGGAGTACATCCGTTCGGTACCAAACCACACCAAAACGGTGCAATACCGTACGAGTACTTCGTTACGGTACCAAACCACACCAAAACGGTTTAATACCGTACGTGTACTTCGTTACGGTACCAAATCACACCAAAACGGTGCAATACCGTACGAGTACATCCATACGGCACCAAACCGCACCAAAACGGTGCAATACCTTACGAGTATTTCGTTACGGTACCAAACCACACCAAAACGGTACAATACCGTACGAGTCCTTCGTTACAGTACCAAACCACACCAAAATGGTGCAATACCGTACGAGTACATCCATACGGTACAAAACCACACCAAAACGGTGCAATACCGTCTGAGTACTTCGTTACGGTACCAAACCACACCAAAACGGTGCAATACCGTACGAGTACTTCGTTACGGTACCAAACTACACCAAAACGGTTTAATACCGTACGAGTACTTCGTTACAGTACCAAATCACACCAAAACGGTGCAATACCGTACGAGTACATCCATACGGTACCAAACCACACCAAAACGGTGCAATACCGTACGAGTATTTCGTTACGGTACCAAACCACACCAAAACGGTACAATACCGTACCAGTCCTTCGTTACAGTACCAAACCACACCAAAATGGTGCAATACCGTACGAGTACATCCATACGGTACCAAACCACACCAAAACGGTGCAATACCGTCCGAGTACTTCGTTACGGACCAAACCACACCAAAACGGTACAATACCGTACGAGTACTTCGTTACGGTACCAAACCACACCAAAATGGTGCAATAGCATAGGAGTACACCAATACGGTACCAAACCACACCAAAACGGTGCAATACCGTACGAGTACTTCGTTACGGTACCAAACCACACCAAAACAGTACAATACCGTACGAGTACTTCGTTACGGTACCAAACCACACGAAAACGGTGCAATACCGTACGAGTACATCCATACGGTACCAAACCACACGAAAACGGTGCAATACCGTACGAGAACTTCGTTACGGTACCAAACAACACCAAAACGGTACAATACCGTACGAGTACTTCGTTACGGTACCAAATCTCACCAAAACGTTGCAATACTGTGCGAGTACATCCATACGGTACCAAACCACACCAAAACGGTGCAATAGCGTAGGAGTACATCCATACGGTACCAAACCACACCAAAACGGTTTAATACTGTACGAGTACTTCGTTACGGTACCAAACCACACCAAAACGGTACAATACCGTACGAGTACTTCGTTACGGTACCAAACCACACCAAAACGGTGCAATACCGTACGAGTACTTCGTTACGGTACCAAACCACACCAAAACGGTACAATACCGTACGAGTCCTTCGTTACGGTACAAAACGACACCAAAATGGTGCAATACCGTACGAGTACATCCATACGGTACCAAACCACACCAAAACGGTGTAATACCGTACGAGTACTTCGTTACGGAACCCAACCACACCAAAACGGTACAATACCGTACAAGTACTTCGTTACGGTACCAAACCACACCAAAACGGTGCAATAGCGTAAGAGTGCATCCGTTCGGTACCAAACCACACCAAAACGGTGCAATACCGTACGAGTACTTCGTTACGGTACCAAACCACACCAAAATGGTACAATACCGTACGAGTCCTTCGTTACGGTACCAAACCACACCAAAATGGTGCAATACCGTACGAGTACATCCATACGGTACCAAACCACACCAAAACGGTGCAATACATCCATACGGTACCAAACCACACCAAAACGGTGCAATACCGTACGAGTACTTCGTTACGGTACCAAACCACACCAGAACGGAAAAATACCGTACGAATACTTCGTTACGGTACCAAACCACACGAAAACGGTGCAATAGCGTAGGAGTACATCCATACGGTACCAAACCACACCAAAACGGTGCAATAGCGTAGGAGTACATCCATACGGTACCAAACCACACCAAAACGGTGCAATACCGTACGAGTACATCCATACGGTACCAAACCACACCAAAACGGTGCAATAGCGTAGGAGTACATCCATAAGGTACTAAACCACACCAAAACGGTGCAATACCGTACGAGTACATTCATACGGTACCAAACCACACCAAAACGGTGCAATACCGTACGAGTACTTCGTTACGGTACCAAACCACACCAAAACGGTACAATACCGTACGAGTACTTCGTTACGGTACTTCGTTACGGTACCAAACAACACCAAAATGGTGCAATACCATACGAGTACATCCATACGGTACCAAACCACACCAAAACGGTGCAATAGCGTAGGAGTACATCCATACGGTACCAAACCACACCAAAACGGTGCAATACCGTACGAGTACATCCATACGGTACCAAACAACACCAAAACGGTGCAATACCGTACGAGTACATCCATACGGTACCAAACCAAACCAAAACGGTGCAATACCGTACGAGTACTTCGTTACGGTACCAAACCACACCAAAACGGTACAATACCGTACGAGTACTTCGTTACGGTACCAAACCACACCAAAACGTTGCAATACTGTACGAGGACATCCATATGGTACCAAACCACACGAAAACGGTGCAATACCGTACGAGTACTTCGTTATGGTACCACACCACACCAAAACGGTGCATTACCGTACGAGTACATCCATACGGTACCAAACCACACCAAAACGGTGCAATACAGTACGAGTACATCCATACGGTACCAAACAACACCAAAATAGTGCAATACTGTACGAGTACTTCGTTACGGTACACAACCACCCCAAAATCGTACAATACCGTACGAATACTTCGTGACGGTACCAAACCACACCAAAACGGTGCAATATCGTACGAGTACATCCATACGGTACCAAACCACACGAAAACGGTGCAATACCGTACGAGTACTTCGTTACGGTACCAAACCACACCAAAACGGTACAATACCGTACGAGTACTTCGTTACGGTACCAAACCACACCAAAACGGTGCAATACCATACGAGTACATCCATACGGTACCAAACCACACAAAAACGGTGCAATACCGTACGAGTACTTCGTCACGGTACCAAACCACACCAAAACGGTACAATACGGTACGAGTCCTTCGTTACGGTACCAAACCACACCAAAATGGTGCAATACCGTACGAGTACATCCATACAGTACCAAACCACACCAAAACGGTGCAATACCGTCCGAGTACTTCGTTACGGTACCAAACCACACCAAAACGGTACAATACCGTACGAGTACATCGTTACGGTACCAAACCACACGAAAACGGTGCAATACCGTACGAGTACATCCATACGGTACCAAGCCACAAGAAAATGGTGCAATACCGTACGAGAACTTCGTTACGGTACCAAACCACACCAAAACGGTACAATACCGTACGAGTACTTCGTTACAGTACCAAATCTCACCAAAACGTTGCAATACTATGCAAGTACATCCATACGGTACCAAACCACACCAAAACCGTACAATCCGTACGAGTACTTCGTTACGGTACCAAATCTCACCAAAACGTTGCAATACTGTGCGAGTACATCCATACGGTACCAAACCACCCCAAAACGGTGCAATAGCGTAGGAGTACATCCATACGGTACCAAACCACACCAAAACGGTGCAATACCGTACGAGTACATCCATACGGTACCAAACAACACCAAAACAGTGCAATAGCGTAGGAGTACATCTAGACGGTACCAAACCACACCAAAACGGTGCAATACCGTACGAGTATATCCATACGATACCAAACCACACCAAAACGGTGCAATACCGTACGTGTACTTCGTTACGGTACCAAACCACACCAAAACGGTGCAAGACCGTACGAGTGCATCCATAGGGTACCAAACCACACCAAAACGGTGCAAAACCGTACGAGTACATCCATACGGTACAAAACCACACCAAAACGGTGCAATACCGTACGAGTACATCCATACGGTACCAAACCACACCAAAACGGTGCAATACCGTACAAGTACATCCATACGGTACCAAACCACACCAAAACAGTGCAATACCGTACGAGTACATCCATACGGTACCAAACCAAACCAAAACGGTGCAATACCGTACGAGTACTTCGTTAGGGTACCAAACCACACCAAAACGGACCAATACCGTACGAGTACTTCGTTACGGTACCAAACCAAACAAAAACTGTACAATACTGTACGAGTCCTTCGTTACGGTACCAAACCACCCCAAAATGGTGCAATACCGTACGAGTACATCCATACAGTACCAAACAACACCAAAACGGTGCAATACCGTCCGAGTACTTCGTTACGGTACCTAACCACACCAAAACGGTACAATACCGTACGAGTACTTCGTTACGGTACCAAACCACACCAAAACGGTGCAATAGCGTAGGAGTTCACCAATCCGGTACCAAACCACACCAAAACGGTGCAATACCGTACGAGTACTTCGTTACGGTACCAAACCACACCAAAACAGTACAATACCGTACGAGTACTTTGTTACGGTACCATACCACACGAAAACGGTGCAATACCGTACGAGTACATCCATACGGTACCAAACCATACGAAAACGGTGCAATACCGTACGAGTACTTCGTTACGGTACCAAACCACACCAAAACGGTACAATACCGTACGAGTACTTCGTTACGGTACCAAACCACACCAAAACGGTGCAATACCGTACGAGTACATCCATACGGCACCAAACCACACCAAAACGGTGCAATACCGTACGAGTACTTCGTTACGGTACCAAACCACACCAAAACGGTACAATACCGTACGAGTCCTTCGTTACGGTACCAAACCACACCAAAATGGTGCAATACCGTACGAGTACATCCATACGGTAGCAAACCACACCAAAACGGTGCAATACCGTACGAGTACTTCGTTACGGTGCCAAACCACACCAAAACGGTACAATACCATACGAGTACTTCGTTACGGTACTTCGTTACGGTACCAAACAACACCGAAATGGTGCAATACCGTACGAGTACATCCATACGGTACCAAACCACACCAAAACGGTGCAATACCGTACGTGTACTTCGTTACGGTACCAAACCACACCAAAACGGTGCAAGACCGTACGAGTGCATCCATAGGGTACCAAACCACACCAAAACGGTGCAATACCGTACGAGTACATCCATACGGTACAAAACCACACCAAAACGGTGCAATACCGTACGAGTACATCCATACGGTACCAAACCACACCAAAACGGTGCAATAAAGTACGAGTACATCCATACGGTACCAAACCACACGAAAACGGTGCAATACCGTACGAGTACTTCGTTACGGTACCAAACCACACCAAAACGGTACAATACCGTACGAGTACTTCGTTACGGTACCAAACCACACCAAAACGGTGCAATACCATACGAGTACATCCATACGGTACCAAACCACACAAAAACGGTGCAATACCATACGAGTACTTCGTTACGGTACCAAACCACACCAAAACGGTACAATACTGTACGAGTCCTTCGTTACGGTACCAAACCACCCCAAAATGGTGCAATACCGTACGAGTACATCCATACAGTACCAAACAACACCAAAACGGTGCAATACCGTCCGAGTACTTCGTTACGGTACCTAACCACACCAAAACGGTACAATACCGTACGAGTACTTCGTTACGGTACCAAACCACACCAAAACGGTGCAATAGCGTAGGAGTTCACCAATACGGTACCAAACCACACCAAAACGGTGCAATACCGTACGAGTACTTCGTTACGGTACCAAACCAGACCAAAACGGTGCAATACCGTACGAGTACATCCATACGATACCAAACCACACCAAAACGGTGCAATACCGTACGAGTACTTCGTTACGGTACCAAACCACCCCAAAATCGTACAATACCGTACGAGTACTTCGTGACGGTACCAAACCACACGAAAACGGTGCAATATCTTACGAGTACATCCATACGGTACCAAACCACACGAAAACGGTGCAATACCGTACGAGTACTTCGTTACGGTACCAAACCACACCAAAACGGTACAATACCGTACGAGTACTTCGTTACGGTACCAAACCACACCAAAACGGTGCAATACCATACGAGTACATCCATACGGTACCAAACCACACAAAAACGGTGCAATACCATACGAGTACTTCGTTACGGTACCAAACAACACCAAAACGGTACAATACTGTACGAGTCCTTCGTTACGGTACCAAACCACCCCAAAATGGTGCAATACCGTACGAGTACATCCATACAGTACCAAACAACACCAAAACGGTGCAATACCGTCCGAGTACTTCGTTACGGTACCTAACCACACCAAAACGGTACAATACCGTACGAGTACTTCGTTACGGTACCAAACCACACCAAAACGGTGCAATAGCGTAGGAGTTCACCAATACGGTACCAAACCACACCAAAACGGTGCAATACCGTACGAGTACTTCGTTACGGTACCAAACCACACCAAAACAGTACAATACCGTACGAGTACTTTGTTACGGTACCATACCACACGAAAACGGTGCAATACCGTACGAGTACATCCATACGGTACCAAGCCACACGAAAATGGTGCAATACCGTACGAGAACTTCGTTACGGTACCAAACCACACCAAAACGGTACAATACCGTACGAGTACTTCGTTACGGTACCAAACCAAACCAAAACGGTGCAATACCGTACGAGTACATCCATACGGTACCAAACCACACCAAAACGGTGCAATACCGTACGAGCACTTCGTTACGGTACCAAACAACACCAAAATGGTACAATACCGTACATGTACTTCGTTACGGTACCAAACCACACCAAAACGGTGCAATACCGTACGAGAACATCCATACGGTACCAAACCACACGAAAACGGTGCAATACCGTACGAGTACTTTGTTACGGTACCACACCAAACCAAAACGGTGCATTACCGTACGAGTACATCCATACGGTACCAAACCACACCAAAACGGTGCAATACTGTACGAGTACTTCGTTACGGTACCAAACAACACCAAAACGGTACAATACCGTACGAGTACTTCGTTGCGGTACCAAATCTCACCAAAACGTTGCAATACTATGCGAGTACATCCATACGGTACCAAACCACACCAAAACGGTACAATCCGTACGAGTACTTCGTTACGGTACCAAATCTCACCAAAACGTTGCAATACTGTGCGAGTACATCCATACGGTACCAAACCACACCAAAACGGTGCAATAGCGTAGGAGTACATCCATACGGTACCAAACCACACCAAAACGGTGCAATACCGTACGAGTACATACATACGGTACCAAACCAAACCAAAACGATGCAATACCGTACGAGTACTCCGTTAGGGTACCAAACCACACCAAAACGGACCAATACCGTACGAGTACTTCGTTACGGTACAAAACCACACCAAAACGGTGCAATACCGTACGAGTACATCCATACGGTACCAAACCACACGAAAACGGTGCAATACCGTACGAGTACTTCGTTACGGTACCAAACCACACCAAAACGGTACAATACCGTACGAGTACTTCGTTACGGTACCAAACCACACCAAAACGGTGCAATACCGTACGAGTACATCCATACGGCACCAAACCACACCAAAACAGTGCAATACCGTACGAGTACTTCGTTACGGTACCAAACCACACCAAAACGGTACAATACCGTACGAGTCCTTCGTTACGGTACCAAACCACACCAAAATGGTGCAATACCGTACGAGTACATCCATACGGTAGCAAACCACACCAAAACGGTGCAATACCGTACGAGTACTTCGTTACGGTGCCAAACCACACCAAAACGGTACAATACCGTACGAGTACATCCATACGGTACCAAACCACACCAAAACGGTGCAATAGCGTAGGAGTACATCCATACGGTACCAAACCACACCAAAACGGTGCAATACCGTACGAGTACATACATACGGTACAAAACCAAACCAAAACGGTGCAATACCGTACGAGTACTCCGTTAGGGTACCAAACCACACCAAAACGGACCAATACCGTACGAGTACTTCGTTACGGTACAAAACCACACCAAAACGGTGCAATACCGTACGAGTACATCCATACGGTACCAAACCACACAAAAACGGTGCAATACCGTACGAGTACTTCGTTACGGTACCAAACCACACCAAAATGGTACAATACCGTACGAGTACTTCGTTACGGTACCAAACCACACCAAAACGGTGCAATACCGTACGAGTACATCCATACGGTACCAAACCACACCAAAACGGTGCAATACCGTACGAGTACTTCGTTACGGTACCAAACCACACCAAAACGGTACAATACCTTACGAGTCCTTCGTTACGGTACCAAACCACACCAAAACGGTGCAATACCGTACGAGTACATCCATACGGTAGCAAACCACACCAAAACGGTGCAATACCGTACGAGTACTTCGTTACGGTGCCAAACCACACCAAAACGGTACAATACCGTACGAGTACATCCATACGGTACCAAACCACACGAAAACGGTGCAATACCGTACGAGTACTTCGTTACGGTACCAAACCACACCAAAACGGTACAATACCGTACGAGTACTTCGTTACGGTACCAAACCACACCAAAACGGTGCAATACCGTACGAGTACATCCATACGATACCAAACCACACCAAAACGGTGCAATACCGTACGAGTACTTCGTTACGGTACCAAACCACACCAAAACGGTACAATACCGTATGAGTATTTCGTTACGGTACCAAACCACACCAAAACGGTGCAATACCGTACGAGTACATCCATACGGTACCAAACCACACAAAAACGGTGCAATACCGTACGAGTACTTCGTTACGGTACCAAACCAGACCAAAACGGTACAATACCGTACGAGTCCTTCGTTACGGTACCAAACCACACCAAAATGGTGCAATACCGTACGAGTACATCCATACGGTACCAAACCACACCAAAACGGTGCAATACTGTCCGAGTACTTCGTTACGGTACCAAACCACACCAAAACGGTACAATACCGTACGAGTCCTTCGTTACGGTACCAAACCACACCAAAATGGGGCAATACCGTACGAGTACATCCATACGGAAGCAAACCACACCAAAACGGTGCAATACCGTACGAGTACTCCGTTACGGTACCAAACCACACCAAAACGGTTCAATACCGTACGAGTACTTCGTTACGGTACCAAACCACACCAAAACGGTGCAATAGCATAGGAGTACATCAATACGGTACCAAACCACACCAAAACGGTGCAATACCGTACGAGTACATCCATACGGTACCAAACCACACCAAAACGGTGCAATACCGTACGAGCACTTCGTTACGGTACCAAACAACACCAAAACGGTACAATACCGTACATGTACTTCGTTACGGTACCAAACCACACCAAAACGGTGCAAAACCGTACGAGT
This sequence comes from Rhododendron vialii, assembly GCF_030253575.1. NCBI lineage: Eukaryota > Viridiplantae > Streptophyta > Magnoliopsida > Ericales > Ericaceae > Rhododendron > Rhododendron vialii. The sequence goes on along the minus strand of NC_080561.1, from coordinate 23,501,131 downwards.
ACATCCATACGGTACCAAACCACACGAAAACGGTGCAATACCGTACGAGTACTTTGTTACGGTACCACACCACACAAAAACGGTGTATTACCGTACGAGTACATCAATACGGCACCAAACCACACCAAAACGGTGCAATACTGTACGAGTACTTCGTTACGGTACCAAACAACACCAAAACGGTACAATACCGTACGAGTACTTCGCTACGGTACCAAATCTCACCAAAACGTTGCAATACTGTGCGAGTACATCCATACGGTACCAAACTACACCAAAACGGTGCAATAGCGTAGGAGTACATTCATACGGTACCAAACCACACCAAAACGGTGCAATACCGTACGAGTACATCCATACGGTACCAAACAACACAAAAACGGTGCAATACCGTACGAGTACATCCATACGGTACCAAACCACACCAAAACGGTGCAATACCGTACGAGCACTTCGTTACGGTACTAAACAACACCAAAATGGTACAATACCGTACATGTACTTCGTTACGGTACCAAACCACACCAAAACGGTGCAATACCGTACGAGAACATCCATACGGTACCAAACCACACGAAAACGGTGCAATACCGTACGAGTACTTTGTTACGGTACCACACCAAACCAAAACGGTGCATTACCGTACGAGTACATCCATACGGTACCAAACCACACGAAAACGGTGCAATACTGTACGAGTACTTCGTTACGGTACCAAACAACACCAAAACGGTACAATACCGTACGAGTACTTTGTTACGGTACCAAACCACACCAAAATGGTGCAATACCGTACGAGTACATCCATACGGTACCAAAGCACACCAAAACGGTGCAATACCGTACGAGTACTTCGTTACGGTACCAAACCACCCCAAAACGGTACAATACCGTACGAGTACTTCGTTACGGTACCAAACCACACCAAAACGGTGCCATACCGTACGAGTACATCCATACGGTACCAAACCACACGAAAACGGTGTAATACCGTACGAGTACTTCGTTACGGTACCAAACCACACCAAAACGGTACAATACCGTACGAGTACTTCCTTACGGTACCAAACCACACCAAAACGGTGCAATACCGTACGAGTACATCCATACGGTACCAAATCACACAAAAACGGTTCAATACCGTACGAGTACTTCGTTACGGTACCAAACCACACCAAAACGGTACAATACCGTACGAGTCCTTCGTTACGGTACCAAACCACACCAAAATGGTGCAATACCGTACGAGCACTTCGTTACGGTACCAAACAACACCAAAACGGTACAATACCGTACATGTATTTCGTTACGGTACCAAACCACACCAAAACGGTACAATACCGTACGAGTACTTCGTTACGGTACCAAACCACACCAAAACGTTGCAATACCATACGAGTACATCCATACGGTACCAAACCACACGAAAACGGTGCAATACCGTACGAGTACTTCGTTACGGTACCACACCACACCAAAACGGTGCATTACCGTACGAGTACATCCATACGGTACCAAACCACACCAAAACGGTTCAATACCGTACGAGTACTTCGTTACGGTACCAAACCACACCAAAACGGTTCAATACCGTACGAGTACTTCGTTACGGTACCAAACCACACCAAAACGGTTCAATACCGTACGAGTACTTCGTTACGGTACCAAACCACACCAAAACGGTACAATACCGTACGAGTACTTCGTTACGGTACCAAACCACACCAAAACGGTGCAATACCGTACGAGTACTTCGTTACGGTACCAAACCACACCAAAACGGTACAATACCGTACGAGTACTTCGTTACGGTACCAAATCTCACCAAAACGTTGCAATACTGTGCGAGTACATCCATACGGTACCAAACCACACCAAAACGGTACAATACCGTACGAGTACTTCGTTACGGTACCAAATCTCACCAAAACGTTGCAATACTGTGCGAGTACATCCAGACGGTACCAAACCACACCAAAATGGTGCAATAGCGTAGGAGTACATCCATACGGTACCAAACCACACAAAAATGGTGCAATACCGTACGAGTACATCCATACGGTACCAAACAACACCAAAACGGTGCAATAGCGTAGGAGTACAACCATACGGTACCAAACCACACATAAACGGTGCAACACCGTACGAGTACATTCATACGGTACCAAACTACACCAAAATGGTGCAATACCGTACGAGTACTTCGTTACGGTACCAAACCACACCAAAACGGTACAATACCGTACGAGGACTTCGTTACGGTACCAAACCACACCAAAACGGTCCAATACCGTACGAGTACTTCGTTACGGTACCAAACCACACCAAAACGGTGCAATACCGTACGAGTACATCCATACGGTACCAAACCACACGAAAACGGTCCAATACCCTACGAGTACTTCGTTACGGTACCAAACCACACCAAAACGGTGCAATACCGTACGAGTACATCCATACGGTACCAAACCACACCAAAACGGTGCAATACCGTACGAGTACTTCGTTACGGTACCAAACCACACCAAAACGGTACAATACCGTACGAGTCCTTCGTTACGGTACCAAACCACACCAAAATGGTGCAATACCGTACGAGTACATCCATACGGTATCAAAACACAAGAAAACGGTGCAATACCGTACGAGTACTTCGTTACGGTACCAAACCACACCAAAACGGTGCAATACCGTACGAGTACATCCATACGGTACCAAACCACACCAAAACGGTGCCATACCGTACGAGTACATCCATACGGTACGAAACCACACGAAAACGGTGTAATACCGTACGAGTACTTCGTTACGGTACCAAACCACACCAAAACGGTACAATACCGTACGAGTACTTCGTTACGGTACCAAACCACACCAAAACGGTGCAATACCGTACGAGTACATCCATACGGTACCAAATCACACAAAAACGGTTCAATACCGTACGAGTACTTCGTTACGGTACCAAACCACACCAAAACGGTACAATACCGTACGAGGCCTTCGTTACGGTACCAAACCACACCAAAATGGTGCAATACCGTACGAGCACTTCGTTACGGTACCAAACAACACCAAAACGGTACAATACCGTACATGTACTTCGTTACGGTACCACACCACACCAAAACGGTCCAATACCATACGAGTACTTCGTTACGGTACCAAACCACACGAAAACGGTCCAATACCATACGAGTACTTCGTTACGGTACCAAACCACACCAAAACGGTGCAATACCGTACGAGTACATCCATACGGTACCAAACCACACCAAAACGGTGCAATACCGTACGAGTACTTCGTTACGATAGCAAAACACACCAAAATAGTACAATACTGTACGGGTACTTCGTTACGGTACCAAACTACACGAAAACGGTGCAATACCGTACGAATACATCCATACGGTACCAAACCACACGAAAATGATGCAATACCATACGAGTACTTCGTTACGGTACCAAACCACACCAAAACGGTGCAATACCGTACGAGTACATCCATACGGTACCAAACCACACCAAAACGGTGCAATACCGTACGAGTACATCCATACGGTACCACACCACACCAAATAGGTGCAATACCGTACGAGTACATCCATACGGTACCAAACCACACGAAAACGGCGCAATACCGTACGAGTACTTCGTTTTGGTACCAAACCACACCAAAACGGTACAATACCGTGCGAGTACTTCATTACGGTACCAAACCACAACAAAACAGTGCAATAGCGTTGGAGTACATCCATACGGTACCAAACCACACCAAAACGGTGCAATACCGTACGAGTACTTCGTTACGGTACCAAACCACACCAAAATAGTACAATACCGTAGGAGTACTTCGTTACGGTACCAAACCACACGAAAACGGTGCAATACCGTACGAGTACATCCATACGGTACCAAACCACACGAAAACAGTGCAATACCGTGCGAGAACTTCGTTACGGTACCAAACCACACCAAAACGGTACAATACCGTACGAGTACTTCGTTATGGTACCAAATCTCACCAAAACGTTGCAATACTGTGCGAGTACATCCATACGGTGCCAAACCACACCAAAACGGTGCAATAGCGTAGGAGTACATCCATACGGTACCAAACCACACCAAAACGGTGCAATACCGTACGAGTGCATCCATACGGTACCAAACCACACCAAAACGGTGCAATAGCGTAGGAGTACATCCATACGGTACCAAACCACACCAAAACGGTGCAATACCGTACGAGTACTTCGTTACGGTACCAAACCACACCAAAACGGTACAATACCGTTTGAGTACTTTGTTACGGTACCAAACCACACCAAAACGGTGCAATACCGTATGAATACATCCATACTGTACCAAACCACACCAAAACGGTGCAATACCATACGGGTACTTCGTTACGGTACCAAACCACACCAAAACGGTACAATACCGTACGAGTCCTTCGTTACGGTACCAAACCACACCAAAATGGTGCAATACCGTACGAGTACTGTAACGCCCCGAATTTTGGGTACGTTAAAAAGACATTTTATTCATAAAATCAAATGGAGTCTGGCGTTAAATAAGAAATTTTATTGAAAATAAACTGAGTCAAGCTCTTTATTACAACAGAAACTTAAAAGGAGTACTTTTATTACAAACGGAAGGGAACTAAGGTTCCTAACTACAGCTCCGCCTGCTCCTCCATCTGAGCCAGCTCTTCAGCTCCAAATGCCTCCAAGGTGTAACGTTCACCCTGTTCATCTACAAAGTCTGACACATTATACCAGCGTCGCCACCGATATAATATGTCAGGGTCACCGAAAAGGCAACACCGTGAGCTACGAAAGCTCAATAGAAAAATCTATACCCGCTAACCCATAACTAACAAACAACAGGTTATAACGTCACATCGATTTCCACATGATATGTGTATACACAGCTACAAAAGATAACATTAATAACACATCTGCAATTGCTATATCACTATCGTTGGTGTCCAAGATTCTCTGAGTTTCTCCTACGCAACTCATCGTAAACCGTGTCAACATTTTCACATACCAATTCATCTTTTCAAAAACCATTTGTTTAACTCACACAATTTGCATTGGCTCCGTACCGCGGATAACCAAGCTACACACCCAACCTCGGTTCCGCCGCGCCGGTCTCCCGAGTATCCTCACAATGGTTCCGCCGCGCCGGGTTCCCATTGGCACACAAAACTTGCATTGGCTCCTCTCCGCGGATAACCAAGCTATATTACCAGTGAGGCTACCACGTCCGGCCGCATTGGCAATCTTCACAATGGGCTACCAAGTCCGGCCACATTGTGGTTTTCACAATCCACGCAATGGGCTACCAAGTCCGGCCACATTACGAGTTTTCATACACACAACGGGCTACCAAGTCCGGCCACGTTGCGGTTTTCACAATCCACACGATGGGCTACCACGTCCGGCCGCATCGTGGGTTTCCATACACACAATGGGCTACCAAGTCCGGCCACATTGCGGTTTCAAAACACATCTCATCATTATCCACACCCTAGGTGTCATGTTTCTACTTTCTTGATTTTCGTGTCTCGTTTCTCATGCATAGACTCCGCGCTGGAACTTTTTCACATACGATATCATTCATTGTACTATTCAATCTAACAAGATCATCCATTTTAAAACTACTTGACATGCTTGAATCACTAATAACAAACATCATGCCTTTCATATACTTTCAACAAAAGATAACATTATCTACTTTAAATGACATGATTAAAGTTTCTTCCTAACGAACTTCTAATTGGGTACAAGACTATATTTGGGAAAATAGGTAAAGATAACTACTTGGGATGGAAGATAAGGATATCCTACACATACGTAGAGTTAGGGGACAAGGAATCCTACCTTCCTTCTTGGCGGTAGTAGTCGGCTAAGAAGATTTGGTCGTCGGTTTTGGATTTCGGCGGCGTAACGGCGTCGGTTTTGCTTCGAAAGGAAAAGAGTTGTACTTTCTTTTCCTAGAAACAACTTTCTAACTAACTAAGCTACTTTAAAAGATCTAACGGTGGTTTTGGGAGGTGGTTTGGTGGTTTCTCTCAAGAACACTCAAGAACATGAAGAACAAAAAGAAAGAACAAGAAAGAACACAATTTTTCTAGAGAGAGAAGTTGCTAGGTGAAGGTGTGAGTTGAATGAGAAGTATGGGGTGCTATTTATAGGCAAAACTTGGGCTCTCCCTCTCTCTCTAAGGCCGGCCCTCTCTCTCTCCAAATCCTCCATGGATTTGTTCCATTAAGTTGTCAAACCACATCACATGTCATGCCATGCTTTGTCCAAACATATCTTAGGCAAAATCTTAGGTGTAAGGCTAAGAAATCAAATAAGATCATTAGGCTTTTTAGGTGAATCTAGGTAATGAAAACCTAGGTCTAGCTTGTAGTCAAATCTTAGGCTAATAAAGGCTAGGATTATGGCCCATCATAGGTTGTCATTAGGCAAAATAGACTTGGGTCTAATGTGGTAGCTTACAAGGCTAGTTTAGTCCTTGGATTGGACTCTTGGAAGATTTGTTGCAATGGAGGAGACATGGGTACAAGATTCTTGGTTTAAACAAATGAAATTGGTACAAAGGAGGACATTGAAGGAAGATATGGAAGATATACATCTTCAATTTTTGAAAAGATGAAGAATCACCAAGTACAAGTCCCATCTTTCTTCTCCTTCCTTCTTCTTTCCTTCTCTCTCTCTCCCTCTCCCTCTTTCTCTCTCTCGGCCTCTCTCCTCTCTCTCCCTCACGGCTCTCTCTCTCTCTCTCTCTCTCTCTCTCTCTCTCTCTCTCTCTCTCATGTACTATCTATATATATATGTACTATTAATGCAAGGCAAAAATAAATTAATAGGTACTTTTGTACAAATGATCAAACTAGCCTTTAAGGGTCAAGATTCTACTTAAAAAACTAACAAATGGGTACAAGTGTACTAAGGCAATTTACATCATCCAAGTACTTATATACATATATACATATGTACAAATATATACTAGGGCTAAAAGGGTCAAGATTCTCCCAATAAACAATTAAAAGGTACAAGTACTTTAATTAATATAATAATGTACTTTTGTACTCCCGGGAATCTTAACAAAATATTATTTTAATGGGATAAGTACTTTGTTTGAAAGATGAGCCTATTACCCAATGGTTAATAGAATCCCTAATGGTTATTATCCAAGGGATAATAAGGTACGGGTACTTTAAATACTAAATTAAGTTTTTGGAAAAGACTACATGTCCTTTTTGAAAATACACATGTGATATATATATATATGTACTTACCAAATAAAATAAAGAAAAGGCTTTTGTCCAATGGGTAAAGATTACCCTAATGGTTATTGTCCAATGGTCCATAGTTACTTGGGTACTTTTATTAGTAAAGTAATTGAAAAGTACTTTTAAAGTAATTATAAAAGTCTACTTCCAAAAGATTATAGTACTTGGTTTAAATCTTTCAAAATCCTTTTAATATAAAGAATTGGGTTTCTATTATCCAATGGATAATAGTTCCCCTAACATTTATCGTCCAATGGATAAAGAATAAAACTAAAACAATAAAAGAAAACAATTAAACCATTTCTAGTCTAGGGTTCAAAAGGTTCAAAAGGTTCAAGATGGGCAAAATGGTCCATCTTCGGTTAGGGAAACGTAACTAGGTGACTTCCTAGTTTGGTTTCTCCAACAAGTCGGTTAGAAGCTAACTAGGCTTGCTAGGTAGGGCTTAAAGTTCAAGAAACGATTCTTGAGGGGCTAAAGTGCAATTAGAGTTTCTAGTCGAGGAATACGGTGATACGGTGTTCAATTGCTTGAATACGAACTACTAGGAATCAAATAAGAAAATCATCGAGAAATTAAGAAATTTCGAATAACGACGAGATTTTTATTGAATGAAAAATCGGAGTTGTTACACTAAAAAGTCTAACTAGCAAGAAATCAAATAGCCACTCAAGAGAAAATAAGTAATTTAAATAAAATTCAAATATTTAACGAAAATTTTTATTGACCAAAATTGAGGGGCGTTAAAAGTACATCCATACGGTACCAAACCACAAGAAAACGGTGCAATACCGTACGAGTACTTCGCTACGGTACCAAACCACACCAAAACGGTACAATACCGTACGAGTACTTCGTTACGGTACCAAACCACACCAAAACAGTACAATACCGTACGAGTACTTCGTTACGGTACCAAACCACACCAAAACGGTGCACTTCGTTACGGTACCAAACCACACCAAAACGGTGCACTACCGTACGAGTACATCCATACGGTACCAAACCACACCAAAAATGTGCAATACCGTACGAATACTTCGTTACGGTACCAAAACACACCAAAACAGTACAATACCGTACGAGTACTTCGTTACGGTACCAAACCACACGAAAACGGTGCAATACCGTACGAGTACATCCATACGGTACCAAACCACACGAAAACGGTGCAATACCGTACGAGAACTTCGTTACGGTACCAAACCACACCAAAACGGTACAATACCGTACGAGTACTTCGTTACGGTACCAAATCTCACCAAAACGTTGCAATACTGTGCGAGTACATCCATACGGTACCAAACCACACCAAAACGGTGCAATAGCGGAGGAGTACATCCATACGGTACCAAACCACACCAAAACGGTGCAATAGCGTAGGAGTACATCCATACGGTACCAAACCACACCAAAACGGTGCAATACCGTACGAGTACATCCATACGGTACCAAACCACACCAAAACGGTGCAATAACGTACGAGTACATCCATACGGTACCAAACCACACAAAAACGGCGCAATACCGTACGAGTACTTCGTTACGGTACCGAACCACACCAAAACGGTACAATACCGTACGAGTACTTCGTTACGGCACCCAACCACACCAAAACGGTGCAATACCGTACGAGTACTTCATTACGGTACCAAACCACACCAAAACGGTGCAATAGCGTAGGAGTACATCCATACAGTACCAAACCACACCAAAACGGTGCAAATACCGTACGAGAACTTCGTTACGGTACCAAACCACACCAAAACAGTACAATACCGTACGAGTACTTCGTTACGGTACCAAATCTCACCAAAACGTTGCAATACTGTGCGAGTACATCCATACGGTACCAAACCACACCAAAACGGTGCAATAGCGGAGGAGTACATCCATACGGTACCAAACCACACCAAAACGGTGCAATAGCGTAGGAGTACATCCATACGGTACCAAACCACACCAAAACGGTGCAATACCGTACGAGTACATCCATACGGTACCAAACCACACCAAAACGGTGCAATAACGTACGAGTACATCCATACGGTACCAAACCACACAAAAACGGTGCAATACCGTACGAGTACTTCGTTACGGTACCGAACCACACCAAAACGGTACAATACCGTACGAGTACTTCGTTACGGCACCCAACCACACCAAAACGGTGCAATACCGTACGAGTACTTCATTACGGTACCAAACCACACCAAAACGGTGCAATAGCGTAGGAGTACATCCATACAGTACCAAACCACACCAAAACGGTGCAAATACCGTACGAGTACTTCGTTACGGTTCCAAACCACACCAAAATAGTACAATACCGTAGGAGTACTTCGTTACGGTACCAACCAACACGAAAACGGTGCAATACCGTACGAGTACATCCATACGGTACCAAACCACACGAAAACGGTGCAATACCGTACGAGAACTTCGTTACGGTACCAAACCAAATCAAAACGGTGCAATAGCGTAGGAGTACATCCATACGGTACCAACCCACACCAAAACGGTGCAATACCGTACGAGTACATCCATATGGTACCAAACCACACCAAAACGGTGCAATACCATACGAGTACTTCGTTACGGTACCGAACCACACCAAAACGGTACAATACCGTTCGAGTAATTCGTTACGGTAACAAACCACACCAAAACGGTGCAATACCGTACGAGTACATCCATACGGTACCAAACCACACGAAAACGGTGCAATACCGTACGAGTACATCCATACGGTTCCAAACCACACGAAAACGGTGCAATACCGTACGAGTACTTCGTTACGGTACCAAACCACACCAAAACGGTACAATACCGTACGAGTACTTCGTTACGGTATCAAACCACACCAAAACGGTGCAATACCGTACGAGTACATCCATATGGTACCAAACCACACCAAAATGGTACAATACCGTACGAGTACATCCATACGGTACCAAACCACACCAAAACGGTGCAATACCGTACGAGTACTTCGTTACGGTACCAAACCACACCAAAACGGTACAATACCGTACGAGTACTTTGTTACGGTACCAAACCACACCAAAACGGTGCAATACCGTACGAGTACATCCATACGGTACCAAACCACACCAAAGCGGTGCAATACCGTACAAGTACTTCGTTACGGTACCATACCACACCAAAACGGTACAATACCGTACGAGTCCTTCGTTACGGTACCAAACCACACCAAAATGGTGCAATACCGTACGAGTACATCCATACAGTACCAAACCACAAGAAAACGGTGCAATACCGTACGAGTTCTTCGTTACGGTACCAAACCACACCAAAACGGTACAATACCGTACAAGTACTTCGTTACGGTACCTAACCACACGAAAACGGTGCAATACCGTTCGAGTACCGTACGAGTACTTCGTTACGGTACCAAACCACACCAAAACGGTGCAATACCGTTTGAGTACATCCATACGGTACCAAACCACACCAAAACGGTGCAATACCGTACGAGTACTTCGTTACGGTACCAAAACACACCAAAACAGTACAATACCGTACGAGTACTTCGTTACGGTACCAAACCACACGAAAACGGTGCAATACCATACGGGTACATCAATACGGTACCAAACCACACGAAAACGGTGCAATACCGTACGAGAACTTCGTTACGGTACCAAACCACACCAAAATGGTACAATACCGTACGAGTACTTCGTTACGGTACCAAATCTCCCCAAAACGTTGCAATACTGTGCGAGTACATCCATACGGTACCAAACCACACCAAAACGGTGCAATAGCGTAGGAGTACATCCATACGGTACCAAACCACACCAAAACGGTGCAATAGCGTAGGAGTACATCCATACGGTACCAAACCACACCAAAACGGTGCAATACCGTACGAGTACTTCGTTACGGTACCAAACCACACGAAAACGGTGCAATACCGTACGAGTACATCCATATGGTACCAAACCACACCAAAATGGTACAATACCGTACAAGTACTTCGTTACGGTACCAAATCTCACCAAAACGTTGCAATACTGTGCGAGTACATCCATACGGTACCAAACCACACCAAAATGGTGCAATAGCGTAGGAGTAAATCCATACGGTACCAAACCACACCAAAACGGTGCAATACCGTACGAGTACTTCGTTACGGTACCAAACCACACCAAAACGGTGCAATACCGTACGAGTACTTCGTTACGGTACCAAACCACACCAAAACGGTGCAATAGCGTAGGAGTACATCCATAAGGTACCAAACCACACCAAAACGGTGCAATACCGTACGAGTATATCCATACGGTACCAAACCACACCAAAACGGTGCAATAGCGTTGGAGTACATCCATACGGTACCAAACCACACGAAAACGGTGCAATACCGTACGAGTACTTCGTTACGGTACCAAACCACACCAAAACGGTGCAATAGCGTAGGAGTACATCCATAAGGTACCAAACCACACCAAAACGGTGCAATACCGTACGAGTATATCCATACGGTACCAAACCACACCAAAACGGTGCAATAGCGTTGGAGTACATCCATACGGTACCAAACCACACCAAAACGGTGCAATAGCATAGGAGTACATCCATACGGTACCAAACCACACCAAAACGGTGCAATACCGTACGAGTACATCCATACGGTACCAAACCAAACGAAAACGGTCCAATACCATACGAGTACTTCGTTACGGTACCAAACCACACCAAAACGGTCCAATACCGTACGAGTACTTCGTTACGGTACCAAACAACACCAAAACGGTGCAATACCGTACGAGTACATCCATACGGTACCAAACCACACGAAAACGGTCCAATACCATACGAGTACTTCGTTACGGTACCGAACCACACCAAAACGGTACAATACCGTACGAGTACTTCGTGACGGTACCAAACCACACCAAAACGGTGCAATACCGTACGAGTACATCCATATGGTACCAAACCACACCAAAACGGTGCAATACCGTACGAGTACTTCGTTACGGTACCGAACCACATACCGAACCACACCAAAACGGTACAATACCGTACGAGTACTTCGTTACGGTACCAAACCACACCAAAACGGTGCAATACCGTACGAGTACATCCATACGGTACCAAACCATACCAAAACGGTGCAATACCGTACGAGTACTTCGTTACGGTTCCAAACCACACAAAAACGGTACAATACCGTACGAGTACTTCGTTATGGTACCAAACCACACCAAAACGGTTCAATACCGTACGAGTACATCCATACGGTACCAAACCACACCAAAACGGTGCAATAGCGTACGAGTACATCCATACGGTACCAAACCACACCAAAACAATGCAATAGCGTACGAGTACATCCATACGGTACCAAACCAGTCCAAAACGGTGCAATAGCGTAGGAGTACATCCATACGGTACCAAACCACACCAAAACGGTGCAATACCGTACGAGTACATCCATACGGTACCAAACCACACCAAAACGGTGCAATAGCGTAGGAGTACATCCTTACGGTACCAAACCACACCAAAACGGTGCAATACCGTACGAGTACATCCATACGGTACCAAACCACACAAAAACGGTGCAATACCGTACGAGTACTTCGTTACGGTACCGAACCACACAAAAATGGTACAATACCGTACGAGTACTTCGTTACGGTACCAAACCACACCAAAACGGTGCAATACCGTACGAGTACATCCATACGGTACCAAACCACACCAAAACGATGCAACTGCGTAGGAGTGCATCCATACGGTACCAAACCACACCAAAACGGCGCAATACCGTACGAGTACATCCATACGGTACCAAACCACACCAAAACGGTGCAATACCGTACGAGTACTTCGTTACGGTACCAAACCACACCAAAACGGTACAATACCGTACGAGTACTTCGTTACGGTACCAAACCACACCAAAACGGTGCAATACCGTACGAGTACATCCATATGGTACCAAACCACACCAAAATGGTACAATACCGTACGAGTACTTCGTTACGGTACCAAATCTCAAAAAAACGTTGCAATACTGTGCGAGTACATCCATACGGTACCAAACCACACCAAAATGGTGCAATAGCGTAGGAGTAAATCCATACGGTACCAAACCACACCAAAACGGTGCAATACCGTACGAGTACATCCATACGGTACCAAACCAAACCAAAACGTTGCAATACCGTACGAGTACATCCATATGGTAGCAAACCACACCAAAACGGTGCAATACCGTACGAGTACATCCATACGGTACCAAACCACACCAAAACGGTGCAATAGCGTAGGAGTACATCCATACGGTACCAAACCACACCAAAACGGTGCAATACCGTACGAGTACATCCATACGGTACCAAACCACACAAAAACGGTGCAATACCGTACGAGTACTTCGTTACGGTACCACACCACACCAAAACGGTACAACACCGTACGAGTACTTCGTTACGGTACCAAACCACACCAAAACGGTGAAATACCGTACGAGTACATCCATATGGTACCAAACCACACAAAAACGGTGCAATACCGTACGAGTACTTCGTTACGGTACCGAACCACACCAAAACGGTACAATACCGTACGAGTACTTCGTTACGGTACGAAACCACACCAAAACGGTGCAATACCGTACGAGTACATCCATACGGTACCAAACCACACCAAAACGGTGCAATAGCGTAGGAGTACATCCGTACGGTACCAAACCACACCAAAACTGTGCAATAGCGTAGGAGTACATCCCTACGGTACCAAACCACACCAAAACGGTGCAATACCGTACGAGTACATCCATACGGTACCAAACCATACCAAAACGGTGCAATACCGTACGAGTACTTTGTTACGGTACCAAACCACACCAAAACGGTACAATACCGTACGAGTACTTCGTTATGGTACCAAACCACACCAAAACGGTTCAATACCGTACGAGTACATCCATACGGTACCAAACCACACCAAAACGGTGCAATACCATACGAGTACTTCCATATGGTACCAAACCACACCAAAATGGTACAATACCGTACGAGTACTTCGTTACGGTACCAAATCTCAAAAAAACGTTGCAATACTGTGCGAGTACATCCATACGGTACCAAACCACACCAAAATGGTGCAATAGCGTAGGAGTAAATCCATACGGTACCAAACCACACTAAAACGGTGCAATACCGTACGAGTACATCCATACGGTACCAAACCAAACCAAAACGGTGCAATACCGTACGAGTACATCCATATGGTAGCAAACCACACCAAAACGGTGCAATACCGTACGAGTACATCCATACGGTACCAAACCACACCAAAACGGTGCAATAGCGTAGGAGTACATCCATACGGTACCAAACCACACCAAAACGGTGCAATACCGTACGAGTACATCCATACGGTACCAAACCACACAAAAACGGTGCAATACCGTACGAGTACTTCGTTACGGTACCACACCACACCAAAACGGTACAACACCGTACGAGTACTTCGTTACGGTACCAAACCACACCAAAACGGTGAAATACCGTACGAGTACATCCATATGGTACCAAACCACACAAAAACGGTGCAATACCGTACGAGTACATCCATACGGTACCAAACCACACGAAAACGGTGCAATACCGTACGAGTACTTCGTTACGGTACCAAACCACACCAAAACGGTAAAATACCGTACGAGTACTTCGTTACGGTACCAAACCACACCAAAACGGTACAATACCGTACGAGTACTTCGTTACGGTACCAAACCACACCAAAACGGTGCAATACCGTTCGAGTACATCCATATGGTACCAAACCACACCAAAACGGTTCAATACCGTACTAGTACATCCATACGGTACCAAACCACACCAAAACGGTGCAATACCATACGAGTACTTCGTTACGTTACCAAACCACACCAAAACGGTACAATACCGTACGAGTACTTCGTTACGGTACCAAACCACACAAAAACGGTGCAATACCGTACGAGTACATCCATACGGTACCAAAGCACACCAAAACGGTGCAATACCGTACGAGTACTTCGTTACGGTAGCAAACCACACCAAAATGGTAAAATACCGTATGAGTACTTCGCTATGGTACCAAACCACACAAAAACGGTGCAATACCGTACGAGTACATCCATACGGTACCAAACCACACCAAAACGGTGCAATAGCGTACGAGTACATCCATACGGTACCAAACCACACCAAAACGGTGCAATACCGTACGAGTACATCCATACGGTACCAAACAACACCAAAACGGTGCAATACCGTACGAGTACATCCATACGGTACCAAACCACACGAAAACGGTGCAATACCGTACGAGTACTTCGTTACGGTACCAAACCACACCAAAATGGTACAATACCGTACGAGTACTTCGTTACGGTACCAAACCACACCAAAACGGTGCAATACCGTACGAGTACATCCATATGGTACCAAACCACACCAAAACGGTGCAATACCGTACGAGTACTTCATTACGGTACCGAACCACACCAAAACGGTACAATACAGTACGAGTACTTCGTTATGGTACCAAACCACACCAAAACGGTGCAATACCGTACGAGCACATCCATACGGTACCAAACCACACCAAAACGGTGCAATAGCATAGGAGTACATCCATACGGTACCAAACCACACCAAAAGGGTGCAATAGCGTAGGAGTACATCCATACGGTACCAAACCAAACCAAAACGGTGCAATACCGTACGAATACCTCGTTACGGTACCAAACCACACCAAAACGGTACAATACCGTACGAGTACTTCATTACGGTACCAAACCACACCAAAACGGTGCAATACCGTACGAGTACATCCATACGGTACCAAACCATACCAAAACGGTGCAATACCGTATGAGTACTTCGTTACGGTACCAAACCACACCAAAACGGTACAATACCGTACGAGTACTTCGTTACGGTACCAAACCACACCAAAACGGTACAATACCGTACGAGTACTTCGTTACGGTACCAAACCACACCAAAACGGTGCAATACCGTTCGAGTACATCCATATGGTACCAAACCACACCAAAACGGTTCAATACCGTACTAGTACATCCATACGGTACCAAACCACACCAAAACGGTGCAATACCGTACGAGTACTTCGTTACGGTACCAAACCACACCAAAACGGTACAATACCGTACGAGTACTTCGTTACGGTACCAAACCACACCAAAACGGTGCAATACCGTTCGAGTACATCCATACGGTACCAAACCACACCAAAATGGTGCAATACCGTACGAGTACATCCATACGGTACAAAACCACACCAAAACGGTGCAATACCGTACGAGTACTTCGTTACGGTACCAAACCACACCAAAACGGTACAATACCGTACGAGTACTTCGTTACGGTACCAAACCATACCAAAACGGTGCAATACCGTACGAGTACATCCATACGGTACCAAACCACACGAAAACGGTGTAATACCGTACGAGTACTTCGTTACGGTACCAAACCACACAAAAATGGTACAATACCGTACGAGTACTTCGTTACGGTGCCAAATCTCACCAAAATGGTGCAATACTGTGCGAGTACATCCATACGGTACCAAACCACACCAAAACAGTGCAATACCGTACGAGTACATCCATACGGTACCAAACCACACCAAAACGGTGCAATACCGTACGAGCACTTCGTTACGGTACCAAACCATACCAAAACGGTGCAATAGCATAGGAGTACATCCATACGGTGCCAAAACCACACCAAAATGGTGCAATACCGTACGAGTACATCCATACGGTACCAAACCACACCAAAACGGTGCAATACCGTACGAGTACATCCATACGGTACCAAACCAAACCAAAACGGTGTAATACCGTACAAATACTTCGTTACGGTACCAAACCACACCAAAACGATATAATACCGTACGAGTACTTCGTTACGGTACCAAACCACACCAAAACCGTACAATACCGTACGAGTACTTCGTTACGGTACCAAACCACACCAAAACGGTGCAATACCGTTCGAGTACATCCATACGGTACCAAACCACACCAAAACGGTGCAATATCGTACGAGTACTTCGTTACGGTACCAAACCATATCAAAACGGTACAATACCGTACGAGTACTTCGTTACTGTACCAAACCACACCAAAACGGTGCAATACCGTTCGAGTACATCCATACGGTACCAAACCACACCAAAACGGTGCAATACCGTACGAGTACTTCGTTACGGTACCAAACCATATCAAAACGGTACAATACCGTACGAGTACTTCGTTACTGTACCAAACCACACCAAAACGGTACAATACCGTACGAGTACTTCGTTACGGTACCAAACCACACCAAAACGGTGCAATACCGTACGAGTACATCCATACGGTAACAAACCACACCAAAACGGTGCAATACCGTAAGAGTACTTCGTTACGGTACCAAACCACACGAAAATGGTGTAATACCGTACGAGTACTTCGTTACGGTACCAAACCACACAAAAATGGTACAATACCGTACGAGTACTTCGTTACGGTACCAAATCTCACCAAAACGGTGCAATACTGTGCGAGTACATCCATACGTTACCAAACCACACCAAAACGGTGCAATACCGTACGAGTACATCAACACGGTACCAAACCACACCAAAACGCTGCAGTACCGTACGAGTACTTCGTTACGGTACCAAACCACACCAAAACAGGGCAATACCGTACGAGTACATCCATACGGAACCAAACCACACGAAAACGGTGCAATACCTTACGAGTACTTCGTTACGGTACCAAACCACACCAAAACAGTACAATACCGTACGAGTACTTCGTTACGGTACCAAATCTCACCAAAACGGTGCAATACTGTGCGAGTACATCCATACGGTACCAAACCACACCAAAACGGTTCAATTGCGTAGGAGTACATCCATACGGTACCAAACCACACCAAAACGGTGCAATAGCGAACGAGTACTTTGTTACGGTACCAAACCACTCCAAAACGGTGTAATACCGCACGAGTACATCCATACCGTACCAAACCACAAGAAAATGGTGCAATACCGTACGAGTACTTCGTTACGGTACCAAACCACACCAAAACGGTACAATAGCGTACGAGTACTTTGTTACGGTTCCAAACCACACCAAAACGGTGCAATACCGTACGAGTACATCCATATGGTACCAAACCACACCAAAACGGTGCAATACCGTACGAGTACTTCGTTACGGTACCAAACCACACCAAAACGGTACAATACCGTACGAGTAGTTCGTTACGGTACCAAATCTCACCAAAACGGTGCAATACTGTGCGAGTACATCCATACGGTACCAAACCACACCAAAACGGTGCAATACCGTACGGGTACATCCATACAGTACAAAACCACACCAAAACGCTGCAATACCGTACGAGTACTTCGTTACGGTACCAAACCACACCAAAACGGTACAATACTGTACGAGTACTTCGTTACGGTACCAAAGCACACCAAAACGGTGCAATACCGTACGAGTACATCCATACAGTACCAAACCACTCCAAAACGCTGCAATACCGTACGAGTACTTCCTTACGGTACCAAACCACACCAAAACGGTACAATACTGTACGAGTACTTCGTTACGGTACCAAACCACACCAAAACGGTACAATACCGTACGAGTAATTTGTTACGGTACCAAACAACACAAAAACGGTGCAATACCGTACGAGTACATCCATACGGTACCAAACCACACGAAAACGGCGCAATACTCTACGAGTCCTTCGTTACGGTAGCAAACCACACCAAAACGGTACAATACCGTACGAGTACTTCGTTACGGTACCAAACCACACCAAAACGATGCAATACCGTACGAGTACATCCATATGGTACCAAACCACACCAAAACGGTGCAATACCGTACGAGTACTTCATTACGGTACCGAACCACACCAAAACGGTACAATACAGTACGAGTACTTCGTTATGGTACAGAACCACACCAAAACGGTGCAATACCGTACGAGCACATCCATACGGTACCAAACCACACCAAAACGGTGCAATAGCATAGGAGTACATCCATACGGTACCAAACCACACCAAAAGGGTGCAATAGCGTAGGAGTACATCCATACGGTACCAAACCAAACCAAAACGGTGCAATACCGTACGAATACCTCGTTACGGTACCAAACCACACCAAAACGGTACAATACCGTACGAGTACTTCATTACGGTACCAAACCACACCAAAACGGTGCAATACCGTACGAGTACATCCATACGGTACCAAACCATACCAAAACGGTGCAATACCGTATGAGTACTTCGTTACGGTACCAAACCACACCAAAACGGTACAATACCGTACGAGTACTTCGTTACGGTACCAAACCACACCAAAACGGTACAATACCGTACGAGTACTTCGTTACGGTACCAAACCACACCAAAACGGTGCAATACCGTTCGAGTACATCCATATGGTACCAAACCACACCAAAACGGTTCAATACCGTACTAGTACATCCATACGGTACCAAACCACACCAAAACGGTGCAATACCGTACGAGTACTTCGTTACGGTACCAAACCACACCAAAACGGTACAATACCGTACGAGTACTTCGTTACGGTACCAAACCACACCAAAACGGTGCAATACCGTTCGAGTACATCCATACGGTACCAAACCACACCAAAATGGTGCAATACCGTACGAGTACATCCATACGGTACAAAACCACACCAAAACGGTGCAATACCGTACGAGTACTTCGTTACGGTACCAAACCACACCAAAACGGTACAATACCGTACGAGTACTTCGTTACGGTACCAAACCATACCAAAACGGTGCAATACCGTACGAGTACATCCATACGGTACCAAACCACACGAAAACGGTGTAATACCGTACGAGTACTTCGTTACGGTACCAAACCACACAAAAATGGTACAATACCGTACGAGTACTTCGTTACGGTGCCAAATCTCACCAAAATGGTGCAATACTGTGCGAGTACATCCATACGGTACCAAACCACACCAAAACAGTGCAATACCGTACGAGTACATCCATACGGTACCAAACCACACCAAAACGGTGCAATACCGTACGAGCACTTCGTTACGGTACCAAACCATACCAAAACGGTGCAATAGCATAGGAGTACATCCATACGGTGCCAAAACCACACCAAAATGGTGCAATACCGTACGAGTACATCCATACGGTACCAAACCACACCAAAACGGTGCAATACCGTACGAGTACATCCATACGGTACCAAACCAAACCAAAACGGTGTAATACCGTACAAATACTTCGTTACGGTACCAAACCACACCAAAACGATATAATACCGTACGAGTACTTCGTTACGGTACCAAACCACACCAAAACCGTACAATACCGTACGAGTACTTCGTTACGGTACCAAACCACACCAAAACGGTGCAATACCGTTCGAGTACATCCATACGGTACCAAACCACACCAAAACGGTGCAATATCGTACGAGTACTTCGTTACGGTACCAAACCATATCAAAACGGTACAATACCGTACGAGTACTTCGTTACTGTACCAAACCACACCAAAACGGTGCAATACCGTTCGAGTACATCCATACGGTACCAAACCACACCAAAACGGTGCAATACCGTACGAGTACTTCGTTACAGTACCAAACCATATCAAAACGGTACAATACTGTACGAGTACTTCGTTACTGTACCAAACCACACCAAAACGGTACAATACCGTACGAGTACTTCGTTACGGTACCAAACCACACCAAAACGGTGCAATACCGTACGAGTACATCCATACGGTAACAAACCACACCAAAACGGTGCAATACCGTAAGAGTACTTCGTTACGGTACCAAACCACACGAAAACGGTGTAATACCGTACGAGTACTTCGTTACGGTACCAAACCACACAAAAATGGTACAATACCGTACGAGTACTTCGTTACGGTACCAAATCTCACCAAAACGGTGCAATACTGTGCGAGTACATCCATACGTTACCAAACCACACCAAAACGGTGCAATACCGTACGAGTACATCAACACGGTACCAAACCACACCAAAACGCTGCAGTACCGTACGAGTACTTCGTTACGGTACCAAACCACACCAAAACAGGGCAATACCGTACGAGTACATCCATACGGAACCAAACCACACGAAAACGGTGCAATACCGTACGAGTACTTCGTTACGGTACCAAACCACACCAAAACAGTACAATACCGTACGAGTACTTCGTTACGGTACCAAATCTCACCAAAACGGTGCAATACTGTGCGAGTACATCCATACGGTACCAAACCACACCAAAACGGTTCAATTGCGTAGGAGTACATCCATACGGTACCAAACCACACTAAAACGGTGCAATAGCGTACGAGTACTTTGTTACGGTACCAAACCACTCCAAAACGGTGTAATACCGCACGAGTACATCCATACCGTACCAAACCACAAGAAAATGGTGCAATACCGTACGAGTACTTCGTTACGGTACCAAACCACACCAAAACGGTACAATAGCGTACGAGTACTTTGTTACGGTTCCAAACCACACCAAAACGGTGCAATACCGTACGAGTACATCCATATGGTACCAAACCACACCAAAACGGTGCAATACCGTACGAGTACTTCGTTACGGTACCAAACCACACCAAAACGGTACAATACCGTACGAGTAGTACGTTACGGTACCAAATCTCACCAAAACGGTGCAATACTGTGCGAGTACATCCATACGGTACCAAACCACACCAAAACGGTGCAATACCGTACGGGTACATCCATACAGTACAAAACCACACCAAAACGCTGCAATACCGTACGAGTACTTCGTTACGGTACCAAACCACACCAAAACGGTACAATACTGTACGAGTACTTCGTTACGGTACCAAAGCACACCAAAACGGTGCAATACCGTACGAGTACATCCATACAGTACCAAACCACTCCAAAACGCTGCAATACCGTACGAGTACTTCCTTACGGTACCAAACCACACCAAAACGGTACAATACTGTACGAGTACTTCGTTACGGTACCAAACCACACCAAAACGGTACAATACCGTACGAGTAATTTGTTACGGTACCAAACAACACAAAAACGGTGCAATACCGTACGAGTACATCCATACGGTACCAAACCACACGAAAACGGCGCAATACTCTACGAGTCCTTCGTTACGGTAGCAAACCACACCAAAACGGTACAATACCGTACGAGTACTTCGTTACGGTACCAAACCACACCAAAACGATGCAATACCGTACGAGTACATCCATACGGTAACAAACCACACCAAAACGGTGCAATACCGTACGAGTACGTCCATACAGTACAAAACCATACCAAAACGCTGCGATACCGTACGAGTACTTCGTTACGGTACCAAACCACACTAAAACGGTAAAATACCGTACGAGTACTTCGTTACGGTACCAAACCACACCAAAACGGTGCAATACCGTACGAGTACATCCATACGGTACCAAACCACACCAAAACGGTGCAATAGCGTAGGAGTACATCCATACGGTACCAAACCACACCAAATCGGTGCAATACCGTACGAGTACTTCGTTACGGTACCAAACCACACCAAAACGGTACAATACCGTACGAGTAATTTGTTACGGTACCAAACAACACAAAAACGGTGCAATACCGTACAAGTACATCCATACGGTACCAAACCACACGAAAACGGTGCAATACCGTACGAGTCCTTCGTTACGGTAGCAAACCACACCCAAACGGTACAATACCGTACGAGTACTTCGTTACGGTACCAAACCACACCAAAACGGTGCAATACCGTACGAGTACATCAACACGGTACCAAACCACACCAAAACGCTGCAATACCGTACGAGTACTTCGTTACGGTACCAAACCACACCAAAATGGTACAATACCGTACGAGTAGTTCGTTACGGTACCAAATCTCACCAAAACGGTGCAATACTGTGCGAGTACATCCATACGGTACCAAACCACACCAAAACGGTGCAATACCGTACGAGTACGTCCATACAGTACAAAACCACACCAAAACGCTGCGATACTGTACGAGTACTTCGTTACGGTACCAAACCACACCAAAACGGTACAATACTGTACGAGTACTTCGTTACGGTACCAAACCACACCAAAACGGTGCAATACCGTACGAGTACATCCATACGGTACCAAACCACACCAAAACGGTGCAATAGCGTAGGAGTACTTCGTTACGGTACCAAACCACACCAAATCGGTGCAATACTGTACGAGTACTTCGTTACGGTACCAAACCACACCAAAACGGTACAATACCGTACGAGTAATTTGTTACGGTACCAAACAACACAAAAACGGTGCAATACCGTACGAGTACATCCATACGGTACCAAACCACACGAAAACGGTGCAATACCCTACGAGTCCTTCGTTACGGTAGCAAACCACACCAAAACGGTACAATACCGTACGAGTACTTCGTTACGGTACCAAACAACACCAAAACGATGCAATACCGTACGAGTACATCCATATGGTAACAAACCACACCAAAACGGTGCAATACCGTACGAGTACGTCCATACAGTACAAAACCATACCAAAACGCTGCGATACCGTACGAGTACTTCGTTACGGTACCAAACCACACCAAAACGGTAAAATACCGTACGAGTACTTCGTTACGGTACCAAACCACACCAAAACGGTGCAATACCGTACGAGTACATCCATACGGTACCAAACCACACCAAAACGGTGCAATAGCGTAGGAGTACATCCATACGGTACCAAACCACACCAAATCGGTGCAATACCGTACGAGTACTTCGTTACGGTACCAAACCACACCAAAACGGTACAATACCGTACGAGTAATTTGTTACGGTACCAAACAACACAAAAACGGTGCAATACCGTACAAGTACATCCATACGGTACCAAACCACACGAAAACGGTGCAATACCGTACGAGTCCTTCGTTACGGTAGCAAACCACACCCAAACGGTACAATACCGTACGAGTACTTCGTTACGGTACCAAACCACACCAAAACGGTGCAATACCGTACGAGTACATCAACACGGTACCAAACCACACCAAAACGCTGCAGTACCGTACGAGTACTTCGTTACGGTACCAAACCACACCAAAATGGTACAATACCGTACGAGTAGTTCGTTACGGTACCAAATCTCACCAAAACGGTGCAATACTGTGCGAGTACATCCATACGGTACCAAACCACACCAAAACGGTGCAATACCGTACGAGTACGTCCATACAGTACAAAACCACACCAAAACGCTGCGATACCGTACGAGTACTTCGTTACGGTACCAAACCACACCAAAACGGTACAATACTGTACGAGTACTTCGTTACGGTACCAAACCACACCAAAACGGTGCAATACCGTACGAGTACATCCATACGGTACCAAACCACACCAAAACGGTGCAATAGCGTAGGAGTACATCCATACGGTACCAAACCACACCAAATCGGTGCAATACTGTACGAGTACTTCGTTACGGTACCAAACCACACCAAAACGGTACAATACCGTACGAGTAATTTGTTACGGTACCAAACAACACAAAAACGGTGCAATACCGTACGAGTACATCCATACGGTACCAAACCACACGAAAACGGCGCAATACCCTACGAGTCCTTCGTTACGGTAGCAAACCACACCAAAACGGTACAATACCGTACGAGTACTTCGTTACGGTACCAAACCACACCAAAACGATGCAATACCGTACGAGTACATCCATACGGTAACAAACCACACCAAAACGGTGCAATACCGTACGAGTACGTCCATACAGTACAAAACCATACCAAAACGCTGCGATACCGTACGAGTACTTCGTTACGGTACCAAACCACACCAAAACGGTAAAATACCGTACGAGTACTTCGTTACGGTACCAAACCACACCAAAACGGTGCAATACCGTACGAGTACTTCGTTACGGTACCAAACAACACAAAAACGGTGCAATACCGTACAAGTACATCCATACGGTACCAATCCACACGAAAACGGTGCAATACCGTACGAGTCCTTCGTTACGGTAGCAAACCACACCCAAACGGTACAATACCGTACGAGTATTTCGTTACGGTACCAAACCACACCAAAACGGTGCAATACCGTACGAGTACATCCATACGGTACCAAACCACACGAAAACGGCGCAATACCGTACGAGTCCTTCGTTACGGTAGCAAACCACACGAAAACGGTGTAATACCGTACGAGTACTTCGTTACGGTACCAAACCACACCAAAATGGTACAATACCGTACGAGTAGTTCGTTACGGTACCAAATCTCACCAAAACGGTGCAATACTGTGCGAGTACATCCATACGGTACCAAACCACACCAAAACGGTGCAATACCGTACGGGTACATCCATACAGTACAAAACCACACCAAAACGCTGCAATACCGTACGAGTACTTCGTTACGGTACCAAACCACACCAAAACGGTACAATTCCGTACGAGTACTTCGTTACGGTACCAAACCACACCAAAACGGTGCAATACCGTACGAGTACATCCATACAGTACCAAACCACTCCAAAACGCTGCAATACCGTGCAATACCTTACGAGTACATCCATACGGTACCAAACCACACTAAAACGGTGCAATACCGTACGAGTACTTCGTGACGGTACCAAACCACACCAAAACGGTACAATACCGTACGAGTACTTTGTTACGGTACCAAACCACACAAAAACGGTGCAATACCGTACGAGTACATCCATACGGTACCAAACCACACGAAAACGGTGCAATACCGTACGAGTACATCGTTACGGTAGCAAACCACACCAAAACAAAACAATACCGTACGAGTACTTCGTTACGGTACCAAACCACACCAAAACGGTGCAATACCGTACGAGTACATCGATACGGTAACAAACCCCACCAAAACGGTGCAATACCGTACGAGTACTTCGTTACGGTACCAAACACCACACAAACGGTACAATACCGTACGAGTACTTCGTTACGGTACCAAACCACACCAAAACGGTGCAATACCGTACGAGTACATCGATACGGTAATAAACCACACCAAAACGGTGCAATACCGTACGAGTACTTCGTTACGGTACCAAACCACACGAAAACGGTGTAATACCGTACGAGTACTTCGTTACGGTACCAAACCACACCAAAATGGTACAATACCGTTCGAGTACTTCGTTACGGTACCAAATCTCACCAAAACGGTGCAATACTGTGCGAGTACATCCATACGGTACCAAACCACACCAAAACGGTGCAATACCGTACGAGTACATCCATACGGTACCAAACCACACCAAAACGCTGCAATACCGTACGAGTACTTCGTTACGGTACCAAACCACACCAAAATGGTACAATACCGTACGAGTACATCCATACGGTACCAAACCACACAAAAACGGTGCAATACCGTACGAGTATTTCGTTACGGTACCCAACCAAACCAAAACGGTACAATACCGTACGAGTACTTCGTTACGGTACCAAACCACACCAAAACGGTGCAATACCATACGAGTACATCCATACGGTACCAAACCACACGAAAACGGTGCAATACCGTACGAGTACTTCGTTACGATACCAAACCACACCAAAACGGTACAATACCGTACGAGTACTTTGTTACGGTACCAACCCACACCAAAACGGTGCAATACCGTACGAGTACATCCATACGCTACCAAACCACACAAAAACGGTGCAATACCGTACGAGTACTTCGTTACGGTAGCAAACCACACCAAAACGGTACAATACCGTACAAATACTTCGTTACGGTACCAAACCACACCAAAACGGTGCAACACCGTACGAGTACATCCATACGGTACCAAACCCCACCAAAACGGTGCAATACCGTACGAGTACTTCGTTACGGTACCAAACCACACCAAAACGCTACAATACCGTACGAGTACTTCGTTACGGTACCAAACCACACCAAAACGGTGCAATACCGTACGAGTACTTCGTTACGGTACCAAACCACACCAAAATGGTGCAATACCTTACGAGTACTTCGTTACGGTACCAAACCACACCAAAACGGTACAATACCGTACGAGTACTTTGTTACGGTACCAAACCACACGAAAACGGTGCAATACCTTACGAGTACATCCATACGGTACCAAACCACATGAAAACGGTGCAATACCGTACGAGTACTTCGTTACGGTAGCAAACCACACCAAAACGGTGCAATAGCGTAGGATTGCATCCATACGGTACCAAACCACACCAAAACGGTGCAATACCGTACGAGTACTTCGTTACGGTATCAAACCACACCAAAACGGTGCAATACCTTACGAGTACATCCATACGGTACCAACCCACACTAAAACGGTGCAATACCGTACGAGTACTTCGTTACGGTACCAAACCACACCAAAACGGTACAATACCGTTCGAGTACTTTGTTACGGTACCAAACCACACAAAAACGGTGCAATACCGTACGAGTACATCCATACGGTACCAAACCACACGAAAACGGTGCAATACCGTACGAGTACTTCGTTACGGTAGCAAACCACACCAAAACGGTACAATATCGTACGAGTACTTCGTTACGGTACCAAACCACACCAAAACGGTACAATACCGTACGAGTACTTCGTTACGGTACCAAACCACACCAAAACGGTGCAATACCTTACGAGTACATCCATACGGTACCAAACCACACTAAAACGGTGCAATACCGTACGAGTACTTCGTGACGGTACCAAACCACACCAAAACGGTACAATACCGTACGAGTACTTTGTTACGGTACCAAACCACACAAAAACGGTGCAATACCGTACGAGTACATCCATACGGTACCAAACCACACGAAAACGGTGCAATACCGTACGAGTACATCGTTACGGTAGCAAACCACACCAAAACAGTACAATACCGTACGAGTACTTCGTTACGGTACCAAACCACACCAAAACGGTGCAATACCGTACGAGTACATCGATACGGTAACAAACCCCACCAAAACGGTGCAATACCGTACGAGTACTTCGTTACGGTACCAAACACCACACAAACGGTACAATACCGTACGAGTACTTCGTTACGGTACCAAACCACACCAAAACGGTGCAATACCGTACGAGTACATCGATACGGTAATAAACCACACCAAAACGGTGCAATACCGTACGAGTACTTCGTTACGGTACCAAACCACACGAAAACGGTGTAATACCGTACGAGTACTTCGTTACGGTACCAAACCACACCAAAATGGTACAATACCGTTCGAGTACTTCGTTACGGTACCAAATCTCACCAAAACGGTGCAATACTGTGCGAGTACATCCATACGGTACCAAACCACACCAAAACGGTGCAATACCGTACGAGTACATCCATACGGTACCAAACCACACCAAAACGCTGCAATACCGTACGAGTACTTCGTTACGGTACCAAACCACACCAAAATGGTACAATACCGTACGAGTACATCCATACGGTACCAAACCACACAAAAACGGTGCAATACCGTACGAGTATTTCGTTACGGTACCCAACCAAACCAAAACGGTACAATACCGTACGAGTACTTCGTTACGGTACCAAACCACACCAAAACGGTGCAATACCATACGAGTACATCCATACGGTACCAAACCACACGAAAACGGTGCAATACCGTACGAGTACTTCGTTACGATACCAAACCACACCAAAACGGTACAATACCGTACGAGTACTTTGTTACGGTACCAACCCACACCAAAACGGTGCAATACCGTACGAGTACATCCATACGCTACCAAACCACACAAAAACGGTGCAATACCGTACGAGTACTTCGTTACGGTAGCAAACCACACCAAAACGGTACAATACCGTACAAGTACTTCGTTACGGTACCAAACCACACCAAAACGGTGCAACACCGTACGAGTACATCCATACGGTACCAAACCCCACCAAAACGGTGCAATACCGTACGAGTACTTCGTTACGGTACCAAACCACACCAAAACGCTACAATACCGTACGAGTACTTCGTTACGGTACCAAACCACACCAAAACGGTGCAATACCGTACGAGTACTTCGTTACGGTACCAAACCACACCAAAATGGTGCAATACCTTACGAGTACTTCGTTACGGTACCAAACCACACCAAAACGGTACAATACCGTACGAGTACTTTGTTACGGTACCAAACCACACGAAAACGGTGCAATACCTTACGAGTACATCCATACGGTACCAAACCACATGAAAACGGTGCAATACCGTACGAGTACTTCGTTACGGTAGCAAACCACACCAAAACGGTGCAATAGCGTTGGATTGCATCCATACGGTACCAAACCACACCAAAACGGTGCAATACCGTACGAGTACTTCGTTACGGTATCAAACCACACCAAAACGGTGCAATACCTTACGAGTACATCCATACGGTACCAACCCACACTAAAACGGTGCAATACCGTACGAGTACTTCGTTATGGTACCAAACCACACCAAAACGGTACAATACCGTTCGAGTACTTTGTTACGGTACCAAACCACACAAAAACGGTGCAATACCGTACGAGTACATCCATACGGTACCAAACCACACGAAAACGGTGCAATACCGTACGAGTACTTCGTTACGGTAGCAAACCACACCAAAACGGTACAATATCATACGAGTACTTCGTTACGGTACCAAACCACACCAAAACGGTACAATACCGTACGAGTACTTCGTTACGGTACCAAACCACACCAAAACGGTGCAATACCTTACGAGTACATCCATACGGTACCAAACCACACTAAAACGGTGCAATACCGTACGAGTACTTCGTTACGGTACCAAACCACACCAAAATGGTACAATACCGTACGAGTACTTTGTTACGGTACCAAACCACACAAAAATGGTGCAATACCGTACGAGTACATCCATACGGTACCAAACCTCACGAAAACGGTGCAATACCGTACGAGTACTTCGTTACGGTAGCAAACCACACCAAAACGGTGCAATACTGTACGAGTACTTCGTTACGGTACCAAACCACACCAAAACGGTGCAATACCGTACGAGTACATCCATACGGTAACAAACCACACCAAAACGGTGCAATACCGTACGAGTACTTCGTTACGGTACCAAACCACACGAAAACGGTGTAATACCGTACGAGTACTTCGTTACGGTACCAAACCACACCAAAATGGTACAATACCATACGAGTACTTCGTTACGGTACCAAATGTAACGACCCAGAATTTTGGTCTATAAAAATTTCGTTAAAAATTTGAATTTTATTTAATTTACTTATTTTCTTTTGAGTGACTATATGTTTTCTTGTAAAATTCGTTGTAGTTAGATTTTGGTCTCAACTAGAAACCCTACTTGGCCAATTTGGTTAATTTCCAACCGACTACTTGGAGGAACCAAGCAACCGACTTACCTAGTTACTAGTTGGACCTTTTGAAACCCTTGGACCTTTTGAACCTTTGCCTTTACCCTTTGGTCCATAATGGTTAGGGTAATTTTTATCCATTGGACAATAGGCTTTCCTTTAAAATATTTTGATAAGTACAAAGTACCTATTATTTTATTTGTGTAGTATGTATATATATATATATATATATATATATATATGTGTGTGTGTGTGTATGTAGTACTAGGAGAGAGAGAGAGGG
Source organism: Rhododendron vialii (assembly GCF_030253575.1). Lineage (NCBI taxonomy): Eukaryota > Viridiplantae > Streptophyta > Magnoliopsida > Ericales > Ericaceae > Rhododendron > Rhododendron vialii. Next base: position 23,469,994 of record NC_080561.1, on the reverse strand, counting down.
AGAGAGAGGAGAGAGACCCGAAAGAGAGAGAGAGAGATGGGCCGAGAGAGAGAGAGAGAGAGAGAGAGAGAGGAAGGAGGAAAGAAGGAGATGGGATTGTACTACCTTGATCTTCCATATCCTTTCAAATCCTTGGGTAATATTCTTCCTAACCAAACATAACTCCCATTTGTACTTCTAGGATTTGTTCAAGACAAATCTTGTACCCCTTGTCTCCTATCCTTCCAACAAATCTCCCATATATCCCATCCTTGGTACAAACTAGCCTTGCAAGCTACCTATATAGGCCTAAGTCTTTTTATGCCTAATGACAACCTATGATGGACCATTATGACATAATCCTAGCCTTTATTAGCCTTAGACCTTGACTACAAGCTAAACCTAGGTTATGACTACCTAAAAAGCCTAAGATCTTAGTTGATTACATAGCCTTACACCTAAGATTTAGATTGGACAAGCTATGACTTGGTTGAAAGGTTGATTTGATGACTTGATGGAGCAAAATCCATGGGAGATATAGAGAGAGAGAGGGCCGGCCATAGAGAGAGGGGGAGAGCCAAGGTTTTGCCTATAAATAGCACCCCATGTTTCTCATTCAACTCACACCTTCAAGCTTTGCTCTTCCTTCTCTCTAGAATTCTTTGTTTCTTTCTTTGTTCTTGTTAGTTCTTCCTTTGTTCTTGAGTGTTCTTGTGTTCTTCAAGAAACTCGACCTAAGCCGCCACTAAACCGCCACTCGACCACCCTCTCGATCCAAAAGTAGTAGTAGTAATAGTCAAGTAGAAGTTTCGAGAGAAACCTTTCTCTTTCGAAGCTACCGGAGACCACCGTAGGAAGTTACTCCGTCCGACCACCGACGTACTTTCCGTAGCCGACTACCGCCAAGAAGTAAGGTAGAGTCCCTCGTCCACTAACTCAACGTATAACGTAGAACTGTATGTTGGAAAGTATAATGTAGAACCCCTTGACCCTAACTCCACGTATAGAACCGTATGATATAAAGTAGGTTATCTTTATTTACGTACTTATCGTTTGATTAGAAGTATTCGTATTTTGATCTTTAAGATAGTTATGAGTATGCGTATATGAGTTGCTTGTATTACTTGTGGTATGTGATAAAGCATAAGTGATTTCACTCCAAAGACGTCCGTACATGTGGCGTTGTGCTTTGAATAAAGCATAAGTGATACACTCCAAAGGCGTCCGTATATGTGGCGTTATGCTATAAGTAGTGATTGAGCGTGTTAAAGTAATATAGAATTGGATGATCTTGTTAGAAAGATTCATGTCCTACCGCGGAGTCTTTGAATGTAAATGAGACACGAGAACCGAGAAAGTAGAAACATGACACCTAGGGTGTGGTTAATTAAAAGAAATGTTTTCTGAGGAAGGAAATATTTTGAAACAACATAATGACCGGTTTTGGGTAGCATTATGTGAGTTGTGTGCGTGTGTAAAAGATGTGTTTGAAAAGGTTTTGAATTTTCGAAAACCGCAACGTGGCCGGACTTGGTAGCCATTGCGTGGATTGTGAAAACCACAATGTGGCCGGACGTGGTAGCCCATTGTGTGGTGTGTGTTTTGTGTGTGTTCCAATGGGATCCGGGAAAAAAGGAACCATTGTGAGGTTGTGTGCCAATGGGAACCCGGCGCGGCGGAACCATTGTGAGGATACTTGGGAACCCGGCGCGGCGGAACCAAGGTTGGGTGTGTATGCTTGGTTATCCGCGGTACGGAGCCAATGCAAATATTTTTGTGTGCCAATGGGAACCCGGCGCGGCAGAACCATTGTGAGGATACTCGGGAACCCGGCGCGGCGGAACCATTGTGAGGATACTCGGGAACCCGGCGCGGCGGAACCGAGGTAGGGTGTGTGTAGCTTGGTTATCCGCGGTACGGAGCCAATGCAAATATTTTTGTGTGCCAATGGGAACCCGGCGCGGCGGAACCATTGTGAGGATACTCGGGAACCCGGCGCGGCGGAACCGAGGTTGGGTGTGTATGCTTGGTTATCCGCGGTACGGAGCCAATGCAAATATTTTTGTGTGCCAATGGGAACCCGGCGCGGCGGAACCATTGTGAGGATACTCGGGAACCCGGCGCGGCGGAACCGAGGTTGGGTGTGTATGCTTGGTTATCCGCGGTACGGAGCCAATGCAAATATTTTTGTGTGCCAATGGGAACCCGGCGCGGCGGAACCATTGTGAGGATACTTGGGAACCCGGCGCGGCGGAACCAAGGTTGGGTGTGTATGCTTGGTTATCCGCGGTACGGAGCCAATGCAAATATTTTTGTGTGCCAATGGGAACCCGGCGCGGCGGAACCATTGTGAGGATACTTGGGAACCCGGCGCGGCGGAACCAAGGTTGGGTGTGTAGCTTGGTTATCCGCGGTACGGAGCCAATGCAAACGATTTTGTAAAGTGTGTGGCTTGGTTATCCGCGGTATGGAGCCAATGCTAATGATTTTAAAAAGGTTGGGTGTGTAGCTTGGTTATCCGCGGTACGGAGCCAATGCAAATGATTTTGAAAGTGTGTAGCTTGGTTATCCCTGGTACGGAGCCAATGCAAATGTTTTGTGTAAACAAATGATTTTTGAAAGGTTGTTTTGTAAATGAAAATGTTGACACGGTCTACGATGAGTCGCGTAGGAGAAAAACGAAACTCTTGGACACCAACGATAGTTGATTAATGAATGTGGATGTGTCATTGATTAAACTGTGTTTATACTTATCATGTGGAAATTGATGTGTTATTTCCTATTGTTTGTAAGTATGGGTTAGCGGGTATGGGATTACTCTGCAGAGCTTTGTAGCTCACGGTGTTGCCTTTTTGGTGACCCTGACATATTATATCGGTGGCGACGCTGGTATAATGTGTCAGATTTTGTAGATAATCAGGGTTAGCAGATCACCGTGGAGGCTTTGGAGCTGAGGAGCTGGCAAGAATAGAGGAGCTGAGGAGCTGTAGTTAGGAACCTTAGAACCCCTTCATTTGTGTAAAATATTGAACTCTTGTGAGAGTATTTGTTGTAATAAGAGCCAGACTCCATTTGATGTTATCAATAAAATGTCCTTTTAACATACCCAAAATTCAGGGCGTTATAGATTTTATCAATAAATTGTCTTCTTAACGTACCAAAAATTCGGGGCGTTACAACTTGGTATCAGAGCTTTAGGTTCAAAACCTCGGCCATGGGTAGAATGGGTAGAACCACGAGATAAGTTTGACCGTTGCACCATCGTGAATTGAGTTTAAGTTTACCGTCCCAAATTGGGTGGAATTCTGTCAAAACAATCTTCGGATTGAAGCAAGGCGCGGAAATTGGCAGTACCGCTGAGCTGGGAATTCCCGAACAATTGGATGATGACCTAAGACAAGAGTTGATTGTGGAACTTAGAGACTCGAAAGTTTTCTTAGTATTAGCAAAACCCTGTCCTAAAATTTTCCTAATTGAGGTTGACACTTTTTCTTGTAGATGAAACGTCTGGTTGATGTTTTAGCCGAAGCCTATCAACCCAGAAATACCATAGAAATCCTGACAGCACAAGTGTTGGAAGATCCTGCCTTTATTGCCGCAGTACTTAAGGAAAAGAGAGATTTCCAAAGAGTGCAGCAGAATACCACTATTCCCGTTGAAAAGGACCCCTGGTTTTCGGAAATGTTTCCAATCATGTTTGCTTACCATGAGTATTTCGGTGTCTTACCCCCGATGGAGAACTTTGAGGTTGAAGAGGAAGAAGTCGATGGTGATAAGGACGCCAATGAGGTGACCGAGGAGGAAAACTTGTTAGGTGAAGGTGAAGAGAATCTCGAGGAGGACGAGACCCCAAAGGATCTATGAGGCCAAGGAGATTGCTTAGGCGTGCATAGAATAAAACTAGTAATCGTTGTAATCCTTTAGGATGTAAGATGATAAGGATTTAGTAGTAGTTGGACCTCTTGTTGTAACTAGAGATTAGGCTAGTAAGCCATCTTCGTTGTACTCATTTTATTTGGTAATAAGAGACTTATGTTTTCCTTGGTATATGATCACTGTTTATGTGTGGACTTGCATTTTATGGCGTGGAAACTACCCTTGCCACGATAAGTCTAGCAATATAACCTTCCTTATTGATATAGATGTCGAACATACCACGAGGAGGACGCCCACCTTTCGCCCCGCGTGTTTTGGCCAATTATCGCTCGTTACTAGCACCTGAGTACTTTCGACCAACACCCCCACCAGAGGATGACATGGAGCTCTATGATGTCCCAATCACTTGGGAGATGCCTCCACCAGTTGCAATTCCCGAGAACTCTCCGCCTGCCTTTGACCTCGCACCGCTTGTGCAAAACTTTGAGCAACCCAATGACGATCTCATGTTTGACCCAGAGCTAGAAGCTGCGATACTAAACCTCTCTCAGTACTACCCGGAACAAGTGGAGGAGCCAAACATCCCGACTATGGAAGAACTGGTCGCACAAGAACGTGAGCGTCTTCTTAGGGAAGAAACCGCAGCTAAAAGGAGCTACAAGATGTGGCTGAAGGAAGTCTTCGGAATCGAACTACCCTAGAATATTGCACTAGCAGTATGGAATAAGACTTGCCTAGCTGTAGGACTATGTAGGACCGTCTCAGCTTGTAGTAGGAAGTCGTGTTCTAATCTACTTGTTTTATAGTAGAACTCTTTGTTTATGTTTTTAAATTCTATGCTTATGTTGTATGCTGTTCTTATCTATGAAAAACCTGCTTTATTTTTTTTGAGTACCGTTGCATACTATTTGTTAAACTACCTTTGGCTTTAGAAAGTTAGACCATTTGCAAAAAGAAAATTTGTTTTAGTAAACAAAAACCCCCTTCGATTTTCCTTCGTAGATTGTTAAATACGCGCCACAGATTAGGATACGATAATGGAGAACCCTCTAACGCGAACCCCGACCTAACCCGAATCGTGCAAGCGTTTGTTGCTGCCTTGAATGCCAACCCCCAACTTTTCACGGAGACACCAAACCCGTCGTAGACGAGACGTGGCTGAATGAGGTCAAGATGATCTTCAGCACCTTTGGAGTTACCCAGGACGGAGATCGTGTGGCCTTGGCCACGTACCAGTTGAAGGGAGTATAGTTGTTAGCCTAGTGAGTTGAGAGTGCGAATTAGGAGTAGCCGACCTGCGCCTAGCTTGCAACCCTCTAGTGATCGACATGGCGGATTTCGACGTAATCCTAGGGATGGATTGGCGATCAGCGCATCGAGCAGCCATAGACTGCCATGAAAAATGGTGACAGCTTATACCTTAGAAGGGACTCGATTCCTTTTAAGGGGGATAGACGGACAGCGAGTGCGGCGACGAAAAGATCAAGGTAGCAGAATCCACAACGAGGAGATCAAGATGGAAGAACCAACTACTTGGATGGCCGCTAGTTTCCAGTAAGGAGAAGCCGATAGCATGGAAGTGGGATTACCACGCGTCGTGTGCAAATACGCCAATGTTTTCCCTGAAGAGCTTCCTGGCTTACCACCCCTAGGAGAGATAGACTTCTCTATAGGACTTCAACCGAGAATCGCACCAATTTCTATGGCGCCAAACCAAAAGGCCCTTGCGGAACTAAGGGAGATCAAGACCCAATTGCAAGAGCTATTGGACTGAGGGCCTATCAAGCCAAGCACATCACCATGGGAAGCACCGGCATCAGTCGAGAAGAAGAAAGAAGGCACGCTTCGACAATATAGGGAGCTAAATCAAGTCACCATCAAGAACCGGTATCCATTGCCAAGGCTCGATGACTTATCAGGAGAAGCACGAAGGACACTTTCGGATGGTACTACGAGAACTCTGAGATAGCCAACTTTATGCCAAGACAAGTTCTGGCTAGAAGTGGTTAAGTTCTTAGGGTACGTGGTATCCAAGGATAGAATGCTCATGCCTTACGATTATGGACCCATTGTTTCCTACTTTTGGAAATAGGTTTAAAATCGAGAAGCATGAGGGTTCAACAAGGATGTATTAGGAATGCTTGTGGAATGCAAGACCGCATGATGACTTGGTAGAGATTTTGCATTTGGCGTTGGTATTTACGGTGGAGACCTTACCAAAGAAGTACGACGAGGCAAGCTGTACGGCGGCAGAATCAACTTCAAACCCATCTCGTTAAGCAAGTGATGAGGCTTAATTCGATTGATGGTGACCTACTCGATTCTTTTTAAGGGGGATAGTCGATGATTCCGAGATCGGTCTAGCGACCTAGTCTATTCTGTAGTCGCGCGCCAATTTCGGGGACGAAATTATTTTTAAGGGGGATAGATTGTAACGACCCTGAATTTTGGTCTATAAAAATTTCGTTAAAAATTTGAATTTTATTTAATTTACTTATTTTCTTTTGAGTGACTATATGTTTTCTTGTAAAATTCGTTGTAGTTAGATTTTGGTCTCAACTAGAAACCCTACTTGGCCAATTTGGTTAATTTCCAACCGACTACTTGGAGGAACCAAGCAACCGACTTACCTAGTTACTAGTTGGACCTTTTGAAACCCTTGGACCTTTTGAACCTTTGCCTTTACCCTTTGGTCCATAATGGTTAGGGTAATTTTTATCCATTGGACAATAGGCTTTCCTTTAAAATATTTTGATAAGTACAAAGTACCTATTATTTTATTTGTGTAGTATGTATATATATATATATATATATATATATATATATATATATATGTGTGTGTGTGTGTGTGTGTATGTAGTACTAGGAGAGAGAGAGAGGGAGAGAGAGGGAGAGAGACCCGAAAGAGAGAGAGAGAGATGGGCCGAGAGAGAGAGAGAGAGAGAGAGAGAGAGAGAGAGGAAGGAGGAAAGACGGAGATGGGATTGTACTACCTTGATCTTCCATATCCTTTCAAATCCTTGGGTAATATTCTTCCTAACCAAACATAACTCCCATTTGTACTTCTAGGATTTGTTCAAGACAAATCTTGTACCCCTTGTCTCCTATCCTTCCAACAAATCTCCCATAAATCCCATCCTTGGTACAAACTAGCCTTGCAAGCTACCTATATAGGCCTAAGTCTTTTTATGCCTAATGACAACCTATGATGGACCATTATGACATAATCCTAGCCTTTATTAGCCTTAGACCTTGACTACAAGCTAAACCTAGGTTATGACTACCTAAAAAGCCTAAGATCTTAGTTGATTACATAGCCTTACACCTAAGATTTAGATTGGACAAGCTATGACTTGGTTGAAAGGTTGATTTGATGACTTGATGGAGCAAAATCCATGGGAGATATAGAGAGAGAGAGGGCCGGCCATAGAGAGAGGGGGAGAGCCAAGGTTTTGCCTATAAATAGCACCCCATGTTTCTCATTCAACTCACACCTTCAAGCTTTGCTCTTCCTTCTCTCTAGAATTCTTTGTTTCTTTCTTTGTTCTTGTTAGTTCTTCCTTTGTTCTTGAGTGTTCTTGTGTTCTTCAAGAAACTCGACCTAAGCCGCCACTAAACCGCCACTCGACCACCCTCTCGATCCAAAAGTAGTAGTAGTAATAGTCAAGTAGAAGTTTCGAGAGAAACCTTTCTCTTTCGAAGCTACCGGAGACCACCGTAGGAAGTTACTCCGTCCGACCACCGACGTACTTTCCGTAGCCGACTACCGCCAAGAAGTAAGGTAGAGTCCCTCGTCCACTAACTCAACGTATAACGTAGAACTGTATGTTGGAAAGTATAATGTAGAACCCCTTGACCCTAACTCCACGTATAGAACCGTATGATATAAAGTAGGTTATCTTTATTTACGTACTTATCGTTTGATTAGAAGTATTCGTATTTTGATCTTTAAGATAGTTATGAGTATGCGTATATGAGTTGCTTGTATTACTTGTGGTATGTGATAAAGCATAAGTGATTTCACTCCAAAGACGTCCGTACATGTGGCGTTGTGCTTTGAATAAAGCATAAGTGATACACTCCAAAGGCGTCCGTATATGTGGCGTTATGCTATAAGTAGTGATTGAGCGTGTTAAAGTAATATAGAATTGGATGATCTTGTTAGAAAGATTCATGTCCTACCGCGGAGTCTTTGAATGTAAATGAGACACGAGAACCGAGAAAGTAGAAACATGACACCTAGGGTGTGGTTAATTAAAAGAAATGTTTTCTGAGGAAGGAAATATTTTGAAACAACATAATGACCGGTTTTGGGTAGCATTATGTGAGTTGTGTGCGTGTGTAAAAGATGTGTTTGAAAAGGTTTTGAATTTTCGAAAACCGCAACGTGGCCGGACTTGGTAGCCATTGCGTGGATTGTGAAAACCACAATGTGGCCGGACGTGGTAGCCCATTGCGTGGTGTGTGTTTTGTGTGTGTTCCAATGGGATCCGGGAAAAACGGAACCACTGTGAGGTTGTGTGCCAATGGGAACCCGGCGCGGCGGAACCATTGTGAGGATACTTGGGAACCCGGCGCGGCGGAACCAATGTTGGGTGTGTATGCTTGGTTATCCGCGGTACGGAGCCAATGCAAATATTTTTGTGTGCCAATGGGAACCCGGCGCGGCGGAACCATTGTGAGGATACTCGGGAACCCGGCGCGGCGGAACCGAGGTAGGGTGTGTGTAGCTTGGTTATCCGCGGTACGGAGCCAATGCAAATATTTTTGTGTGCCAATGGGAGCCCGGCGCGGCGGAACCATTGTGAGGATACTCGGGAACCCGGCGCGGCGGAACCGAGGTTGGGTGTGTATGCTTGGTTATCCGCGGTACGGAGCCAATGCAAATATTTTTGTGTGCCAATGGGAACCCGGCGCGGCGGAACCATTGTGAGGATACTCGGGAACCCGGCGCGGCGGAACCGAGGTTGGGTGTGTATGCTTGGTTATCCGCGGTACGGAGCCAATGCAAATATTTTTGTGTGCCAATGGGAACCCGGCGCGGCGGAACCATTGTGAGGATACTTGGGAACCCGGCGCGGCGGAACCAAGGTTGGGTGTGTATGCTTGGTTATCCGCGGTACGGAGCCAATGCAAATATTTTTGTGTGCCAATGGGAACCCGGCGCGGCGGAACCATTGTGAGGATACTTGGGAACCCGGCGCGGCGGAACCAAGGTTGGGTGTGTAGCTTGGTTATCCGCGGTACGGAGCCAATGCAAACGATTTTGTAAAATGTGTGGCTTGGTTATCCGCGGTATGGAGCCAATGCTAATGATTTTAAAAAGGTTGGGTGTGTAGCTTGGTTATCCGCGGTACGGAGCCAATGCAAATGATTTTGAAAGTGTGTAGCTTGGTTATCCCCGGTACGGAGCCAATGCAAATGTTTTGTGTAAACAAATGATTTTTGAAAGGTTGTTTTGTAAATGAAAATGTTGACACGGTCTACGATGAGTCGCGTAGGAGAAAAACGAAACTCTTGGACACCAACGATAGTTGATTAATGAATGTGGATGTGTCATTGATTAAACTGTGTTTATACTTATCATGTGGAAATTGATGTGTTATTTCCTATTGTTTGTAAGTATGGGTTAGCGGGTATGGGATTACTCTGCAGAGCTTTGTAGCTCACGGTGTTGCCTTTTTGGTGACCCTGACATATTATATCGGTGGCGACGCTGGTATAATGTGTCAGATTTTGTAGATAATCAGGGTTAGCAGATCACCGTGGAGGCTTTGGAGCTGAGTAGCTGGCAAGAATAGAGGAGCTGAGGAGCTGTAGTTAGGAACCTTAGAACCCCTTCATTTGTGTAAAATATTGAACTCTTGTGAGAGTATTTGTTGTAATAAGAGCCAGACTCCATTTGATGTTATCAATAAAATGTCCTTTTAACATACCCAAAATTCAGGGCGTTATAGATTTTATCAATAAATTGTCTTCTTAACGTACCCAAAATTCGGGGCGTTACACCAAATCTCACCAAAACGGTGCAATACTGTGCGAGTACATCCATACGGTACCAAACCATACCAAAACGCTGCAATACCGTACGAGTACTTCGTTACGGTACCAAACCACACCAAAACGGTACAATACTGTACGAGTACTTCGTTACGGTACCAAACCACACCAAAACGGTGCAATACCGTACGAGTACATCCATACGGTACCAAACCACACCAAAACGGTGCAATACCGTACGAGTACTTCGTTACGGTACCAAACCACACCAAAACGGTACAATACCGTACGAGTACTTCGTTACGGTACCAAACCACACCAAAACGGTGCAATACCGTACGAGTACATCCATACGGTACCAAACCACACCAAAACGGTGCAATACCGTACGAGTATTTCGTTACGGTACCAAACCACACCAAAACGGTACAATACCGTACGAGTACTTCGTTACGGTACCAAACCACACCAAAACGGTGCAATACCATACGAGTACATCCATACGGTACCAAACCACACAAAAACGGTGCAATACCGTACGAGTACTTCGTTACGGTAGCAAACCACACCAAAACGGTACAATACCGTACGAGTACTTCGTTACGGTACCAAACCACACCAAAACGGTGCAATACCATACGAGTACATCCATACGGTACAAAACCACACGAAAACGGTGCAATACCGTACGAGTACTTCGTTACGGTAGCAAACCACACCAAAACGGTACAATACCGTACGAGTACTTCGTTACGGTACCAAACCACACCAAAACGGTGCAAAACCGTACGAGTACATCCATACGGTACCAAACCACACCTAAACGGTGCAATACCGTACGAGTACTTCGTTACGGTACCAAACCACACCAAAACGCTACATTACCGTACGAGTACTTCGTTACGGCACCAAACAACACCAAAACGGTGCAATACCGTACGAGTACGTCCATACGGTACAAAACGACACAAAAACGGAACAATACCGTACGAGTACTTCGTTACGGTACCAAACCACACTAAAACGGTACAATACCGTACGAGTGCTTCGTTACGGTACCAAATCACACCAAAACGGTGCAATACCGTAGGAGTACATCCATATGGTACCAAACCACACGAAAACGGTGTAATACCGTACGAGTGCTTCGTTACGGTACCAAACCACACCAAAATGGTACAATACCGTACGAGTACTTCGTTACGGTACCAAATCTCACCAAAACGGTGCAATACTGTGTGAGTACATCCATACGGTACCAAACCACAGGAAAACGGTGCAATACCGTACGAGTACATCCATACGGTACCAAACCACACAAAAACAGTGCAATACCTTACGAGTATTTCGTTACTGTACCAAACCACTCCAAAACGGTACAATACTGTACGAGTACTTTGTTACAGTACAAAACCACACAAAAACGGTGCAATACCGTACGAGTACATCCATACGGTACCAAACCACACGAAAACGATGCAATACCGTAAGAGTACTTCGTTACGGTAGCAAACCACACCAAAACGGTACAATACCGTACGAGTACTTCGTTACGGTACCAAACCACACCAAAACGGTACAATACCGTACGAGTACTTCGTTACACTACCAAACCACAACAAAACGGTGCAATACCTTACGAGTACATCCATACGGTACCAAACTACACTAAAACGGTGCAATACCGTACGAGTACTTCGTGACGGTACCAAACCACACCAAAACGGTACAATACCGTACGAGTACTTCGTTACGGTACCAAACCACACCAAAACGGTGCAATACCGTACGAGTACATCCATACGGTACCAAACCACACCAAAACGGTGCAATACCGTACGAGTATTTCGTTACGGTACCAAACCACACCAAAACGGTGCAATACCGTACGAGTACTTCGTTACGGTACCAAACCACACCAAAACGGTACAATACCGTACGAGTACTTCGTTACGGTACCAAACCACACCAAAACGGTGCAATACCGTACGAGTACATCCATACGGTACCAAACCACACCAAAACGGTGCAATACCGTACGAGTATTTCGTTACGGTACCAAACCACACCAAAACGGTGCAATACCGTACGAGTACATCCATACGGTAACGAACCACACCAAAACGGTGCAATACTATACGATTACTTCGTTACGGTACCAAACCACATGAAAACGGTGTAATACCATACGAGTACTTCGTTACGGTACCAAACCACACCAAAATGGTACAATACCGTACGAGTACTTCGTTACGGTACCAAATCTCACCAAAACGGTGCAATACTGTGCGAGTACATCCATACGGTACCAAACCACACCAAAACGGTGCAATACCGTACGAGTACATCCATACGGTACCAAACCACACCAAAACGCTGCAATACCGTACGAGTACTTCGTTACAGTACCAAACCACACCAAAACGGTACAATACTGTACGAGTACTTCGTTACGGTACCAAACCACACCAAAACGGTGCAATACCGTACGAGTACATCCATACGGTACCAAACCACACCAAAACGGTGCAATACCGTACGAGTACTTCGTTACGGTACCAAACCACACCAAAACGGTACAATACCGTACGAGTACTTCGTTATGGTACCAAACCACACCAAAACGGTGCAATACCGTACGAGTACATCCATACGGTACCAAACCACACAAAAACGGTGCAATACCGTACGAGTATTTCGTTACGGTACGCAACCACACCAAAACGGTACAATACCGTACGAGTACTTCGTTACGGTACCAAACCACACCAAAACGGTGCAATACCATACGAGTACATCCATACAGTACCAAACCACACGAAAACGGTGCAATACCGTACGAGTACTTCGTTACGGTACCAAACCACACCAAAATGGTACAATACCGTACGAGTACTTTGTTACGGTACCAAACCACACCAAAACGGTGCAATACCGTACGAGTACATCCATACGCTACCAAACCACACAAAAACGGTGCAATACCGTACGAGTACTTCGTTACGGTAGCAAACCACTCCAAAACGGTACAATACCGTACAAGTACTTCGTTACGGTACCAAACCACACCAAAACGGTGCAATACCGTACGAGTACATCCATACGGTACCAAACCACACCAAAACGGTGCAATACCGTACGAGTACTTCGTTACGGTACCAAACCACACCAAAACGATACAATACCGTACGAGTACTTCGTTACGGTACCAAACCACAACAAAACGGTGCAATACCGTACAAGTACTTCGTTACGGTACCAAACCACACCAAAACGGTGCAATACCTTACGAGTACTTCGTTACGGTACCAAACCACACCAAAACGGTACAATACCGTACGAGTACTCTGTTACGGTACCAAACCACACGAAAACGGTGCAATACCTTACGAGTACATCCATACGATACCAAACCACACGAAAACGGTGCAATACCGTACGAGTACTTCGTTACGGTAGCAAACCACACCAAAACGGTACAATATCGTACGAGTACTTCGTTACGGTACCAAACCACACCAAAACGGTTCAATACCGTACGAGTACTTCGTTACGGTACCAAACCACACCAAAACGGTGCAATACCTTACGAGTACATCCATACGGTACCAAACCACACTAAAACGGTGCAATACCGTACGAGTACTCCGTTACGGTACCAAACCACACCAAAACGGTACAATACCGTACGAGTACTTTGTTACGGTACCAAACCACACAAAAACGGTGCAATACCGTACGAGTACATACATACGGTACCAAACCACACGAAAACGGTGCAAAACCGTACGAGTACTTCGTTACGGTAGCAAACCACACCAAAACGGTACAATACCGTACGAGTACTTCGTTACGGTACCAAACCACACCAAAACGGTGCAATACCGTACGAGTACATCCATACGGTAACTAACCACACCAAAACGGTGCAATACCGTACGAGTACTTCGTTACGGTATCAAATCTCACCAAAACGGTGCAATACTGTGCGAGTACATCCATACGGTACCAAACCACACCAAAACGGTACAATACCGTACGAGTACTTCGTTATGGTACCAAACCACACCAAAACGGTACAATACCGTACGAGTACTTCGTTACGGTACCAAACCACACTAAAACGGTGCAATACCGTACGAGTACATCCATACGGTACCAAACCACACAAAAACGGTACAATACCGTACGAGTACTTCGTTACGGTACCAAACCACACCAAAACGGTGCAATACCGTACGAGTACATCCATACGGTAACTAACCACACCAAAACGGTGCAATACCGTACGAGTACTTCTTTACGGTACCAAACCACACGAAAACGGTGTAATACCGTACGAGTACTTCGTTACGGTACCAAACCACACCAAAATGGTACAATACCATACGAGTACTTCGTTACGGTATCAAATCTCACCAAAACGGTGCAATACTGTGCGAGTACATCCATACGGTACCAAACCACACCAAAACGGTGCAATACCGTACGAGTACATCCATACGGTACCAAACCACACCAAAACGGTGCAATACCGTACGAGTACTTCGTTACGGTACCAAACCACACCAAAACGGTGCAATACCGTACGAGTACATCCATACGGTACCAAACCACACCAAAACGGTGCAATACCGTACGAGTATTTCGTTACGGTACCAAACCACACGAAAACGGTACAATACTGTACGAGTACTTCGTTACGGAACCAAACCACACCAAAACGGTGCAATACCATACGAGTACATCCATACGGTACCAAACCACACGAAAACGGTGCAATAGCGTACGAGTACTTCGTTACGGTAGCAAACCATAGCAAAACGGTACAATACCGTACGAGTACTTCGTTACGGTACCAAACCACACCAAAACGGTGCAATACCGTACGAGTACATCCATACGGTAACAAACCACACCATAACGGTGCAATACCGTACGAGTACTTCGTTACGGTACCAAAACACACGAAAACGCTGTAATACCGTATGAGTACTTCGTTACGGTACCAAACCACACCAAAATGGTACAATACCGTACGACTACTTCGTTACGGTACAAAATCTCACCAAAACGGTGCAATACTGTGCGAGTACATACATACGATACCAAACCACACTAAAACGGTGCAATACCGTACGAGTACATCCATACGGTACCAAACCACACAAAAACGGTGCAATACCGTACGAGTACTTCGTTACGGTACAAAACCACACCAAAACGGTACAAACCACACCAAAACGGTACAATACCGTACGAGTACTTCGTTACGGCACCAAAGCACACTAAAACGGTGCAATACCGTACGAGTACATCCATACAGTACCAAACCACACCAAAACGGTGCAATACCGTACGAGTACTTCGTTACGGTACCAAACCACACCAAAACGGTACAATACCGTACGAGTACTTCGTTACGGTACCAAACCACACTAAAACGGTGCAATACCGTACGAGTACATCCATATGGTACCAAACCACACCAAAACGGTGCAATACCGTACGAGTACTTCTTTACGGTACCAAACCACACGAAAACGGTGTAATACCGTACGAGTACTTCGTTACGGTACCAAACCACACCAAAATGGTACAATACTATACGAGTACTTCGTTACGGTATCAAATCTCACCAAAACGGTGCAATACTGTGCGAGTACATCCATACGGTACCAAACCACACCAAAACGGTGCAATACCGTACGAGTACATCCATACGGTACCAAACCACACCAAAACGGTGCAATACCGTACGAGTAATTCGTTACGGTACCAAACCACACCAAAACGGTACAATACCGTACGAGTATTTCGTTATGGTACCAAACCACACCAAAACGGTGCAATACCGTACGAGTACATCCATACGGTACCAAACCACACCAAAACGGTGCAATACCGTACGAGTATTTCGTTACGGTACCAAACCACACGAAAACGGTACAATACCGTACGAGTACTTCGTTACGGAACCAAACCACACCAAAACGGTGCAATACCATACGAGTACATCCATACGGTACCAAACCACACGAAAACGGTGCAATACCGTACGAGTACTTCGTTACGGTAGCAAACCATAGCAAAACGGTACAATACCGTACGAGTACTTCGTTACGGTACCAAACCACACCAAAACGGTGCAATACCGTACGAGTACATCCATACGGTACCAAACCACACCAAAACGGTACAATACCGTACGAGTACTTCGTTACGGTACCAAACCACACCAAAACGGTACAATACTGTACGAGTACATCCATACGGTACCAACAAACACCAAAACGGTGCAATACCGTACGAGTACTTCGTTACGGTACCAAACCACACCAAAACGGTACAATACCGTACGAGTACTTCGTTACGGTACCAAACCACACTAAAACGGTGCAGTACCGTACGAGTACATCCATACGGTACCAAACCACACCAAAACGGTGCAATACCGTACGAGTACTTCGTTATGGTACCAAACCACACCAAAACGGTACAATACCGTACGAGTACTTCGTTACGGTACCAAACCACACTAAAACGGTGCAATACCGTACGAGTACATCCATATGGTACCAAACCACACCAAAACGGTACAATACCGTACGAGTACTTCGTTACGGTACCAAACCACACCAAAACGGTACAATACCGTACGAGTACATCCATATGGTACAAAACCACACCAAAACGGTGCAATACCGTACGAGTACATCCATACGGTACCAAACCACACCAAAACGGTGCAATACCGTACGAGTACTTCGTTATGGTACCAAACCACACCAAAACGGTACAATACCGTACGAGTACTTCGTTACGGTATCAAACCACACTAAAACGGTGCAATACCGTACGAGTACATCCATACGGTACCAAACCACACAAAAACGGTACAATACCGTACGAGTACGTCGTTACGGTACCAAACCACACCAAAACGGTGCAGTACCGTT
Source organism: Rhododendron vialii (assembly GCF_030253575.1). Taxonomy (NCBI): domain Eukaryota; kingdom Viridiplantae; phylum Streptophyta; class Magnoliopsida; order Ericales; family Ericaceae; genus Rhododendron; species Rhododendron vialii. Next base: position 23,453,180 of record NC_080561.1, on the reverse strand, counting down.
CGAGTACTTCGTTACGGTACCAAACCACACCAAAACGGTTCAATACCGTACGAGTACATCCATACGGTACCAAACCACACCAAAACGGTTCAGTACCGTACGAGTACTTCGTTACGGTACCAAACCACACCAAAACGGTACAATACCGTACGAGTACTTCGTTACGGTACCAAACCACACCAAAACGGTACAATACCGTACGAGTATATCCATACGGTACCAAACCACACCAAAACGGTGCAATACCATACGAGTACTTCGTTACGGTACCAAACCACACCAAAACGGTACAATACCGTACGAGTACTTCGTTACGGTACCAAACCACACGAAAACGCTGTAATACCGTATGAGTACTTCGTTACGGTACCAAACCACACCAAAATGGTACAATACCGTACGAGTACTTCGTTACGGTACCAAATCTCACCAAAACGGTGCAATACTGTGCGAGTACATCCGTACGGTACCAAACCACACTAAAACGGTGCAATACCGTACGAGTACATCCATACGGTACCAAACCACACCAAAACGGTGCAATACCGTACGAGTACTTCGTTACGGTACCAAAGCACACTAAAACGGTGCAATACCGTACGAGTACATCCATACGGTACCAAACCACACCAAAACGGTGCATTACCGTACGAGTACTTCGTTACGGTACCAAACCACACCAAAACGGTACAATACCGTACGAGTACTTCGTTACGGTACCAAACCACACTAAAACGGTGCAATACCGTACGAGTACATCCATATGGTACCAAACCACACCAAAACGGTGCAATACCGTACGAGTACTTCGTTATGGTACCAAACCACACCAAAACGGTACAATACTGTACGAGTACTTCGTTACGGTACCAAACCACACTAAAACGGTGCAATACCGTACGAGTACGTCCATACGGTACCAAACCACACAAAAACGGTACAATACCGTACGAGTACTTCGTTACGGTACCAAACCACACCAGAACGGTACAATACCGTACGAGTACATCCATACGGTACCAAACCACACCAAAACGGTGCAATACCGTACGAGTACATCCATACGGTAACTAACCACACCAAAACAGTGCAATACCGTACGAGTACTTCTTTACGGTACCAAACCACACGAAAACGGTGTAATACCGTACGAGTACTTCGTTACGGTACCAAACCACACCAAAATGGTATAATACCATACGAGTACTTCGTTACGGTATAAAATCTCACCAAAACGGTGCAATACTGTGCGAGTACATCCATACGGTACCAAACCACACCAAAACGGTGCAATACCGTACGAGTACATCCATACGGTACCAAACCACACCAAAACGGTGCAATACCGTACGAGTACTTCGTTACGGTACCAAACCACACCAAAACGGTACAATACCGTACGAGTACTTCGTTACGGTACCAAACCACTCCAAAACGGTGCAATACCGTACGAGTACATCCATACGGTTCCAAACCACACCAAAACGGTGCAATACCGTACGAGTATTTCGTTACGGTACCAAACCACACGAAAACGGTACAATACTGTACGAGTACTTCGTTACGGAACCAAACCACACCAAAACGGTGCAATACCATACGAGTACATCCATACGGTACCAAACCACACGAAAACGGTGCAATACCGTACGAGTACTTCGTTACGGTAGCAAACCATAGCAAAACGGTACAATACCGTACGAGTACTTCGTTACGGTACCAAACCACACCAAAACGGTGCAATACCGTACGAGTACATCCATACGGTAACAAACCACACCATAACGGTGCAATACCGTACGAGTACTTCGTTACGGTACCAAAACACACGAAAACGCTGTAATACCGTATGAGTACTTCGTTACGGTACCAAACCACACCAAAATGGTACAATACCGTACGACTACTTCGTTACGGTACCAAATCTCACCAAAACGGTGCAATACTGTGCGAGTACATCCATACGGTACCAAACCACACTAAAACGGTGCAATACCGTACGAGTACATCCATACGGTACCAAACCACACCAAAACGGTGCAATACCGTACGAGTACTTCGTTACGGTACCAAACCACACCAAAACGGTACAATACCGTACGAGTACTTCGTTACGGTACCAAAGCACACTAAAACGGTGCAATAGCGTACGAGTACATCCATACGGTACCAAACCACACCAAAACGGTGCAATACCGTACGAGTACTTCGTTACGGTACCAAACCACACCAAAACGGTGCAATACCGTACGAGTACATCCATACGGTACCAAACCACACCAAAACGGTGCAATACCGTACGAGTAATTCGTTACGGTACCAAACCACACCAAAACGGTACAATACCGTACGAGTACTTCGTTATGGTACCAAACCACACCAAAACGGTGCAATACCGTACGAGTACATCAATACGGTACCAAACCACACCAAAACGGTGCAATACCGTACGAGTATTTCGTTACGGTACCAAATCACACGAAAACGGTACAATACCGTACAAGTACTTCGTTACGGAACCAAACCACACCAAAACGGTGCAATACCATACGAGTACATCCATACGGTACCAAACCACACGAAAACGGTGCAATACCGTACGAGTACTTTGTTACGGTAGCAAACCATAGCAAAACGGTACAATACCGTACGAGTACTTCGTTACGGTACCAAACCACACCAAAACGGTGCAATACTGTACGAGTACATCCATACGGTACCAAACCACACCAAAACGGTACAATACCGTACGAGTACTTCGTTACGGTACCAAACCACACCAAAACGGTACAATACTGTACGAGTACATCCATACGGTACCAACAAACACCAAAACGGTGCAATACCGTACGAGTACTTCGTTACGGTACCAAACCACACCAAAACGGTACAATACCGTATGAGTACTTCGTTACGGTACCAAACCACACTAAAACGGTGCAATACCGTACGAGTACATCCATACGGTACCAAACCACACCAAAACGGTGCAATACCGTACGAGTACATCCATACGGTACCAAACCACACCAAAACGGTGCAATACCGTACGAGTACTTCGTTATGGTACCAAACCACACCAAAACGGTACAATACCGTACGAGTACTTCGTTACGGTACCAAACCACACTAAAACGGTGCAATACCGTACGAGTACATCCATACGGTACCAAACCACACAAAAACGGTACAATACCGTACGAGTACTTCGTTACGGTATCAAACCACACCAAAACGGTGCAATACCGTACGAGTACTTCGTTACGGTACCAAACCACACCAAAACGGTTCAATACCGTACGAGTACATCCATACGGTACCAAACCACACAAAAACGGTTCAGTACCGTACGAGTACTTCGTTACGGTACCAAACCACACCAAAACGGTACAATACCGTACGAGTACTTCGTTACGGTACCAAACCACACCAGAACGGTACAATACCGTACGAGTACATCCATACGGTACCAAACCACACCAAAACGGTGCAATACCGTACCAAAACGGTGCAATACCGTACGAGTACATCCATACGGTAACTAACCACACCAAAACGGTGCAATACCGTACGAGTACTTCTTTACGGTACCAAACCACACGAAAACGGTGTAATACCGTACGAGTACTTCGTTACGGTACCAAACCACACCAAAATGGTATAATACCATACGAGTACTTCGTTACGGTATCAAATCTCACCAAAACGGTGCAATACTGTGCGAGTACATCCATACGGTACCAAACCACACCAAAACGGTGCAATACCGTACGAGTACATCCATACGGTACCAAACCACACCAAAACGGTGCAATACCGTACGAGTACTTCGTTACGGTACCAAACCACACCAAAACGGTACAATACCGTACGAGTACTTCGTTACGGTACCAAACCACTCCAAAACGGTGCAATACCGTACGAGTACATCCATACGGTACCAAACCACACCAAAACGGTGCAATACCGTACGAGTATTTCGTTACGGTACCAAACAACACGAAAACGGTACAATACTGCACGAGTACTTCGTTACGGAACCAAACCACACCAAAACGGTGCAATACCATACGAGTACATCCATACGGTACCAAACCACACGAAAACGGTGCAATACCGTACGAGTACTTCGTTACGGTAGCAAACCATAGCAAAACGGTACAATACCGTACGAGTACTTCGTTACGGTACCAAACCACACCAAAACGGTGCAATACCGTAAGAGTACATCCATACGGTAACAAACCACACCATAACGGTGCAATACCGTACGAGTATTTCGTTACGGTACCAAATCACACGAAAACGGTACAATACCGTACAAGTACTTCGTTACGGAACCAAACCACACCAAAACGGTGCAATACCATACGAGTACATCCATACGGTACCAAACCACACGAAAACGGTGCAATACCGTACGAGTACTTCGTTACGGTAGCAAACCATAGCAAAACGGTACAATACCGTACGAGTACTTCGTTACGGTACCAAACCACACCAAAACGGTGCAATACTGTACGAGTACATCCATACGGTACCAAACCACACCAAAACGGTACAATACCGTACGAGTACTTCGTTACGGTACCAAACCACACCAAAACGGTACAATATTGTACGAGTACATCCATACGGTACCAACAAACACCAAAACGGTGCAATACCGTACGAGTACTTCGTTACGGTACCAAACCACACCAAAACGGTACAATACCGTACGAGTACTTCGTTACGGTACCAAACCACACTAAAACGGTGCAATACCGTACGAGTACATCCATACGGTACCAAACCACACCAAAACGGTGCAATACCGTACGAGTACTTCGTTATGGTACCAAACCACACCAAAACGGTACAATACCGTACGAGTACTTCGTTACGGTACCAAACCACACTAAAACGGTGCAATACCGTACGAGTACATCCATACGGTACCAAACCACACCAAAACGGTACAATACCGTACGAGTACTTCGTTACGGTACAAAACCACACCAAAACGGTACAATACCGTACGAGTACATCCATAGGGTACCAAACCACACCAAAACGGTGCAATACCGTACGAGTACATCCATACGGTACCAAACCACACCAAAACGGTGAAATACCGTACGAGTACTTCGTTATGGTACCAAACCACGCCAAAACGGTACAATACCGTACGAGTACTTCGTTACGGTACCAAACCACACTAAAACGGTGCAATACCGTACGAGTACATCCATACGGTACCAAACCACACAAAAACGTTACAATACCGTACTAGTACTTCGTTACGGTATCAAACCACACCAAAACAGTGCAATACCGTACGAGTACTTCGTTACGGTACCAAACCACACCAAAACGGTTCAATACCGTACGAGTACATCCATACGGTACCAAACCACACCAAAACAGTTCAGTACCGTACGAGTACTTCGTTACGGTACCAAACCACTCCAAAACGGTACAATACCGTACGAGTATATCCATACGGTACCAAACCACACCAAAACGGTGCAATACCATACGAGTACTTCGTTACGGTACCAAACCACACCAAAACGGTACAATACCGTACGAGTACTTCGTTACGGTACCAAACCACACGAAAACGCTGTAATACCGTATGAGTACTTCGTTACGGTACCAAACCACACCAAAATGGTACAATACCGTACGAGTACTTCGTTACGGTACCAAATCTCACCAAAACGGTGCAATACTGTGCGAGTACATCCATACGGTACCAAACCACACTAAAACGGTGCAATACCGTACGAGTACATCCATACGGTACCAAACCACACCAAAACGGTGCAATACCGTACGAGGACTTCGTTACGGTACCAAAGCACACTAAAACGGTGCAATACCGTACGAGTACATCCATACGGTACCAAACCACACCAAAACGGTGCAATACCGTACGAGTACTTCGTTACGGTACCAAACCACACCAAAACGGTACAATATCGTACGAGTACTTCGTTACGGTACCAAACCACACTAAAACGGTGCAATACCGTACGAGTACATCCATATGGTACCAAACCACACCAAAACGGTGCAATACCGTACGAGTACTTCGTTATGGTACCAAACCACACCAAAACGGTACAATACTGTACGAGTACTTCGTTACGGTACCAAACCACACTAAAACGGTGCAATACCGTACGAGTACATCCATACGGTACCAAACCACACAAAAACGGTACAATACCGTACGAGTACTTCGTTACGGTACCAAACCACACCAGAACGGTACAATACCGTACGAGTACATCCATACGGTACCAAACCACACCAAAACGGTGCAATACCGTACCAAAACGGTGCAATACCGTACGAGTACATCCATACGGTAACTAACCACACCAAAACGGTGCAATACCGTACGAGTACTTCTTTACGGTACCAAACCACACGAAAACGGTGTAATACCGTACGAGTACTTCGTTACGGTACCAAACCACACCAAAATGGTATAATACCATACGAGTACTTCGTTACGGTATCAAATCTCACCAAAACGGTGCAATACTGTGCGAGTACATCCATACGGTACCAAACCACACCAAAACGGTGCAATACCGTACGAGTACATCCATACGGTACCAAACCACACCAAAACGGTGCAATACCGTACGAGTACTTCGTTACGGTACCAAACCACACCAAAACGGTACAATACCGTACGAGTACTTCGTTACGGTACCAAACCACTCCAAAACGGTGCAATACCGTACGAGTACATCCATACGTTACCAAACCACACCAAAACGGTGCAATACCGTATGAGTATTTCGTTACGGTACCAAACCACACGAAAACGGTACAATACTGTACGAGTACTTCGTTACGGAACCAAACCACACCAAAACGGTGCAATACCATACGAGTACATCCATACGGTACCAAACCACACGAAAACGGTGCAATACCGTACGAGTACTTCGTTACGGTAGCAAACCATAGCAAAACGGTACAATACCGTACGAGTACTTCGTTACGGTACCAAACCACACCAAAACGGTGCAATACCGTACGAGTACATCCATACGGTAACAAACCACACCATAACGGTGCAATACCGTACGAGTACTTCGTTACGGTACCAAAACACACGAAAACGCTGTAATACCGTATGAGTACTTCGTTACGGTACCAAACCACACCAAAATGGTACAATACTATACGAGTACTTCGTTACGGTATCAAATCTCACCCAAACGGTGCAATACTGTGCGAGTACATCCATACGGTACCAAACCACACCAAAACGGTGCAATACCGTACGAGTACATCCATACGGTACCAAACCACACCAAAACGGTGCAATACCGTACGAGTAATTCGTTACGGTACCAAACCACACCAAAGGGGTACAATACCGTACGAGTACTTCGTTATGGTACCAAACCACACCAAAACGGTGCAATACCGTACGAGTACATCCATACGGTACCAAACCACACCAAAACGTTGCAATACCGTACGAGTATTTCGTTACGGTACCAAATCACACAAAAACAGTACAATACCGTACAAGTACTTCGTTACGGAACCAAACCACACCAAAACGGTGCAATACCATACGAGTACATCCATACGGTACCAAACCACACGAAAACGGTGCAATACCGTACGAGTACTTCGTTACGGTAGCAAACCATAGCAAAACGGTACAATACCGTACGAGTACTTCGTTACGGTACCAAACCACACCAAAACGGTGCAATACTGTACGAGTACATCCATACGGTACCAAACCACACCAAAACGGTACAATACCGTACGAGTACTTCGTTACGGTACCAAACCACACCAAAACGGTACAATACTGTACGAGTACATCCATACGGTACCAACAAACACCAAAACGGTGCAATACCGTACGAGTACTTCGTTACGGTACCAAACCACACCAAAACGGTACAATACCGTACGAGTACTTCGTTACGGTACCAAACCACACTAAAACGGTGCAATACCGTACGAGTACATCCATACGGTACCAAACCACACCAAAACGGTGCAATACCGTACGAGTACTTCGTTATGGTACCAAACCACACCAAAACGGTACAATACCGTACGAGTACTTCGTTACGGTACCAAACCACACAAAAACGGTGCAATACCGTACGAGTACATCCATACGGTACCAAACCACACCAAAACGGTACAATACCGTACGAGTACTTCGTTACGGTACCAAACCACACCAAAACGGTACAATACCGTACGAGTACATCCATAGGGTACCAAACCACACCAAAACGGTGCAATACCGTACGAGTACATCCATACGGTACCAAACCACACCAAAACGGTGCAATACCGTACGAGTACTTCGTTATGGTACCAAACCACACCAAAACGGTACAATACCGTACGAGTACTTCGTTACGGTACCAAACCACACTAAAACGGTGCAATACCGTACGAGTACATCCATACGGTACCAAACCACACAAAAACGGTACAATACCGTACGAGTACTTCGTTCCGGTTTCAAACCACACCAAAACGGTTCAATACCGTACGAGTACATCCATACGGTACCAAACCACACCAAAACGGTTCAGTACCGTACGAGTACTTCGTTACGGTACCAAACCACACCAAAACGGTACAATACCGTACGAGTATATCCATACGGTACCAAACCACACCAAAACGGTGCAATACCATACGAGTACTTCGTTACGGTACCAAACCACACCAAAACGGTACAATACCGTACGAGTACTTCGTTACGGTACCAAACCACACGAAAACGCTGTAATACCGTATGAGTACTTCGTTACGGTACCAAACCACACCAAAATGGTACAATACCGTACGAGTACTTCGTTACGGTACCAAATCTCACCAAAACGGTGCAATACGGTGCGAGTACATCCATACGGTACCAAACCACACTAAAACGGTGCAATACTGTACGAGTACATCCATACGGTACCAAACCACACCAAAACGGTGCAATACCGTACGAGGACTTCGTTACGGTACATAAGCACACTAAAACGGTGCAATACCGTACGAGTACATCCATACGGTACCAAACCACACCAAAACGGTGCAATACCGTACGAGTACTTCGTTACGGTACCAAACCACACCAAAACGGTACAATATCGTACGAGTACTTCGTTACGGTACCAAACCACACTAAAACGGTGCAATACCGTACGAGTACATCCATATGGTACCAAACCACACCAAAACGGTGCAATACCGTACGAGTACTTCGTTATGGTACCAAACCACACCAAAACGGTACAATACTGTACGCGTACTTCGTTACGGTACCAAACCACACTAAAACGGTGCAATACCGTACGAGTACATCCATACGGTACCAAACCACACAAAAACGGTACAATACCGTACGAGTACTTCGTTACGGTACCAAACCACACCAGAACGGTACAATACCGTACGAGTACATCCATACGGTACCAAACCACACCAAAACGGTGCAATACCGTACCAAAACGGTGCAATACCGTACGAGTACATCCATACGGTAACTAACCACACCAAAACGGTGCAATACCGTACGAGTACTTCTTTACGGTACCAAACCACACGAAAACGGTGTAATACCGTACGAGTACTTCGTTACGGTACCAAACCACACCAAAATGGTATAATACCATACGAGTACTTCGTTACGGTATCAAATCTCACCAAAACGGTGCAATACTGTGCGAGTACATCCATACGGTACCAAACCACACCAAAACGGTGCAATACCGTACGAGTACATCCATACGGTACCAAACCACACCAAAACGGTGCAATACCGTACGAGTACTTCGTTACGGTACCAAACCACACCAAAACGGTACAATACCGTACGAGTACTTCGTTACGGTACCAAACCACTCCAAAACGGTGCAATACCGTACGAGTACATCCATACGGTACCAAACCACACCAAAACGGTGCAATACCGTATGAGTATTTCGTTACGGTACCAAACCACACGAAAACGGTACAATACTGTACGAGTACTTCGTTACGGAACCAAACCACACCAAAACGGTGCAATACCATACGAGTACATCCATACGGTACCAAACCACACGAAAACGGTGCAATACCGTACGAGTACTTCGTTACGGTAGCAAACCATAGCAAAACGGTACAATACCGTACGAGTACTTCGTTACGGTACCAAACCACACCAAAACGGTGCAATACCGTACGAGTACATCCATACGGTAACAAACCACACCATAACGGTGCAATACCGTACGAGTACTTCGTTACGGTACCAAAACACACGAAAACGCTGTAATACCGTATGAGTACTTCGTTACGGTACCAAACCACACCAAAATGGTACAATACCGTACGACTACTTCGTTACGGTACCAAATCTCACCAAAACGGTGCAATACTGTGCGAGTACATCCATACGGTACATAACCACACTAAAACGGTGCAATACCGTACGAGTACATCCATACGGTACCAAACCACACCAAAACGGTGCAATACCGTACGAGTACTTCGTTACGGTACCAAACCACACCAAAACGGTACAATACCGTACGAGTACTTCGTTACGGTACCAAAGCACACTAAAACGGTGCAATACCGTACGAGTACATCCATACGGTACCTAACCACACCAAAACGGTGCAATACCGTACGAGTACATCGTTACGGTACCAAACCACACCGAAACTGTACAATACCGTACGAGTACTTCGTTACAGTACCAAACCACACTAAAACGGTGCAATACCGTACGAGTACATCCATATGGTACCAAACCACACCAAAACGGTGCAATACCGTACGAGTACTTCTTTACGGTACCAAACCACACGAAAACGGTGTAATACCGTACGAGTATTTCGTTACGGTACCAAACCACACCAAAATGGTACAATACTATACGAGTACTTCGTTACGGTATCAAATCTCACCCAAACGGTGCAATACTGTGCGAGTACATCCATACGGTACCAAACCACACCAAAACGGTGCAATACCATACGAGTACATCCATACGGTACCAAACCACACCAAAACGGTGCAATACCGTACGAGTAATTCGTTACGGTACCAAACCACACCAAAGGGGTACAATACCGTACGAGTACTTCGTTATGGTACCAAACCACACCAAAACGGTGCAATACCGTACGAGTACATCCATACGGTACCAAACCACAACAAAACGGTGCAATACCGTACGAGTATTTCGTTACGGTACCAAATCACACGAAAACGGTACAATACCGTACAAGTACTTTGTTACGGAACCAAACCACACCAAAACGGTGCAATACCATACGAGTACATCCATACGGTACAAAACCACACGAAAACGGTGCAATACCGTACGAGTACTTCGTTACGGTAGCAAACCATAGCAAAACGGTACAATACCGTACGAGTACTTCGTTACGGTACCAAACCACACCAAAACGGTGCAATACTGTACGAGTACATCCATACGGTACCAAACCACACCAAAACGGTACAATACCGTACGAGTACTTCGTTACGGTACCAAACCACACCAAAACGGTACAATACTGTACGAGTACATCCATACGGTACCAACAAACACCAAAACGGTGCAATACCGTACGAGTACTTCGTTACGGTACCAAACCACACCAAAACGGTACAATACCGTACGAGTACTTCGTTACGGTACCAAACCACACTAAAACGGTGCAATACCGTACGAGTACATCCATACGGTACCAAACCACACCAAAACGGTGCAATACCGTACGAGTACTTCGTTATGGTACCAAACCACACCAAAACGGTACAATACCGTACGAGTACTTCGTTACGGTACCAAACCACACTAAAACGGTGCAATACCGTACGAGTACATCCATACGGTACCAAACCACACCAAAACGGTACAATACCGTACGAGTACTTCGTTACGGTACCAAACCACACCAAAACGGTACAATACCGTACGAGTACATCCATAGGGTACCAAACCACACCAAAACGGTGCAATACCGTACGAGTACATCCATACGGTACCAAACCACACCAAAACGGTGCAATACCGTACGAGTACTTCGTTATGGTACCAAACCACACCAAAACGGTACAATACCGTACGAGTACTTCGTTACGGTACCAAACCACACTAAAACGGTGCAATACCGTACGAGTACATCCATACGGTACCAAACCACACAAAAACGGTACAATACCGTACGAGTACTTCGTTCCGGTTTCAAACCACACCAAAACGGTGCAATACCGTACGAGTACTTCGTTACGGTACCAAACCACACCAAAACGGTTCAATACCGTACGAGTACATCCATACGGTACCAAACCACACCAAAACGGTTCAGTACCGTACGAGTACTTCGTTACGGTACCAAACCACACCAAAACGGTACAATACCGTACGAGTATATCCATACGGTACCAAACCACACCAAAACGGTGCAATACCATACGAGTACTTCGTTACGGTACCAAACCACACCAAAACGGTACAATACCGTACGAGTACTTCGTTACGGTACCAAACCACACGAAAACGCTGTAATACCGTATGAGTACTTCGTTACGGTACCAAACCACACCAAAATGGTACAATACCGTACGAGTACTTCGTTACGGTACCAAATCTCACCAAAACGGTGCAATACTGTGCGAGTACATCCATACGGTACCAAACCACACTAAAACGGTGCAATACCGTACGAGTACATCCATACGGTACCAAACCACACCAAAACGGTGCAATACCGTACGAGGACTTCGTTACGGTACCAAAGCACACTAAAACGGTGCAATACCGTACGAGTACATCCATACGGTACCAAACCACACCAAAACGGTGCAATACCGTACGAGTACTTCGTTACGGTACCAAACCACACCAAAACGGTACAATATCGTACGAGTACTTCGTTACGGTACCAAACCACACTAAAACGGTGCAATACCGTACGAGTACATCCATATGGTACCAAACCACACCAAAACGGTGCAATACCGTACGAGTACTTCGTTATGGTACCAAACCACACCAAAACGGTACAATACTGTACGCGTACTTCGTTACGGTACCAAACCACACTAAAACGGTGCAATACCGTACGAGTACATCCATACGGTACCAAACCACACAAAAACGGTACAATACCGTACGAGTACTTCGTTACGGTACCAAACCACACCAAACGGTACAATACCGTACGAGTACATCCATACGGTACCAAACAACACCAAAACGGTGCAATACCGTACCAAAACGGTGCAATACCGTACGAGTACATCCATACGGTAACTAACCACACCAAAACGGTGCAATACCGTACGAGTACTTCTTTACGGTACCAAACCACACGAAAACGGTGTAATACCGTACGAGTACTTCGTTACGGTACCAAACCACACCAAAATGGTATAATACCATACGAGTACTTCGTTACGGTATCAAATCTCACCAAAACGGTGCAATACTGTGCGAGTACATCCATACGGTACCAAACCACACCAAAACGGTGCAATACCGTACGAGTACATCCATACGGTACCAAACCACACCAAAACGGTGCAATACCGTACGAGTACTTCGTTACGGTACCAAACCACACCAAAACGGTACAATACCGTACGAGTACTTCGTTACGGTACCAAACCACTCCAAAACGGTGCAATACCGTACGAGTACATCCATACGGTACCAAACCACACCAAAACGGTGCAATACCGTACGAGTATTTCGTTACGGTACCAAACCACACGAAAACGGTACAATACTGCACGAGTACTTCGTTACGGAACCAAACCACACCAAAACGGTGCAATACCATACGAGTACATCCATACGGTACCAAACCACACGAAAACGGTGCAATACCGTACGAGTACTTCGTTACGGTAGCAAACCATAGCAAAACGGTACAATACCGTACGAGTACTTCGTTACGGTACCAAACCACACCAAAACGGTGCAATACCGTAAGAGTACATCCATACGGTAACAAACCACACCATAACGGTGTAATACCGTACGAGTACTTCGTTACGGTACCAAAACACACGAAAACGCTGTAATACCGTATGAGTACTTCGTTACGGTACCAAACCACACCAAAATGGTACAATACCGTACGACTACTTCGTTACGGTACCAAATCTCACCAAAACGGTGCAATACTGTGCGAGTACATCCATACGGTACCAAACCACACTAAAACGGTGCAATACCGTACGAGTACATCCATACGGTACCAAACCACACCAAAACGGTGCAATACCGTACGAGTACTTCGTTACGGTACCAAACCACACCAAAACGGTACAATACCGTACGAGTACTTCGTTACGGTACCAAACCACACCAGAACGGTACAATACCGTACGAGTACATCCATACGGTACCAAACCACACCAAAACGGTGCAATACCGTACGAGTACATCCATACGGTAACTAACCACACCAAAACGGTGCAATACCATACGAGTACTTCTTTACGGTACCAAACCACACGAAAACGGTGTAATACCGTACGAGTACTTCGTTACGGTACCAAACCACACCAAAATGGTATAATACCATACGAGTACTTCGTTACGGTATCAAATCTCACCAAAACGGTGCAATACTGTGCGAGTACATCCATACGGTACCAAACCACACCAAAACGGTGCAATACCGTACGAGTACATCCATACGGTACCAAACCACACCAAAACGGTGCAATACCGTACGAGTACTTCGTTACGGTACCAAACCACACCAAAACGGTACAATACCGTACGAGTACTTCGTTACGGTACCAAACCACTCCAAAACGGTGCAATACCGTACGAGTACATCCATACGGTACAAAACCACACCAAAATGGTGCAATACCGTACGAGTATTTCGTTACGGTACCAAACCACACGAAAACGGTACAATACTGCACGAGTACTTCGTTACGGAACCAAACCACTCCAAAACGGTGCAATACCATACGAGTACATCCATACGGTACCAAACCACACGAAAACGGTGCAATACCGTACGAGTACTTCGTTACGGTAGCAAACCATAGCAAAACGGTACAATACCGTACGAGTACTTCGTTACGGTACCAAACCACACCAAAACGGTGCAATACCGTAAGAGTACATCCATACGGTAACAAACCACACCATAACGGTGCAATACCGTACGAGTACTTCGTTACGGTACCAAAACACACGAAAACGCTGTAATACCGTATGAGTACTTCGTTACGGTACCAAACCACACCAAAATGGTACAATACCGTACGACTACTTCGTTACGGTACCAAATCTCACCAAAACGGTGCAATACTGTGCGAGTACATCCATACGGTACCAAACCACACTAAAACGGTGCAATACCGTACGAGTACATCCATACGGTACCAAACCACACCAAAACGGTGCAATACCGTACGAGTACTTCGTTACGGTACCAAACCACACCAAAACGGTACAATACCGTACGAGTACTTCGTTACGGTACCAAACCACACCAGAACGGTACAATACCGTACGAGTACATCCATACGGTACCAAACCACACCAAAACGGTGCAATACCGTACGAGTACATCCATACGGTAACTAACCACACCAAAACGGTGCAATACCATACGAGTACTTCTTTACGGTACCAAACCACACGAAAACGGTGTAATACCGTACGAGTACTTCGTTACGGTACCAAACCACACCAAAATGGTATAATACCATACGAGTACTTCGTTACGGTATCAAATCTCACCAAAACGGTGCAATACTGTGCGAGTACATCCATACGGTACCAAACCACACCAAAACGGTGCAATACCGTACGAGTACATCCATACGGTACCAAACCACACCAAAACGGTGCAATACCGTACGAGTACTTCGTTACGGTACCAAACCACACCAAAACGGTACAATACCGTACGAGTACTTCGTTACGGTACCAAACCACTCCAAAACGGTGCAATACCGTACGAGTACATCCATACGGTACCAAACCACACCAAAACGGTGCAATACCATACGAGTATTTCGTTACGGTACCAAACCACACGAAAACGGTACAATACTGTACGAGTACTTCGTTACGGAACCAAACCACACCAAAACGGTGCAATACCATACGAGTACATCCATACGGTACCAAACCACACGAAAACGGTGCAATACCGTACGAGTACTTCGTTACGGTAGCAAACCATAGCAAAACGGTACAATACCGTACGAGTACTTCGTTACGGTACCAAACCACACCAAAACGGTGCAATACCGTAAGAGTACATCCATACGGTAACAAACCACACCATAACGGTGCAATACCGTACGAGTACTTCGTTACGGTACCAAAGCACACGAAAACGGTGTAATACCGTACGAGTATTTCGTTACGGTACCAAACCACACCAAAATGGTACAATACTATACGAGTACTTCGTTACGGTATCAAATCTCACCAAAACGGTGCAATACTGTGCGAGTACATCCATACGGTACCAAACCACACCAAAACGGTGCAATACCGTACGAGTACATCCATACGGTACCAAACCACACCAAAACGGTGCAATACCGTACGAGTAATTCGTTACGGTACCAAACCACACCAAAACGGTACAATACCGTACGAGTACTTCGTTATGGTACCAAACCACACCAAAACGGTGCAATACCGTACGAGTACATCCATACGGTACCAAACCACACCAAAACGGTGCAATACCGTACGAGTATTTCGTTACGGTACCAAATCACACGAAAACGGTACAATACCGTACAAGTACTTCGTTACGGAACCAAACCACACCAAAACGGTGCAATACCATACGAGTACATCCATACGGTACCAAACCACACGAAAACGGTGCAATACCGTACGAGTACTTCGTTACGGTAGCAAACCATAGCAAAACGGTACAATACCGTACGAGTACTTCATTACGGTACCAAACCACACCAAAACGGTGCAATACTGTACGAGTACATCCATACGGTACCAAACCACACCAAAACGGTACAATACCGTACGAGTACTTCGTTACGGTACCAAACCACACCAAAACGGTACAATACTGTACGAGTACATCCATACGGTACCAACAAACACCAAAACGGTGCAATACCGTACGAGTACTTCGTTACGGTACCAAACTACACCAAAACGGTACAATACCGTACGATTACTTCGTTACGGTACCAAACCACACTAAAACGGTGCAATACCGTACGAGTACATCCATACGGTACCAAACCACACCAAAACGGTGCAATATAGTACGAGTACTTCGTTATGGTACCAAACCACACCAAAACGGTACAATACCGTACGAGTACTTCGTTACGGTACCAAGCCACACTAAAACGGTGCAATACCGTACGAGTACATCCATACGGTACCAAACCACACCAAAACGATACAATACCGTACGAGTACTTCGTTACGGTACCAAACCACACCAAAACGGTACAATACCGTACGAGTACATCCATATGGTACCAAACCACACCAAAACGGTGCAATACCGTACGAGTACATCCATACGGTACCAAACCACACCAAAACGGTGCAATACCGTACGAGTACTTCGTTATGGTACCAAACCACACCAAAACGGTACAATACCGTACGAGTACTTCGTTACGGTACCAAACCACACTAAAACGGTGCAATACCGTACGAGTACATCCATACGGTACCAAACCACACAAAAACGGTACAATACCGTACGAGTACTTCGTTACGGTACCAAACCACACCAAAACGGTGCAATACCGTACGAGTACTTCGTTACGGTACCAAACCACACCAAAACGGTACAATACCGTACGAGTACTTCGTTACGGTACCAAACCACACGAAAACGCTGTAATACCGTATGAGTACTTCGTTACGGTACCAAACCACACCAAAATGGTACAATACCGTACGAGTGCTTCGGTACGGTACCAAATCTCACCAAAACGGTGCGAAACTGTGCGAGTACATCCATACGGTACCAAACCACACTAAAACGGTGCAATACCGTACGAGTACATCCATACGGTACCAAACCACACCAAAACGGTGCAATACCGTACGAGTACTTCGTTACGGTACCAAAGCACACTAAAACGGTGCAATACCGTACGAGTACATCCATACGGTACCAAACAACACCAAAACGGTGCAATACCGTACGAGTACTTCGTTACGGTACCAAACCACACCAAAACGGTACAATACCGTACGAGTACTTCGTTACGGTACCAAACCACACTAAAACGGTGCAATACCGTACGAGTACATCCATATGGTACCAAACCACACCAAAACGGTGCAATACCGTACGAGTACTTCGTTAGGGTACCAAACCACACCAAAACGGTACAATACTGTACGAGTACTTCGTTACGGTACCAAACCACACTAAAACGGTGCAATACCGTACGAGTACATCCATACGGTACCAAACCACACAAAAACGGTACAATACCGTACGAGTACTTCGTTACGGTACCAAACCACACCAGAACGGTACAATACCGTACGAGTACATCCATACGGTACCAAACCACACCAAAACGGTGCAATACCGTACGAGTACTTCGTTACGGTACCAAACCACACCAAAATGGTACAATACCGTACGAGTACTTCGTTACGGTACCAAACCACACTAAAACGGTGCAATACCGTACGAGTACTTCGTTACGGTACCAAACCACACCAAAACGGTACAATACCGTACGAGTACTTCGTTACGGTACCAAACCACACTAAAACGGTGCAATACCGTACGAGTACATCCATACGGTACCAAACCACACCAAAACGGTGCAATACCGTACGAGTACTTCGTTATGGTACCAAACCACACCAAAACGGTACAATACCGTACGAGTACTTCGTTACGGTACCAAACCACACCAAAATGGTACAATACCGTACGAGTACTTCGTTACGGTACCAAACCACACTAAAACGGTGCAATACCGTACGACTACATCCATACAGTACCAAACCACACCAAAACGGTACAATACCGTACGAGTACTTCGTTACGGTACCAAACCACACCAAAACGGTGCAATACCGTACGAGTACTTCGTTATGGTACCAAACCACACCAAAACGGTACAATACCGTACGAGTACTTCGTTACGGTACCAAACCACACCAAAATGGTACAATACCGTACGAGTACTTCGTTACGGTACCAAACCACACCAAAACGGTGCAATACCGTACGAGTACTTCGTTACGGTACCAAACCACACCAAAATGGTACAATACCGTACGAGTACTTCGTTACGGTACCAAACCACACTAAAACGGTGCAATACCGTACGAGTACTTCGTTACGGTACCAAACCACACCAAAACGGTACAATACCGTACGAGTACTTCGTTACGGTACCAAACCACACTAAAACGGTGCAATACCGTACGAGTACATCCATACGGTACCAAACCACACCAAAACGGTGCAATACCGTACGAGTACTTCGTTATGGTACCAAACCACACCAAAACGGTACAATACCGTACGAGTACTTCGTTACGGTACCAAACCACACTAAAACGGTGCAATACCGTACGAGTACATCCATACGGTACCGAACCACACCAAAACGGTACAATACCGTACGAGTACTTCGTTACGGTACCAAACCACACCAAAACGGTACAATACCGTACGAGTACATCCATATGGTACCAAACCACACCAAAACGGTGCAATACCGTACGAGTACATCCATACGGTACCAAACCACACCAAAACGGTGCAATACCGTACGAGTACTTCGTTACGGTACCAAACCACACGAAAACGGTGCAATACCGTCCGACTACATCCATACGGTACCAAACCACACCAAAACGGTACAATACTGTACGAGTACTTCGTTACGGTACCAAACCACACTAAAACGGTGCAATACCGTACGAGTACATCCATACGGTACCAAACCACACCAAAACGGTACAATACCGTACGAGTACTTCGTTACGGTACCAAACCACACCAAAACGGTACAATACCGTACGAGTACATCCATACGGTACCAAACCACACCAAAACGGTGCAATACCGTACGAGTACTTCGTTATGGTACCAAACCACACCAAAACGGTACAATACCGTACGAGTACTTCGTTACGGTACCAAACCACACCAAAATGGTACAATACCGTACGAGTACTTCGTTACGGTACCAAACCACACTAAAACGGTGCAATACCGTACGACTACATCCATACGGTACCAAACCACACAAAAACGGTACAATACCGTACGAGTACTTCGTTACGGTACCAAACCACACCAAAACGGTGCAATACCGTACGAGTACTTCGTTATGGTACCAAACCACACCAAAACGGTACAATACCGTACGAGTACTTCGTTACGGTACCAAACCACACCAAAATGGTACAATACCGTACGAGTACTTCGTTACGGTACCAAACCACACCAAAACGGTGCAATACCGTACGAGTACTTCGTTACAGTACCAAACCACACCAAAATGGTACAATACCGTACGAGTACTTCGTTACGGTACCAAACCACACTAAAACGGTGCAATACCGTACGAGTACTTCGTTACGGTACCAAACCACACCAAAACGGTACAATACCGTACGAGTACTTCGTTACGGTACCAAACCACACTAAAACGGTGCAATACCGTACGAGTACATCCATACGGTACCAAACCACACCAAAACGGTGCAATACCGTACGAGTACTTCGTTATGGTACCAAACCACACCAAAACGGTACAATACCGTACGAGTACTTCGTTACGGTACCAAACCACACTAAAACGGTGCAATACCGTACGAGTACATCCATACGGTACCGAACCACACCAAAACGGTACAATACCGTACGAGTACTTCGTTACGGTACCAAACCACACCAAAACAGTACAATACCGTACGAGTACATCCATATGGTACCAAACCACACCAAAACGGTGCAATACCGTACGAGTACATCCATACGGTACCAAACCACACCAAAACGGTGCAATACCGTACGAGTACTTCGTTACGGTACCAAACCACACCAAAACGGTGCAATACCGTCCGACTACATCCATACGGTACCAAACCACACCAAAACGGTACAATACTGTACGAGTACTTCGTTACGGTACCAAACCACACTAAAACGGTGCAATACCGTACGAGTACATCCATACGGTACCAAACCACACCAAAACGGTACAATACCGTACGAGTACTTCGTTACGGTACCAAACCACACCAAAACGGTACAATACCGTACGAGTACATCCATACGGTAACAAACCACACCAAAACGGTTCAGTACCGTACGAGTACTTCGTTACGGTACCAAACCACACCAAAACGGTACAACACCGTACGAGTACATCCATACGGTACCAAACCACACCAAAACGGTGCAATACCATACGAGTACTTCGTTACGGTACCAAACCACACCAAAACGGTAAAATACCGTACGAGTACTTCGTTACGGTACCAAACCACACTAAAACGGTGCAATACCGTACGAGTACATCCATACGGTACCAAACCACACAAAAACGGTACAATACCGTACGAGTACTTCGTTACGGTACCAAACCACACCAGAACGGTACAATACCGTACGAGTACATCCATACGGTACCAAACCACACCAAAACGGTGCAATACCGTACGAGTACTTCGTTACGGTACCAAACCACGCGAAAACGGTACAATACCGTACGAGTACATCCATACGGTACCAAACCACACCAAAACGGTGCAATACCGTACGAGTACTTCGTTACGGTACCAAACCACGCCAAAACGGTACAATTCCGTACGAGTACATCCATACGGTACCAAACCACACCAAAACGGTGCAATACCGTACGAGTACTTCGTTACGGTATCAAACCACCCCAAAACGGGACAATACCGTACGAGTACATCCATACGGTACCAAACCACACCAAAACGGTGCAATACCGTACGAGTACTTCGTTACGGTACCAAACCACACCAAACGGTACAATACCGTACGAGTACTTCGTTACGGTACCAAACCACACGAAAACGGTGCAATACCGTACGAGTACTTCGTTACGGTACCAAACCACTCCAAAACGGTGCAATACCGTACGAGTACATCCATACGGTACCAAACCACACCAAAACGGTGCAATACCGTAAGAGTACATCCATACGGTAACAAACCACACCATAACGGTGTAATACCGTACGAGTACTTCGTTACGGTACCAAAACACACGAAAACGCTGTAATACCGTATGAGTACTTCGTTACGGTACCAAACCACACCAAAATGGTACAATACCGTACGACTACTTCGTTACGGTACCAAATCTCACCAAAACGATGCAATACTGTGCGAGTACATCCATACGGTACCAAACCACACTAAAACGGTGCAATACCGTACGAGTACATCCATACGGTACCAAACCACACCAAAACGGTGCAATACCGTACGAGTACTTCGTTACGGTACCAAACCACACCAAAACGGTACAATACCGTACGAGTACTTCGTTACGGTACCAAACCACACCAGAACGGTACAATACCGTACGAGTACATCCATACGGTACCAAACCACACCAAAACGGTGCAATACCGTACGAGTACATCCATACGGTAACTAACCACACCAAAACGGTGCAATACCATACGAGTACTTCTTTACGGTACCAAACCACACGAAAACGGTGTAATACCGTACGAGTACTTCGTTACGGTACCAAACCACACCAAAATGGTATAATACCATACGAGTACTTCGTTACGGTATCAAATCTCACCAAAACGGTGCAATACTGTGCGAGTACATCCATACGGTACCAAACCACACCAAAACGGTGCAATACCGTACGAGTACATCCATACGGTACCAAACCACACCAAAACGGTGCAATACCGTACGAGTACTTCGTTACGGTACCAAACCACACCAAAACGGTACAATACCGTACGAGTACTTCGTTACGGTACCAAACCACTCCAAAACGGTGCAATACCGTACGAGTACATCCATACGGTACAAAACCACACCAAAATGGTGCAATACCGTACGAGTATTTCGTTACGGTACCAAACCACACGAAAACGGTACAATACTGCACGAGTACTTCGTTACGGAACCAAACCACTCCAAAACGGTGCAATACCATACGAGTACATCCATACGGTACCAAACCACACGAAAACGGTGCAATACCGTACGAGTACTTCGTTACGGTAGCAAACCATAGCAAAACGGTACAATACCGTACGAGTACTTCGTTACGGTACCAAACCACACCAAAACGGTGCAATACCGTAAGAGTACATCCATACGGTAACAAACCACACCATAACGGTGCAATACCGTACGAGTACTTCGTTACGGTACCAAAACACACGAAAACGCTGTAATACCGTATGAGTACTTCGTTATGGTACCAAACCACACCAAAATGGTACAATACCGTACGACTACTTCGTTACGGTACCAAATCTCACCAAAACGGTGCAATACTGTGCGAGTACATCCATACGGTACCAAACCACACTAAAACGGTGCAATACCGTACGAGTACATCCATACGGTACCAAACCACACCAAAACGGTGCAATACCGTACGAGTACTTCGTTACGGTACCAAACCACACCAAAACGGTACAATACCGTACGAGTACTTCGTTACGGTACCAAACCACACCAGAACGGTACAATACCGTACGAGTACATCCATACGGTACCAAACCACACCAAAACGGTGCAATACCGTACGAGTACATCCATACGGTAACTAACCACACCAAAACGGTGCAATACCATACGAGTACTTCTTTACGGTACCAAACCACACGAAAACGGTGTAATACCGTACGAGTACTTCGTTACGGTACCAAACCACACCAAAATGGTATAATACCATACGAGTACTTCGTTACGGTATCAAATCTCACCAAAACGGTGCAATACTGTGCGAGTACATCCATACGGTACCAAACCACACCAAAACGGTGCAATACCGTACGAGTACATCCATACGGTACCAAACCACACCAAAACGGTGCAATACCGTACGAGTACTTCGTTACGGTACCAAACCACACCAAAACGGTACAATACCGTACGAGTACTTCGTTACGGTACCAAACCACTCCAAAACGGTGCAATACCGTACGAGTACATCCATACGGTACCAAACCACACCAAAACGGTGCAATACCATACGAGTATTTCGTTACGGTACCAAACCACACGAAAACGGTACAATACTGTACGAGTACTTCGTTACGGAACCAAACCACACCAAAACGGTGCAATACCATACGAGTACATCCATACGGTACCAAACCACACGAAAACGGTGCAATACCGTACGAGTACTTCGTTACGGTAGCAAACCATAGCAAAACGGTACAATACCGTACGAGTACTTCGTTACGGTACCAAACCACACCAAAACGGTGCAATACCGTAAGAGTACATCCATACGGTAACAAACCACACCATAACGGTGCAATACCGTACGAGTACTTCGTTACGGTACCAAAGCACACGAAAACGGTGTAATACCGTACGAGTATTTCGTTACGGTACCAAACCACACCAAAATGGTACAATACTATACGAGTACTTCGTTACGGTATCAAATCTCACCAAAACGGTGCAATACTGTGCGAGTACATCCATACGGTACCAAACCACACCAAAACGGTGCAATACCGTACGAGTACATCCATACGGTACCAAACCACACCAAAACGGTGCAATACCGTACGAGTAATTCGTTACGGTACCAAACCACACCAAAACGGTACAATACCGTACGAGTACTTCGTTATGGTACCAAACCACACCAAAACGGTGCAATACCGTACGAGTACATCCATACGGTACCAAACCACACCAAAACGGTGCAATACCGTACGAGTATTTCGTTACGGTACCAAATCACACGAAAACGGTACAATACCGTACAAGTACTTCGTTACGGAACCAAACCACACCAAAACGGTGCAATACCATACGAGTACATCCATACGGTACCAAACCACACGAAAACGGTGCAATACCGTACGAGTACTTCGTTACGGTAGCAAACCATAGCAAAACGGTACAATACCGTACGAGTACTTCATTACGGTACCAAACCACACCAAAACGGTGCAATACTGTACGAGTACATCCATACGGTACCAAACCACACCAAAACGGTACAATACCGTACGAGTACTTCGTTACGGTACCAAACCACACCAAAACGGTACAATACTGTACGAGTACATCCATACGGTACCAACAAACACCAAAACGGTGCAATACCGTACGAGTACTTCGTTACGGTACCAAACTACACCAAAACGGTACAATACCGTACGATTACTTCGTTACGGTACCAAACCACACTAAAACGGTGCAATACCGTACGAGTACATCCATACGGTACCAAACCACACCAAAACGGTGCAATATAGTACGAGTACTTCGTTATGGTACCAAACCACACCAAAACGGTACAATACCGTACGAGTACTTCGTTACGGTACCAAGCCACACTAAAACGGTGCAATACCGTACGAGTACATCCATACGGTACCAAACCACACCAAAACGATACAATACCGTACGAGTACTTCGTTACGGTACCAAACCACACCAAAACGGTACAATACCGTACGAGTACATCCATATGGTACCAAACCACACCAAAACGGTGCAATACCGTACGAGTACATCCATACGGTACCAAACCACACCAAAACGGTGCAATACCGTACGAGTACTTCGTTATGGTACCAAACCACACCAAAACGGTACAATACCGTACGAGTACTTCGTTACGGTACCAAACCACACTAAAACGGTGCAATACCGTACGAGTACATCCATACGGTACCAAACCACACAAAAACGGTACAATACCGTACGAGTACTTCGTTACGGTACCAAACCACACCAAAACGGTGCAATACCGTACGAGTACTTCGTTACGGTACCAAACCACACCAAAACGGTACAATACCGTACGAGTACTTCGTTACGGTACCAAACCACACGAAAACGCTGTAATACCGTATGAGTACTTCGTTACGGTACCAAACCACACCAAAATGGTACAATACCGTACGAGTGCTTCGGTACGGTACCAAATCTCACCAAAACGGTGCAATACTGTGCGAGTACATCCATACGGTACCAAACCACACTAAAACGGTGCAATACCGTACGAGTACATCCATACGGTACCAAACCACACCAAAACGGTGCAATACCGTACGAGTACTTCGTTACGGTACCAAAGCACACTAAAACGGTGCAATACCGTACGAGTACATCCATACGGTACCAAACAACACCAAAACGGTGCAATACCGTACGAGTACTTCGTTACGGTACCAAACCACACCAAAACGGTACAATACCGTACGAGTACTTCGTTACGGTACCAAACCACACTAAAACGGTGCAATACCGTACGAGTACATCCATATGGTACCAAACCACACCAAAACGGTGCAATACCGTACGAGTACTTCGTTAGGGTACCAAACCACACCAAAACGGTACAATACTGTACGAGTACTTCGTTACGGTACCAAACCACACTAAAACGGTGCAATACCGTACGAGTACATCCATACGGTACCAAACCACACAAAAACGGTACAATACCGTACGAGTACTTCGTTACGGTACCAAACCACACCAGAACGGTACAATACCGTACGAGTACATCCATACGGTACCAAACCACACCAAAACGGTGCAATACCGTACGAGTACTTCGTTACGGTACCAAACCACACCAAAATGGTACAATACCGTACGAGTACTTCGTTACGGTACCAAACCACACTAAAACGGTGCAATACCGTACGAGTACTTCGTTACGGTACCAAACCACACCAAAACGGTACAATACCGTACGAGTACTTCGTTACGGTACCAAACCACACTAAAACGGTGCAATACCGTACGAGTACATCCATACGGTACCAAACCACACCAAAACGGTGCAATACCGTACGAGTACTTCGTTATGGTACCAAACCACACCAAAACGGTACAATACCGTACGAGTACTTCGTTACGGTACCAAACCACACCAAAATGGTACAATACCGTACGAGTACTTCGTTACGGTACCAAACCACACTAAAACGGTGCAATACCGTACGACTACATCCATACGGTACCAAACCACACCAAAACGGTACAATACCGTACGAGTACTTCGTTACGGTACCAAACCACACCAAAACGGTGCAATACCGTACGAGTACTTCGTTATGGTACCAAACCACACCAAAACGGTACAATACCGTACGAGTACTTCGTTACGGTACCAAACCACACCAAAATGGTACAATACCGTACGAGTACTTCGTTACGGTACCAAACCACACCAAAACGGTGCAATACCGTACGAGTACTTCGTTACGGTACCAAACCACACCAAAATGGTACAATACCGTACGAGTACTTCGTTACGGTACCAAACCACACTAAAACGGTGCAATACCGTACGAGTACTTCGTTACGGTACCAAACCACACCAAAACGGTACAATACCGTACGAGTACTTCGTTACGGTACCAAACCACACTAAAACGGTGCAATACCGTACGAGTACATCCATACGGTACCAAACCACACCAAAACGGTGCAATACCGTACGAGTACTTCGTTATGGTACCAAACCACACCAAAACGGTACAATACCGTACGAGTACTTCGTTACGGTACCAAACCACACTAAAACGGTGCAATACCGTACGAGTACATCCATACGGTACCGAACCACACCAAAACGGTACAATACCGTACGAGTACTTCGTTACGGTACCAAACCACACCAAAACGGTACAATACCGTACGAGTACATCCATATGGTACCAAACCACACCAAAACGGTGCAATACCGTACGAGTACATCCATACGGTACCAAACCACACCAAAACGGTGCAATACCGTACGAGTACTTCGTTACGGTACCAAACCACACGAAAACGGTGCAATACCGTCCGACTACATCCATACGGTACCAAACCACACCAAAACGGTACAATACTGTACGAGTACTTCGTTACGGTACCAAACCACACTAAAACGGTGCAATACCGTACGAGTACATCCATACGGTACCAAACCACACCAAAACGGTACAATACCGTACGAGTACTTCGTTACGGTACCAAACCACACCAAAACGGTACAATACCGTACGAGTACATCCATACGGTACCAAACCACACCAAAACGGTGCAATACCGTACGAGTACTTCGTTATGGTACCAAACCACACCAAAACGGTACAATACCGTACGAGTACTTCGTTACGGTACCAAACCACACCAAAATGGTACAATACCGTACGAGTACTTCGTTACGGTACCAAACCACACTAAAACGGTGCAATACCGTACGACTACATCCATACGGTACCAAACCACACAAAAACGGTACAATACCGTACGAGTACTTCGTTACGGTACCAAACCACACCAAAACGGTGCAATACCGTACGAGTACTTCGTTATGGTACCAAACCACACCAAAACGGTACAATACCGTACGAGTACTTCGTTACGGTACCAAACCACACCAAAATGGTACAATACCGTACGAGTACTTCGTTACGGTACCAAACCACACCAAAACGGTGCAATACCGTACGAGTACTTCGTTACGGTACCAAACCACACCAAAATGGTACAATACCGTACGAGTACTTCGTTACGGTACCAAACCACACTAAAACGGTGCAATACCGTACGAGTACTTCGTTACGGTACCAAACCACACCAAAACGGTACAATACCGTACGAGTACTTCGTTACGGTACCAAACCACACTAAAACGGTGCAATACCGTACGAGTACATCCATACGGTACCAAACCACACCAAAACGGTGCAATACCGTACGAGTACTTCGTTATGGTACCAAACCACACCAAAACGGTACAATACCGTACGAGTACTTCGTTACGGTACCAAACCACACTAAAACGGTGCAATACCGTACGAGTACATCCATACGGTACCGAACCACACCAAAACGGTACAATACCGTACGAGTACTTCGTTACGGTACCAAACCACACCAAAACAGTACAATACCGTACGAGTACATCCATATGGTACCAAACCACACCAAAACGGTGCAATACCGTACGAGTACATCCATACGGTACCAAACCACACCAAAACGGTGCAATACCGTACGAGTACTTCGTTACGGTACCAAACCACACGAAAACGGTGCAATACCGTCCGACTACATCCATACGGTACCAAACCACACCAAAACGGTACAATACTGTACGAGTACTTCGTTACGGTACCAAACCACACTAAAACGGTGCAATACCGTACGAGTACATCCATACGGTACCAAACCACACCAAAACGGTACAATACCGTACGAGTACTTCGTTACGGTACCAAACCACACCAAAACGGTACAATACCGTACGAGTACATCCATACGGTAACAAACCACACCAAAACGGTTCAGTACCGTACGAGTACTTCGTTACGGTACCAAACCACACCAAAACGGTACAACACCGTACGAGTACATCCATACGGTACCAAACCACACCAAAACGGTGCAATACCATACGAGTACTTCGTTACGGTACCAAACCACACCAAAACGGTAAAATACCGTACGAGTACTTCGTTACGGTACCAAACCACACTAAAACGGTGCAATACCGTACGAGTACATCCATACGGTACCAAACCACACAAAAACGGTACAATACCGTACGAGTACTTCGTTACGGTACCAAACCACACCAGAACGGTACAATACCGTACGAGTACATCCATACGGTACCAAACCACACCAAAACGGTGCAATACCGTACGAGTACTTCGTTACGGTACCAAACCACGCGAAAACGGTACAATACCGTACGAGTACATCCATACGGTACCAAACCACACCAAAACGGTGCAATACCGTACGAGTACTTCGTTACGGTACCAAACCACGCCAAAACGGTACAATTCCGTACGAGTACATCCATACGGTACCAAACCACACCAAAACGGTGCAATACCGTACGAGTACTTCGTTACGGTATCAAACCACCCCAAAACGGGACAATACCGTACGAGTACATCCATACGGTACCAAACCACACCAAAACGGTGCAATACCGTACGAGTACTTCGTTACGGTACCAAACCACACCAAACGGTACAATACCGTACGAGTACTTCGTTACGGTACCAAACCACACGAAAACGGTGCAATACCGTACGAGTACATCCATACGGTACCAAACCACACCAAAACGGTACAATACCGTACGAGTACTTCGTTACGGTACCAAACCACACCAAAACGGTGCAATACCGTACGAGTACTTCGTTACGGTACCAAACCACACCAAAACGGTTCAATACCGTACGAGTACATCCATAGGGTACCAAACCACACCAAAACGGTTCAGTACCGTACGAGTACTTCGTTACAGTACCAAACCACACCAAAACGGTACAATACCGTACGAGTACATCCATACGGTACCAAACCACACCAAAACGGTGCAATACCGTACGAGTACTTCGTTACGGTACCAAACCACACCAAAATGGTACAATACCGTACGAGTACTTCGTTACGGTACCAAACCACACTAAAACGGTGCAATACCGTACGAGTACTTCGTTACGGTACCAAACCACACCAAAACGGTACAATACCGTACGAGTACTTCGTTACGGTACCAAACCACACTAAAACGGTGCAATACCGTACGAGTACATCCATACGGTACCAAACCACACCAAAACGGTGCAATACCGTACGAGTACTTCGTTATGGTACCAAACCACACCAAAACGGTACAATACCGTACGAGTACTTCGTTACGGTACCAAACCACACTAAAACGGTGCAATACCGTACGAGTACATCCATACGGTACCAAACCACACCAAAACGGTACAATACCGTACGAGTACTTCGTTACGGTACCAAACCACACCAAAACGGTACAATACCGTACGAGTACATCCATATGGTACCAAACCACACCAAAACGGTGCAATACCGTACGAGTACATCCATACGGTACCAAACCACACCAAAACGGTGCAATACCGTACGAGTACTTCGTTACGGTACCAAACCACACGAAAACGGTGCAATACCGTCCGACTACATCCATACGGTACCAAACCACACCAAAACGGTACAATACCGTACGAGTACTTCGTTACGGTACCAAACCACACTAAAACGGTGCAATACCGTACGAGTACATCCATACGGTACCAAACCACACCAAAACGGTACAATACCGTACGAGTACTTCGTTACGGTACCAAACCACACCAAAACGGTACAATACCGTACGAGTACATCCATACGGTAACAAACCACACCAAAACGGTTCAGTACCGTACGAGTACTTCGTTACGGTACCAAACCACACCAAAACGGTACAATACCGTACGAGTACATCCATACGGTACCAAACCACACCAAAACGGTGCAATACCATACGAGTACTTCGTTACGGTACCAAACCACACCAAAATGGTAAAATACCGTACGAGTACTTCGTTACGGTACCAAACCACACTAAAACGGTGCAATACCGTACGAGTACATCCATACGGTACCAAACCACACAAAAACGGTACAATACCGTACGAGTACTTCGTTACGGTACCAAACCACACCAGAACGGTACAATACCGTACGAGTACATCCATACAGTACCAAACCACACCAAAACGGTGCAATACCGTACGAGTACTTCGTTACGGTACCAAACCACACCAAAACGGTACAATACCGTACGAGTACATCCATACGGTACCAAACCACACCAAAACGGTGCAATACCATACGAGTACTTCGTTACGGTACCAAACCACACCAAAACGGTAAAACACCGTACGAGTACTTCGTTACGTACCAAACCACACCAAAACGGTGCAATACCGTACGAGTACTTCGTTACGGTACCAAACCACAACAAACGGTACAATACCGTACGAGTACTTCGTTACGGTACCAAACCACACGAAAACGGTGCAATACCGTACGAGTACATCCATACGGTACCAAACCACACCAAAACGGTGCAATACCGTACGAGTACTTCGTTACGGTACCAAACCACACCAAAACGGTACAATTCCGTACGAGTACATCCATACGGTACCAAACCACACCAAAACGGTACAATACCGTACGAGTATATCCATACGGTACCAAACCACACCAAAACGGTGCAATACCATACGAGTACTTCGTTACGGTACCAAACCACACCAAAACGGTACAATACCGTACGAGTACTTCGTTACGGTACCAAACCACACGAAAACGCTGTAATACCGTATGAGTACTTCGTTACGGTACCAAACCACACCAAAATGGTACAATACCGTACGAGTACTTCGTTACGGTACCAAACCACACTAAAACGGTGCAATACCGTACGAGTACATCCATACGGTACCAAACCACACAAAAACGGTACAATACCGTACGAGTACTTCGTTACGGTACCAAACCACACCAAAACGGTGCAATACCGTACGAGTACTTCGTTACGGTACCAAACCACACCAAAACGGTACAATACCGTACGAGTACTTCGTTACGGTACCAAACCACACGAAAACGCTGTAATACCGTATGAGTACTTCATTACGGTACCAAACCACACCAAAATGGTACAATACCGTACGAGTGCTTCAGTACGGTACCAAATCTCACCAAAACGGTGCAATACTGTGCGAGTACATCCATACGGTACCAAACCACACTAAAACGGTGCAATACCGTACGAGTACATCCATACGGTACCAAACCACACCAAAACGGTGCAATACCGTACGAGTACTTCGTTACGGTACCAAAGCACACTAAAACGGTGCAATACCGTACGAGTACATCCATACGGTACCAAACCACACCAAAACGGTGCAATACCGTACGAGTACTTCGTTACGGTACCAAACCACACCAAAACGGTACAATACCGTACGAGTACTTCGTTACGGTACCAAACCACACTAAAACGGCGCAATACCGTACGAGTACATCCATATGGTACCAAACCACACCAAAACGGTGCAATACCGTACGAGTACTTCGTTATGGTACCAAACCACACCAAAAACGGTACAATACTGTACGAGTACTTCGTTACGGTACCAAACCACACTAAAACGGTGCAATACCGTACGAGGACATCCATACGGTACCAAACAACACAAAAACGGTACAATACCGTACGAGTACTTCGTTACGGTACCAAACCACACCAGAACGGTACAATACCGTACGAGTACATCCATACGGTACCAAACCACACCAAAACGGTGCAATACCGTACGAGTACTTCGTTACGGTACCAAACCACGCGAAAACGGTACAATACCGTACGAGTACATCCATACGGTACCAAACCACACCAAAACGGTGCAATACCGTACGAGTACTTCGTTACGGTACCAAACCACGCCAAAACGGTACAATTCCGTACGAGTACATCCATACGGTACCAAACCACACCAAAACGGTGCAATACCGTACGAGTACTTCGTTACGGTATCAAACCACCCCAAAACGGGACAATACCGTACGAGTACATCCATACGGTACCAAACCACACCAAAACGGTGCAATACCGTACGAGTACTTCGTTACGGTACCAAACCACACCAAACGGTACAATACCGTACGAGTACTTCGTTACGGTACCAAACCACACGAAAACGGTGCAATACCGTACGAGTACATCCATACGGTACCAAACCACACCAAAACGGTACAATACCGTACGAGTACTTCGTTACGGTACCAAACCACACCAAAACGGTGCAATACCGTACGAGTACTTCGTTACGGTACCAAACCACACCAAAACGGTTCAATACCGTACGAGTACATCCATACGGTACCAAACCACACCAAAACGGTTCAGTACCGTACGAGTACTTCGTTACGGTACCAAACCACACCAAAACGGTACAATACCGTACGAGTACATCCATACGGTACCAAACCACACCAAAACGGTACAATACCGTACGAGTACTTCGTTACGGTACCAAACCACACCAAAATGGTACAATACCGTACGAGTACTTCGTTACGGTACCAAACCACACTAAAACGGTGCAATACCGTACGAGTACTTCGTTACGGTACCAAACCACACCAAAACGGTACAGTACCGTACGAGTACTTCGTTACGGTACCAAACCACACTAAAACGGTGCAATACCGTACGAGTACATCCATACGGTACCAAACCACACCAAAACGGTGCAATACCGTACGAGTACTTCGTTATGGTACCAAACCACACCAAAACGGTACAATACCGTACGAGTACTTCGTTACGGTACCAAACCACACTAAAACGGTGCAATACCGTACGAGTACATCCATACGGTACCAAACCACACCAAAACGGTACAATACCGTACAAGTACTTCGTTACGGTACCAAACCACACCAAAACGGTACAATACCGTACGAGTACATCCATATGGTACCAAACCACACCAAAACGGTGCAATACCGTACGAGTACATCCATACGGTACCAAACCACACCAAAACGGTGCAATACCGTACGAGTACTTCGTTACGGTACCAAACCACACGAAAACGGTGCAATACCGTCCGACTACATCCATACGGTACCAAACCACACCAAAACGGTACAATACCGTACGAGTACTTCGTTACGGTACCAAACCACACTAAAACGGTGCAATACCGTACGAGTACATCCATACGGTACCAAACCACACCAAAACGGTACAATACCGTACGAGTACTTCGTTACGGTACCAAACCACACCAAAACGGTACAATACCGTACGAGTACATCCATACGGTAACAAACCACACCAAAACGGTTCAGTACCGTACGAGTACTTCGTTACGGTACCAAACCACACCAAAACGGTACAATACCGTACGAGTACATCCATACGGTACCAAACCACACCAAAACGGTGCAATACCATACGAGTACTTCGTTACGGTACCAAACCACACCAAAACGGTAAAATACCGTACGAGTACTTCGTTACGGTACCAAACCACACTAAAACGGTGCAATACCGTACGAGTACATCCATACGGTACCAAACCACACAAAAACGGTACAATACCGTACGAGTACTTCGTTACGGTACCAAACCACACCAGAACGGTACAATACCGTACGAGTACATCCATACAGTACCAAACCACACCAAAACGGTGCAATACCGTACGAGTACTTCGTTACGGTACCAAACCACACCAAAACGGTACAATACCGTACGAGTACATCCATACGGTACCAAACCACACCAAAACGGTGCAATACCATACGAGTACTTCGTTACGGTACCAAACCACACCAAAACGGTAAAACACCGTACGAGTACTTCGTTATGGTACCAAACCACACCAAAACGGTGCAATACCGTACGAGTACTTCGTTACGGTACCAAACCACAACAAACGGTACAATACCGTACGAGTACTTCGTTACGGTACCAAACCACACGAAAACGGTGCAATACCGTACGAGTACATCCATACGGTACCAAACAACACCAAAACGGTGCAATACCGTACGAGTACTTCGTTACGGTACCAAACCACGCGAAAACGGTACAATACCGTACGAGTACATCCATACGGTACCAAACCACACCAAAACGGTGCAATACCGTACGAGTACTTCGTTACGGTACCAAACCACACCAAAACGGTACAATTCCGTACGAGTACATCCATACGGTACCAAACCACACCAAAACGGTACAATACCGTACGAGTATATCCATACGGTACCAAACCACACCAAAACGGTGCAATACCATACGAGTACTTCGTTACGGTACCAAACCACACGAAAACGCTGTAATACCGTATGAGTACTTCGTTACGGTACCAAACCACACCAAAATGGTACAATACCGTACGAGTACTTCGTTACGGTACCAAATCTCGCCAAAACGGTGCAATACTGTGCGAGTACATCCATACGGTACCAAACCACACCAAAACGGTACAATACCGTACGAGTACTTCGTTACGGTACCAAACCACACCAAAACGGTACAATACTGTACGAGTACATCCATACGGTACCAACAAACACCAAAACGGTGCAATACCGTACGAGTACTTTGTTACGGTACCAAACCACACCAAAACGGTACAATACCATACGAGTACTTCGTTACGGTACCAAACCACACTAAAACGGTGCAATACCGTACGAGTACATCCATACGGTACCAAACCACACCAAAACGGTGCAATACCGTACGAGTACTTCATTATGGTACCAAACCACACCAAAACGGTACAATACCGTACGAGTACTTCGTTACGGTACCAAACCACACTAAAACGGTGCAATACCGTACGAGTACATCCATACGGTACCAAACCACACCAAAACGGTACAATACCGTACGAGTACTTCGTTACGGTACCAAACCACACCAAAACGGTACAATACTGTACGAGTACATCCATACGGTACCAACAAACACCAAAACGGTGCAATACCGTACGAGTACTTCGTTACGGTACCAAACCACACCAAAACGGTACAATACCGTACGAGTACTTCGTTACGGTACCAAACCACACTAAAACGGTGCAATACCGTACGAGTACATCCATACGGTACCAAACCACACCAAAACGGTGCAATACCGTACGAGTACTTCATTATGGTACCAAACCACACCAAAACGGTACAATACCGTACGAGTACTTCGTTACGGTACCAAACCACACTAAAACGGTGCAATACCGTACGAGTACATCCATACGGTACCAAACCACACCAAAACGGTACAATACCGTACGAGTACTTCGTTACGGTACCAAACCACACAAAAACGGTACAATACCGTACGATTACATCCATATGGTACCAAACCACACCAAAACGGTGCAATACCGTACGAGTACATCCATACGGTACCAAACCACACCAAAACGGTGCAATACCGTACGAGTACTTCGTTACGGTACCAAACCACACGAAAACGGTGCAATACCGTCCGACTACATCCATACGGTACCAAACCACACCAAAACGGTGCAATACCGTACGAGTACTTCGTTACGGTACCAAACCACACCAAACGGTACAATACCGTACGAGTACTTCGTTACAGTACCAAACCACACGAAAACGGTGCAATACCGTACGAGTACATCCATACGGTACCAAACCACACCAAAACGGTACAATACCGTACGAGTACTTCGTTACGGTACCAAACCACACCAAAACGGTGCAATACCGTACGAGTACTTCGTTACGGTACCAAACCACACCAAAACGGTTCAATACCGTACGAGTACATCCATACGGTACCAAACCACACCAAAACGGTTCAGTACCGTACGAGTACTTCGTTACGGTACCAAACCACACCAAAACGGTACAATACCGTACGAGTACATCCATACGGTACCAAACCACACCAAAACGGTGCAATACCGTACGAGTACTTCGTTACGGTACCAAACCACACCAAAACGGTACAATACCGTACGAGTACTTCATTACGGTACCAAACCACACTAAAACGGTGGAATACCGTACGAGTACATCCATACGGTACCAAACCACACCAAAACGGTACAATACCGTACGAGTACTTCGTTACGGTACCAAACCACACCAAAACGGTACAATACTGTACGAGTACATCCATACGGTACCAAACCACACCAAAATGGTGCAATACCGTACGAGTACTTCGTTACGGTACCAAACCACACCAAAACGGTACAATACCGTATGAGTACTTCGTTACGGTACCAAACCACACTAAAACGGTGCAATACCGTACGAGTACATCCATACGGTACCAAACCACACCAAAACGGTGCAATACCGTACGAGTACTTCGTTATGATACCAAACCACACCAAAACGGTACAATACCGTACGAGTACTTCGTTACGGTACCAAACCACACTAAATCGGTGCAATACCGTACGAGTACATCCATACGGTACCAAACCACACCAAAACGGTAAAATACCGTACGAGTACTTCGTTACGGTACCAAACCACACCAAAACGGTACAATACCGTACGAGTACTTCCATATGGTACCAAACCACACCAAAACGGTGCAATACCGTACGAGTACATCCATACGGTACCAAACCACACCAAAACGGTACAATACCAACCGAGTACTTCGTTACGGTACCAAACCACACGAAAACGGTGCAATACCGTCCGACTACATCCATACGGTACCAAACCACACCAAAACGGTACAATACCGTACGAGTACTTCGTTACGGTACCAAACCACACTAAAACGGTGCAATACCGTACGAGTACATCCATACGGTACCAAACCACACCAAAACGGTACAATACCGTACGAGTACTTCGTTACGGTACCAAACCACACCAAAACGGTACAATACGGTACGAGTACATCCATACGGTACCAAACCACACCAAAACGGTGCAATACCGTACGAGTACTTCGTTACGGTACCAAACCACACCAAAACGGTACAATACCGTACGAGTACTTCGTTACGGTACCAAACCACACTAAAACGGTGCAATACCGTACGAGTACATCCATACGGTACCAAACCACACCAAAACGGTGCAATACCGTACGAGTACTTCGTTACGGTACCAAACCACACCAAAACGGTGCAATACCGTACGAGTACTTCGTTACGGTACCAAACCACACCAAACGGTACAATACCGTACGAGTACTTCGTTACGGTACCAAACCACCCGAAAACGGTGCAATACCGTACGAGTACATCCATACGGTACCAAACCACACCAAAACGGTACAATACCGTACGAGTACTTCATTACGGTACCAAACCACACCAAAACGGTACAATACGGTACGAGTACATCCATACGGTACCAAACCACACCAAAACGGTGGAATACCGTACGAGTACTTCGTTACGGTACCAAACCACACCAAAACGGTGCAATACCGTACGAGTACTTCGTTACGGTACCAAACCACACCAAACGGTACAATACCGTACGAGTACTTCGTTACGGTACCAAACCACACGAAAACGGTGCAATACCGTACGAGTACATCCATACGGTACCAAACCACACCAAAACGGTACAATACCGTACGAGTACTACGTTACGGTACCAAACCACACCAAAACGGTGCAATACCGTACGAGTACTTCGTTACGGTACCAAACCACACCAAAACGGTGCAATACCGTACGAGTACTTCGTTACGGTACCAAACCACACCAAAACGGTTCAATACCGTACGAGTACATCCATACGGTACCAAACCACACCAAAACGGTTCAGTACCGTACGAGTACTTCGTTACGGTACCAAACCACACCAAAACGGTACAATACCGTACGAGTACATCCATACGGTACCAAACCACACCAAAACGGTGCAATACCGTACGAGTACTTCGTTACGGTACCAAACCACACCAAAACGGTACAATCCCGTACGAGTACTTCGTTACGGTACCAAACCACACTAAAACGGTGGAATACCGTACGAGTACATCCATACGGTACCAAACCACACCAAAACGGTACAATACCGTACGAGTACTTCGTTACGGTACCAAACCACACCAAAACGGTACAATACTGTACGAGTACATCCATACGGTACCAAACCACACCAAAATGGTGCAATACCGTACGAGTACTTCGTTACGGTACCAAACCACACCAAAACGGTACAATACCGTATGAGTACTTCGTTACGGTACCAAACCACACTAAAACGGTGCAATACCGTACGAGTACATCCATACGGTACCAAACCACACCAAAACGGTGCAATACCGTACGAGTACTTCGTTATGATACCAAACCACACCAAAACGGTACAATACCGTACGAGTACTTCGTTACGGTACCAAACCACACTAAATCGGTGCAATACCGTACGAGTACATCCATACGGTACCAAACCACACCAAAACGGTAAAATACCGTACGAGTACTTCGTTACGGTACCAAACCACACCAAAACGGTACAATACCGTACGAGTACATCCATATGGTACCAAACAACACCAAAACGGTGCAATATAGTACGAGTACATCCATACGGTACCAAACCACACCAAAACGGTACAATACCAAACGAGTACTTCGTTACGGTACCAAACCACACGAAAACGGTGCAATACCGTCCGACTACATCCATACGGTACCAAACCACACCAAAATGGTACAATACCGTACGAGTACTTCGTTACGGTACCAAACCACACTAAAACGGTGCAATACCGTACGAGTACATCCATACGGTACCAAACCACACCAAAACGGTACAATACCGTACGAGTACTTCGTTACGGTACCAAACCACACCAAAACGGTACAATACGGTACGAGTACATCCATACGGTACCAAACCACACCAAAACGGTGCAATACCGTACGAGTACTTCGTTACGGTACCAAACCACACCAAAACGGTACAATACCGTACGAGTACTTCGTTACGGTACCAAACCACACTAAAACGGTGCAATACCGTACGAGTACATCCATACGGTACCAAACCACACCAAAACGGTGCAATACCGTACGAGTACTTCGTTATGGTACCAAACCACACCAAAACGGTACAATACCGTACGAGTACTTCGTTACGGTACCAAACCACACTAAAACGGTGCAATACCGTACGAGTACATCCATACGGTACCAAAACACACCAAAACGGTACAATACCGTACGAGTACTTCGTTACAGTACCAAACCACACCAAAACGGTACAATACCGTACGAGTACATCCATATGGTACCAAACCACACCAAAACGGTGCAATACCGTACGAGTACATCCATACGGTACCAAACCACGCCAAAACGGTGCAATACCGTACGAGTACTTCGTTACGGTACCAAACCACACGAAAACGGTGCAATACCGTCCGACTACATCCATACGGTACCAAACCACACCAAAACGGTACAATACCGTACGAGTACTTCGTTACGGTACCAAACCACACTAAAACGGTGCAATACCGTACGAGTACATCCATACGGTACCAAACCACACCAAAACGGTACAATACCGCCCGAGTACTTCGTTACGGTACAAAACCACACCAAAACGGTACAATACCGTACGAGTACATCCATAAGGTACCAAACCACACCAAAACGGTGCAATACCGTAAGAGTACTTCGTTACGGTACCAAACCACACCAAAACGGTGCAATACCGTACGAGTACTTCGTTACGGTACCAAACCACACCAAAACGGTACAATACCGTACGAGTACTTCGTTACGGTACCAAACCACACTAAAACGGTGCAATACCGTACGAGTACATGCATACGGTACCAAACCACACCAAAACGGTACAATACCGTACGAGTACTTCGTTACGGTACCAAACCACACCAAAACGGTACAATACCGTACGAGTACATCCATATGGTACCAAACCACACCAAAACGGTGCAATACCGTACGAGTACATCCATACGGTACCAAACCACACGAAAACGGTGCAATACCGTACGAGTACTTCGTTACGGTTGCAAACCACACCAAAACGGTACAATACCGTACGGGTACTTCGTTACGGTACCAAACCACACCAAAACGGTACAATACCGTACGAGTACTTCGTTACAGTACCAAACCACAACAAAACGGTGCAATAGCTTACGAGTACATCCATACGGTACCAAACCACACTAAAACGGTGCAATACCGTACGAGTACTTCGTGACGGTACCAAACCACACCAAAACGGTACAATACCGTACGAGTACTTTGTTACGGTACCAAACCACACAAAAACGGTGCAATACCGTACGAGTACATCCATACGGTACCAAACCACACGAAAACGGTGCAATACCGTACGAGTACTTCGTTACGGTAGGAAACCACACCAAAACAGTACAATACCGTACGAGTACTTCGTTACGGTACCAAACCACACCAAAACGGTGCAATACCGTACGAGTACATCCATACGGTAACAAACCACACCAAAACGGTGCAATACCATACGATTACTTCGTTACGGTACCAAACCACATGAAAACGGTGTAATACCGTACGAGTACTTCGTTACGGTACCAAACCACACCAAAATGGTACAATACCGTACGAGTACTTCGTTACGGTACCAAACCACACTAAAACGGTGGAATACCGTGCGAGTACATCCATACGGTACCAAACCACACCAAAACGGTGCAATACCGTACGAGTACATCCATACGGTACAAAAGCACACCAAAACGCTGCAATACCGTACGAGTGCTTCGTTACAGTACCAAACCACACCAAAACGGTACAATACTGTACGAGTACTTCGTTACGGTACCAAACCACACCAAAACGGTACAATACCGTACGAGTACATCCATACGGTACCAAACCACACCAAAACGGTGCAATACCGTACGAGTACTTCGTTACGGTACCAAACCACACCAAAACGGTACAATACCGTACGAGTACTTCGTTATGGTACCAAACCACACCAAAACGGTGCAATACCGTACGAGTACATCGATACGGTACCAAACCACACATAAACGGTGCAATACCGTACGAGTATTTCGTTACGGTACCCAACCACACCAAAACGGTACAATACCGTACGAGTACTTCGTTACGGTACCAAACCACACCAAAACGGTACAATACTGTACGAGTACATCCATACTGTACCAACAAACACCAAAACGGTGCAATACCGTACGAGTACTTCGTTACGGTACCAAACCACACCAAAACGGTACAATACCGTACGAGTACTTCGTTACGGTACCAAACCACACTAAAACGGTGCAATACTGTACGAGTACATCCATACGGTACCAAACCACACCAAAACGGTGCAATACCGTACGAGTACTTCGTTATGGTACCAAACCACACCAAAACGGTACAATACCGTACGAGTACTTCGTTACGGTACCAAACCACACTAAAACGGTGCAATACCGTACGAGTACATCCATACGGTACCAAACCACACCAAAACAGTACAATACCGTACGAGTACTTCGTTACGGTACCAAACCACACCAAAACGGTACAATACCGTTCGAGTACATCCATACGGTACCAAACCACACCAAAACGGTGCAATACCGTACGAGTACTTCGTTACGGTACCAAACCACACGAAAACGGTGCAATACCGTCCGACTACATCCAGACGGTACCAAACCACACCAAAACGGTGCAATACCGTACGAGTACTTCGTTACGGTACCAAACCACACCAAACGGTACAATACCGTACGAGTACTTTGTTACGGTACCAAACCACACGAAAACGGTGCAATACCGTACGAGTACTTCGTTACAGTACCAAACCACACCAAAACTGTGCAATACCGTACGAGTACTTCGTTACGGTACCAAACCACACCAAAACGGTTCAATACCGTACGAGTACATCCATACGTTACCAAACCACACCAAAACGGTTCAGTACCGTACGAGTACTTCGTTACGGTACCAAACCACACCAAAACGGT
Source organism: Rhododendron vialii (assembly GCF_030253575.1). Classification (NCBI taxonomy): domain Eukaryota; kingdom Viridiplantae; phylum Streptophyta; class Magnoliopsida; order Ericales; family Ericaceae; genus Rhododendron; species Rhododendron vialii. Next base: position 23,409,617 of record NC_080561.1, on the reverse strand, counting down.
ACAATACCGTACGAGTACATCCATACGGTACCAAACCACACCAAAACGGTGCAATACCGTACGAGTACTTCGTTACGGTACCAAACCACACCAAAACGGTACAATACTGTACGAGTACATCCATACGGTACCAAACCACACCAAAACGGTGCAATACCGTACGAGTACTTCGTTACGGTACCAAACCACACCAAAACGGTACAATACCGTATGAGTACTTCGTTACTGTACCAAACCACACTAAAACGGTGCAATACCGTACGAGTACATCCATACGGTACCAAACCACACCAAAACGGTGCAATACCGTACGAGTACTTCGTTATGATACCAAACCACACCAAAACGGTACAATACCGTACGAGTACTTCGTTACGGTACCAAACCACACTAAAACGGTGCAATACCGTACGAGTACATCCATACGGTACCAAACATCCATACGGTACCAAACCACACCAAAACGGTACAATACCGTACGAGTACTTCGTTACGGTACCAAACCACACTAAAACGGTGCAATACCGTACGAGTACATCCATACGGTACCAAACCACACCAAAACGGTGCAATACCGTACGAGTACTTCGTTATGATACCAAACCACACCAAAACGGTACAATACCGTACGAGTACTTCGTTACGGTACCAAACCACACTAAAACGGTGCAATACCGTACGAGTACATCCATACGGTACCAAACCACACCAAAACGGTGCAATACCGTACGAGTACTTCGTTACGATACCAAACCACACCAAAACGGTACAATACCGTACGAGTACTTCGTTACGGTACCAAACAAAACTAAAACGGTGCAATACCGTACGAGTACATCCATACGGTACCAAACCACACCAAAACGGTAAAATACCGTACGAGTACTTCGTTACGGTACCAAACCACACCAAAACGGTACAATACCATACGAGTACATCCATATGGTACCAAACCACACCAAAACGGTGCAATACCGTACGAGTACATCCATACGGTACCAAACCACACCAAAACGGTGCAATACCAAACGAGTACTTCGTTACGGTACCAAACCACACGAAAACGGTGCAATACCGTCCGACTACATCCATACGGTCCTAAACCACACCAAAACGGTACAATACCGTACGAGTACTTCGTTACGGTACCAAACCACACCAAAACGGTACAATACGGTACGAGTACATCCATACGGTACCAAACCACACCAAAACGGTGCAATACCGTACGAGTACTTCGTTACGGTACCAAAGCACACCAAAACGGTACAATACCGTACGAGTACTTCGTTACGGTACCAAACCACACTAAAACGGTGCAATACCGTACGAGTTCATCCATACGGTACCAAACCACACCAAAACGGTACAATACCGTACGAGTACTTCGTTACGGTACCAAACCATACCAAAACGGTACAATACGGTACGAGTACATCCATACGGTACCAAACCACACCAAAACGGTGCAATACCGTACGAGTACTTCGTTACGGTACCAAAGCACACCAAAACGGTACAATACCGTACGAGTACTTCGTTACGGTACCAAACCACACTAAAACGGTGCAATACCAAACGAGTACTTCGTTACGGTACCAAACCACACGAAAACGGTGCAATACCGTCCGACTACATCCATACGGTCCTAAACCACACCAAAACGGTACAATACCGTACGAGTACTTCGTTACGGTACCAAACCACACCAAAACGGTACAATACGGTACGAGTACATCCATATGGTACCAAACCACACCAAAACGGTGCAATACCGTACGAGTACATCCATACGGTACCAAACCACACCAAAACGGTGCAATACCGTACGAGTACTTCGTTACGGTACCAAACACCACGAAAACGGTGCAATACCGTCCGACTACATCCATACGGTACCAAACCACACCAAAACGGTACAATACCGTACGAGTACTTCGTTACGGTACCAAACCACATTAAAACGGTGCAATACCGTACGAGTACATCCATACGGTACCAAACCACACCAAAACGGTACAATACCGTACGAGTACTTCGTTACGGTACCAAACCACACCAAAACGGTACAATACCGTACGAGTACATCCATAAGGTACCAAACCATACCAAAACGGTGCAATACCGTACGAGTACTTCGTTACGGTACCAAACCACACCAAAACGGTGCAATACCGGACGAGTACTTCGTTACGGTACCAAACCACACCAAAACGGTACAATACCGTACGAGTACTTCGTTACGGTACCAAACCACACTAAAACGGTGCAATACCGTACGAGTACATGCATACGGTACCAAACCACACCAAAACGGTACAATACCGTACGAGTACTTCGTTACGGTACCAAACCACACCAAAACGGTACAATACCGTACGAGTACATCCATATGGTACCAAACCACACCAAAACGGTGCAATACCGTACGAGTACATCCATACGGTACCAAACCACACGAAAACGGTGCAATACCGTACGAGTACTTCGTTACGGTAGGAAACCACACCAAAACAGTACAATACCGTACGAGTACTTCGTTACGGTACCAAACCACACCAAATTGGTGCAATACCGTACGAGTACATCCATACGGTACCAAAGCACACCAAAACGGTGCAATACCGTACGAGTACTTCGTTACGGTACCAAACCATACCAAAACGTTACAATACCGTACGAGTACTTCGTTACGGTACCAAACCACAACAAAACGGTGCAATACCGTACGAGTACTTCGTTACGGTACCAAACCACACCAAAACGGTGCAATACCTTACGAGTACTTCGTTACGGTACCAAAGCACACCAAAACGGTACAATACCGTACGAGTACTTCGTTACGGTACCAAACCACACTAAAACGGTGCAATACCGTACGAGTACATCCATACGGTACCAAACCACACCAAAACGGTGCAATACCGTACGAGTACATCCATACGGTACCAAAACACACCAAAACGGTACAATACCGTACGAGTACTTCGTTACGGTACCAAACCACACCAAAACGGTACAATACCGTACGAGTACATCCATATGGTACCAAACCACACCAAAACGGTGCAATACCGTACGAGTACATCCATACGGTACCAAACCACACCAAAACGGTGCAATACCGTACGAGTACTTCGTTACGGTACCAAACCACACGAAAACGGTGCAATACCGTCCGACTACATCCATACGGTACCAAACCACACCAAAACGGTACAATACCGTACGAGTACTTCGTTACGGTACCAAACCACATTAAAACGGTGCAATACCGTACGAGTACATCCATACGGTACCAAACCACACCAAAACGGTACAATACCGTACGAGTACTTCGTTACGGTACCAAACCACACCAAAACGGTACAATACCGTACGAGTACATCCATAAGGTACCAAACCATAACAAAACGGTGCAATACCGTACGAGTACTTCGTTACGGTACCAAACCACACCAAAACGGTGCAATACCGGACGAGTACTTCGTTACGGTACCAAACCACACCAAAACGGTACAATACTGTACGAGTACTTCGTTACGGTACCAAACCACACTAAAACGGTGCAATACCGTACGAGTACATGCATACGGTACCAAACAACACCAAAACGGTACAATACCGTACGAGTACTTCGTTACGGTACCAAACCACACCAAAACGGTACTATACCGTACGAGTACATCCATATGGTACCAAACCACACCAAAACGGTGCAATACCGTACGAGTACATCCATACGGTACCAAACCACACGAAAACGGTGCAATACCGTACGAGTACTTCGTTACGGTAGGAAACCACACCAAAACAGTACAATACCGTACGAGTACTTCGTTACGGTACCAAACCACACCAAAACGGTGCAATACCGTACGAGTACATCCATACGGTAACAAACCACACCAAAACGGTGCAATACCATACGATTACTTCGTTACGGTACCAAACCACATGAAAACGGTGTAATACCGTACGACTACTTCGTTACGGTACCAAACCACACCAAAATGGTACAATACCGTACGAGTACTTCGTTACGGTACCAAATCTCACCAAAACGGTGCAATACTGTGCGAGTACATCCATACGGTACCAAACCACACCAAAACGGTGAAATACCGTACGAGTACATCCATACGGTACAAAAGCACACCAAAACGCTGCAATACCGTACGAGTACTTCGTTACAGTACCAAACCACACCAAAACGGTACAATACTGTGCAAGTACTTCGTTACGGTACCAAACCACACCAAAACGGTGCAATTCCGTACGAGTACATCCATACGGTACCAAACCACACCAAAACGGTGCAATACCGTACGAGTACTTCGTTACGGTACCAAACCACACCAAAACGGTACAATACCGTACGAGTACTTCGTTATGGTACCAAACCACACCAAAACGGTGCAATACCGTACGAGTACATCGATACGGTACCAAACCACACAAAAACGGTGCAATACCGTACGAGTATTTCTTTACGGTACCCAACCACACCAAAACGGTACAATACCGTACGAGTACTTCGTTACGGTACCAAACCACACCAAAACGGTGCAATACCATACGAGTACATCCATACGGTACCAATCCACACGAAAACGGTGCAATACCGTACGAGTACTTCGTTACGGTACCAAACCACACCAAAACGGTACAATACCGTACGAGTACTTTGTTACAGTACCAAACCACACCAAAACGGTGCAATACCGTACGAGTACATCCATACGCTACCAAACCACACAAAAACGGTGCAATACCGTACGAGTACTTCGTTACGGTAGCAAACCACTCCAAAACGGTACAATACCGTACAAGTACTTCGTTACGTTACCAAACCACACCAAAACGGTGCAATACCGTACGAGTACATCCATACGGTACCAAAGCACACCAAAACGGTGCAATACCGTACGAGTACTTCGTTACGGTACCAAACCACACCAAAACGTTACAATACCGTACGAGTACTTCGTTACGGTACCAAACCACAACAAAACGGTGCAATACCGTACGAGTACTTCGTTACGGTACCAAACCACACCAAAACGGTGCAATACCTTACGAGTACTTCGTTACGGTACCAAACCACACCAAAACGGTACAATACCGTACGAGTACTTTGTTACGGTACCAAACCACACGAAAACGGTGCAATACCTTACGAGTACATCCATACGATACCAAACCACACGAAAACGGTGCAATACCGTACGAGTACTTCGTTACGGTAGAAAACCACACCAAAACGGTGCAATACCGTACGAGTACTTCGTTACGGTACCAAACCACACCAAAACGGTACAATACCGTACGAGTACATCCATACGGTACCAAACCACACCAAAACGGGGCAATACCGTACGAGTACTTCGTTACGGTACCAAACCACACCAAAACGGTACAATACCGTACGAGTACTTCGTTACGGTACCAAACCACACCAAAACGGTACAATACCGTACGAGTACTTTGTTACGGTACAAAACAACACAAAAACGGTGCAATACCGTACGATTACATCCATACGGTACCAAACCACACGAAAACGGTGCAATACCGTACGATTACATCCATACGGTACCAAACCACACGAAAACGGTGCAATACCGTACGAGTACTTCGTTACGGTAGCAAACCACACCAAAACGGTACAATAGCGTACGAGTACTTCGTTACGGTACCAAACCACACCAAAACGGTACAATACCGTACGAGTACTTAGTTACGGTACCAAACCACACCAAAACGGTGCAATACCGTACGAGTACATCCATACGGTACCAAACCACACCAAAACGGTGCAATACCGTACGAGTACTTCGTTACGGTACAAAACCACACCAAAACGATACAATACCGTACGAGTACTTTGTTACGGTACCAAACCACACAAAAACGGTGCAATACCGTACGAGTACATCCATACGGTACCAAACCACACGAAAACGGTGCAAAACCGTACGAGTACTTCGTTACGGTAGCAAACCACACCAAAACGGTACAATACCGTACGAGTACTTCGTTACGGTACCAAACCACACCAAAACGGTACAATACCGTACGAGTACTTCGTTACGGTACCAAACCACACTAAAACGGTGCAATACCGTACGAGTACATCCATACGGTACCAAACCACACCAAAACGGTACAATACCGTACGAGTACTTCGTTACGGTACCAAACCACACCAAAACGGTACAATACCGTACGAGTACATCCATACGGTACCAAACCACACCAAAACGGTGCAATACCGTACGAGTACTTCGTTACGGTACCAAACCACACCAAAACGGTACAATACCGTACGAGTACTTCGTTACGGTACCAAACCACACTAAAACGGTGCAATACCGTACGAGTACATCCATACGGTACCAAACCACACAAAAACGGTACAATACCGTACGAGTACTTCGTTACGGTACCAAACCACACCAGAACGGTACAATACCGTACGAGTACATCCATACGGAACCAAACCACACCAAAACGGTGCAATACCGTACGAGTACTTCGTTACGGTACCAAACCACGCGAAAACGGTACAATACCGTACGAGTACATCCATACGGTACCAAACCACACCAAAACGGTGCAATACCGTACGAGTACTTCGTTACGGTACCAAACCACACCAAAACGGTACAATACCGTACGAGTACTTTGTTACGGTACCAAACCACACAAAAACGGTGCAATACCGTACGAGTACATCCATACGGTACCAAACCACACGAAAACGGTGCAATACCGTACGAGTACTTCGTTACGGTACCAAACCACACCAAAACGGTACAATACCGTACGAGTACTTTGTTACGGTACCAAACCACACAAAAACGGTGCAATACCGTACGAGTACATCCATACGGTACCAAACCACACGAAAACGGTGCAAAACCGTACGAGTACTTCGTTACGGTAGCAAACCACACCAAAACGGTACAATACCGTACGAGTACTTCGTTACGGTACCAAACCACACCAAAACGGTACAATACCGTACGAGTACATCCATAAGGTACCAAACCATACCAAAACGGTGCAATACCGTACGAGTACTTCGTTACGGTACCAAACCACACCAAAACGGTGCAATACCGGACGAGTACTTCGTTACGGTACCAAACACCACCAAAACGGTACAATACCGTACGAGTACTTCGTTACGGTACCAAACCACACTAAAACGGTGCAATACCGTACGAGTACATGCATACGGTACCAAACCACACCAAAACAGACAATACCGTACGAGTACTTCGTTACGGTACCAAACCACACCAAAACGGTACAATACCGTACGAGTACATCCATATGGTACCAAACCACACCAAAACGGTGCAATACCGTACGAGTACATCCATACGGTACCAAACCACACGAAAACGGTGCAATACCGTACGAGTACTTCGTTACGGTAGGAAACCACACCAAAACAGTACAATACCGTACGAGTACTTCGTTACGGTACCAAACCACACCAAAACGGTGCAATACCGTACGAGTACATCCATACGGTAACAAACCACACCAAAACGGTGCAATACCATACGATTACTTCGTTACGGTACCAAACCACATGAAAACGGTGTAATACCGTACGACTACTTCGTTACGGTACCAAACCACACCAAAACGGTGCAATACCTTACGAGTACTTCGTTACGGTACCAAACCACACGAAAACGGTGCAATACCGTCCGACTACATCCATACGGTCCTAAACCACACCAAAACGGTGCAATACCGTACGAGTACTTCGTTACGGTACCAAAGCACACCAAAACGGTACAATACCGTACGAGTACTTCGTTACGGTACCAAACCACACTAAAACGGTGCAATACCGTACGAGTTCATCCATACGGTACCAAACCACACCAAAACGGTACAATACCGTACGAGTACTTCGTTACGGTACCAAACCATACCAAAACGGTACAATACGGTACGAGTACATCCATACGGTACCAAACCACACCAAAACGGTGCAATACCGTACGAGTACTTCGTTACGGTACCAAAGCACACCAAAACGGTACAATACCGTACGAGTACTTCGTTACGGTACCAAACCACACTAAAACGGTGCAATACCAAACGAGTACTTCGTTACGGTACCAAACCACACGAAAACGGTGCAATACCGTCCGACTACATCCATACGGTCCTAAACCACACCAAAACGGTACAATACCGTACGAGTACTTCGTTACGGTACCAAACCACACCAAAACGGTACAATACGGTACGAGTACATCCATATGGTACCAAACCACACCAAAACGGTGCAATACCGTACGAGTACATCCATACGGTACCAAACCACACCAAAACGGTGCAATACCGTACGAGTACTTCGTTACGGTACCAAACACCACGAAAACGGTGCAATACCGTCCGACTACATCCATACGGTACCAAACCACACCAAAACGGTACAATACCGTACGAGTACTTCGTTACGGTACCAAACCACATTAAAACGGTGCAATACCGTACGAGTACATCCATACGGTACCAAACCACACCAAAACGGTACAGTACCGTACGAGTACTTCGTTACGGTACCAAACCACACCAAAACGGTACAATACCGTACGAGTACATCCATAAGGTACCAAACCATACCAAAACGGTGCAATACCGTACGAGTACTTCGTTACGGTACCAAACCACACCAAAACGGTGCAATACCGGACGAGTACTTCGTTACGGTACCAAACCACACCAAAACGGTACAATACCGTACGAGTACTTCGTTACGGTACCAAACCACACTAAAACGGTGCAATACCGTACGAGTACATGCATACGGTACCAAACCACACCAAAACGGTACAATACCGTACGAGTACTTCGTTACGGTACCAAACCACACCAAAACGGTACAATACCGTACGAGTACATCCATATGGTACCAAACCACACCAAAACGGTGCAATACCGTACGAGTACATCCATACGGTACCAAACCACACGAAAACGGTGCAATACCGTACGAGTACTTCGTTACGGTAGGAAACCACACCAAAACAGTACAATACCGTACGAGTACTTCGTTACGGTACCAAACCACACCAAAACGGTGCAATACCGTACGAGTACATCCATACGGTACCAAAGCACACCAAAACGGTGCAATACCGTACGAGTACTTCGTTACGGTACCAAACCATACCAAAACGTTACAATACCGTACGAGTACTTCGTTACGGTACCAAACCACAACAAAACGGTGCAATACCGTACGAGTACTTCGTTACGGTACCAAACCACACCAAAACGGTGCAATACCTTACGAGTACTTCGTTACGGTACCAAAGCACACCAAAACGGTACAATACCGTACGAGTACTTCGTTACGGTACCAAACCACACTAAAACGGTGCAATACCGTACGAGTACATCCATACGGTACCAAACCACACCAAAACGGTGCAATACCGTACGAGTACATCCATACGGTACCAAAACACACCAAAACGGTACAATACCGTACGAGTACTTCGTTACGGTACCAAACCACACCAAAACGGTACAATACCGTACGAGTACATCCATATGGTACCAAACCACACCAAAACGGTGCAATACCGTACGAGTACATCCATACGGTACCAAACCACACCAAAACGGTGCAATACCGTACGAGTACTTCGTTACGGTACCAAACCACACGAAAACGGTGCAATACCGTCCGACTACATCCATACGGTACCAAACCACACCAAAACGGTACAATACCGTACGAGTACTTCGTTACGGTACCAAACCACATTAAAACGGTGCAATACCGTACGAGTACATCCATACGGTACCAAACCACACCAAAACGGTACAATACCGTACGAGTACTTCGTTACGGTACCAAACCACACCAAAACGGTACAATACCGTACGAGTACATCCATAAGGTACCAAACCATAACAAAACGGTGCAATACCGTACGAGTACTTCGTTACGGTACCAAACCACACCAAAACGGTGCAATACCGGACGAGTACTTCGTTACGGTACCAAACCACACCAAAACGGTACAATACTGTACGAGTACTTCGTTACGGTACCAAACCACACTAAAACGGTGCAATACCGTACGAGTACATGCATACGGTACCAAACAACACCAAAACGGTACAATACCGTACGAGTACTTCGTTACGGTACCAAACCACACCAAAACGGTACTATACCGTACGAGTACATCCATATGGTACCAAACCACACCAAAACGGTGCAATACCGTACGAGTACATCCATACGGTACCAAACCACACGAAAACGGTGCAATACCGTACGAGTACTTCGTTACGGTAGGAAACCACACCAAAACAGTACAATACCGTACGAGTACTTCGTTACGGTACCAAACCACACCAAAACGGTGCAATACCGTACGAGTACATCCATACGGTAACAAACCACACCAAAACGGTGCAATACCATACGATTACTTCGTTACGGTACCAAACCACATGAAAACGGTGTAATACCGTACGACTACTTCGTTACGGTACCAAACCACACCAAAATGGTACAATACCGTACGAGTACTTCGTTACGGTACCAAATCTCACCAAAACGGTGCAATACTGTGCGAGTACATCCATACGGTACCAAACCACACCAAAACGGTGAAATACCGTACGAGTACATCCATACGGTACAAAAGCACACCAAAACGCTGCAATACCGTACGAGTACTTCGTTACAGTACCAAACCACACCAAAACGGTACAATACTGTGCAAGTACTTCGTTACGGTACCAAACCACACCAAAACGGTGCAATTCCGTACGAGTACATCCATACGGTACCAAACCACACCAAAACGGTGCAATACCGTACGAGTACTTCGTTACGGTACCAAACCACACCAAAACGGTACAATACCGTACGAGTACTTCGTTATGGTACCAAACCACACCAAAACGGTGCAATACCGTACGAGTACATCGATACGGTACCAAACCACACAAAAACGGTGCAATACCGTACGAGTATTTCGTTACGGTACCCAACCACACCAAAACGGTACAATACCGTACGAGTACTTCGTTACGGTACCAAACCACACCAAAACGGTGCAATACCATACGAGTACATCCATACGGTACCAATCCACACGAAAACGGTGCAATACCGTACGAGTACTTCGTTACGGTACCAAACCACACCAAAACGGTACAATACCGTACGAGTACTTTGTTACAGTACCAAACCACACCAAAACGGTGCAATACCGTACGAGTACATCCATACGCTACCAAACCACACAAAAACGGTGCAATACCGTACGAGTACTTCGTTACGGTAGCAAACCACTCCAAAACGGTACAATACCGTACAAGTACTTCGTTACGGTACCAAACCACACCAAAACGGTGCAATACCGTACGAGTACATCCATACGGTACCAAAGCACACCAAAACGGTGCAATACCGTACGAGTACTTCGTTACGGTACCAAACCACACCAAAACGTTACAATACCGTACGAGTACTTCGTTACGGTACCAAACCACAACAAAACGGTGCAATACCGTACGAGTACTTCGTTACGGTACCAAACCACACCAAAACGGTGCAATACCTTACGAGTACTTCGTTACGGTACCAAACCACACCAAAACGGTACAATACCGTACGAGTACTTTGTTACGGTACCAAACCACACGAAAACGGTGCAATACCTTACGAGTACATCCATACGATACCAAACCACACGAAAACGGTGCAATACCGTACGAGTACTTCGTTACGGTAGAAAACCACACCAAAACGGTGCAATACCGTACGAGTACTTCGTTACGGTACCAAACCACACCAAAACGGTACAATACCGTACGAGTACATCCATACGGTACCAAACCACACCAAAACGGGGCAATACCGTACGAGTACTTCGTTACGGTACCAAACCACACCAAAACGGTACAATACCGTACGAGTACTTCGTTACGGTACCAAACCACACCAAAACGGTACAATACCGTACGAGTACTTTGTTACGGTACAAAACAACACAAAAACGGTGCAATACCGTACGATTACATCCATACGGTACCAAACCACACGAAAACGGTGCAATACCGTACGATTACATCCATACGGTACCAAACCACACGAAAACGGTGCAATACCGTACGAGTACTTCGTTACGGTAGCAAACCACACCAAAACGGTACAATAGCGTACGAGTACTTCGTTACGGTACCAAACCACACCAAAACGGTACAATACCGTACGAGTACTTAGTTACGGTACCAAACCACACCAAAACGGTGCAATACCGTACGAGTACATCCATACGGTACCAAACCACACCAAAACGGTGCAATACCGTACGAGTACTTCGTTACGGTACAAAACCACACCAAAACGATACAATACCGTACGAGTACTTTGTTACGGTACCAAACCACACAAAAACGGTGCAATACCGTACGAGTACATCCATACGGTACCAAACCACACGAAAACGGTGCAAAACCGTACGAGTACTTCGTTACGGTAGCAAACCACACCAAAACGGTACAATACCGTACGAGTACTTCGTTACGGTACCAAACCACACCAAAACGGTACAATACCGTACGAGTACTTCGTTACGGTACCAAACCACACTAAAACGGTGCAATACCGTACGAGTACATCCATACGGTACCAAACCACACCAAAACGGTACAATACCGTACGAGTACTTCGTTACGGTACCAAACCACACCAAAACGGTACAATACCGTACGAGTACATCCATACGGTACCAAACCACACCAAAACGGTGCAATACCGTACGAGTACTTCGTTACGGTACCAAACCACACCAAAACGGTACAATACCGTACGAGTACTTCGTTACGGTACCAAACCACACTAAAACGGTGCAATACCGTACGAGTACATCCATACGGTACCAAACCACACAAAAACGGTACAATACCGTACGAGTACTTCGTTACGGTACCAAACCACACCAGAACGGTACAATACCGTACGAGTACATCCATACGGAACCAAACCACACCAAAACGGTGCAATACCGTACGAGTACTTCGTTACGGTACCAAACCACGCGAAAACGGTACAATACCGTACGAGTACATCCATACGGTACCAAACCACACCAAAACGGTGCAATACCGTACGAGTACTTCGTTACGGTACCAAACCACACCAAAACGGTACAATACCGTACGAGTACTTTGTTACGGTACCAAACCACACAAAAACGGTGCAATACCGTACGAGTACATCCATACGGTACCAAACCACACGAAAACGGTGCAATACCGTACGAGTACTTCGTTACGGTACCAAACCACACCAAAACGGTACAATACCGTACGAGTACTTTGTTACGGTACCAAACCACACAAAAACGGTGCAATACCGTACGAGTACATCCATACGGTACCAAACCACACGAAAACGGTGCAAAACCGTACGAGTACTTCGTTACGGTAGCAAACCACACCAAAACGGTACAATACCGTACGAGTACTTCGTTACGGTACCAAACCACACCAAAACGGTACAATACCGTACGAGTACATCCATAAGGTACCAAACCATACCAAAACGGTGCAATACCGTACGAGTACTTCGTTACGGTACCAAACCACACCAAAACGGTGCAATACCGGACGAGTACTTCGTTACGGTACCAAACCACACCAAAACGGTACAATACCGTACGAGTACTTCGTTACGGTACCAAACCACACTAAAACGGTGCAATACCGTACGAGTACATGCATACGGTACCAAACCACACCAAAACAGACAATACCGTACGAGTACTTCGTTACGGTACCAAACCACACCAAAACGGTACAATACCGTACGAGTACATCCATATGGTACCAAACCACACCAAAACGGTGCAATACCGTACGAGTACATCCATACGGTACCAAACCACACGAAAACGGTGCAATACCGTACGAGTACTTCGTTACGGTAGGAAACCACACCAAAACAGTACAATACCGTACGAGTACTTCGTTACGGTACCAAACCACACCAAAACGGTGCAATACCGTACGAGTACATCCATACGGTAACAAACCACACCAAAACGGTGCAATACCATACGATTACTTCGTTACGGTACCAAACCACATGAAAACGGTGTAATACCGTACGACTACTTCGTTACGGTACCAAACCACACCAAAATGGTACAATACCGTACGAGTACTTCGTTACGGTACCAAATCTCACCAAAACGGTGCAATACTGTGCGAGTACATCCATACGGTACCAAACCACACCAAAACGGTGCAATACCGTACGAGTACATCCATACGGTACAAAAGCACACCAAAACGCTGCAATACCGTACGAGTACTTCGTTACAGTACCAAACCACACCAAAACGGTACAATACTGTGCAAGTACTTCGTTACGGTACCAAACCACACCAAAACGGTGCAATACCGTACGAGTACATCCATACGGTACCAAACCACACCAAAACGGTGCAATACCGTACGAGTACTTCGTTACGGTACCAAACCACACCAAAACGGTACAATACCGTACGAGTACTTCGTTATGGTACCAAACCACACCAAAACGGTGCAATACCGTACGAGTACATCGATACGGTACCAAACCACACAAAAACGGTGCAATACCGTACGAGTATTTCGTTACGGTACCCAACCACACCAAAACGGTACAATACCGTACGAGTACTTCGTTACGGTACCAAACCACACCAAAACGGTGGAATACCATACGAGTACATCCATACGGTACCAATCCACACGAAAACGGTGCAATACCGTACGAGTACTTCGTTACGGTACCAAACCACACCAAAACGGTACAATACCGTACGAGTACTTTGTTACAGTACCAAACCACACCAAAACGGTGCAATACCGTACGAGTACATCCATACGCTACCAAACCACACAAAAACGGTGCAATACCGTACGAGTACTTCGTTACGGTAGCAAACTACTCCAAAACGGTACAATACCGTACAAGTACTTCGTTACGGTACCATACCACACCAAAACGGTGCAATACCGTACGAGTACATCCATACGGTACCAAAGCACACCAAAACGGTGCAATACCGTACGAGTACTTCGTTACGGTACCAAACCACACCAAAACGTTACAATACCGTACGAGTACTTCGTTACGGTACCAAACCACAACAAAACGGTGCAATACCGTACGAGTACTTCGTTACGGTACCAAACCACACCAAAACGGTGCAATACCTTACGAGTACTTCGTTACGGTACCAAACCACACCAAAACGGTACAATACCGTACGAGTACTTTGTTACGGTACCAAACCACACGAAAACGGTGCAATACCTTACGAGTACATCCATACGATACCAAACCACACGAAAACGGTTCAATACCGTACGAGTACATCCATACGGTAGCAAACCACACCAAAACGGTGCAATACCGTACGAGTACTTCGTTACGGTACCAAACCACACCAAAACGGTACAATACCGTACGAGTACTTTGTTACGGTACCAAACCACACAAAAACGGTTCAATACCGTACGAGTACATCCATACGGTACCAAACCACACGAAAACGGTGCAAAACCGTACGAGTACTTCGTTACGGTAGCAAACCACACCAAAACGGTACAATACCGTACGAGTACTTCGTTACGGTACCAAACCACACCAAAACGGTACAATACCGTACGAGTACTTCGTTACGGTACCAAACCACACTAAAACGGTGCAATACCGTACGATTACATCCATACGGTACCAAACCACACGAAAACGGTGCAATACCGTACGATTACATCCATACGGTACCAAACCACACGAAAACGGTGCAATACCGTACGAGTACTTCGTTACGGTAGCAAACCACACCAAAACGGTACAATAGCGTACGAGTACTTCGTTACGGTACCAAACCACACCAAAACGGTACAATACCGTACGAGTACTTCGTTACGGTACCAAACCACACTAAAACGGTGCAATACCGTACGAGTACATCCATACGGTACCAAACCACACCAAAACGGTACAATACCGTACGAGTACTTCGTTACGGTACCAAACCACACCAAAACGGTACAATACCGTACGAGTACTTCGTTACGGTACCAAACCACACTAAAACGGTGCAATACCGTACGAGTACATCCATACGGTACCAAACCACACAAAAACGGTACAATACCGTACGAGTACTTCGTTACGGTACCAAACCACACCAGAACGGTACAATACCGTACGAGTACATCCATACGGAACCAAACCACACCAAAACGGTGCAATACCGTACGAGTACTTCGTTACGGTACCAAACCACACCAAAACGGTACAATACCGTACGAGTACTTCGTTACGGTACCAAACCACACTAAAATGGTGCAATACCGTACGAGTACATCCATACGGTACCAAACAACACAAAAATGGTACAATACCGTACGAGTACTTCGTTACGGTACCAAACCACACCAGAACGGTACAATACCGTACGAGTACATCCATACGGAACCAAACCACACCAAAACGGTGCAATACCGTACAAGTACTTCGTTACGGTACCAAACCACGCGAAAACGGTACAATACCGTACGAGTACATCCATACGGTACCAAACCACACCAAAACGGTGCAATACCGTACGAGTACTTCGTTACGGTACCAAACCACACCAAAACGGTACAATACCGTACGAGTACTTTGTTACGGTACCAAACCACACAAAAACGGTGCAATACCGTACGAGTACATCCATACGGTACCAAACCACACGAAAACGGTGCAATACCGTACGAGTACTTCGTTACGGTAGCAAACCACACCAAAACGGTACAATAGCGTACGAGACTTCGTTACGGTACCAAACCACACCAAAACGGTACAATACCGTACGAGTACTTAGTTACGGTACCAAACCACACCAAAACGGTGCAATACCTTACGAGTACATCCATACGGTACCAAACCAAGCCAAAACGGTGCAATACCGTACGAGTACTTCGTTACGGTACCAAACCACACCAAAACGGTACAATACCGTACGAGTACTTTGTTACGGTACCAAACCACACAAAAACGGTGCAATACCGTACGAGTACATCCATACGGTACCAAACCACACGAAAACGGTGCAAAACCGTACGAGTACTTCGTTACGGTAGCAAACCACACCAAAACGGTACAATACCGTACGAGTACTTCGTTACGGTACCAAACCACACCAAAACGGTACAATACCGTACGAGTACTTCGTTACGGTACCAAACCACACTAAAACGGTGCAATACCGTACGAGTACATCCATACGGTACCAAATCACACCAAAACGGTACAATACCGTACGAGTACTTCGTTACGGTACCAAACCACACCAAAATGGTACAATACCGTACGAGTACATCCATACGGTACCAAACCACACCAAAACGGTGCAATACCGTACGAGTACTTCGTTACGGTACCAAACCACACCAAAACGGTACAATACCGTACGAGTACTTCGTTACGGTACCAAATCTCACCAAAACGGTGCAATACTGTGCGAGTACATCCATACGGTACCAAAGCACACCAAAACGCTGCAATACCGTACGAGTACTTCGTTACAGTACCAAACCACACCAAAACGGTACAATACTGTACGAGTACTTCGTTACGGTACCAAACCACACCAAAACGGTGCAATACCGTACGAGTACATCCATACGGTACCAAACCACACTAAAACGGTACAATACCGTACGAGTACTTCGTTACGGTACAAAACCACACCAAAACGATACAATACTGTACGAGTACATCCATACGGTACAAAACCACACCAAAACGGTGCAATACCGTACAAGTACTTCGTTACGGTACCAAACCCCACCAAAACGGTACAATACCGTACGAGTACTTCGTTACGGTACCAAACCACACTAAAACGGTGCAATACCGTACGAGTACATCCAGACGGTACCAAACCACACCAAAACGGTGCAATACCGTACGAGTACTTCGTTATGGTACCAAACCACACCAAAACGGTACAATACCGTACGAGTACTTCGTTACGGTACCAAACCACACTAAAACGGTGCAATACCGTACGAGTACATCCATACGGTACCAAACCACACCAAAACGGTACAATACCGTACGAGTACTTCGTTACGGTACCAAACCACACCAAAACGGTACAATACCGTACGAGTACATCCATATGGTACCAAACCACACCAAAACGGTGCAATACCGTACGAGTACATCCATACGGTACCAAACCACACCAAAACGGTGCAATACCGTACGAGTACTTCGTTACGGTACCAAACCACACGAAAACGGTGCAATACCGTCCGACTACATCCATACGATACCAAACCACACCAAAACGGTACAATACCGTACGAGTACTTCGTTACGGTACCAATCCACACGAAAACGGTGCAATACCGTACGAGTACATCCATACGGTACCAAACCACACCAAAACGGTACAATACCGTACGAGTACTTCGTTACGGTACCAAACCACACCAAAACGGTACAATACCGTACGAGTACATCCATACGGTACCAAACCACACCAAAACGGTGCAATACCGTACGAGTACTTCGTTACGGTACCAAACCACACCAAAACGGTCCAATACCGTACGAGTACTTCGTTACGGTACCAAACCACACTAAAACGGTGCAATACCGTACGAGTACATCCATACGGTACCAAACCACACCAAAACGGTACAATACCGTACGAGTACTTCGTTACGGTACCAAACCACACCAAAACGGTACAATACCGTACGAGTACATCCATATGGTACCAAACCACACCAAAACGGTGCAATACCGTACGAGTACATCCATACGGTACCAAACCACACGAAAACGGTGCAATACCGTACGAGTACTTCGTTACGGTAGCAAACCACACCAAAACGGTACAATACCGTACGAGTACTTCGTTACGGTACCAAACCACACCAAAACGGTACAATACCGTACGAGTACTTCGTTACAGTACCAAACCACAACAAAACGGTGCAATAACTTACGAGTACATCCATACGGTACCAAACCACACTAAAACGGTGCAATACCGTACGAGTACTTCGTGACGGTACCAAACCACACCAAAACGGTACAATACCGTACGAGTACTTTGTTACGGTACCAAACCACAAAAAAACGGTGCAATACCGTACGAGTACATCCATACGGTACCAAACCACACGAAAACGGTGCAATACCGTACGAGTACTTCGTTACGGTAGGAAACCACACCAAAACAGTACAATACCGTACGAGTACTTCGTTACGGTACCAAACCACACCAAAACGGTGCAATATCGTACGAGTACATCCATACGGTAACAAACCACACCAAAACGGTGCAATACCATACGATTACTTCGTTACGGTACCAAACCACATGAAAACGGTGTAATACCGTACGAGTACTTCGTTACGGTACCAAACCACACCAAAATGGTACAATACCGTACGAGTACTTCGTTACGGTACCAAATCTCACCAAAACGGTGCAATACTGTGCGAGTACATCCATACGGTACCAAACCGCACCAAAACGGTGCAATACCGTACGAGTACATCCATACGGTACCAAAGCACACCAAAACGCTGCAATACCGTACGAGTACTTCGTTACAGTACCAAACCACACCAAAACGGTACAATACTGTACGAGTACTTCGTTACGGTACCAAACCACACCAAAACGGTGCAATACCGTACGAGTACATCCATACGGTACCAAACCACACTAAAACGGTGCAATACCGTACGAGTAATTCGTTACGGTACCAAACCACACCAAAACGGTACAATACCGTACGAGTACTTCGTTATGGTACCAAACCACACCAAAACGGTGCAATACTGTACGAGTACATCGATACGGTGCCAAACCACACAAAAACGGTGCAATACCGTACGAGTATTTCGTTACGGTACCCAACCACACCAAAACGGTACAATACCATACGAGTACTTCGTTACGGTACCAAACCACACAAAAACGGTGCAATACCATACGAGTACATCCATACGGTACCAATCCACACGAAAACGGTGCAATACCGTACGAGTACTTCGTTACGGTACCAAACCACACCAAAACGGTACAATACCGTACGAGTACTATGTTACGGTACCAAACAACACCAAAACGGTGCAATACCGTACGAGTACATCCATACGCTACCAAACCACACAAAAACGGTGCAATACCGTACGAGTACTTCGTTACGGTAGCAAACCACTCCAAAACGGTACAATACCGTACAAGTACTTCGTTACGGTACCAAACCACACCAAAACGGTGCAATACCGTACGAGTACATCTATACGGTACCAAACCACACCAAAACGGTGCAATACCGTACGAGTACTTCGTTACGGTACCAAACCACACCAAAACGTTACAATACCGTACGAGTACTTCGTTACGGTACCAAACCACAACAAAACGGTGCAATACCGTACGAGTACTTCGTTACGGTACCAAACCACACCAAAACGGTGCAATACCTTACGAGTACTTCGTTACGGTACCAAACCACACCAAAACGGTACAATACCGTACGAGTACTTTGTTACGGTACCAAACCACACGAAAACGGTGCAATACCTTACGAGTACATCCATACGATACCAAACCACACGAAAACGGTGCAATACCGTACGAGTACTTCGTTACGGTAGCAAACCACACCAAAACGGTGCAATACCGTACGAGTACTTCGTTACGGTACCAAACCACACCAAAACGGTACAATACCGTACGAGTACATCCATACGGTACCAAACCACACCAAAACGGTGCAATACCGTACGAGTACTTCGTTACGGTACCAAACCACACCAAAACGGTACAATACCGTACGAGTACTTCGTTACGGTACCAAACCACACAAAAACGGTGCAATACCGTACGAGTACATCCATACGGTACCAAACCACACGAAAACGGTGCAATACCGTACGAGTACTTCGTTACGGTAGCAAACCACACAAAAACGGTACAATATCGTACGAGTACTTCGTTACGGTACCAAACCACACCAAAACGGTACAATACCGTACGAGTACTTCGTTACGGTACCAAACCACACAAAAACGGTGCAATACCTTACGAGTACATCCATACGGTACCAAACCACACTAAAACGGTGCAATACCGTACGAGTACTTCGTTACGGTACCAAACCACACCAAAACGGTACAATACCGTACGAGTACTTTGTTACGGTACCAAACCACACAAAAACGGTGCAATACCGTACGAGTACATCCATACGGTACCAAACCACACCAAAACGGTGCAAAACCGTACGAGTACTTCGTTACGGTAGCAAACCACACCAAAACGGTACAATACCGTACGAGTACTTCGTTACGGTACCAAACCACACCAAAACGGTACAATACCATACGAGTACATCCATACGGTACCAAACCACACCAAAACGGTGCAATACCGTACGAGTACATCCATACGGTACCAAACCACACCAAAACGGTACAATACCGTACGAGTACTTCGTTACGGTACCAAACCACACCAAAACGGTACAATACCGTACGAGTACATCCATACGGTACCAAACCACACCAAAACGGTGCAATACCGTACGAGTACTTCGTTACGGTACCAAACCACACCAAAACGGTACAATACCGTACGAGTACTTCGTTACGGTACCAAACCACACTAAAACGGTGCAATACCGTACGAGTACATCCATACGGTACCAAACCACACAAAAACGGTACAATACCGTACGAGTACTTCGTTACGGTACCAAACCACACCAGAACGGTACAATACCGTACGAGTACATCCATACGGAACCAAACCACACCAAAACGGTGCAATACCGTACGAGTACTTCGTTACGGTACCAAACCACGCGAAAACGGTACAATACCGTACGAGTACATCCATACGGTACCAAACCACACCAAAACGGTGCAATACCGTACGAGTACTTCGTTACGGTACCAAACCACACCAAAACGGTACAATTCCGTACGAGTACATCCATACGGTACCAAACCACACCAAAACGGTTCAATACCGTACGAGTACTTCGTTACGGTATCAAACCACACCAAAACGGGGCAATACCGTACGAGTACATCCATACGGTACCAAACCACACCAAAACGGTGCAATACCGTACGAGTACTTCGTTACGGTACCAAACCACACCAAACGGTACAATACCGTATGAGTACTTCGTTACGGTACCAAACCACACGAAAACGGTGCAATACCGTACGAGTACATCCATACGGTACCAAACCACACCAAAACGGTACAATACCGTACGAGTACTTCGTTACGGTACCAAACCACACCAAAACGGTGCAATACCGTACGAGTACTTCGTTACGGTACCAAACCACACCAAAACGGTTCAATACCGTACGAGTACATCCATACGGTACCAAACCACACCAAAACGGTTCAGTACCGTACGAGTACTTCGTTACGAAACCAAACCACACCAAAACGGTACAATACCGTACGAGTATATCCATACGGTACCAAACCACACCAAAACGGTGCAATACCATACGAGTACTTCGTTACGGTACCAAACCACACCAAAACGGTACAATACCGTACGAGTACTTCGTTACGGTACCAAACCACACTAAAACGGTGCAATACCGTACGAGTACATCCATACGGTAACAAACCACACCAAAACGGTACAATACCGTACGAGTACTTCGTTACGGTACCAAACCACACCAAAACGGTACAATACTGTACGAGTACATCCATACGGTACCAACAAACACCAAAACGGTGCAATACCGTACGAGTACTTCGTTACGGTACCAAACCACACCAAAACGGTACAATACCGTACGAGTACTTCGTAACGGTACCAAACCACACTAAAACGGTGCAATACCGTACGAGTACATCCATACGGTACCAAACCACACCAAAACGGTGCAATACCGTACGAGTACTTCGTTATGGTACCAAACCACCCCAAAACGGTACAATACCGTACGAGTACTTCGTTACGGTACCAAACCACACTAAAACGGTGCAATACCGTACCAGTACATCCATACGGTACCAAACCACACCAAAACAGTACAATACCGTACGAGTACTTCGTTACGGTACCAAACCACACCAAAACGGTACAATACCGTACGAGTACATCCATATGGTACCAAACCACACCAAAACGGTGCAATACCGTTCGAGTACATCCATACGGTACCAAACCACACCAAAACGGTGCAATACCATACGAGTACTTCGTTACGGTACCAAACCACACGAAAACGGTGCAATACCGTCCGACTACATCCATACGGTACCAAACCACACCAAAACGGTGCAATACCGTACGAGTACTTCGTTACGGTACCAAACCACACCAAATGGTACAATACCGTACGAGTACTTCGTTACGGTACCAAACCACACGAAAACGGTGCAATACCGTACGAGTACATCCATACGGTACCAAACCACACCAAAACGGTACAATACCGTACGAGTACTTCGTTACGGTACCAAACCACACCAAAACGGTGCAATACCGTACGAGTACTTCGTTACGGTACCAAGCCACACCAAAACGGTTCAATACCGTACGAGTACATCCATACGGTACCAAACCACACCAAAACGGTTCAGTAACGTACGAGTACTTCGTTACGGTACCAAACCACACCAAAACGGTACAATATCGTACGAGTACATCCATACGGTACCAAACCACACCAAAACGGTGCAATACCGTACGAGTACTTCGTTACGGTACCAAACCACACCAAAACGGTACAATACCGTACGAGTACTTCGTTACGGTACCAAACCACACTAAAACGGTGCAATACCGTACGAGTACATCCATACGGTACCAAACCACACCAAAACGGTACAATACCGTACGAGTACTTCGTTACGGTACAAAACCACACCAAAACGGTACAATACTGTACGAGTACATCCATACGGTACCAAACCACACCAAAACGGTGCAATACCGTACGAGTACTTCGTTACGGTACCAAACCACACCAAAACGGTACACTACCGTACGAGTACTTCGTTACGGTACCAAACCACACTAAAACGGTGCAATACCGTACGAGTACATCCAGACGGTACCAAACCACACCAAAACGGTGCAATACCGTACGAGTACTTCGTTATGGTACCAAACCACACCAAAACGGTACAATACCGTACGAGTACTTCGTTACGGTACCAAACCACACTAAAACGGTGCAATACCGTACGAGTACATCCATACGGTACCAAACCACACCAAAACGGTACAATACCGTACGAGTACTTCGTTACGGTACCAAACCACACCAAAACGGTACAATTCCGTACGAGTACATCCATATGGTACCAAACCACACCAAAACGGTGCAATACCGTACGAGTACATCCATACGGTACCAAACCACACCAAAACGGTGCAATACCGTACGAGTACTTCATTACGGTACCAAACCACACGAAAACGGTGCAATACCGTCCGACTACATCCATACGGTACCAAACCACACCAAAACGGTACAATACCGTACGAGTACTTCGTTACGGTACCAATCCACACTAAAACGGTGCAATACCGTACGAGTACATCCATACGGTACCAAACCACCCCAAAACGGTACAATACCGTACGAGTACTTCGTTACGGTACCAAACCACCCCAAAACGGTACAATACCGTACGAGTACATCCATACGGTACCAAACCACACCAAAACGGTGCAATACCGTACGAGTACTTCGTTACGGTACCAAACCACACCAAAACGGTACAATACCGTACGAGTACTTCGTTACGGTACCAAACCACACCAAAACGGTGCAATACCGTACGAGTACTTCCATACGGTACCAAACCACACCAAAACGGTACAATACCGTACGAGTACATCCATATGGTACCAAACCACACCAAAACGGTACAATACCGTACGAGTACATCCATACGGTACCAAACCACACGAAAACGGTGCAATACCGTACGAGTACTTCGTTACGGTAGCAAACCACACCAAAACGGTGCAATACCGTACGAGTACTTCGTTACGGTACCAAACCACACCAAAACGGTACAATACCGTACGAGTACTTCGTTACGGTACGAAACCACAACAAAACGGTGCAATACCTTACGAGTACATCCATACGGAACCAAACCACACTAAAACGGTGCAATACCGTACGAGTACTTCGTGACGGTACCAAACCACACCAAAACGGTACAATACCGTACGAGTACTTTGTTACGGTACCAAACCACACAAAAACGGTGCAATACCGTACGAGTACATCCATACGGTACCAAACCACACGAAAACGGTGCAATACCGTACGAGTACTTCGTTACGGTAGGAAACCACCCCAAAACAGTACAATACCGTACGAGTACTTCGTTACGGTACCAAACCACACCAAAACGGTGCAATATCGTACGAGTACATCCATACGGTAACAAACCACACCAAAACAGTGCAATACCATACGATTACTTCGTTACGGTACCAAACCACATGAAAACGGTGTAATACCGTACGAGTACTTCGTTACGGTACCAAACCACACCAAAATGGTACAATACCGTACGAGTACTTCGTTACGGTACCAAATCTCACCAAAACGGTGCAATACTGTGCGAGTACATCCATACGGTACCAAACCGCACCAAAACGGTGCAATACCGTACGAGTACATCCATACGGTACCAAAGCACACCAAAACGCTGCAATACCGTACGAGTACTTCGTTACAGTACCAAACCACACCAAAACGGTACAATACTGTACGAGTACTTCGTTACGGTACCAAACCACACCAAAACGGTGCAATACCGTACGAGTACATCCATACGGTACCAAACCACACCAAAACGGTGCAATACCGTACGAGTACTTCGTTACGGTACCAAACCACACCAAAACGGTACAATACCGTACGAGTACTTCGTTACAGTACCAAACCACAACAAAACGGTGCAATACCTTACGAGTACATCCATACGGTACCAAACCACACTAAAACGGTGCAATACCGTACGAGTACTTCGTGACGGTACCAAACCACACCAAAACGGTACAATACCGTACGAGTACTTTGTTACGGTACCAAACCACACAAAAACGGTGCAATACCGTACGAGTACATCCATACGGTACCAAACCACACGAAAACGGTGCAATACCGTACGAGTACTTCGTTACGGTAGGAAACCACACCAAAACAGTACGATACCGTACGAGTACTTCGTTACGGTACCAAAGCACACCAAAACGGTGCAATATCGTACGAGTACATCCATACGGTAACAAACCAAACCAAAACGGTGCAATACCATACGATTACTTCGTTACGGTACCAAACCACATGAAAACGGTGTAATACCGTACGAGTACTTCGTTACGGTACCAAACCACACCAAAATGGTACAATACCGTACGAGTACTTCGTTACGGTACCAAATCTCACCAAAACGGTGCAATACTGTGCAAGTACATCCATACGGTACCAAACCGCACCAAAACGGTGCAATACCGTACGAGTACATCCATACGGTACCAAAGCACACCAAAACGCTGCAATACCGTACGAGTACTTCGTTACAGTACCAAACCACACCAAAACGGTACAATACTGTACGAGTACTTCGTTACGGTACCAAACCACACCAAAACGGTGCAATACCGTACGAGTACATCCATACGGTACCAAACCACACCAAAACGGTGCAATACCGTAGGAGTACTTCGTTACGGTACCAAACCACACCAAAACGGTACAATACCGTACGAGTACTTCGTTATGGTACATAACCACACCAAAACGGTGCAATACCGTACGAGTACATCGATACGGTACCAAACCACACAAAAACGGTGCAATACCGTACGAGTATTTCGTTACGGTACCCAACCACACCAAAACGGTACAATACCGTACGAGTACTTCGTTACGGTACCAAACCACACCAAAACGGTGCAATACCATACGAGTACATCCATACGGTACCAATCCACACGAAAACGGTGCAATACCGTACGAGTACTTCGTTACGGTACCAAACCACACCAAAACGGTACAATACCGTACGAGTACTTTGTTACGGTACCAAACCACACCAAAACGGTGCAATACCGTACGAGTACATCCATACGCTACCAAACCACACAAAAATGGTGCAATACCGTACGAGTACTTCGTTACGGTAGCAAACCACTCCAAAACGGTACAATACCGTACAAGTACTTCGTTACGGTACCAAACCACACCAAAACGGTGCAATACCGTACGAGTACATCCATACGGTACCAAACCACACCAAAACGGTGCAATACCGTACGAGTACTTCGTTACGGTACCAAACCACACCAAAACGTTACAATACCGTACGAGTACTTCGTTACGATACCAAACCACAACAAAACGGTGCAATACCGTACGAG
Organism: Rhododendron vialii; assembly: GCF_030253575.1. Lineage (NCBI taxonomy): Eukaryota > Viridiplantae > Streptophyta > Magnoliopsida > Ericales > Ericaceae > Rhododendron > Rhododendron vialii. The sequence continues at coordinate 23,382,089 of NC_080561.1, read as the reverse complement.
TACATCCATACGGTACCAAACCACACCAAAACGGTGCAATACCGTACGAGTACTTCGTTACGGTACCAAACCACACCAAAACGGTACAATACCGTACGAGTACTTCGTTACAGTACCAAACCACAACAAAACGGTGCAATACCTTACGAGTACATCCATACGGTACCAAACCACACTAAAACGGTGCAATACCGTACGAGTACTTCGTGACGGTACCAAACCACACCAAAACGGTACAATACCGTACGAGTACTTTGTTACGGTACCAAACCACACAAAAACGGTGCAATACCGTACGAGTACATCCATACGGTACCAAACCACACGAAAACGGTGCAATACCGTACGAGTACTTCGTTACGGTAGGAAACCACACCAAAACAGTACAATACCGTACGAGTACTTCGTTACGGTACCAAAGCACACCAAAACGGTGCAATATCGTACGAGTACATCCATACGGTAACAAACCACACCAAAACGGTGCAATACCATACGATTACTTCGTTACGGTACCAAACCATATGAAAACGGTGTAATACCGTACGAGTACTTCGTTACGGTACCAAACCACACCAAAATGGTACAATACCGTACGAGTACTTCATTACGGTACCAAATCTCACCAAAACGGTGTAATACTGTGCGAGTACATCCATACGGTACCAAACCGCACCAAAACGGTGCAATACCGTACGAGTACATCCATACGGTACCAAAGCACACCAAAACGCTGCAATACCGTACGAGTACTTCGTTACAGTACCAAACCACACCAAAACGGTACAATACGGTACGAGTACTTCGTTACGGTACCAAACCACACCAAAACGGTGCAATACCGTACGAGTACATCCATACGGTACCAAACCACACGAAAACGGTGCAAAACCGTACGAGTACTTCGTTACGGTAGCAAACCACACCAAAACGGTACAATACCGTACGAGTACTTCGTTACGGTACCAAACCACACCAAAACGGTACAATACCGTACGAGTACTTCGTTACGGTACCAAACCACACCAAAACGGTGCAATACCTTACGAGTACATCCATACGGTACCAAACCACACTAAAACGGTGCAATACCGTACGAGTACTTCGTTACGGTACCAAACCACACCAAAACGGTACAATACCGTACGAGTACTTTGTTACGGTACCAAACCACACAAAAACGGTGCAATACCGTACGAGTACATCCATACGGTACCAAACCACACCAAAACGCTGCAATACCGTACGAGTACTTCGTTACAGTACCAAACCACACCAAAACGGTACAATACGGTACGAGTACTTCGTTACGGTACCAAACCACACCAAAACGGTGCAATACCGTACGAGTACATCCATACGGTACCAAACCACACCAAAACGGTGCAATACCGTACGAGTACTTCGTTACGGTACCAAACCACACCAAAACGTTACAATACCGTACGAGTACTTCGTTACGGTACCAAACCACAACAAAACGGTGCAATACCGTACGAGTACTTCGTTACGGTACCAAACCACACCAAAACGGTGCAATACCTTACGAGTACTTCGTTACGGTACCAAACCACACCAAAACGGTACAATACCGTACGAGTACTTTGTTACGGTACCAAACCACACGAAAACGGTGCAATACCTTACGAGTACATCCATACGATACCAAACCACACGAAAACGGTGCAATACCGTACGAGTACTTCGTTACGGTAGCAAACCACACCAAAACGGTGTAATACCGTACGAGTACTTCGTTACGGTACCAAACCACACCAAAACGGTACAATACCGTACGAGTACATCCATACGGTACCGAACCACACCAAAACGGTGCAATACCGTACGAGTACTTTGTTACGGTACCAAACCACACCAAAACGGTACAATACCGTACGAGTACTTCGTTACGGTACCAAACCACACCAAAACGGTACAATACCGTACGAGTACTTTGTTACGGTACCAAACCACACAGAAACGGTGCAATACCGTACGAGTACATCCATACGGTACCAAACCACACGAAAACGGTGCAATACCGTACGAGTACTTCGTTACGGTTGCAAACCACACCAAAACGGTACAATATCGTACGAGTACTTCGTTACGGTACCAAACCACACCAAAACGGTACAATACCGTACGAGTACTTCGTTACGGTACCAAACCACACCAAAACGGTGCAATACCTTACGAGTACATCCATACGGTACCAAACCACACTAAAACGGTGCAATACCGTACGAGTACTTCGTTACGGTACCAAACCACACCAAAACGGTACAATACCGTACGAGTACTTTGTTACGGTAACAAACCACACAAAAACGGTGCAATACCGTACGAGTACATCCATACGGTACCAAACCACACGAAAACGGTGCAAAACCGTACGAGTACTTCGTTACGGTAGCAAACCACACCAAAACGGTACAATACCGTACGAGTACTTCGTTACGGTACCAAACCACACCAAAACGGTACAATACCATACGAGTACTTCGTTACGGTACCAAACCACACTAAAACGGTGCAATACCGTACGAGTACATCCATACGGTACCAAACCACTCCAAAACGGTACAATACCGTACGAGTACTTCGTTACGGTACCAAACCACACCAAAACGGTACCATACCGTACGAGTACATCCATACGGTACCAAACCACACCAAAACGGTGCAATACCGTACGAGTACTTCGTTACGGTACCAAACCACACCAAAACGGTACAATACCGTACGAGTACTTCGTTACGGTATCAAACCACACCAGAACGGTACAATACCGTACGAGTACATCCATACGGAACCAAACCACACCAAAACGGTGCAATACCGTACGAGTACTTCGTTACGGTACCAAACCACGCGAAAACAGTACAATACCGTACGAGTACATCCATACGGTACCAAACCACACCAAAACGGTGCAATACCGTACGAGTACTTCGTTACGGTACCAAACCACACCAAAACGGTACAATTCCGTACGAGTACATCCATACGGTACCAAACCACACCAAAACGGTGCAATACCGTACAAGTACTTCGTTACGGTATCAAACCACACCAAAACGGGGCAATACCGTACGAGTACATCCATACGGTACCAAACCACACCAAAACGGTGCAATACCGTACGAGTACTTCGTTACGGTACCAAACCACACCAAACGGTACAATACCGTACGAGTACTTCGTTACGGTACCAAACCACACGAAAACGGTGCAATACCGTACGAGTACATCCATACGGTACCAAACCACACCAAAACGGTACAATACCGTACGAGTACTTTGTTACGGTACCAAACCACACCAAAACGGTGCAATACCGTACGAGTACTTCGTTACGGTACCAAACCACACGAAAACGGTGCAATACCGTACGAGTACATCCATACGGTACCAAACCACACCAAAACGGTACAATACCGTACGAGTACTTCGTTACGGTACCAAACCACACCAAAACGGTGCAATACCGTACGAGTACTTCGTTACGGTACCAAACCACACCAAAACGGTTCAATACCGTACGAGTACATCCATACGGTACCAAACCACACCATAACGGTTCAGTAACGTACGAGTACTTCGTTACGGTACCAAACCACACCAAAACGGTACAATATCGTACGAGTACATCCATACGGTACCAAACCACACCAAAACGGTGCAATACCGTACGAGTACTTCGTTACGATACCAAACCACACCAAAACGGTACAATACCGTACGAGTACTTCGTTACGGTACAAAACCACACCAAAACGGTACAATACTGTACGAGTACATCCATACGGTACGAAACCACACCAAATAGGTGCAATACCGTACGAGTACATCCATACGGTACCAAACCACACCAAAACGGTGCAATACCGTACGAGTACTTCGTTACGGTACCAAACCACACCAAACGGTACAATACCGTACGAGTACTTCGTTACGGTACCAAACCACACGAAAACGGTGCAATACCGTACGAGTACATCCATACGGTACCAAACCACACCAAAACGGTACAATACCGTACGAGTACTTCGTTACGGTACCAAACCACACCAAAACGGTGCAATACCGTACGAGTACTTCGTTACGGTACCAAACCACACCAAAACGGTTCAATACCGTACGAGTACATCCATACGGTACCAAACCACACCAAAACGGTTCAGTACCGTACGAGTACTTCGTTACGGTACCAAACCACACCAAAACGGTACAATACCGTACGAGTATATCCATACGGTACCAAACCACACCAAAACGGTGCAATACCATACGAGTACTTCGTTACGGTACCAAACCACACCAAAACGGTACAATACCGTACGAGTACTTCGTTATGGTACCAAACCACACTAAAACGGTGCAATACCGTACGAGTACATCCATACGGTAACAAACCACACCAAAACGGTACAATACCGTACGAGTACTTCGTTACGGTACCAAACCACACCAAAACGGTACAATACTGTACGAGTACATCCATACGGTACCAACAAACACCAAAACTGTGCAATACCGTACGAGTACTTCGTTACGGTACCAAACCACACCAAAACGGTACAATACCGTACGAGTACTTCGTTACGGTACCAAACCACACTAAAACGGTGCAATACTGTACGAGTACATCCATACGGTACCAAACGACACCAAAACGGTGCAATACCGTACGAGTACTTCGTTATGGTACCAAACCACCCCAAAACGGTACAATACCGTACGAGTACTTCGTTACGGTACCAAACCACACTAAAACGGTGCAATACCGTACCAGTACATCCATACGGTACCAAACCACACCAAAACAGTACAATACCGTACGAGTACTTCGTTACGGTACCAAACCACACCAAAACGGTACAATACCGTACGAGTACATCCATATGGTACCAAACCACACCAAAACGGTGAAATACCGTTCGAGTACATCCATACGGTACCAAACCACACCAAAACGGTGCAATACCGTACGAGTACTTCGTTACGGTACCAAACCACACGAAAACGGTGCAATACCGTCCGACTACATCCATACGGTACCAAACCACACCCAAACGGTGCAATACCGTACGAGTACTTCGTTACGGTACCAAACCACACCAAATGGTACAATACCGTACGAGTACTTCGTTACGGTACCAAACCACACGAAAACGGTGCAATACCGTACGAGTACATCCATACGGTACCAAACCACACCAAAACGGTACAATACCGTACGAGTACTTCGTTACGGTACCAAACCACACCAAAACGGTGCAATACCGTACGAGTACTTCGTTACGGTACCAAACCACACCAAAACGGTTCAATACCGTACGAGTACATCCATACGGTACCAAACCACACCAAAACGGTTCAGTAACGTACGAGTACTTCGTTACGGTACCAAACCACACCAAAACGGTACAATATCGTACGAGTACATCCATACGGTACCAAACCACACCAAAACGGTGCAATACCATACGAGTACTTCGTTACGGTACCACACCACACCAAAACGGTACAATACCGTACGAGTACTTCGTTACGGTACCAAACCACACTAAAACGGTGCAATACCGTACGAGTACATCCATACGGTACCAAACCACACCAAAACGGTACAATACCGTACGAGTACTTCGTTACGGTACAAAACCACACCAAAACGGTACAATACTGTACGAATACATCCATACGGTACCAAACCGCACCAAAACGGTGCAATACCGTACGAGTACTTCGTTACGGTACCAAACCACACCAAAACGGAACAATACCGTACGAGTACTTCGTTACGGTACCAAACCACACTAAAACGGTGCAATACCGTACGAGTACATCCAGACGGTACCAAACCACACCAAAACGGTGCAATACCGTACGAGTACTTCGTTATGGTACCAAACCACACCAAAACGGTACAATACCGTACGAGTACTTCGTTACGGTACCAAACCACACTAAAACGGTGCAATACCGTACGAGTACATCCATACGGTACCAAACCACACCAAAACGGTACAATACCGTACGAGTACTTCGTTACGGTACCAAACCACACCAAAACGGTACAATACCGTACGAGTACATACATACGGTACCAAACCACACCAAAACGGTGCAATACCGTACGAGTACATCCATACGGTACCAAACCACACGAAAACGGTGCAATACCGTCCGACTACATCCATACGGTACCAAACCACAACAAAACGGTACAATACCGTACAAGTACTTCGTTACGGTACCAATCCACACTAAAACGGTGCAATACCGTACGAGTACATCCATACGGTACCAAACCACACCAAAACGGTACAATACCGTACGAGTACTTCGTTACGGTACCAAACCACCCCAAAACGGTACAATACCGTACGAGTACATCCATACGGTACCAAACCACACCAAAACGGTGCAATACCGTACGAGTACTTCGTTACGGTACCAAACCACACCAAAACGGTGCAATACCGTACGAGTACTTCGTTACGGTACCAAACCACACCAAAACGGTTCAATACCGTACGAGTACATCCATACGGTACCAAACCACACCAAAACGGTTCAGTAACGTACGAGTACTTCGTTACGGTACCAAACCACACCAAAACGGTACAATATCGTACGAGTACATCCATACGGTACCAAACCACACCAAAACGGTGCAATACCATACGAGTACTTCGTTACGGTACCAAACCACACCAAAACGGTACAATACCGTACGAGTACTTCGTTACGGTACCAAACCACACTAAAACGGTGCAATACCGTACGAGTACATCCATACGGTACCAAACCACACCAAAACGGTACAATACCGTACGAGTACTTCGTTACGGTACAAAACCACACCAAAACGGTACAATACTGTACGAATACATCCATACGGTACCAAACCGCACCAAAACGGTGCAATACCGTACGAGTACTTCGTTACGGTACCAAACCACACCAAAACGGAACAATACCGTACGAGTACTTCGTTACGGTACCAAACCACACTAAAACGGTGCAATACCGTACGAGTACATCCAGACGGTACCAAACCACACCAAAACGGTGCAATACCGTACGAGTACTTCGTTATGGTACCAAACCACACCAAAACGGTACAATACCGTACGAGTACTTCGTTACGGTACCAAACCACACCAAAACGGTACAATACCGTACGAGTACATCCATACGGTACCAAACCACACCAAAACGGTGCAATACCGTACGAGTACATCCATACGGTACCAAACCACACGAAAACGGTGCAATACCGTCCGACTATATCCATACGGTACCAAACCACACCAAAACGGTACAATACCGTACAAGTACTTCGTTACGGTACCAATCCACACTAAAACGGTGCAATACCGTACGAGTACATCCATACGGTACCAAACCACACCAAAACGGTACAATACCGTACGAGTACTTCGTTACGGTACCAAACCACCCCAAAACGGTACAATACCGTACGAGTACATCCATACGGTACCAAACCACACCAAAACGGTGCAATACCGTACGAGTACTTCGTTACGGTACCAAACCACACCAAAACGGTGCAATACCGTACGAGTACTTCGTTACGGTACCAAACCACACCAAAACGGTACAATACCGTACGAGTACTTCGTTACGGTACCAAACCACACTAAAACGGTGCAATACCGTACGAGTACATCCATACGGTACCAAACCACACCAAAACGGTACAATACCGTACGAGTACTTCGTTACGGTACCAAACCACACCAAAACGGTACAATACCGTACGAGTACATCCATATGGAACCAAACCACACCAAAACGGTGCAATACCGTACGAGTACATCCATACGGTACCAAACCACACGAAAACGGTGCAATACCGTACGAGTACTTCGTTACGGTAGCAAACCACACCAAAACGGTACAATACCGTACGAGTACTTCGTTACGGTACCAAACCACACCAAAACGGTACAATACCGTACGAGTACTTCGTTACAGTACGAAACCACAACAAAACGGTGCAATACCTTACGAGTACATCCATACGGTACCAAACCACACTAAAACGGTGCAATACCGTACGAGTACTTCGTGACGGTACCAAACCACACCAAAACGGTACAATACCGTACGAGTACTTTGTTACGGTACCAAACCACACAAAAACGGTGCAATACCGTACGAGTACATCCATACGGTACCAAACCACACGAAAACGGTGCAATACCGTATGAGTACTTCGTTACGGTAGGAAACCACACCAAAACAGTACAATACCGTACGAGTACTTCGTTACGGTACCAAACCACACCAAAACGGTGCAATATCGTACGAGTACATCCATACGGTAACAAACCACACCAAAACGGTGCAATACCATACGATTACTTCGTTACGGTACCAAAGCACATGAAAACGGTGTAATACCGTACGAGTACTTCGTTACGGTACCAAACCACACCAAAATGGTACAATACCGTACGAGTACTTCGTTACGGTACCAAATCTCACCAAAACGGTGCAATACTGTGCGAGTACATCCATACGGTACCAAACCGCACCAAAACGGTGCAATACCGTACGAGTACATCCATACGGTACCAAAGCACACCAAAACGCTGCAATACCGTACGAGTACTTCGTTACAGTACCAAACCACACCAAAACGGTACAATACTGTACGAGTACTTCGTTACGGTACCAAACCACACTAAAACGGTGCAATACCGTACGAGTACATCCAGACGGTACCAAACCACACCAAAACGGTGCAATACCGTACGAGTACTTCGTTATGGTACCAAACCACACCAAAACGGTACAATACCGTACGAGTACTTCGTTACGGTACCAAACCACACTAAAACGGTGCAATACCGTACGAGTACATCCATACGGTACCAAACCACACCAAAACGGTACAATACCGTACGAGTACTTCGTTACGGTACCAAACCACACCAAAACGGTACAATACCGTACGAGTACATCCATACGGTACCAAACCACACCAAAACGGTGCAATACCGTACGAGTACATCCATACGGTACCAAACCACACGAAAACGGTGCAATACCGTCCGACTACATCCATACGGTACCAAACCACACCAAAACGGTACAATACCGTACAAGTACTTCGTTACGGTACCAATCCACACTAAAACGGTGCAATACCGTACGAGTACATCCATACGGTACCAAACCACACCAAAACGGTACAATACCGTACGAGTACTTCGTTACGGTACCAAACCACCCCAAAACGGTACAATACCGTACGAGTACATCCATACGGTACCAAACCACACCAAAACGGTGCAATACCGTACGAGTACTTCGTTACGGTACCAAACCACACCAAAACGGTGCAATACCGTACGAGTACTTCGTTACGGTACCAAACCACACCAAAACGGTACAATACCGTACGAGTACTTCGTTACGGTACCAAACCACACTAAAACGGTGCAATACCGTACGAGTACATCCATACGGTACCAAACCACACCAAAACGGTACAATACCGTACGAGTACTTCGTTACGGTACCAAACCACACCAAAACGGTACAATACCGTACGAGTACATCCATATGGAACCAAACCACACCAAAACGGTGCAATACCGTACGAGTACATCCATACGGTACCAAACCACACGAAAACGGTGCAATACCGTACGAGTACTTCGTTACGGTAGCAAACCACACCAAAACGGTACAATACCGTACGAGTACTTCGTTACCGTACCAAACCACACCAAAACGGTACAATACCGTACGAGTACTTCGTTACAGTACGAAACCACAACAAAACGGTGCAATACCTTACGAGTACATCCATACGGTACCAAACCACACTAAAACGGTGCAATACCGTACGAGTACTTCGTGACGGTACCAAACCACACCAAAACGGTACAATACCGTACGAGTACTTTGTTACGGTACCAAACCACACAAAAACGGTGCAATACCGTACGAGTACATCCATACGGTACCGAACCACACGAAAACGGTGCAATACCGTATGAGTACTTCGTTACGGTAGGAAACCACACCAAAACAGTACAATACCGTACGAGTACTTCGTTACGGTACCAAACCACACCAAAACGGTGCAATATCGTACGAGTACATCCATACGGTAACAAACCACACCAAAACGGTGCAATACCATACGAGTACTTCGTTACGGTACCAAACCACACCAAAACGGTACAATACCGTACGAGTACTTCGTTACAGTACCAAACCACAACAAAACGGTGCAATACCTTACGAGTACATCCATACGGTACCAAACCACACTAAAACGGTGCAATACCGTACGAGTACTTCGTGACGGTACCAAACCACACCAAAACGGTACAATACCGTACGAGTACTTCGTTACGGTACCAAACCGCACCAAAACGGTGCAATACCGTACGAGTACATCCATACGGTACCAAAGCACACCAAAACGCTGCAATACCGTACGAGTACTTCGTTACAGTACCAAACCACACCAAAACGGTACAATACTGTACGAGTACTTCGTTACGGTACCAAACCAAACCAAAACGGTGCAATACCGTACGAGTACATCCATACGGTACCAAACCACACCAAAACGGTGCAATACCATACGAGTACTTCGTTACGGTACCAAACCACACCAAAACGGTACAATACCGTACGAGTACTTCGTTACAGTACCAAACCACAACAAAACGGTGCAATACCTTACGAGTACATCCATACGGTACCAAACCACACTAAAACGGTGCAATACCGTACGAGTACTTCGTGACGGTACCAAACCACACCAAAACGGTACAATACCGTACGAGTACTTTGTTACGGTACCAAACCACACAAAAACGGTGCAATACCGTACGAGTACATCCATACGGTACCAAACCACACGAAAACGGTGCAATACCGTACGAGTACTTCGTTACGGTAGGAAACCACACCAAAACAGTACGATACCGTACGAGTACTTCGTTACGGTACCAAAGCACACCAAAACGGTGCAATATCGTACGAGTACATCCATACGGTAACAAACCACACCAAAACGGTGCAATACCAAACGATTACTTCGTTACGGTACCAAACCACAAGAAAACGGTGTAATACCGTACGAGTACTTCGTTACGGTACCAAACCACACCAAAATGGTACAATACCGTACGAGTACTTCGTTACGGTACCAAATCTCACCAAAACGGTGCTATACTGTGCAAGTACATCCATACGGTACCAAACCGCACCAAAACGGTGCAATACCGTACCAAAACGGTGCAATACCGTACGAGTACATACCGTAGTACATCCATACGGTACCAAAGCACACCAAAACGCTGAAATACCGTACGAGTACTTCGTTACAGTACCAAACCACACCAAAACGGTACAATACTGTACGAGTACTTCGTTACGGTACCAAACCACACCAAAACGGTGCAATACCGTACGAGTACATCCATACGGTACCAAACCACACCAAAACGGTGCAATACCGTACGAGTACTTCGTTACGGTACCAAACCACACCAAAACGGTACAATACCGTACGAGTACTTCGTTACGGTACCAAACCACACCAAAACGGTGCAATACCGTACGAGTACATCCATACGGTACCAAACCACACCAAAACGGTGCAATACCGTACGAGTACTTCGTTACGGTACCAAACCACACCAAAACGGTACAATACCGTACGAGTACTTCGTTACGGTACCAAACCACACCAAAACGGTGCAATACCGTACGAGTACATCGATGCGGTACCAAACCACACAAAAACGGTGCAATACCGTACAAGTATTTCGTTACGGTACCCAACCACACCAAAACGGTACAATACCGTACGAGTACTTCGTTACGGTACCAAACCACACCAAAACGGTGCAATACCATACGAGTACATCCATACGGTACCAATCCACACGAAAACGGTGCAATACCGTACGAGTACTTCGTTACGGTACCAAACCACACCACACCAAAACGGTACAATACCGTACGAGTACTTTGTTACGGTACCAAACCACACCAAAACGGTGCAATACCGTACGAGTACATCCATACGCTACCAAACCACACAAAAATGGTGCAATACCGTACGAGTACTTCGTTACGGTAGCAAACCACTCCAAAACGGTACAATACCGTACAAGTACTTCGTTACGGTACCAAACCACACCAAAACGGTGCAATACCGTACGAGTACATCCATACGGTACCAAACCACACCAAAACGGTGCAATACCGTACGAGTACTTCGTTACGGTACCAAACCACACCAAAACGTTACAATACCGTACGAGTACTTCGTTACGGTACCAAACCACAACAAAACGGTGCAATACCGTACGAGTACATCCATACGGTACCAAACCACACCATAACGGTGCAATACCGTACGAGTACTTCGTTACGGTACCAAACCACACCAAAACGGTACAATACCGTACGAGTACTTCGTTACAGTACCAAACCACAACAAAACGGTGCAATACCTTACGAGTACATCCATACGGTACCAAACCACACTAAAACGGTGCAATACCGTACGAGTACTTCGTGACGGTACCAAACCACACCAAAACGGTACAATACCGTACGAGTACTTTGTTACGGTACCAAACCACACAAAAACGGTGCAATACCGTACGAGTACATCCATACGGTACCAAACCACACGAAAACGGTGCAATACCGTACGAGTACTTCGTTACGGTAGGAAACCACACCAAAACAGTACAATACCGTACGAGTACTTCGTTACGGTACCAAAGCACACCAAAACGGTGCAATATCGTACGAGTACATCCATACGGTAACAAACCACACCAAAACGGTGAAATACCATACGATTACTTCGTTACGGTACCAAACCACATGAAAACGGTGTAATACCGTACGAGTACTTCGTTACGGTACCAAACCACACCAAAATGGTACAATACCGTACGAGTACTTCGTTACGGTACCAAATCTCACCAAAACGGTGCAATACTGTGCGAGTACATCCATACGGTACCAAACCGCACCAAAACGGTGCAATACCGTACGAGTACATCCATACGGTACCAAAGCACACCAAAACGGTGCAATACCGTACGAGTACATCCATACGGTACCAAACCACACGAAAACGGTGCAAAACCGTACGAGTACTTCGTTACGGTAGCAAACCACACCAAAACGGTACAATATCGTACGAGTTCTTCGTTACGGTACCAAACCACACCAAAACGGTACAATACCGTACGAGTACTTCGTTACGGTACCAAACCACACCAAAACGGTGCAATACCTTACGAGTACATCCATACGGTACCAAACCACACTAAAACGGTGCAATACCGTACGAGTACTTCGTTACGGTACCAAACCACACCAAAACGGTACAATACCGTACGAGTACTTTGTTACGGTACCAAACCACACAAAAACGGTGCAATACCGTACGAGTACATCCATACGGTACCAAACCACACGAAAACGGTGCAAAACCGTACGAGTACTTCGTTACGGTAGCAAACCACACCAAAACGGTACAATACCGTACGAGTACTTCGTTACGGTACCAAACCGCACCAAAACGGTACAATACCATACGAGTACTTCGTTACGGTACCAAACCACACTAAAACGGTGCAATACCGTACGAGTACATCCATACGGTACCAAACCACACCAAAACGGTACAATACCGTACGAGTACTTCGTTACGGTACCAAACCACACCAAAACGGTACAATACCGTACGAGTACATCCATACGGTACCAAACCACACCAAAACGGTGCAATACCGTACGAGTACTTCGTTACGGTACCAAACCACACCAAAACGGTACAATACCGTACGAGTACTTCGTTACGGTACCAAACCACACTAAAACGGTGCAATACCGTACGAGTACATCCATACGGTACCAAACCACACAAAAACGGTACAATACCGTACGAGTACTTCGTTACGGTATCAAACCACACCAGAACCGTACAATACCGTACGAGTACATCCATACGGAACCAAACCACACCAAAACGGTGCAATACCGTACGAGTACTTCGTTACGGTACCAAACCACGCGAAAACGGTACAATACCGTACGAGTACATCCATACGGTACCAAACCACACCAAAACGGTGCAATACCGTACGAGTACTTCGTTACGGTACCAAACCACACCAAAACGGTACAATTCCGTACGAGTAGATCCATACGGTACCAAACCACACCAAAATGGTGCAATACCGTACAAGTACTTCGTTACGGTATCAAACCACACCAAAACGGGGCAATACCGTACGAGTACATCCATACGGTACCAAACCACACCAAAACGGTGCAATACCGTACGAGTACTTCGTTACGGTACCAAACCACACCAAACGGTACAATACCGTACGAGTACTTCGTTACGGTACCAAACCACACGAAAACGGTGCAATACCGTACGAGTACATCCATACGGTACAAAACCACACCAAAACGGTACAATACCGTACCAGTACTTTGTTACGGTACCAAACCACACCAAAACGGTGCAATACCGTACGAGTACTTCGTTACGGTACCAAACCACACCAAAACGGTTCAATACCGTACGAGTACATCCATACGGTACCAAACCACACCAAAACGGTTCAGTACCGTACGAGTACTTCGTTACGGTACCAAACCACACCAAAACGGTACAATACCGTACGAGTATATCCATACGGTACCAAACCACACCAAAACGGTGCAATACCATACGAGTACTTCGTTACGGTACCAAACCACACCAAAACGGTACAATACCGTACGAGTACTTCGTTACGGTACCAAACCACACTAAAACGGTGCAATACCGTACGAGTACATCCATACGGTAACAAACCACACCAAAACGGTACAATACCGTACGAGTACTTCGTTACGGTACCAAACCACACCAAAACGGTACAATACTGTACGAGTACATCCATACGGTACCAACAAACACCAAAACGGTGCAATACCGTACGAGTACTTCGTTACGGTACCAAACCACACCAAAACGGTACAATACCGTACGAGTACTTCGTTACGGTACCCAACCACACTAAAACGGTGCAATACCGTACGAGTACATCCATACGGTACCAAACCACACCAAAACGGTGCAATACCGTACGAGTACTTCGTTATGGTACCAAACCACCCCAAAACGGTACAATACCGTACGAGTACTTCGTTACGGTACCAAACCACACTAAAACGGTGCAATACCGTACGAGTACATCCATACGGTACCAAACCACACCAAAACAGTACAATACCGTACGAGTACTTCGTTACGGTACCAAACCACACCAAAACGGTACAATACCGTACGAGTACATCCATATGGTACCAAACCACACCAAAACGGTGCAATACCGTTCGAGTACATCCATACGGTACCAAACCACACCAAAACGGTGCAATACCGTACGAGTACTTCGTTACGGTACCAAACCACACGAAAACGGTGCAATACCGTCCGACTACATCCATACGGTACCAAACCACACCAAAACGGTGCAATACCGTACGAGTACTTCGTTACGGTACCAAACCACACCAAATGGTACAATACCGTACGAGTACTTCGTTACGGTACCAAACCACACGAAAACGGTGCAATACCGTACGAGTACATCCATACGGTACCAAACCACACCAAAACGGTACAATACCGTACGAGTACTTCGTTACGGTACCAAACCACACCAAAACGGTGCAATACCGTACGAGTACTTCGTTACGGTACCAAACCACATGAAAACGGTGCAATACCGTACGAGTACATCCATACGGTACCAAACCACACCAAAACGGTTCAGTACCGTACGAGTACTTCGTTACGGTACCAAACCACACCAAAACGGTACAAAACCGTACGAGTACATCCATACGGTACCAACAAACACCAAAACGGTGCAATACCGTACGAGTACTTCGTTACGGTACCAAACCACACCAAAACGGTACAATTCCGTACGAGTAGATCCATACGGTACCAAACCACACCAAAACGGTACAATACCGTACGAGTACTTCGTTACGGTGCCAAACCACACTAAAACGGTGCAATACCGTACGAGTACATCCATACGGTACCAAACCACACCAAAACGGTGCAATACCGTACGAGTACTTCGTTATGGTACCAAACCACACCAAAACGGTACAATACCGTACGAGTACTTCGTTACGGTACCAAACCACACTAAAACGGTGCAATACCGTACGAGTACATCCATACGGTACCAAACCACTCCAAAACGGTACAATACCGTACGAGTACTTCGTTACGGTACCAAACCACACCAAAACGGTACAATACCGTACGAGTACATCCATATGGTACCAAACCACACCAAAACGGTGCAATACCGTACGAGTACATCCATACGGTACCAAACCACACCAAAACGGTGCAATACCGTACGAGTACTTCGTTACGGTACCAAACCACACGAAAACGGTGCAATACCGTCCGACTACATCCATACGGTACCAAACCACACCAAAACGGTACAATACCGTACGAGTACTTCGTTACGGTACCAAACCACACTAAAACGGTGCAATACCGTACGAGTACATCCATACGGTACCAAACCACACCAAAACGGTACAATACCGTACGAGTACTTCGTTACGGTACCAAACCACACCAAAACGGTACAATACCGTACGAATACATCCATACGGTACAAAACCACACCAAAACGGTTCAGTACCGTACGAGTACTTCGTTACGGTACCAAACCACACCAAAACGGTACAATACCGTACGAGTACATCCATACGGTACCAAACCACACCAAAACGGTGCAATACCATACGAGTAGTTCGTTACGGTACCAAACCACACAAAAACGGTACAATACCGTACGAGTACTTCGTTACGGTACCAAACCACACTAAAACGGTGCAATACCGTACGAGTACATCCATACGGTAACAAACCACACCAAAACGGTACAATACCGTACGAGTACTTCGTTACGGTACCAAACCACACCAAAACGGTACAATACCGTACGAGTACTTCGTTACGGTACCAAACCACACTAAAACGGTGCAATACCGTACGAGTACATCCATACGGTAACAAACCACACCAAAACGGTACAATACCGTACGAGTACATCCATACGGTACCAAACCACACCAAAACGGTGCAATACCGTAGGAGTACTTCGTTACGGTACCAAACCAGACGAAAACGGTGCAATACCGTCCGACTACATCCATACGGTACCAAACCACACCAAAACGGTACAATACTGTATGAGTACTTCGTTACGGTACCAAACCACACTAAAACGGTGCAATACCGTACGAGTACATCCAAACGGTACCAAACCACACCAAAACGGTGCAATACCGTACGAGTACTTCGTTATGGTACCAAACCACCCCAAAACGGTACAATACCGTACGAGTACTTCGTTACGGTACCAAACCACACTAAAACGGTGCAATACCGTACGAGTACATCCATACGGTACCAAACCACACCAAAACGGTGCAATACCGTACGAGTACTTCGTTATGGTACCAAACCACACCAAAACGGTACAATACCGTACGAGTACTTCGTTACGGTACCAAACCACACTAAAACGGTGCAATACCGTACGAGTACATCCAAACGGTACCAAACCACACCAAAACGGTGCAATACCGTACGAGTACTTCGTTATGGTACCAAACCACCCCAAAACGGTACAATACCGTACGAGTACTTCGTTACGGTACCAAACCACACTAAAACGGTGCAATACCGTACGAGTACATCCATACGGTACCAAACCACACCAAAACAGTACAATACCGTACGAGTACTTCGTTACGATACCAAACCACACCAAAACGGTACAATACCGTACGAGTACATCCATATGGTACCAAACCACACCAAAACGGTGCAATACCGTTCGAGTACATCCATACGGTACCAAACCACACCAAAACGGTGCAATACCGTACGAGTACTTCGTTACGGTACCAAACCACACGAAAACGGTGCAATACCGTCCGACTACATCCATACGGTACCAAAACGGTACAATACCGTACGAGTACTTCGTTACGGTACAAAACCACACCAAAACGGTGCAATACCGTACGAGTACTTCGTTACGGTACCAAACCACAGGAAAACGGTGCAATACCGTACGAGTACATCCATACGGTACCAAACCACACCAAAACGGTTCAGTACCGTACGAGTACTTCGTTACGGTACCAAACCACACCAAAACGGTACAAAACCGTACGAGTACATCCATACGGTACCAAACCACACCAAAACGGTGCAATACCGTACGAGTACTTCGTTACGGTACCAAACCACACCAAAACGGTACAATACCGTACGAGTACTTCGTTACGGTACCAAACCACACTAAAACGGTGATATACCGTACGAGTACATCCACACGGTACCAAACCACACCAAAACGGTACAATACCGTACGAGTACTTCGTTACGGTACAAAACCACACCAAAACGGTACAATACTGTACGAGTACATCCATACGGTACCAAACCACACCAAAACGGTGCAATACCGTACGAGTACTTCGTTACGGTACCAAACCACACCAAAACGGTACAATACCGTACGAGTACTTCGTTACGGTACCAAACCACACTAAAACGGTGCAATACCGTACGAGTACTTCGTTATGGTACCAAACCACACCAAAACGGTACAATACCGTACGAGTACTTCGTTACGGTACCAAACCACACCAAAACGGTACAATACCGTACGAGTACTTCGTTACGGTACCAAACCACACTAAAACGGTGCAATACCGTACGAGTACTTCGTTATGGTACCAAACCACACCAAAACGGTACAATACCGTACGAGTACATCCATACGGTACCAAACCACACCAAAACGGTGCAATACCATACGAGTAGTTCGTTACGGTACCAAACCACACCAAAACGGTACAATACCGTACGAGTACTTCGTTACGGTACCAAACCACACTAAAACGGTGCAATACCGTACGAGTACATCCATACGGTAACAAACCACACCAAAACGGTACAATACCGTACGAGTACATCCATACGGTACCAAACCACACCAAAACGGTGCAATACCGTAGGAGTACTTTGTTACGGTACCAAACCACACGAAAACGGTGCAATACCGTCCGACTACATCCATACGGTACCAAACCACACCAAAACGGTACAATACTGTATGAGTACTTCGTTACGGTACCAAACCACACTAAAACGGTGCAATACCGTACGAGTACATCCAAACGGTACCAAACCACACCAAAACGGTGCAATACCGTACGAGTACTTCGTTATGGTACCAAACCACCCCAAAACGGTACAATACCGTACGAGTACTTCGTTACGGTACCAAACCACACTAAAACGGTGCAATACCGTACGAGTACATCCATACGGTACCAAACCACACCAAAACGGTGCAATACCGTACGAGTACTTCGTTATGGTACCAAACTACACCAAAACGGTACAATACCGTACGAGTACTTCGTTACGGTACCAAACCACACTAAAACGGTGCAATACCGTACGAGTACATCCAAACGGTACCAAACCACACCAAAACGGTGCAATACCGTACGAGTACTTCGTTATGGTACCAAACCACCCCAAAACGGTACAATACCGTACGAGTACTTCGTTACGGTACCAAACCACACTAAAACGGTGCAATACCGTACGAGTACATCCATACGGTACCAAACCACACCAAAACAGTACAATACCGTACGAGTACTTCGTTACGATACCAAACCACACCAAAACGGTACAATACCGTACGAGTACATCCATATGGTACCAAACCACACCAAAACGGTGCAATACCGTTCGAGTACATCCATACGGTACCAAACCACACCAAAACGGTGCAATACCGTACGAGTACTTCGTTACGGTACCAAACCACACGAAAACGGTGCAATACCGTCCGACTACATCCATACGGTACCAAAACGGTACAATACCGTACGAGTACTTCGTTACGGTACCAAACCACACCAAAACGGTGCAATACCGTACGAGTACTTCGTTACGGTACCAAACCACAGGAAAACGGTGCAATACCGTACGAGTACATCCATACGGTACCAAACCACACCAAAACGGTTCAGTACCGTACGAGTACTTCGTTACGATACCAAACCACACCAAAACGGTACAAAACCGTACGAGTACATCCATACGGTACCAAACCACACCAAAACGGTGCAATACCGTACGAGTACTTCGTTACGGTACCAAACCACAGCAAAACGGTACAATACCGTACGAGTACTTCGTTACGGTACCAAACCACACTAAAACGGTGCAATACCGTACGAGTACATCCATACGGTACCAAACCACACCAAAACGGTACAATACCGTACGAGTACTTCGTTACGGTACAAAACCACACCAAAACGGTACAATACTGTACGAGTACATCCATACGGTACCAAACCACACCAAAACGGTGCAATACCGTACGAGTACTTCGTTACGGTACCAAACCACACCAAAACGGTACAATACCGTACGAGTACTTCGTTACGGTACCAAACCACACTAAAACGGTGCAATATCGTACGAGTACATCCATACGGTACCAAACCACACCAAAACGGTGCAATACCGTACGAGTACTTCGATATGGTACCAAACCACACCAAAACGGTACAATACCGTACGAGTACTTCGTTACGGTACCAAACCACACTAAAACGGTGCAATACCGTACGAGTACATCCATACGGTACCAAACCACACCAAAACGATACAATACCGTACGAGTACTTCGTTACGGTACCAAACCACACCTAAACGGTACAATACCGTACGAGTACTTCGTTACGGTACCAAACCACACTAAAACGGTGCAATACCGTACGAGTACATCCATACGGTAACAAACCACACCAAAACGGTACAATACCGTACGAGTACATCCATACGGTACCAAACCACACCAAAACGGTGCAATACCGTAGGAGTACTTCGTTACGGTACCAAACCACACGAAAACGGTGCAATACCGTCCGACTACATCCATACGGTACAAAACCACACCAAAACGGTACAATACTGTATGAGTACTTCGTTACGGTACCAAACCACACTAAAACGGTGCAATACCGTACGAGTACATCCAAACGGTACCAAACCACACCAAAACGGTGCAATACCGTACGAGTACTTCGTTATGGTACCAAACCACCCCAAAACGGTACAATACCGTACGAGTACTTCGTTACGGTACCAAACCACACTAAAACGGTGCAATACCATACGAGTACATCCATACGGTACCAAACCACACCAAAACGGTGCAATACCGTACGAGTACTTCGTTATGGTACCAAACCACACCAAAACGGTACAATACCGTACGAGTACTTCGTTACGGTACCAAACCACACTAAAACGGTGCAATACCGTACGAGTACATCAAAACGGTACCAAACCACACCAAAACGGTGCAATACCGTACGAGTACTTCGTTATGGTACCAAACCACCCCAAAACGGTACAATACCGTACGAGTACTTCGTTACGGTACCAAACCACACTAAAACGGTGCAATACCGTACGAGTACATCCATACGGTACCAAACCACACCAAAACAGTACAATACCGTACGAGTACTTCGTTACGATACCAAACCACACCAAAACGGTACAATACCGTACGAGTACATCCATATGGAACAAAACCACACCAAAACGGTGCAATACCGTTCGAGTACATCCATACGGTACCAAACCACACCAAAACGGTGCAATACCGTACGAGTACTTCGTTACGGTACCAAACCAAACGAAAACGGTGCAATACCGTCCGACTACATCCATACGGTACCAAAACGGTACAATACCGTACGAGTACTTCGTTACGGTACCAAACCACACCAAAACGGTGCAATACCGTACGAGTACTTCGTTACGGTACCAAACCACAGGAAAACGGTGCAATACCGTACGAGTACATCCATACGGTACCAAACCACACCAAAACGGTTCAGTACCGTACGAGTACTTCGTTACGGTACCAAACCACACCAAAACGGTACAAAACCGTACGAGTACATCCATACGGTACCAAACCACACCAAAACGGTGCAATACCGTACGAGTACTTCGTTATGGTACCAAACCACATCAAAACGGTACAATACCGTACGAGTACTTCGTTACGGTACCAAACCACACTAAAACGGTGCAATACCGTACGAGTACATCCAAACGGTACCAAACCACACCAAAACGGTGCAATACCGTACGAGTACTTCGTTATGGTACCAAACCACCCCAAAACGGTACAATACCGTACGAGTACTTCGTTACGGTACCAAACCACACTAAAACGGTGCAATACCGTACGAGTACATCCATACGGTACCAAACCACACCAAAACAGTACAATACCGTACGAGTACTTCGTTACGATACCAAACCACACCAAAACGGTACAATACCGTACGAGTACATCCATATGGTACCAAACCACACCAAAACGGTGCAATACCGTTCGAGTACATCCATACGGTACCAAACCACACCAAAACGGTGCAATACCGTACGAGTACTTCGTTACGGTACCAAACCACACGAAAACGGTGCAATACCGTCCGACTACATCCATACGGTACCAAAACGGTACAATACCGTACGAGTACTTCGTTACGGTACCAAATCACACCAAAACGGTGCAATACCGTACGAGTACTTCGTTACGGTACCAAACCACACCAAAACGGTACAAAACCGTACGAGTACATCCATACGGTACCAAACCACACCAAAACGGTGCAATACCGTACGAGTACTTCGTTACGGTACCAAACCACACCAAAACGGTACAATACCGTACGAGTACTTCGTTACGGTACCAAACCACACTAAAACGGTGCAATACCGTACGAGTACATCCACACGGTACCAAACCACACCAAAACGGTACAATACCGTACGAGTACTTCGTTACGGTACAAAACCACACCAAAACGGTACAATACTGTACGAGTACATCCATACGGTACCAAACCACACCAAAACGGTGCAATACCGTACGAGTACTTCGTTACGGTACCAAACCACACCAAAACGGTACAATACCGTACGAGTACTTCGTTACGGTACCAAACCACACTAAAACGGTGCAATACCGTACGAGTACTTCGTTATGGTACCAAACCACACCAAAACGGTACAATACCGTACGAGTACTTCGTTACGGTACCAAACCACACCAAAACGGTACAATACCGTACGAGTACTTCGTTACGGTACCAAACCACACTAAAACGGTGCAATACCGTACGAGTACTTCGTTATGGTACCAAACCACACCAAAACGGTACAATACCGTACGAGTACATCCATACGGTACCAAACCACACCAAAACGGTGCAATACCATACGAGTAGTTCGTTACGGTACCAAACCACACCAAAACGGTACAATACCGTACGAGTACTTCGTTACGGTACCAAACCACACTAAAACGGTGCAATACCGTACGAGTACATCCATACGGTAACAAACCACACCAAAACGGTACAATACCGTACGAGTACTTCGTTACGGTACCAAACCACACCAAAACGGTACAATACCGTACGAGTACTTCGTTACGGTACCAAACCACACTAAAACGGTGCAATACCGTACGAGTACATCCATACGGTAACAAACCACACCAAAACGGTACAATACCGTACGAGTACATCCATACGGTACCAAACCACACCAAAACGGTGCAATACCGTAGGAGTACTTCGTTACGGTACCAAACCAGACGAAAACGGTGCAATACCGTCCGACTACATCCATACGGTACCAAACCACACCAAAACGGTACAATACTGTATGAGTACTTCGTTACGGTACCAAACCACACTAAAACGGTGCAATACCGTACGAGTACATCCAAACGGTACCAAACCACACCAAAACGGTGCAATACCGTACGAGTACTTCGTTATGGTACCAAACCACCCCAAAACGGTACAATACCGTACGAGTACTTCGTTACGGTACCAAACCACACTAAAACGGTGCAATACCGTACGAGTACATCCATACGGTACCAAACCACACCAAAACGGTGCAATACCGTACGAGTACTTCGTTATGGTACCAAACCACACCAAAACGGTACAATACCGTACGAGTACTTCGTTACGGTACCAAACCACACTAAAACGGTGCAATACCGTACGAGTACATCCAAACGGTACCAAACCACACCAAAACGGTGCAATACCGTACGAGTACTTCGTTATGGTACCAAACCACCCCAAAACGGTACAATACCGTACGAGTACTTCGTTACGGTACCAAACCACACTAAAACGGTGCAATACCGTACGAGTACATCCATACGGTACCAAACCACACCAAAACAGTACAATACCGTACGAGTACTTCGTTACGATACCAAACCACACCAAAACGGTACAATACCGTACGAGTACATCCATATGGTACCAAACAACACCAAAACGGTGCAATACCGTTCGAGTACATCCATACGGTACCAAACCACACCAAAACGGTGCAATACCGTACGAGTACTTCGTTACGGTACCAAACCACACGAAAACGGTGCAATACCGTCCGACTACATCCATACGGTACCAAAACGGTACAATACCGTACGAGTACTTCGTTACGGTACCAAACCACACCAAAACGGTGCAATACCGTACGAGTACTTCGTTACGGTACCAAACCACAGGAAAACGGTGCAATACCGTACGAGTACATCCATACGGTACCAAACCACACCAAAACGGTTCAGTACCGTACGAGTACTTCGTTACGGTACCAAACCACACCAAAACGGTACAAAACCGTACGAGTACATCCATACGGTACCAAACCACACCAAAACGGTGCAATACCGTACGAGTACTTCGTTACGGTACCAAACCACACCAAAACGGTACAATACCGTACGAGTACTTCGTTACGGTACCAAACCACACTAAAACGGTGCAATACCGTACGAGTACATCCATACGGTACCAAACCACACCAAAACGGTACAATACCGTACGAGTACTTCGTTACGGTACAAAACCACACCAAAACGGTACAATACTGTACGAGTACATCCATACGGTACCAAACCACACCAAAACGGTGCAATACCGTACGAGTACTTCGTTACGGTACCAAACCACACCAAAACGGTACAATACAGTACGAGTACTTCGTTACGGTACCAAACCACACTAAAACGGTGCAATATCGTACGAGTACATCCATACGGTACCAAACCACACCAAAACGGTGCAATACCGTACGAGTACTTCGTTATGGTACCAAACCACACCAAAACGGTACAATACCGTACGAGTACTTCGTTACGGTACCAAACCACACTAAAACGGTGCAATACCGTACGAGTACATCCATACGGTACCAAACCACACCAAAACGATACAATACCGTACGAGTACTTCGTTACGGTACCAAACCACACCAAAACGGTACAATACCGTACGAGTACTTCGTTACGGTACCAAACCACACTAAAACGGTGCAATACCGTACGAGTACATCCATACGGTAACAAACCACACCAAAACGGTACAATACCGTACGAGTACATCCATACGGTACCAAACCACACCAAAACGGTGCAATACCGTAGGAGTACTTCGTTACGGTACCAAACCACACGAAAACGGTGCAATACCGTCCGACTACATCCATACGGTACAAAACCACACCAAAACGGTACAATACTGTATGAGTACTTCGTTACGGTACCAAACCACACTAAAACGGTGCAATACCGTACGAGTACATCCAAACGGTACCAAACCACACCAAAACGGTGCAATACCGTACGAGTACTTCGTTATGGTACCAAACCACCCCAAAACGGTACAATACCGTACGAGTACTTCGTTACGGTACCAAACCACACTAAAACGGTGCAATACCATACGAGTACATCCATACGGTACCAAACCACACCAAAACGGTGCAATACCGTACGAGTACTTCGTTATGGTACCAAACCACACCAAAACGGTACAATACCGTACGAGTACTTCGTTACGGTACCAAACCACACTAAAACGGTGCAATACCGTACGAGTACATCCAAACGGTACCAAACCACACCAAAACGGTGCAATACCGTACGAGTACTTCGTTATGGTACCAAACCACCCCAAAACGGTACAATACCGTACGAGTACTTCGTTACGGTACCAAACCACACTAAAACGGTGCAATACCGTACGAGTACATCCATACGGTACCAAACCACACCAAAACAGTACAATACCGTACGAGTACTTCGTTACGATACCAAACCACACCAAAACGGTACAATACCGTACGAGTACATCCATATGGTACCAAACCACACCAAAACGGTGCAATACCGTTCGAGTACATCCATACGGTACCAAACCACACCAAAACGGTGCAATACCGTACGAGTACTTCGTTACGGTACCAAACCACACGAAAACGGTGCAATACCGTCCGACTACATCCATACGGTACCAAAACGGTACAATACCGTACGAGTACTTCGTTACGGTACCAAACCACACCAAAACGGTGCAATACCGTACGAGTACTTCGTTACGGTACCAAACCACAGGAAAACGGTGCAATACCGTACGAGTACATCCATACGGTACCAAACCACACCAAAACGGTTCAGTACCGTACGAGTACTTCGTTACGGTACCAAACCACACCAAAACGGTACAAAACCGTACGAGTACATCCATACGGTACCAAACCACACCAAAACGGTGCAATACCGTACGAGTACTTCGTTACGGTACCAAACCACACCAAAACGGTACAATACCGTACGAGTACTTCGTTACGGTACCAAACCACACTAAAACGGTGCAATACCGTACGAGTACATCCATACGGTACCAAACCACACCAAAACGGTACAATACCGTACGAGTACTTCGTTACGGTACAAAACCACACCAAAACGGTACAATACTGTACGAGTACATCCATACGGTACCAAACCACACCAAAACGGTGCAATACCGTACGAGTACTTCGTTACGGTACCAAACCACACCAAAACGGTACAATACCGTACGAGTACTTCGTTACGGTACCAAACCACACTAAAACGGTGCAATACCGTACGAGTACATCCATACGGTACCAAACCACACCAAAACGGTGCAATACCGTACGAGTACTTCGTTATGGTACCAAACCACACCAAAACCTTACAATACCGTACGAGTACTTCGTTACGGTACCAAACCACACTAAAACGGTGCAATACCGTACGAGTACATCCATACGGTACCAAACCACACCAAAACGATACAATACCGTACGAGTACTTCGTTACGGTACCAAAGCACACCAAAACGGTACAATACCGTACGAGTACATCCATATGGTACCAAACCACACCAAAACGGTGCAATACCGTACGAGTACATCCATACGGTACCAAACCACACCAAAACGGTGCAATACCGTAGGAGTACTTCGTTACGGTACCAAACCACACGAAAACGGTGCAGTACCGTCCGACTACATCCATACGGTACCAAACCACACCAAAACGGTACAATACTGTATGAGTACTTCGTTACGGTACCAAACCACACTACAACGGTGCAATACCGTACGAGTACATCCATACGGTACCAAACCACACCAAAACGGTACAATACCGTACGAGTACTTCGTTACGGTACCAAACCACACCAAAACGGTACAATACCGTACGAGTACATCCATACGGTACCAAACCACACCAAAACGGTTCAGTACCGTACGAGTACTTCATTACGGTACCAAACCACACCAAAACGGTACAATACCGTACGAGTACATCCATACGGTACCAAACCACACCAAAACGGTGCAATACCATACGAGTACTTCGTTACGGTACCAAACCACACCAAAACGGTACAATACCGTACGAGTACTTCGTTACGGTACCAAACCACACTAAAACGGTGCAATACCGTACGAGTACATCCATACGGTACCAAACCACACAAAAACGGTACAATACCGTACGAGTACTTCGTTACGGTACCAAACCACACCAGAACGGTACAATACCGTACGAGTACATCCATACGGTACCAAACCACACCAAAACGGTGCAATACCGTACGAGTACTTCGTTACGGTACCAAACCACGCGAAAACGGTACAATACCGTACGAGTACATCCATACGGTACCAAACCACACCAAAACGGTACAATACCGTACGAGTACATCCATATGGTACCAAACCACACCAAAACGGTACAATACCGTACGAGTACTTCGTTATGGTACCAAACCACACTAAAACGGTGCAATACCGTACGAGTACATCCATACGGTACCAAACCACACAAAAACGGTACAATACCGTACGAGTACTTCGTTACGGTACCAAACCACACCAGAACGGTACAATACCGTACGAGTACATCCATACGGTACCAAACCACACCAAAACGGTGCAATACCGTACGAGTACTTCGTTACGGTACCAAACCACACTAAAACGGTGCAATACCGTACGAGTACATCCATACGGTACCAAACCACACAAAAACGGTACAATACCGTACGAGTACTTCGTTACGGTACCAAACCACACCAGAACGGTACAATACCGTACGAGTACATCCATTCGGTACCAAACCACACCAAAACGGTGCAATACCGTACGAGTACTTCGTTACGGTACCAAACCACGCGAAAACGGTACAATACCGTACGAGTACATCCATACGGTACCAAACCACACCAAAACGGTGCAATACCGTACAAGTACTTCGTTACGGTATCAAACCACACAAAAACGGGGCAATACCGTACGAGTACATCCATACGGTACCAAACCACACCAAAACGGTACAATACCGTACGAGTACTTCGTTACGGTACCAAACCACACTAAAACGGTGCAATACCGTACGAGTACATCCATACGGTACCAAACCACACCAAAACGGTACAATACCGTACGAGTACTTCGTTACGGTACCAAACCACACCAAAACGGTACAATACCGTACGAGTACATCCATACGGTACAAAACCACACCAAAACGGTTCAGTACCGTACGAGTACTTCGTTACGGTACCAAACCACACCAAAACGGTACAATACCGTACGAGTACATCCATACGGTACCAAACCACACCAAAACGGTGCAATACCATACGAGTAGTTCGTTACGGTACCAAACCACACCAAAACGGTACAATACCGTTCGAGTACTTCGTTACGGTACCAAACCACACTAAAACGGTGCAATACCGTACGAGTACATCCATACGGTACCAAACCACACAAAAACGGTACAATACCGTACGAGTACTTCGTTACGGTACCAAACCACACCAGAACGGTACAATACCGTACGAGTACATCCATTCGGTACCAAACCACACCAAAACGGTGCAATACCGTACGAGTACTTCGTTACGGTACCAAACCACGCGAAAACGGTACAATACCGTACGAGTACATCCATACGGTACCAAACCACACCAAAACGGTGCAATACCGTACAAGTACTTCGTTACGGTATCAAACCACACAAAAACGGGGCAATACCGTACGAGTACATCCATACGGTACCAAACCACACCAAAACGGTGCAATACCGTACGAGTACTTCGTTACGGTACCAAACCACACCAAACGGTACAATACTGTACGAGTACTTCGTTACGGTACCAAACCACACGAAAACGGTGCAATACCGTACGAGTACATCCATACGGTACCAAACCATACCAAAACGGTACAATACCGTACGACTACTTCGTTACGGTACCAAACCACACAAAAACGGTGCAATACCGTACGAGTACTTCGTTACGGTACCAAACCACACCAAAACGGTTCAATACCGTACGAGTACATCCATACGGTACAAAACCACACCAAAACGGTTCAGTACCGTACGAGTACTTCGTTACGGTACCAAACCACACCAAAACGGTACAATACCGTACGAGTACATCCATACGGTACCAAACCACACCAAAACGGTGCAATACCATACGAGTAGTTCGTTACGGTACCAAACCACACCAAAACGGTACAATACCGTACGAGTACTTCGTTACGGTACCAAACAACACTAAAACGGTGCAATACCGTACGAGTACATCCATACGGTACCAAACCACACAAAAACGGTACAATACCGTACGAGTACTTCGTTACGGTACCAAACCACACCAGAACGGTACAATACCGTACGAGTACATCCATACGGTACCAAACCACACCAAAACGGTGCAATACCGTACGAGTACTTCGTTACGGTACCAAACCACGCGAAAACGGTACAATACCGTACGAGTACATCCATACGGTACCAAACCACACCAAAACGGTGCAATACCGTACAAGTACTTCGTTACGGTATCAAACCACACCAAAACGGGGCAATACCGTACGAGTACATCCATACGGTACCAAACCACACCAAAACGGTGCAATACCGTACGAGTACTTCGTTACGGTACCAAACCACACCAAACGGTACAATACTGTACGAGTACTTCGTTACGGTACCAAACCACACGAAAACGGTGCAATACCGTACGAGTACATCCATACGGTACCAAACCACACCAAAACGGTACAATACCGTACGACTACTTCGTTACGGTACCAAACCACACAAAAACGGTGCAATACCGTACGAGAACTTCGTTACGGTACCAAACCACACCAAAACGGTTCAATACCGTACGAGTACATCCATACGGTACCAAACCACACCAAAACGGTTCAGTACCGTACGAGTACTTCGTTACGGTACCAAACCACACCAAAACGGTACAATACCGTACGAGTATATCCATACGGTACCAAACCACACCAAAACGGTGCAATACCATACGAGTACTTCGTTACGGTACCAAACCACACCAAAACGGTACAATACCGTACGAGTACTTCGTTACGGTACCAAACCACACTAAAACGGTGCAATACCGTACGAGTACATCCATACGGTAACAAACCACACCAAAACGGTACAATACCGTACGAGTACTTCGTTACGGTACCAAACCACACCAAAACGGTACAATACTGTACGAGTACATCCATACGGTACCAACAAACACCAAAACGGTGCAATACCGTACGAGTACTTCGTTACGGTACCAAACCACACCAAAACGGTACAATACCGTACGAGTACTTCGTTACGGTACCAAACCACACTAAAACGGTGCAATACCGTACGAGTACATCCATACGGTACCAAACCACA
Source organism: Rhododendron vialii (assembly GCF_030253575.1). Lineage (NCBI taxonomy): Eukaryota > Viridiplantae > Streptophyta > Magnoliopsida > Ericales > Ericaceae > Rhododendron > Rhododendron vialii. The sequence goes on along the minus strand of NC_080561.1, from coordinate 23,350,743 downwards.
CCAAAACGGTGCAATACCGTACGAGTACTTCGTTATGGTACCAAACCACACCAAAACGGTACAATACCGTACGAGTACTTCGTTACGGTACCAAACCACACCAAAACGGTACAATACTGCACGAGTACATCCATACGGTACCAAACCACACCAAAACGGTGCAATACCGTACGAGTACTTCGTTACGGTACCAAACCACACCAAATGGTACAATACCGTACGAGTACTTCGTTACGGTACCAAACCACACGAAAACGGTGCAATACCGTACAAGTACATCCATACGGTAACCAACCACACCAAAACGGTACAATACCGTACGAGTACTTCGTTACGGTACCAAACCACACCAAAACGGTGCAATACCGTACGAGTACTTCGTTACGGTACCAAACCACATGAAAACGGTGCAATACCGTACGAGTACATCCATACGGTACCAAACCACACCAAAACGGTTCAGTACCGTACGAGTACTTCGTTACGGTACCAAACCACACCAAAACGGTACAAAACCGTACGAGTACATCCATACGGTACCAAACCACACCAAAACGGTGCAATACCGTAAAGTACTTCGTTACGGTACCAAACCACACCAAAACGGTACAATACAGTACGAGTACTTCGTTACGGTACCAAACCACACTAAAACGGTGCAATACCGTACGAGTACATCCATACGGTACCAAACCACACCAAAACGGTACAATACCGTACGAGTACTTCGTTACGGTACAAAACCACACCAAAACGGTACAATACTGTACGAGTACATCCATACGGTACCAAACCACACCAAAACGGTGCAATACCGTACGAGTACTTCGTTACGGTACCAAACCACACCAAAACGGTACAATACCGTACGAGTACTTCGTTACGGTACCAAACCACACTAAAAAGGTGCAATACCGTACGAGTACATCCATACGGTACCAAACCACACCAAAACGGTGCAATACCGTACGAGTACTTCGTTATGTTACCAAACCACACCAAAACGGTACAATACCGTACGAGTACTTCGTTACGGTACCAAACCACACTAAAACGGTGCAATACCGTACGAGTACAACCATACGGTACCAAACCACACCAAAACGGTACAATACCGTACGAGTACTTCGTTACGGTACCAAACCACACCAAAACGGTACAATACCGTACGAGTACATCCATATGGTACCAAACCACACCAAAACGGTGCAATACCGTACGAGTACATCCATACGGTACCAAACCACACCAAAACGGTGCAATACCGTACGAGTACTTCGTTACGGTACCAAACCACACCAAAACGGTGCAATACCGTCCGACTACATCCATACGGTACCAAACCACACCAAAACGGTACAATACCGTACGAGTACTTCGTTACGGTACCAAACCACACTAAAACGGTGCAATACCATACGAGTAAATCCATACGGTACCAAACCACACCAAAACGGTACAATACCGTACGAGTACTTCGTTACGGTACCAAACCACACCAAAACAGTACAATACCGTACGAGTACATCCACATGGTACCAAACCACACCAAAACGGTGCAATACCGTACGAGTACATCCATACGATACCAAACCACACCAAAACGGTGCAATACCGTACGAGTACTTCGTTACGGTACCAAACCACATGAAAACGGTGCAATACCGTTCGAGTACATCCATACGGTACCAAACCACACCAAAACGGTACAATACCGTACGAGTACTTCGTTACGGTACCAAACCACACTAAAACGGTGCAATACCGTACGAGTACATCCATACGGTACCAAACCACACCAAAACGGTACAATACCGTACGAGTACTTCGTTACGGTACCAAACCACACCAAAACAGTACAATACCGTACGAGTACATCCATACGGTACCAAACCACACCAAAACGGTGCAATACCGTACAAGTACTTCGTTACGGTACCAAACCACACCAAAACGGTACAATTCCGTACGAGTACATCCATACCGTACCAAACCACACCAAAACGGTGCAATACCGTACGAATACTTCGTTACGGTACCAAACCACACCAAAACAGAACAATACCGTACGAGTACATCCATACGGTACCAAACCACACCAAAACGGTGCAATACCGTACGAGTACTTCGTTACGGTACCAAACCACACGAAAACGGTGCAATACCGTCTGAGTACATCCATACGGTACCAAACCACACCAAAACGGCACAATACCGTGCGAGTACTTCGTAACGGTACCAAACCACACCAAAACGGTACAATACCGTACGAGTACATCCATACGGCACCAAACCACACCCAAACGGTGCAATACCGAACGAGTACTTCGTTACGGTACCAAACCACACCAAAACGGTACAATACCGTACGAGTACATCCATATGGTACCAAACCACACCAAAACGGTACAGTACCGTACGAGTACTTCGTTACGGTACCAAACCACACCAAAACGGTACAATACCGTACGAGTACATCCATACGGTACCAAACCACACCAAAACGGTGCAATACCGTACGAGTACTTCGTTACGGTACCAAACCACACCAAAACGGTTCAATACCGTACGAGTACATCCATACGGTACCAAACCACACCAAAACGGTACGATACCGTACGAGTACTTCGTTACGGTACCAAACCACACCAAAACGGTACAATACCGTACGAGTACATCCATACGGTACCAAACCACACCAAAACAGTACATTACCATACGAGTACTTCGTTACGGGACCAAACCACACCAAAACGGTACAATACCGTACGAGTACTTCGTTACGGTACCAAACCACACTAAAACAGTGCAATACCGTACGAGTACATCCATACGGTACCAAACCACACCAAAACGGTACAGTACCGTACGAGTACTTCGTTACGGTACCAAACCACACCAAAACGGTACAGTACCGTACGAGTACATCCATATGGTACCAAACCACACTAAAACGGTGCAATACCGTACGAGTACTTCGTTACGGTACCAAACCACACCAAAACGGTACAATACCGTACGAGTACTTCGTTACAGTACCAAACCACACTAAAACGGTGCAATACCGTACGAGTACATCCATATGGTACCAAACCACACCAAAACGGTGCAATACCGTACGAGTACTTCGTTACGGTACCCAACCACACCAAAACGGTACAATACCGTACGAGTACTTCGTTACGGTACCAAACCACACTAAAACGGTGCAATACTGTACGAGTACATCCATACGGTACCAAACCACACCAGAACGGTACAATACCGTACGAGTACTTCGTTACGGTACCAAACCACACCAAAACGGTACAATACCGTACGAGTACTTCGTTACGGTACCAAACCACACTAAAACGGTGCAATACCGTACGAGTACATCCATACGGTACCAAACCACACCAAAACGGTACAATACCGTACGAGTACTTCGTTACGGTACCAAACCACACCAAAACGGTACAATACCGTACGAGTACATCCATACGGTACCAAACCACACCAAAACGGTGCAATACCGTACGAGTACTTCGTTACGGTACCAAACCACACCAAAACGGTACAATTCCATAACAGTACATCCATACGGTACCAAACCACACCAAAACGGTGCCATACCGTACGAGTACTTCGTTACGGTACCAAACCACACCAAAACAGAACAATACCGTACGAGTACATCCATACGGTACCAAACCACACCAAAACGGTGCAATACCGTACGAGTACTTCGTTACGGTACCAAACCACACGAAAACGGTGCAATACCGTCCGAGTACATCCATACGGTACCAAACCACACCAAAACGGTACAATACCGTACGAGTAGTTCGTTACGGTACCAAACCACACCAAAACGGTACAATACCGTCCGAGTACATCCATACGGCACCAAACCACACCCAAACGGTGCAATACCGAACGAGTACTTCGTTACGGTACCAAACCACACCAAAACGGTACAATACCGTACGAGTACATCCATACGGTACCAAACCACACCAAAACGGTACAGTACCGTACAAGTACTTCGTTATGGTACCAAACCATACCAAAACGGTACAATACCGTACGAGTACATCCATACGGTACCAAACCACACCAAAACGGAGCAATACCGTACGAGTACTTCGTTACGGTACCAAACCACACCAAAACGGTACAATACCGTACGAGCACTTCGTTACGGTACCAAACCACACTAAAACGGTGCAATACCGTACGAGTACATCCATACGATACCAAACCACACAAAAACGGTACAATACCGTACGAGTACTTCGTTACGGTACCAAACCACGCCAAAACGGTACAATACCGTACGAGTACATCCATACGGTACCAAACCACACCAAAACGGTACATTACCATACGAGTACTTCGTTACGGGACCAAACCACACCAAAACGGTACAATACCGTACGAGTACTTCGTTACGGTACCAAACCACACTAAAACAGTGCAATACCGTACGAGTACATCAATACGGTACCAAACCACACCAAAACGGTACAGTACCGTACGAGTATTTCGTTACGGTACCAAACCACACCAAAACGGTACAGTACCGTACGAGTACATCCATATGGTACCAAACCACACTAAAACGGTGCAATACCGTACGAGTACTTCGTTACGGTACCAAACCACACCAAAACGGTACAATACCGTACGAGTACTTCGTTACGGTACCAAACCACACTAAAACGGTGCAATACCGTACGAGTACATCCATATGGTACCAAACCACACCAAAACGGTGCAATACCGTACGAGTACTTCGTTACGGTACCCAACCACACCAAAACGGTACAATACCGTACGAGTACTTCGTTACGGTACCAAACCACACTAAAACGGTGCAATACTGTACGAGTACATCCATACGGTACCAAACCACACCAGAACGGTACAATACCGTACGATTACTTCGTTACGGTACCAAACCACACCAAAACGGTACAATACCGTACGAGTACTTCGTTACGGTACCAAACCACACTAAAACGGTGCAATACCGTACGAGTACATCCATACGGTACCAAACCACACCAAAACGGTACAATACCGTACGAGTACTTCGTTACGGTACCAAACCACACCAAAACGGTACAATACCGTACGAGTACATCCATACGGTACCAAACCACACCAAAACGGTGCAATACCGTACGAGTACTTCGTTACGGTACCAAACCACACCAAAACGGTACAATTCCGTAACAGTACACCATACGGTACCAAACCACACCAAAACGGTGCCATACCGTACGAGTACTTCGTTACGGTACCAAACCACACCAAAACAGAACAATACCGTACGAGTACATCCATACGGTACCAAACCACACCAAATCGGTGCAATACCGTACGAGTACTTCGTTACGGTACCAAACCACACGAAAACGTTGCAATACCGTCCGAGTACATCCATACGGTACCAAACCACACCAAAACGGTACAATACCGTACGAGTAGTTCGTTACGGTACCAAACCACAACAAAACGGTACAATACCGTCCGAGTACATCCATACGGCACCAAACCACACCCAAACGGTGCAATACCGAACGAGTACTTCGTTACGGTACCAAACCACACCAAAACGGTACAATACCGTACGAGTACATCCATACGGTACCAAACCACACCAAAACGGTACAGTACCGTACAAGTACTTCGTTATGGTACCAAACCACACCAAAACGGTACAATACCGTACGAGTACATCCATACGGTACCAAACCACACCAAAACGGAGCAATACCGTACGAGTACTTCGTTACGGTACCAAACCACACCAAAACGGTACAATACCGTACGAGCACTTCGTTACGGTACCAAACCACACTAAAACGGTGCAATACCGTACGAGTACATCCATACGATACCAAACCACACCAAAACGGTACAATACCGTACGAGTACTTCGTTACGGTACCAAACCACGCCAAAACGGTACAATACCGTACGCGTACATCCATACGGTACCAAACCACACCAAAACGGTGCAATACCGTACGAGTACTTCGTTACGGTACCAAACCACACGAAAACGGTGCAACACCGTCTGAGTACATCCATACGGTACCAAACCACACCAAAACGGCACAATACCGTACGAGTACTTCGTTACCGTACCAAACCACACCAAAATGGTACAATACCGTACGAGTACATCCATACGGCACCAAACCACACCCAAACGGTGCAATACCGAACGAGTACTTCGTTACGAAACCAAACCACACCAAAACGGTACAATACCGTACGAGTACATCCATACGGTACCAAACCACACCAAAACGGTACAGTACCGTACGAGTACTTCGTTACGGTACCAAACCACACCAAAACGGTACAATACCGTACGAGTACATCCATACGGTACCAAACCACACCAAAACGGTGCAATACCGTACGAGTACTTCTTTATGGTACCAAACCACACCAAAACGGTTCAATACCGTACGAGTACATCCATACGGTACCAAACCACACCAAAACGGTGCAATACCGTACGAGTACTTCGTTACGGTACCCAACCACACCAAAACGGTACAATACCGTACGAGTACTTCGTTACGGTACCAAACCACACTAAAACAGTGCAATACCGTACAAGTACATCCATACGGTACCAAACCACACCAGAACGGTACAATACCGTACGAGTACTTCGTTACGGTACCAAACATCACCAAAACGGTACAATACCGTACGAGTACATCCATACGGCACCAAACCACACCCAAACGGTGCAATACCGAACGAGTACTTCGTTACGTTACCAAACCACACCAAAACGGTACAATACCGTACGAGTACATCCATACGGTACCAAACCACACAAAAACGGTACAGTACCGTACAAGTACTTCGTTATGGTACCAAACCACACCAAAACGGTACAATACCGTACGAGTACATCCATACGGTACCAAACCACACCAAAACGGAGCAATACCGTACGAGTACTTCGTTACGGTACCAAACCACACCAAAACGGTACAATACCGTACGAGTACTTCGTTACGGTACCAAACCACACTAAAACGGTGCAATACCGTACGAGTACATCCATACGGTACCAAACCACACCAAAACGGTACAATACCGTACGAGTACTTTGTTACGGTACCAAACCACGCCAAAACGGTACAATACCGTACGAGTACATCCATACGGTACCAAACCACACCAAAACGGTGCAATACCGTACGAGTACTTCGTTACGGTACCAAACCACACGAAAACGGTGCAATACCGTCTGAGTACATCCATACGGTACCAAACCACACAAAAACGGCACAATACCGTACGGGTACTTCGTTACGGTACCAAACCACACCAAAACGGTACAATACCGTACGAGTACATCCATACGGCACCAAACAACACCCAAACGGTGCAATACCGAACGAGTACTTCGTTACGGTACCAAACCACACCAAAACGGTACAATACCGTACGAGTACATCCATACGGTACCAAACCACACCAAAACGGTACAGTACCGTACGAGTACTTCGTTACGGTACCAAACCACACCAAAACGGTACAATACCGTACGAGTACGTCCATACGGTACCAAACCACACCAAAACGGTGCAATACCGTACGAGTACTTCTTTACGGTACCAAACCACACCAAAACGGTTCAATACCGTACAAGTACATCCATACGGTACCAAACCACACCAAAACGGTATAGTACCGTACGAGTACTTCGTTACGGTACCAAACCACACCAAAACGGTACAATACCGTACGAGTACATCCATACGGTACCAAACCACACCAAAACGGTACAATACCATACGAGTACTTCGTTACGGGAACAAACCACACCAAAACGGTACAATACCGTACGAGTACTTCGTTACGGTACCAAACCACACTAAAACAGTGGAATACCGTACGAGTACATCCATACGGTACCAAACCACACCAAAATGGTACAATACCGTACGAGTACTTCGTTACGGTACCAAACCACACCAAAACGGTACAATACCGTACGAGTACATCCATACGGTACCAAACCACACTAAAACGGTGCAATACCGTACAAGTACTTCGTTACGGTACCAAACCACACCAAAACGGTACAATACCGTACGAGTACTTCGTTACGGTACCAAACCACACTAAAACGGTGCAATACTGTACGAGTACATCCATACGGTACCAAACCACACCAAAACGGTGCAATACCGTACGAGTACTTCGTTACGGTACCCAACCACTCCAAAACGGTACAATACCGTACGAGTACTTCGTTACGGTACCAAACCACACTAAAACGGTGCAATACCGTACGAGTACATCCATACTGTACCAAACCACACCAGAACGGTATAATACCGTACGAGTACTTCGTTACGGTACCAAACCACACCAAAACGGTACAATACCGTACGAGTACATCCATATGGTACCAAACCACACTAAAACGGTGCAATACCGTACGAGTACTTCGTTACGGTACCAAACCACACTAAAACGGTGCAATACCGTACGAGTACATCCATACGGTACCAAACCACACCAAAACGGTGCAATACCGTACGAGTACTTCGTTACGGTACCAAACCACACCAAAACGGTACAATACCGTACGAGTACTTCGTTACGGTACCAAACCACACTAAAACGGTGCAATACCGTATGAGTACATCCATACGGTACCAAACCACACCAAAACGGTACAATACCGTACGAGTACTTCGTTACGGTACCAAACCACACCAAAACGGTACAATACCGTACGAGTACATCCATACGGTACCAAACCACACCAAAACGGTGCAATACCGTACGAGTACTTCGTTACGGTACCCAACCACTCCAAAACGGTACAATACCGTACGAATACTTCGTTACGGTACCAAACCACACTAAAACGGTGCAATACCGTACGAGTACATCCATACTGTACCAAACCACACCAGAACGGTACAATACCGTACGAGTACTTCGTTACGGTACCAAACCACACCAAAACGGTACAATACCGTACGAGTACATCCATATGGTACCAAACCACACTAAAACGGTGCAATACCGTACGAGTACTTCGTTACGGTACCAAACCATACCAAAACGGTACAATACCGTACGAGTACTTCGTTACGGTACCAAACAACACTAAAACGGTGCAATACCGTACGAGTACATCCATACGGTACCAAACCACACCAAAACGGTGCAATACCGTACGAGTACTTCGTTACGGTACCCAACCACACCAAAACGGTACAATACCGTACGAGTACTTCGTTACGGTACCAAACCACACTAAAACGGTGCAATACTGTACGAGTACATCCATACGGTACCAAACCACACCAGAACGGTACAATACCGTACGAGTACTTCGTTACGGTACCAAACCACACCAAAAAGGTACAATACCGTACGAGTACTTCGTTACGGTACCAAACCACACTAAAACGGTGCAATACCGTACGAGTACATCCATACGGTACCAAACCACACCAAAACAGTACAATACCGTACGAGTACTTCGTTACGGTACCAAACCACACCAAAACGGTACAATACCGTACGAGTACATCCATACGGTACCAAACCACACCAAAACGGTGCAATACCGTACGAGTACTTCGTTACGGTACCAAACAACACCAAAACGGTACAATTCCGTACGAGTACATCCATACGATACCAAACCACACCAAAACGGTGCAATACCGTACGAGTACTTCGTTACGGTACCAAACCACACCAAAACAGAACAATACCGTACGAGTACATCCATACGGTACCAAACCACACCAAAACGGTGCAATACCGTACGAGTACTTCGTTACGGTACCAAACCACACCAAAACGGTACAATACCGTACGAGTACATCCATACGGTACCAAACCACACCAAAACGGTACAGTACCGTACGAGTACTTCGTGACGGTACCAAACCACACCAAAACGGTACAATACCGTACGAGTACATCCATACGGTACCAAACCACACCAAAACGGTGCAATACCGTACAAGTACTTCTTTACGGTACCAAACCACACCAAAATGGTTCAGTACCGTACAAGTACATCCATACGATACCAAACCACACCAAAACGGTACAATACCGTACGAGTACATCCATACGGCACCAAACCACACCAAAACGGTGCAATACCGTACGAGTACTTCGTTACGGTACCCAACCACATCAAAACGGTACAATACCGTACGAGTACTTCGTTACGGTTCCAAACCACACCAAAACGGTGCAATACCGTACGAGTACTTCGTTACGGTACCAAACCACGCCAAAACGGTACAATACCGTACGAGTACATCCATACGGTACCAAACCACACCAAAACGGTACAGTACCGTACGAGTACTTCGTTACGGTACCAAACCACACCAAAACGGTACAATACCGTACGAGTACATCCATACGGTACCAAACCACACCAAAACGGTGCAATACCGTACGAGTACTTCTTTACGGTACCAAACCACACCAAAACGGTTCAATACCGTACGAGTACATCCATACGGTACCAAACCACACCAAAACGGTGCAATACCGTACGAGTACTTCTTTACGGTACCAAACCACACCAAAACGGTTCAATACCGTACGAGTACATCCATACGGTACCAAACCACCCCAAAACGGTGCAATACCGTACGAGTACTTCGTTACGGTACCCAACCACATCAAACGGTACAATACCGTACGAGTACTTCGTTACGGTACCAAACCACACTAAAACGGTGCAATACCGTACGAGTACATCCATACAGTACCAAACCACACCAGAACGGTACAATACCGTACGAGTACTTCGTTACGGTACCAAACCACACCAAAACGGTACAATACCGTACGAGTACATCCTTACGGCACCAAACCACACCCAAACGGTGCAATACCGAACGAGTACTTCGTTACGTTACCAAACCACACCAAAACGGTACAATACCGTACGAGTACATCCATACGGTACCAAACCACACAAAAACGGTACAGTACCGTACAAGTACTTCGTTATGGTACCAAACCACACCAAAACGGTACAATACCGTACGAGTACATCCATACGGTACCAAACCACACCAAAACGGAGCAATACCGTACGAGTACTTCGTTACGGTACCCAACCACACCAAAACGGTACAATACCGTACGAGTACTTCGTTACGGTACCAAACCACACTAAAACGGTGCAATACCGTACGAGTACATCCATACGGTACCAAACCACACCAAAACGGTACAATACCGTACGAGTACTTTGTTACGGTACCAAACCACGCCAAAACGGTACAATACCGTACGAGTACATCCATACGGTACCAAACCACACGAAAACGGTGCAATACCGTACCAGTACTTCGTTACGGTACCAAACCACACGAAAACGGTTCAATACCGTCTGAGTACATCCATACGGAACCAAACCACACCAAAACGGCACAATACCGTACGAGTACTTCGTTACGGTACCAAACCACACCGAAACGGTACAATACCGTACGAGTACATCCATACGGCACCAAACCACACCCAAACGGTGCAATACCGAACGAGTACTTCGTTACGGTACCAAACCACACCAAAACGGTACAATACCGTACGAGTACATCCATACGGTACCAAACCACACCAAAACGGTACAGTACCGTACGACTACTTCGTGACGGTACCAAACCACACCAAAACGGTACAATACCGTACGAGTACATCCATACGGTACCAAACCACACCAAAACGGTGCAATACCGTACGAGTACTTCGTTACGGTACCAAACCACACCAAAATGGTTCAGTACCGTACAAGTACATCCATACGATACCAAACCACACCAAAACGGTACAATACCGTACGAGTACATCCATACGGCACCAAACCACACCAAAACGGTGCAATACCGTACGAGTACTTCGTTACGGTACCCAACCACATCAAAACGGTACAATACCGTACGAGTACTTCGTTACGGTACCAAACCACACCAAAACGGTGCAATACCGTACGAGTACTTCGTTACGGTACCAAACCACGCCAAAACGGTACAATACCGTACGAGTACATCCATACGGTACCAAACCACACCAAAACGGTACAGTACCGTACGAGTACTTCGTTACGGTACCAAACCACACCAAAACGGTACAATACCGTACGAGTACATCCATACGGTACCAAACCACACAAAAACGGTGCAATACCGTACAAGTACTTCGTTACGGTACCAAACCACACCAAAACGGTACAATACCGTACGAGTACTTCGTTACGGTACCAAACCACACTAAAACGGTGCAATACCGTACGAGTACATCCATACGGTACCAAACCACACCAAAACGGTGCAATACCGTACGAGTACTTCGTTACGGTACCCAACCACTCTAAAACGGTACAATACCGTACGAGTACTTCGTTACGGTACCAAACCACACTAAAACGGTGCAATACCGTACGAGTACATCCATACGGTACCAAACCACACCAGAACGGTACAATACCGTACGAGTACTTCGTCACGGTACCAAACCACACCAAAACGGTACAATACCGTACGAGTACATCCATATGGTACCAAACCACACCAAAACGGTGCAATACCGTACGAGTACTTCGTTACCGTACCAAACCACACGAAAACGGTGCAATACCGTCCGAGTACATCCATACGGTACCAAACCACACCAAAACGGTACAATACCGTACGAGTACTTCGTTACGGTACCAAACCACACTAAAACGGTGCAATACCGTATGAGTACATCCATACGGTACCAAACCACACCAAAACGGTACAATACCGTACGAGTACTTCGTTACGGTACCAAACCACACCAAAACGGTACAATACCATACGAGTACATCCATACGGTACCAAACCACACCAAAACGGTGCAATACCGTACGAGTACTTCGTTACGGTACCAAACCACACCAAAACGGTACAATTCCGTACGAGTACATCCATACGGTACCAAACCACCCCAAAACGGTGCAATACCGTACGAGTACTTCGTTACAGTACCAAACAACACCAAAACGGTGCAATACAGTACGACTACTTCGTTACGGTACCAAACCACACCAAAACGGTACAATACCATACGAGTACATCCATACGGTACCAAACCACACCAAAACGGTGCAATACCGTAAGAGTACTTCGTTACGGTACCAAACCACACCAAAACGGTACAATACCGTACGAGTACTTCGTTACGGTACCAAACCACACCAAAACGGTGCAATACCGTATGAGTACTTCGTTACGGTACCAAACCACGCCAAAACGGTACAATACCGTACGAGTACATCCATACGGTACCAAACCACACCAAAACGGTACAGTACCGTACGAGTACTTCGTTACGGTACCAAACCACACCAAAACGGTACAATACCGTACGAGTACATCCATACGGTACCAAAACACACCAAAACGGTTCAATACCGTACGAGTACTTCGTTACGGTACCAAACCACACCAAAACGGTGCAATACCGTACGAGTACATCCATACGGTACCAAACCACACCAAAACGGTTCAATACCGTACGAGTACATCCATACGGCACCAAACCACACCAAAACGGTGCAATACCGTACGAGTACATCCATATGGTACCAAACCACACCAAAACGGTTCAATACCGTACGAATACATCCATACGGCACCAAACCACACCAAAACGGTGCAATACCGAACGAGTACTTCGTTACGGTACCAAACCACACCAAAACGGTGCAATAAAACGGAACAATACCGAACGAGTACATCGTTACGGTACCAAACCACACCAAAACGGTGCAATACCGTACGAGTACATCCATACGGTACCAAACCACACCAAAACGGTGCAATACCGTACGAGTACTTCGTTACGGTACCAAACCACACCAAAACGGTACAATACCGTACGAGTACTTCGTTACGGTACCAAATCACACGAAAACGGTGCAATACCGTACGAGTACATCCATACGGTACCAAACCACACCAAAACGGTACAATACCGTACGAGTACTTCGTTACGGTACCAAACCACACCAAAACGGTACAATTCCGTACGAGTACATCCATACGGTACCAAACCACACCAAAACGGTGCAATACCGTAGGAGTACTTCGATACGGTACCAAACCACACCTAAACGGTACAATACCGTACGAGTACTTTGTTACGGTACCAAACCACACCAAAACGGTACAATACCGTACGAGTACATCCATACGGTACCAAACCACACAAAAACGGTGCAATATCGTACGAGTACATCGTTACGGTACCAAACCACACCAAAACGGTTCAATACCGTACGAGTACATCCATACGGTACCAAACCACACCAAAACGGTGCAATACCGTACGAGTACTTCGTTACGGTACCAAACCACACCAAAACGGTACAATATCGTACGAGTACATCCATACGGTACCAAACCACACCAAAACGGTGCAATACCGTAAGAGTACTTCGTTACGGTACCAAACCACACCAAAACGGTACAATACCGTACGAGTACATCCATACGGTACCAAACCACACCAAAACGGTTCAATACCGTACGAGTACTTCGTTGCGGTACCAAACCACACCAAAACGGTACAATACCGTACGAGTACATCCATACGGTACCAAACCACACCAAAACGGTTCAATACCGTACGAGTACTTCGTTACGGTACCAAACCACACCAAAACGGTACAATACCGTACGAGTACATCCATACGGTACCAAACCACACCAAAACGGTGCAATACCGTACGAGTACTTCGTTACGGTACCAAACCACACCAAAACGGTACAATACCGTACGAGTACATCCATACGGTACCAAACCACACCAAAACGGTGCAATACCGTACGAGTACTTCGTTACGGTACCAAACCACAACAAAACAGTACAATACCGTACGAGTACATCCATACGGTACCAAACCGCACCAAAACGGTGCAATACCGTACGAGTACTTCGTTACGGTACCAAACCACACCAAAACGGTGCAATACCGTACGAGTACATCCATACGGTACCAAACCACACCAAAACGGTACAATACCGTACGAGTACTTTGTTACGGTACCAAACCACACCAAAACGGTACAATACCGTACGAGTACATCCATACGGTACCAAATGATACGGCACCAAACCACACCAAAACGGTGCAATACCGTACGAGTACTTCGTTACGGTACCAAACCACACCAAAACGGTACAATACCGTACGAGTACGTCCATACGGTACCAAACCACACCAAAACGGTACAATACCGTACGAGTATATCCATACGGTACCAAACCACACCAAAACGGTGCAATACCGTACGAGTGCTTCGTTACGGTACCAAACCACACCAAAACAGTGCAATACCGTACGAGTACATCCATACGGTACCAAACCACACCAAAACGGTGCAATACCGCACAAGTACATCCATACGGCACCAAATCACACCAAAATGGTGCAATACCGTACGAGTACGTGCATACGATACCAAACCACACCAAAACGGTACAATTCCGTACGAGTACATCCATACGGTACCAAACCACACCAAAACGGTGCAATACCGTAGGAGTACTTCGATACGGTACCAAACCACACCAAAACGGCACAATACCGTACGAGTACATCCATACGGTACCAAACCACACCAAAACGGTGCAATACCGTACGAGTACTTCGTTACGGTACCAAACCACACCAAAACGGTACAATACCGTACGAGTACATCCATACGGTACCAAACCACACCAAAACGGTGCAATACCGTACGAGTACTTTGTTACGGTACCAAACCAAACCAAAACGGTACAATACCGTACGAGTACATCCATACGGTACCAAACCACACCAAAACGGTGCAATATCGTACGAGTACTTCGTTACGATACCAAACCACACGAAAACGGTGCAATACCGTACGAGTACATCCATACGGTACCAAACCACACCAAAACGGTGCAATACCGTACGAGTACTTCGTTACGGTACCAAACCACACCAAAACGGTACAATACCGTACGAGTACATCCGTACGGCACCAAACCACACCCAAACGGTGCAATACCGAACGAGTACTTCGTTACGGTACCAAACCACACCAAAACGGTACAATACCGTACGAGTACATCCATACGGTACCAAACCACACCAAAACGGTACAGTACCGTACGACTACTTCGTGACGGTACCAAACCACACCAAAACGGTACAATACCGTACGAGTACATCCATACGGTACCAAACCACACCAAAACGGTGCAATACCGTACGAGTACTTCTTTACGGTACCAAACCACACCAAAATGGTTCAGTACCGTACAAGTACATCCATACGATACCAAACCACACCAAAACGGTACAATACCGTACGAGTACATCCATACGGCACCAAACCACACAAAAACGGTGCAATACCGTACGAGTACTTCGTTACGGTACCCAACCACATCAAAACGGTACAATACCGTACGAGTACTTCGTTACGGTACCAAACCACACCAAAACGGTGCAATACCGTACGAGTACTTCGTTACGGTACCAAACCACGCCAAAACGGTACAATACCGTACGAGTACATCCATACGGTACCAAACCACACCAAAACGGTACAGTACCGTACGAGTACTTCGTTACGGTACCAAACCACACCAAAACGGTACAATACCGTACGAGTACATCCATACGGTACCAAACCACACCAAAACGGTGCAATACCGTACGAGTACTTCTTTACGGTACCAAACCACACCAAAACGGTTCAATACCGGACGAGTACATCCATACGGTACCAAACCACACCAAAACGGTGCAATACCGTACGAGTACTTCTTTACGGTACCAAACCACACCAAAACGGTTCAATACCGTACGAGTACATCCATACGGTACCAAACCACCCCAAAACGGTGCAATACCGTACGAGTACTTCGTTACGGTACCCAACCACATCAAAACGGTACAATACCGTACGAGTACTTCGTTACGGTACCAAACCACACTAAAACGGTGCAATACCGTACGAGTACATCCATACAGTACCAAACCACACAAGAACGGTACAATACCGTACGAGTACTTCGTTACGGTACCAAACCACACCAAAACGGTACAATACCGTACGAGTACATCCATACGGCACCAAACCACACCCAAACGGTGCAATACCGAACGAGTACTTCGTTACGTTACCAAACCACACCAAAACGGTACAATACCGTACGAGTACATCCATACGGTACCAAACCACACAAAAACGGTACAGTACCGTACAAGTACTTCGTTATGGTACCAAACCACACCAAAACGGTACAATACCGTACGAGTACATCCATACGGTACCAAACCACACCAAAACGGAGCAATACCGTACGAGTACTTCGTTACGGTACCCAACCACACCAAAACGGTACAATACCGTACGAGTACTTCGTTACGGTACCAAACCACACTAAAACGGTGCAATACCGTACGAGTACATCCATACGGTACCAAACCACACCAAAACGGTACAATACCGTACGAGTACTTTGTTACGGTACCAAACCACGCGAAAACGGTACAATACCGTACGAGTACATCCATACGGTACCAAACCACACGAAAACGGTGCAATACCGTACGAGTACTTCGTTACGGTACCAAACCACACGAAAACGGTGCAATACCGTCTGAGTACATCCATACGGTACCAAACCACACCAAAACGGCACAATACCGTACGAGTACTTCGTTACGGTACCAAACCACACCAAAACGGTACAATACCGTACGAGTACATCCATACGGCACCAAACCACACCCAAACGGTGCAATACCGAACGAGTACTTCGTTACGGTACCAAACCACACCAAAACGGTACAATACCGTACGAGTACATCCATACGGTACCAAACCACACCAAAACGGTACAGTACCGTACGAGTACTTCGTGACGGTACCAAACCACACCAAAACGGTACAATACCGTACGAGTACATCCATACGGTACCAAACCACACCAAAACGGTGCAATACCGTACGAGTACTTCTTTACGGTACCAAACCACACCAAAATGGTTCAGTACCGTACAAGTACATCCATACGATACCAAACCACACCAAAACGGTACAATACCGTACGAGTACATCCATACGGCACCAAACCACACCAAAACGGTGCAATACCGTACGAGTACTTCGTTACGGTACCCAACCACATCAAAACGGTACAATACCGTACGAGTACTTCGTTACGGTACCAAACCACACCAAAACGGTGCAATACCGTATGAGTACTTCGTTACGGTACCAAACCACGCCAAAACGGTACAATACCGTACGAGTACATCCATACGGTACCAAACCACACCAAAACGGTACAGTACCGTACGAGTACTTCGTTACGGTACCAAACCACACCAAAACGGTACAATACCGTACGAGTACATCCATACGGTACCAAACCACACCAAAACGGTGCAATACCGTACGAGTACTTCTTTACGGTACCAAACCACACCAAAACGGTTCAATACCGTACGAGTACATCCATACGGTACCAAACCACACCAAAACGGTGCAATACCGTACGAGTACTTCTTTACGGTACCAAACCACACCAAAACGGTTCAATACCGTACGAGTACATCCATACGGTACCAAACCACCCCAAAACGGTGCAATACCGTACGAGTACTTCGTTACGGTACCCAACCACATCAAAACGGTACAATACCGTACGAGTACTTCGTTACGGTACCACACCACACTAAAACGGTGCAATACCGTACGAGTACATCCATACAGTACCAAACCACACCAGAACGGTACAATACCGTACGAGTACTTCGTTACGGTACCAAACCACACCAAAACGGTACAATACCGTACGAGTACATCCATACGGCACCAAACCACACCCAAACGGTGCAATACCGAACGAGTACTTCGTTACGTTACCAAACCACACCAAAACGGTACAATACCGCACGAGTACATCCATACGGTACCAAACCACACAAAAACGGTACAGTACCGTACAAGTACTTCGTTATGGTACCAAACCACACCAAAACGGTACAATACCGTACGAGTACATCCATACGGTACCAAACCACACCAAAACGGAGCAATACCGTACGAGTACTTCGTTACGGTACCCAACCACACCAAAACGGTACAATACCGTACGAGTACTTCGTTACGGTACCCAACCACACCAAAACGGTACAATACCGTACGAGTACTTCGTTACGGTACCAAACCACACTAAAACGGTGCAATACCGTACGAGTACATCCATACGGTACCAAACCACACCAAAACGGTACAATACCGTACGAGTACTTTGTTACGGTACCAAACCACGCCAAAACGGTACAATACCGTACGAGTACATCCATACGGTACCAAACCACACGAAAACGGTGCAATACCGTACGAGTACTTCGTTACGGTACCAAACCACACGAAAACGGTGCAATACCGTCTGAGTACATCCATACGGTACCAAACCACACCAAAACGGCACAATATCGTACGAGTACTTCGTTACGGTACCAAACCACACCAAAACGGTACAATACCGTACGAGTACATCCATACGGCACCAAACCACACCCAAACGGTGCAATACCGAACGAGTACTTCGTTACGGTACCAAACCACACCAAAACGGTACAATACCGTACGAGTACATCCATACGGTACCAAACCACACCAAAACGGTACAGTACCGTACGAGTACTTCGTGACGGTACCAAACCACACAAAAACGGTACAATACCGTACGAGTACATCCATACGGTACCAAACCACACCAAAACGGTGCAATACCGTACGAGTACTTCTTTACGGTACCAAACCACACCAAAATGGTTCAGTACCGTACAAGTACATCCATACGATACCAAACCACACCAAAACGGTACAATACCGTACGAGTACATCCATACGGCACCAAACCACACCAAAACGGTGCAATACCGTACGAGTACTTCGTTACGGTACCCAACCACATCAAAACGGTACAATACCGTACGAGTACTTCGTTACGGTACCAAACCACACCAAAACGGTGCAATACCGTATGAGTACTTCGTTACGGTACCAAACCACGCCAAAACGGTACAATACCGTACGAGTACATCCATACGGTACAAAACCACACCAAAACGGTACAGTACCGTACGAGTACTTCGTTACGGTACCAAACCACACCAAAACGGTACAATACCGTACGAGTACATCCATACGATACCAAACCACACCAAAACGGTGCAATACCGTACGAGTACTTCTTTACGGTACCAAACCACACCAAAACGGTTCAATACCGTACGAGTACATCCATACGGTACCAAACCACACCAAAACGGTGCAATACCGTACGAGTACTTCTTTACGGTACCAAACCACACCAAAACGGTGCAATACCGTACGAGTACTTCGTTACGGTACCAAACCACCCCAAAACGGTGCAATACCGTACGAGTACTTCGTTACGGTACCCAACCACATCAAAACGGTACAATACCGTACGAGTACTTCGTTACGGTACCAAACCACACTAAAACGGTGCAATACTGTACGAGTACATCCATACAGTACCAAACCACACCAGAACGGTACAATACCGTACGAGTACTTCGTTACGGTACCAAACCACACCAAAACGGTACAATACCGTACGAGTACATCCATACGGCACCAAACCACACCCAAACGGTGCAATACCGAACGAGTACTTCGTTACGTTACCAAACCACACCAAAACGGTACAATACCGCACGAGTACATCCATACGGTACCAAACCACACAAAAACGGTACAGTACCGTACAAGTACTTCGTTATGGTACCAAACCACACCAAAACGGTACAATACCGTACGAGTACATCCATACGGTACCAAACCACACCAAAACGGAGCAATACCGTACGAGTACTTCGTTACGGTACCCAACCACACCAAAACGGTACAATACCGTACGAGTACTTCGTTACGGTACCAAACCACACTAAAACGGTGCAATACCGTACGAGTACATCCATACGGTACCAAACCACACCAAAACGGTACAATACCGTACGAGTACTTTGTTACGGTACCAAACCACGCCAAAACGGTACAATACCGTACGAGTACATCCATACGGTACCAAACCACACGAAAACGGTGCAATACCGTACGAGTACTTCGTTACGGTACCAAACCACACGAAAACGGTGCAATACCGTCTGAGTACATCCATACGGTACCAAACCACACCAAAACGGCACAATACCGTACGAGTACTTCGTTACGGTACCAAACCACACCAAAACGGTACAATACCGTACGAGTACATCCATACGGCACCAAACCACACCCAAACGGTGCAATACCGAACGAGTACTTCGTTACGGTACAAAACCACACCAAAATGGTACAATACCGTACGAGTACATCCATACGGTACCAAACCACACCAAAACGGTACAGTACCGTACGAGTACTTCGTGACGGTACCAAACCACACCAAAACGGTACAATACCGTACGAGTACATCCATACGGTACCAAACCACACCAAAACGGTGCAATACCGTACGAGTACTTCTTTACGGTACCAAACCACACCAAAATGGTTCAATACCGTACAAGTACATCCATACGGTACCAAACCACACCAAAACGGTACAATACCGTACGAGTACATCCATACGGCACCAAACCACACCAAAACGGTGCAATACCGTACGAGTACTTCGTTACGGTACCCAACCACATCAAAACGGTACAATACCGTACGAGTACTTCGTTACGGTACCAAACCACACCAAAACGGTGCAATACCGTACGAGTACTTCGTTACGGTACCGAACCACGCCAAAACGGTACAATACCGTACGAGTACATCCATACGGTACCAAACCACACCAAAATGGTACAGTACCGTACGACTACTTCCATACGGTACTAAAACACACCAAAACGGTACAATACCGTACGAGTACTTCGTTACGGTACCAAACCACACCAAAACGGTACAATACCGTACGAGTACATCCATACGGTACCAAACCACACAAAAACGGTGCAATACCGTACAAGTACTTCGTTACGGTACCAAACCACACCAAAACGGTACAATACCGTACGAGTACTTCGTTACGGTACCAAACCACACTAAAACGGTGCAATACCGTACGAGTACATCCATACGGTACCAAACCACACCAAAACGGTGCAATACCGTACGAGTACTTCGTTACGGTACCCAACCACTCTAAAACGGTACAATACCGTACGAGTACTTCGTTACGGTACCAAACCACACTAAAACGGTGCAATACCGTACGAGTACATCCATACGGTACCAAACCACACCAGAACGGTACAATACCGTACGAGTACTTCGTCACGGTACCAAACCACACCAAAACGGTACAATACCGTACGAGTACATCCATATGGTACCAAACCACACCAAAACGGTGCAATACCGTACGAGTACTTCGTTACCGTACCAAACCACACGAAAACGGTGCAATACCGTCCGAGTACATCCATACGGTACCAAACCACACCAAAACGGTACAATACCGTACGAGTACTTCGTTACGGTACCAAACCACACTAAAACGGTGCAATACCGTATGAGTACATCCATACGGTACCAAACCACACCAAAACGGTACAATACCGTACGAGTACTTCGTTACGGTACCAAACCACACCAAAACGGTACAATACCGTACGAGTACATCCATACGGTACCAAACCACACCAAAACGGTGCAATACCGTACGAGTACTTCGTTACGGTACCAAACCACACCAAAACGGTACAATTCCGTACGAGTACATCCATACGGTACCAAACCACCCCAAAACGGTGCAATACCGTACGAGTACTTCGTTACAGTACCAAACAACACCAAAACGGTGCAATACAGTACGACTACTTCGTTACGGTACCAAACCACACCAAAACGGTACAATACCATACGAGTACATCCATACGGTACCAAACCACACCAAAACGGTGCAATACCGTAAGAGTACTTCGTTACGGTACCAAACCACACCAAAACGGTACAATACCGTACGAGTACTTCGTTACGGTACCAAACCACACCAAAACGGTGCAATACCGTATGAGTACTTCGTTACGGTACCAAACCACGCCAAAACGGTACAATACCGTACGAGTACATCCATACGGTACCAAACCACACCAAAACGGTACAGTACCGTACGAGTACTTCGTTACGGTACCAAACCACACCAAAACGGTACAATACCGTACGAGTACATCCATACGGTACCAAAACACACCAAAACGGTTCAATACCGTACGAGTACTTCGTTACGGTACCAAACCACACCAAAACGGTGCAATACCGTACGAGTACATCCATACGGTACCAAACCACACCAAAACGGTTCAATACCGTACGAGTACATCCATACGGCACCAAACCACACCAAAACGGTGCAATACCGTACGAGTACATCCATACGGTACCAAACCACACCAAAACGGTTCAATACCGTACGAATACATCCATACGGCACCAAACCACACCAAAACGGTGCAATACCGAACGAGTACTTCGTTACGGTACCAAACCACACCAAAACGGTGCAATAAAACAGAACAATACCGAACGAGTACATCGTTACGGTACCAAACCACACCAAAACGGTGCAATACCGTACGAGTACATCCATACGGTACCAAACCACACCAAAACGGTGCAATACCGTACGAGTACTTCGTTACGGTACCAAACCACACCAAAACGGTACAATACCGTACGAGTACTTCGTTACGGTACCAAATCACACGAAAACGGTGCAATACCGTACGAGTACATCCATACGGTACCAAACCACACCAAAACGGTACAATACCGTACGAGTACTTCGTTACGGTACCAAACCACACCAAAACGGTACAATTCCGTACGAGTACATCCATACGGTACCAAACCACACCAAAACGGTGCAATACCGTAGGAGTACTTCGATACGGTACCAAACCACACCTAAACGGTACAATACCGTACGAGTACATCCATACGGTACCAAACCACACCAAAACGGTGCAATACCGTACGAGTACTTCGTTACGGTACCAAACCACACCAAAACGGTACAATACCGTACGAGTACATCCATACGGTACCAAACCACACCAAAACGGTGCAATACCGTACGAGTACTTCGTTACGGTACCAAACCACACCAAAACGGTGCAATATCGTACGAGTACTTCGTTACGGTACCAAACCACACCAAAACGGTGCAATACCGTACGAGTACTTTGTTACGGTACCAAACCACACCAAAACGGTACAATACCGTACGAGTACATCCATACGGTACCAAACCACACAAAAACGGTGCAATATCGTACGAGTACATCGTTACGGTACCAAACCACACCAAAACGGTTCAATACCGTACGAGTACATCCATACGGTACCAAACCACACCAAAACGGTGCAATACCGTACGAGTACTTCGTTACGGTACCAAACCACACCAAAACGGTACAATATCGTACGAGTACATCCATACGGTACCAAACCACACCAAAACGGTGCAATACCGTAAGAGTACTTCGTTACGGTACCAAACCACACCAAAACGGTACAATACCGTACGAGTACATCCATACGGTACCAAACCACACCAAAACGGTTCAATACCGTACGAGTACTTCGTTGCGGTACCAAACCACACCAAAACGGTACAATACCGTACGAGTACATCCATACGGTACCAAACCACACCAAAACGGTTCAATACCGTACGAGTACTTCGTTACGGTACCAAACCACACCAAAACGGTACAATACCGTACGAGTACATCCATACGGTACCAAACCACACCAAAACGGTGCAATACCGTACGAGTACTTCGTTACGGTACCAAACCACACCAAAACGGTGCAATATCGTACGAGTACTTCGTTACGGTACCAAACCACAACAAAACAGTACAATACCGTACGAGTACATCCATACGGTACCAAACCGCACCAAAACGGTGCAATACCGTACGAGTACTTCGTTACGGTACCAAACCACACCAAAACGGTGCAATACCGTACGAGTACATCCATACGGTACCAAACCACACCAAAACGGTACAATACCGTACGAGTACTTTGTTACGGTACCAAACCACACCAAAACGGTACAATACCGTACGAGTACATCCATACGGTACCAAATGATACGGCACCAAACCACACCAAAACGGTGCAATACCGTACGAGTACTTCGTTACGGTACCAAACCACACCAAAACGGTACAATACCGTACGAGTACGTCCATACGGTACCAAACCACACCAAAACGGTACAATACCGTACGAGTATATCCATACGGTACCAAACCACACCAAAACGGTGCAATACCGTACGAGTGCTTCGTTACGGTACCAAACCACACCAAAACAGTGCAATACCGTACGAGTACATCCATACGGTACCAAACCACACCAAAACGGTGCAATACCGCACAAGTACATCCATACGGCACCAAATCACACCAAAATGGTGCAATACCGTACGAGTACGTGCATACGATACCAAACCACACCAAAACGGTACAATTCCGTACGAGTACATCCATACGGTACCAAACCACACCAAAACGGTGCAATACCGTAGGAGTACTTCGATACGGTACCAAACCACACCAAAACGGCACAATACCGTACGAGTACATCCATACGGTACCAAACCACACCAAAACGGTGCAATACCGTACGAGTACTTCGTTACGGTACCAAACCACACCAAAACGGTACAATACCGTACGAGTACATCCATACGGTACCAAACCACACCAAAACGGTGCAATACCGTACGAGTACTTTGTTACGGTACCAAACCAAACCAAAACGGTACAATACCGTACGAGTACATCCATACGGTACCAAACCACACCAAAACGGTGCAATATCGTACGAGTACTTCGTTACGATACCAAACCACACGAAAACGGTGCAATACCGTACGAGTACATCCATACGGTACCAAACCACACCAAAACGGTGCAATACCGTACGAGTACTTCGTTACGGTACCAAACCACACCAAAACGGTACAATACCGTACGAGTACATCCATACGGTACCAAACCACACCAAAAGGGTGCAATACCGTAAGAGTACTTCGTTACAGTACCAAACCACACCAAAACGGTACAATACCGTACGAGTACATCCATACGGTACCAAAACACACCAAAACGGTGCAATACCGTACGAGTACTTCGTTACGGTACCAAACCACACCAAAACGGTGCAATACCGTACGAGTACATCCATACGGTACCAAACCACACCAAAACGGTTCAATACCGTACGAGTACATCCATACGGCACCAAACCACACCAAAACGGTGCAATACCGTACGAGTACATCCATACGGTACCAAACCACACCAAAACGGTTCAATACCGTACGAATACATCCATACGGCACCAAACCACACCAAAACGGTGCAATACCGAACGAGTACTTCGTTACGGTACCAAACCACACAAAAACGGTGCAATAAAACGGTACAATACCGAACGAGTACATCGTTACGGTACCAAACCACACCAAAACGGTGCAATACCGTACGAGTACATCCATACGGTACTAAACCACACCAAAACGGTGCAATACCGTACGAGTACTTCGTTACGGTACCAAACCACACCAAAACGGTACAATACCGTACGAGTACTTCGTTACGGTACCAAATCACACGAAAACGGTGCAATACCGTACGAGTACATCCATACGGTACCAAACCACACCAAAACGGTACAATACCGTACGAGTACTTCGTTACGGTACCAAACCACACCAAAACGGTACAATTCCGTACGAGTACATCCATACGGTACCAAACCACACCAAAACGGTGCAATACCGTAGGAGTACTTCGATACGGTACCAAACCACACCAAAACAGTACAATACCGTACGAGTACATCCATACGGTACCAAACCACACCAAAACGGTGCAATACCGTACGAGTACTTCGTTACGGTACCAAACCACACCAAAACGGTACAATACCGTACGAGTACATCCATACGGTACCAAACCACACCAAAACGGTGCAATACCGTACCAGTACTTCGTTACGGTACCAAACCACACCAAAACGGTGCAATATCGTACGAGTACTTCGTTACGGTACCAAACCACAACAAAACAGTACAATACCGTACGAGTACATCCATACGGTACCAAACCACACCAAAACGGTACAATACCGTACGAGTACTTTGTTACGGTACCAAACCACACCAAAACGGTACAATACCGTACGAGTACATCCATACGGTACCAAACAATACGGCACCAAACCACACCAAAACGGTGCAATACCGTACGAGTACTTCGTTACGGTACCAAACCACACCAAAACGGTGCAATACCGTACGAGTACTTCGTTACGGTACCAAACCACACCAAAACGGTACAATACCGTTCGAGTACGTCCATACGGTACCAAACCACACCAAAACGGTACAATACCGTACGAGTACATCCATACGGTACCAAACCACACCAAAACGGTGCAATACCGTACGAGTGCTTCGTTACGGTACCAAACCACACCAAAACGGTGCAATACCGTACGAGTACATCCATACGGTACCAAACCACACCAAAACGGTGCAAAACCGTACAAGTACATCCATACGGCACCAAATCACACCAAAATGGTGCAATACCGTACGAGTACGTGCATACGATACCAAACCACACCAAAACGGTGCAATACCGTACGAGTACATCCATACGGTACCAAACCACACCAAAACGGTGCAATACCGTACGAGTACTTCGTTACGGTACCAAACCACACCAAAACGGTACAATACCATACGAGTACTTGGTTACGGTACCAAACCACACGAAAATGGTGCAATACCGTACGAGTACATCCGTACGGTACCAAACCACACCAAAACGGTGCAATACCGTTCAAGTACATCCATACGGCACCAAATCACACCAAAATGGTGCAATACCATACGAGTACGTGCATACGATACCAAACCACACCAAAACGGTGCAATACCGTACGAGTACATCCATACGGTACCAAACCACACCAAAACGGTACAATACCGTACGAGTACTTTGTTACGGTACCAAACCACACCAAAACGGTAGAATACCGTACGAGTACATCCATACGGTACCAAACAATACGGCACCAAACCACACCAAAACGGTGCAATACCAGACGAGTACTTCGTTACAGTACCAAACAACACCAAAACGGTGCAATACCGTACGAGTACTTCGTTACGGTACCAAACCACACCAAAACGGTACAATACCATACGAGTACATCCATACGGTACCAAACCACACCAAAACGGTGAGATACCGTACGAGTACTTTGTTACGGTACCAAACCACACCAAAACGGTACAATACCGTACGAGTACATCCGTACGGTACCAAACCACACCAAAACGGTGCAATATCGTACGAGTACTTCGTTACGGTACCAAACCACACCAAAACGGTGCAATACCGTACGAGTACATCCATACGGTACCAAACCACACCAAAACGGTGCAATACCGTACGAGTACTTCGTTACGGTACCAAACCACACAAAAACGGTACAATACCGTACGAGTACATCCATACGGTACCAAACCACTCCAAAACGGTGCAATACCGTAAGAGTACTTCGTTACGGTACCAAACCACACCAAAACGGTACAATACCGTACGAGTACATCCATACGGTACCAAACCACACCAAAACGGTGCAATACCGTACGAGTACTTCGTTACGGTACCAAACCACACCAAAACGGTGCAATACCGTACGAGTACATCCATACGGTACCAAACCACACCAAAACGGTTCAATATCGTACGAGTACATCCATACGGCACCAAACCACACCAAAACGGTGCAATACCGAACGAGTACTTCGTTACGGTACCAAACCACACCAAAACGGTGCAATACCGTACGAGTAAATCCATACGGTACCAAACCACACCAAAACGGTGCAATACCGTACGAGTACTTCGTTACGGTACCAAACCACACCAAAACGGTACAATACCGTACGAGTACTTCGTTACGGTACCAAACCACACGAAAACGTTGCAATACCGTACGAGTACATCCACACGGTACCAAACCACACCAAAACGGTACAATACCGTACGAGTACTTCGTTACGGTACCAAACCACACCAAAACGGTACAATTCCGTACGAGTACATACATACGGTACCAAACCACACCAAAACGGTGCAATACCGTAGGAGTACTTCGATACGGTACCAAACCACACCAAAACAGTACAATACCGTACGAGTACATCCATACGGTACGAAACCACACCAAAACGGTTCACTACCGTACGAGAACTTCGTTACGGTACCAAACCACACCAAAACGGTGCAATACCGTACGAGTACATCCATACGGTTCCAAACCACACCAAAACGATACAATACCGTACGAGTACTTTGTTACGGTACAAAACCACACCAAAACGGTACAATACCGTACGAGTACATCCATACGGTACCAAACAATACGGCACCAAACCACACCAAAACGGTGCAATACCATACGAGTACGTCGTTACGGTACCAAACCACACAAAAACGGTGCAATACCGTACGAGTACTTCGTTACGGTACCAAACAACACCAAAACGGTACAATACCGTACGAGTACATCCATACGGTACCAAACCACACCAAAACGGTGCAATACCGTACGAGTACTTCGTTACGGTACCAAACCACACCAAAACGGTGCAATACCGTACGAGTACATCCATACGGTACCAAACCACACCAAAACGGTGCAATACCGTACGAATACTTCGTTACGGTACCAAACCACATCAAAACGGTACAATACCGTACGAGTACATCCATACGGTAACAAACCACACCAAAACGGTGCAATACCGTAAGAGTACTTCGTTACGATACCAAACCACACCAAAACGGTACAATACTGTACAAGTACATCCATACGGTACCAAACCACACCAAAACGGTGCGATACCGTACGAGTACTTCGTTACGGTACCAAACAACACCAAAACAGTACAATTCCGTACGAGTACATCCATACGGTACCAAACCACACCAAAACGGTACAATACCGTACGAGTACATCCATACGGTACCAAACCACACCAAAACTGTACAATACCGTACGAGTACTTCGTTACGGTACCAAACTTCACCAAAACGATACAATACCGTACGAGTACATCCATACGGTACCAAACCACACCAAAACGGTGCAATACCGTACGAGTACTTCGTTACGGTACCAAACCACACCAAAACGGTGCAATACCGTACGAGTACACCATACGGTACCAAACCACACCAAAATGGTACAATTCCGTACGAGTACATCCATACGGTACCAAACCACACCAAAACGGTGCAATACCGTACGAGTACTTCGTTACGATACCAAACCACACCAAAACAGTACAATACCGTACGAGTACATCCATACGGTACCAAACCACACCAAAACGGTGCAATACCGTACAAGTACTTCGTTACGGTACCAAACCACACAAAAACGGTGCAATACCGTACGAGTACTTCGTGACGGTACCAAACCACACCAAAACGGTACAATACTGTACAAGTACATCCATACGGTACCAAACCACACCAAAACGGTGCAATACCGTACGAGTACGTCGTTACGGTACCAAACCACACCAAAACGGTACAATACCGTACGAGTACATCCATACGGTACCAAACAATACGGCACCAAACCACACCAAAACGGTGCAATACCGTACGAGTACTTCGTTACGGTACCAAACCACACCAAAACGGTGCAATACCGTACGAGTACTTCGTGACGGTACCAAACCACACCAAAACGGTACAATACTGTACAAGTACATCCATACGGTACCAAACCACACCAAAACGGTGCAATACCGTACGAGTACGTCGTTACGGTACCAAACCACACCAAAACGGTACAATACCGTACGAATACATCCATACGGTACCAAACCACACCAAAACGGTGCAATACCGTACGAGTACTTCGTTACGGTACCAAACCACACCAAAACGGTACAATAGCGTACGAGTACATCCATACGGTACCAAACCTCACCAAAACGGTGCAATACCGTACGAGTACATCCATACGGTACCAAACCATACCAAAACGGTGCAATACCGTACGAGTACTTCGTTACGGTACCAAACAACACCAAAACGGTACAATACCGTACGAGGACATCCATACGGTACCAAACCACACCAAAACGGTGCAATACCGTACGAGTACTTCGTTACGGTACCAAACCACACCAAAACGGTGCAATACCGTACGAGTACATTCATACGGTACCAAACCACACCAAAACGGTGCAATACCGTACGAATACTTCGTTACGGTACCAAACCACACCAAAACGGTACAATACCGTACGAGTACTTCGTTACGGTACCAAACTTCACCAAAACGATACAATACCGTACGAGTACATCCATACGGTACCAAACCACACCAAAACGGTGCAATACCGTACGAGTACTTCGTTACGGTACCAAACCACACCAAAAACAGTACAATACCGTACGAGTACTTCGTTACGCTACCAAACCACACTGAAACGGTGCAATACCGTACGAGTACATCCATACGGTACCAAACCACACCAAAACGGTACAATACCGAACGAGTACTTCGTTACGGTACCAAACCACACCAAAACGGTGCAATACCGTACGAGTACGTCGTTACGGTACCAAACCACACCAAAACGGTACAATACCGTACGAGTACATCCATACGGTACCAAACAATACGGCACCAAACCACACCAAAACGGTACAATACCGTACGAGTACATCCATACGGTAACAAACCACACCAAAACGGTGCAATACCGTAAGAGTACTTCGTTACGGTACCAAACCACACCAAAACGGTACAATACTGTACAAGTACATCCATACGGTACCAAACCACACCAAAACGGTGCGATACCGTACGAGTACTTCGTTACGGTACCAAACAACACCAAAACAGTACAATTCCGTACGAGTACATCCATACGGTACCAAACCACACCAAAACGGTACAATACCGTACGAGTACATCCATACGGTACCAAACCACACCAAAACGGTACAATACCGTACGAGTACTTCGTTACGGTACCAAACTTCACCAAAACGATACAATACCGTACGAGTACACCATACGGTACCAAACCACACCAAAACGGTGCAATACCGTGCGAGTACTTCGTTACGGTACCAAACCACACCAAAACGGTGCAAAACCGTACGAGTACTTCGTTACGGTACCAAACCACACCAAAATGGTACAATTCCGTACGAGTACATCCATACGGTACCAAACCACACCAAAACGGTGCAATACCGTACGAGTACTTCGTTACGGTACCAAACTTCACCAAAACGATACAATACCGTACGAGTACATCCATACGGTACCAAACCACACCAAAACGGTGCAATACCGTACGAATACTTCGTTACGGTACCAAACCACACCAAAACGGTACAATACCGTACGAGTACTTCGTTACGGTACCAAACTTCACCAAAACGATACAATACCGTACGAGTACATCCATACGGTACAAAACCACACCAAAACGGTGCAATACCGTACGAGTACTTCGTTACGGTACCAAACCACACCAAAACATTACAATACCGTACGAGTACATCCATACGGTACCAAACCACACCAAAACGGTGCAATACCGTACAAGTACTTCGTTACGGTACCAAACCACACCAAAACGGTGCAATACCGTACGAGTACTTCGTGACGGTACCAAACCACACCAAAACGGTACAATACTGTACAAGTACATCCATACGGTACCAAACCACACCAAAACGGTGCAATACCGTACGAGTACGTCGTTACGGTACCAAACCACACCAAAACGGTACAATACTGTACGAGTACATCCATACGGTACCAAACAATACGGCACCAAACCACACCAAAACGGTGCAATACCGTACGAGTACTTCGTTACGGTACCAAACCACACCAAAACGGTGCAATACCGTACGAGTACTTCGTGACGGTACCAAACAACACCAAAACGGTACAATACTGTACAAGTACATCCATACGGTACCAAACCACACCAAAATGGTGCAATACCGTACGAGTACGTCGTTACGGTACCAAACCACACCAAAACGGTACAATACCGTACGAGTACATCCATACGGTACCAAACCACACCAAAACGGTGCAATACCGTACGAGTACTTCGTTACGGTACCAAACCACACCAAAACGGTACAATAGCGTACGAGTACATCCATACGGTACCAAACCTCACCAAAACGGTGCAATACCGTACGAGTACATCCATACGGTACCAAACCATACCAAAACGGTGCAATACCGTACGAGTACTTCGTTACGGTACCAAACAACACCAAAACGGTACAATACCGTACGAGGATATCCATACGGTACCAAACCACACCAAAACGGTGCAATACCGTAGAGTACTTCGTTACGGTACCAAACCACACCAAAACGGTGCAATACCGTACGAGTACATCCATACGGTACCAAACCACACCAAAACGGTGCAATACCGTACGAATACTTCGTTACGGTACCAAACCACACAAAACGGTACAATACCGTACGAGTATTTCGTTACGGTACCAAACTTCACCAAAACGATACAATACCGTACGAGTACATCCATACGGTACCAAACCACACCAAAACGGTGCAATACCGTACGAGTACTTCGTTACGGTACCAAACCACACCAAAACGGTACAATACCGTACGAGTACTTTGTTACGGTACCAAACCACACCAAAACGGTACAATACCGTACGAGTACATCCATACGGTACCAAATGATACGGCACCAAACCACACCAAAACGGTGCAATACCGTACGAGTACTTCGTTACGGTACCAAACCACACCAAAACGGTACAATACCGTACGAGTACGTCCATACGGTACCAAACCACACCAAAACGGTACAATACCGTACGAGTATATCCATACGGTACCAAACCACACCAAAACGGTGCAATACCGTACGAGTGCTTCGTTACGGTACCAAACCACACCAAAACAGTGCAATACCGTACGAGTACATCCATACGGTACCAAACCACACCAAAACGGTGCAATACCGCACAAGTACATCCATACGGCACCAAATAACACCAAAATGGTGCAATACCGTACGAGTACGTGCATACGATACCAAACCACACCAAAACGGTACAATTCCGTACGAGTACATCCATACGGTACAAAACCACACCAAAACGGTGCAATACCGTAGGAGTACTTCGATACGGTACCAAACCACACCAAAACGGCACAATACCGTACGAGTACATCCATACGGTACCAAACCACACCAAAACGGTGCAATACCGTACGAGTACTTCGTTACGGTACCAAACCACACCAAAACGGTACAATACCGTACAAGTACATCCATACGGTACCAAACCACACCAAAACGGTGCAATACCGTACGAGTACTTTGTTACGGTACCAAACCAAACCAAAACGGTACAATACCGTACGAGTACATCCATACGGTACCAAACCACACCAAAACGGTGCAATATCGTACGAGTACTTCGTTACGATACCAAACCACACGAAAACGGTGCAATACCGTACGAGTACATCCATACGGTACCAAACCACACCAAAACGGTGCAATACCGTACGAGTACTTCGTTACGGTACCAAACCACACCAAAACGGTACAATACCGTACGAGTACATCCATACGGTACCAAACCACACCAAAATGGTGCAATACCGTAAGAGTACTTCGTTACAGTACCAAACCACACCAAAACGGTACAATACCGTACGAGTACATCCATACGGTACCAAAACACACCAAAACGGTGCAATACCGTACGAGTACTTCGTTACGGTACCAAACCACACCAAAACGGTGCAATACCGTACGAGTACATCCATACGGTACCAAACCACACCAAAACGGTTCAATACCGTACGAGTACATCCATACGGCACCAAACCACACCAAAACGGTGCAATACCGTACGAGTACATCCATACGGTACCAAACCACACCAAAACGGTTCAATACCGTACGAATACATCCATACGGCACCAAACCACACCAAAACGGTGCAATACCGAACGAGTACTTCGTTACGGTACCAAACCACACAAAAACGGTGCAATAAAACGGTACAATACCGAACGAGTACATCGTTACGGTACCAAACCACACCAAAACGGTGCAATACCGTACGAGTACATCCATACGGTACCAAACCACACCAAAACGGTGCAATACCGTACGAGTACTTCGTTACGGTACCAAACCACACCAAAACGGTACAATACCGTACGAGTACTTCGTTACGGTACCAAATCACACGAAAACGGTGCAATACCGTACGAGTACATCCATACGGTACCAAACCACACCAAAACGGTACAATACCGTACGAGTACTTCGTTACGGTACCAAACCACACCAAAACGGTACAATTCCGTACGAGTACATCCATACGGTACCAAACCACACCAAAACGGTGCAATACCGTAGGAGTACTTCGATACGGTACCAAACCACACGAAAACGGTACAATACCGTACGAGTACATCCATACGGTACCAAACCACACCAAAACGGTGCAATACCGTACGAGTACTTCGTTACGGTACCAAACCACACCAAAACGGTACAATACCGTACGAGTACATCCATACGGTACCAAACCACACCAAAACGGTGCAATACCGTACCAGTACTTCGTGACGGTACCAAACCACACCAAAACGGTGCAATATCGTACGAGTACTTCGTTACGGTACCAAACCACAACAAAACAGTACAATACCGTACGAGTACATCCATACGGTACCAAACCACACCAAAACGGTACAATACCGTACGAGTACTTTGTTACGGTACCAAACCACACCAAAACGGTACAATACCGTACGAGTACATCCATACGGTACCAAACAATACGGCACCAAACCACACCAAAACGGTGCAATACCGTACGAGTACTTCGTTACGGTACCAAACCACACCAAAACGGTGCAATACCGTACGAGTACTTCGTTACGGTACCAAACCACACCAAAACGGTACAATACCGTTCGAGTACGTCCATACGGTACCAAACCACACCAAAACGGTACAATACCGTACGAGTACATCCATACGGTACCAAACCACACCAAAACGGTGCAATACCGTACGAGTGCTTCGTTACGGTACCAAACCACACCAAAACGGTGCAATACCGTACGAGTACATCCATACGGTACCAAACCACACCAAAACGGTGCAAAACCGTACAAGTACATCCATACGGCACCAAATCACACCAAAATGGTGCAATACCGTACGAGTACGTGCATACGATACCAAACCACACCAAAACGGTGCAATACCGTACGAGTACATCCATACGGTACCAAACCACACCAAAACGGTGCAATACCGTACGAGTACTTCGTTACGGTACCAAACCACACCAAAACGGTACAATACCATACGAGTACTTGGTTACGGTACCAAACCACACGAAAATGGTGCAATACCGTACGAGTACATCCGTACGGTACCAAACCACACCAAAACGGTGCAATACCGTTCAAGTACATCCATACGGCACCAAATCACACCAAAATGGTGCAATACCATACGAGTACGTGCATACGATACCAAACCACACCAAAACGGTGCAATACCGTACGAGTACATCCATACGGTACCAAACCACACCAAAACGGTACAATACCGTACGAGTACTTTGTTACGGTACCAAACCACACCAAAACGGTAGAATACCGTACGAGTACATCCATACGGTACCAAACAATACGGCACCAAACCACACCAAAACGGTGCAATACCGTACGAGTACTTCGTTACAGTACCAAACAACACCAAAACGGTGCAATACCGTACGAGTACTTCGTTACGGTACCAAACCACACCAAAACGGTACAATACCATACGAGTACATCCATACGGTACCAAACCACACCAAAACGGTGAGATACCGTACGAGTACTTTGTTACGGTACCAAACCACACCAAAACGGTACAATACCGTACGAGTACATCCGTACGGTACCAAACCACACCAAAACGGTGCAATATCGTACGAGTACTTCGTTACGGTACCAAACCACACCAAAACGGTGCAATACCGTACGAGTACATCCATACGGTACCAAACCACACCAAAACGGTGCAATACCGTACGAGTACTTCGTTACGGTACCAAACCACACAAAAACGGTACAATACCGTACGAGTACATCCATACGGTACCAAACCACTCCAAAACGGTGCAATACCGTAAGAGTACTTCGTTACGGTACCAAACCACACCAAAACGGTACAATACCGTACGAGTACATCCATACGGTACCAAACCACACCAAAACGGTGCAATACCGTACGAGTACTTCGTTACGGTACCAAACCACACCAAAACGGTGCAATACCGTACGAGTACATCCATACGGTACCAAACCACACCAAAACGGTTCAATATCGTACGAGTACATCCATACGGCACCAAACCACACCAAAACGGTGCAATACCGAACGAGTACTTCGTTACGGTACCAAACCACACCAAAACGGTGCAATACCGTACGAGTAAATCCATACGGTACCAAACCACACCAAAACGGTGCAATACCGTACGAGTACTTCGTTACGGTACCAAACCACACCAAAACGGTACAATACTGTACGAGTACTTCGTTACGGTACCAAACCACACGAAAACGTTGCAATACCGTACGAGTACATCCACACGGTACCAAACCACACCAAAACGGTACAATACCGTACGAGTACTTCGTTACGGTACCAAACCACACCAAAACGGTACAATTCCGTACGAGTACATACATACGGTACCAAACCACACCAAAACGGTGCAATACCGTAGGAGTACTTCGATACGGTACCAAACCACACCAAAACAGTACAATACCGTACGAGTACATCCATACGGTACGAAACCACACCAAAACGGTTCACTACCGTACGAGAACTTCGTTACGGTACCAAACCACACCAAAACGGTGCAATACCGTACGAGTACATCCATACGGTTCCAAACAACACCAAAACGATACAATACCGTACGAGTACTTTGTTACGGTACAAAACCACACCAAAACGGTACAATACCGTACGAGTACATCCATACGGTACCAAACAATACGGCACCAAACCACACCAAAACGGTGCAATACCATACGAGTACGTCGTTACGGTACCAAACCACACCAAAACGGTGCAATACCGTACGAGTACTTCGTTACGGTACCAAACAACACCAAAACGGTACAATACCGTACGAGTACATCCATACGGTACCAAACCACACCAAAACGGTGCAATACCGTACGAGTACTTCGTTACGGTACCAAACCACACCAAAACGGTGCAATACCGTACGAGTACATCCATACGGTACCAAACCACACCAAAACGGTGCAATACCGTACGAATACTTCGTTACGGTACCAAACCACATCAAAACGGTACAATACCGTACGAGTACATCCATACGGTAACAAACCACACCAAAACGGTGCAATACCGTAAGAGTACTTCGTTACGATACCAAACCACACCAAAACGGTACAATACTGTACAAGTACATCCATACGGTACCAAACCACACCAAAACGGTGCGATACCGTACGAGTACTTCGTTACGGTACCAAACAACACCAAAACAGTACAATTCCGTACGAGTACATCCATACGGTACCAAACCACACCAAAACGGTACAATACCGTACGAGTACATCCATACGGTACCAAACCACACCAAAACTGTACAATACCGTACGAGTACTTCGTTACGGTACCAAACTTCACCAAAACGATACAATACCGTACGAGTACATCCATACGGTACCAAACCACACCAAAACGGTGCAATACCGTACGAGTACTTCGTTACGGTACCAAACCACACCAAAACGGTGCAATACCGTACGAGTACACCATACGGTACCAAACCACACCAAAACGGTGCAATACCGTGCGAGTACTTCGTTACGGTACCAAACCACACCAAAACGGTGCAAAACCGTACGAGTACTTTGTTACGGTACCAAACCACACCAAAATGGTACAATTCCGTACGAGTACATCCATACGGTACCAAACCACACCAAAACGGTGCAATACCGTACGAGTACTTCGTTACGATACCAAACCACACCAAAACAGTACAATACCGTACGAGTACATCCATACGGTACCAAACCACACCAAAACGGTGCAATACCGTACAAGTACTTCGTTACGGTACCAAACCACACAAAAACGGTGCAATACCGTACGAGTACTTCGTGACGGTACCAAACCACACCAAAACGGTACAATACTGTACAAGTACATCCATACGGTACCAAACCACACCAAAACGGTGCAATACCGTACGAGTACGTCGTTACGGTACCAAACCACACCAAAACGGTACAATACCGTACGAGTACATCCATACGGTACCAAACCACACCAAAACGGTGCAATACCGTACGAGTACTTCGTTACGGTACCAAACCACACCAAAACGGTACAATAGCGTACGAGTACATCCATACGGTACCAAACCTCACCAAAACGGTGCAATACCGTACGAGTACATCCATACGGTACCAAACCATACCAAAACGGTGCAATACCGTACGAGTACTTCGTTACGGTACCAAACAACACCAAAACGGTACAATACCGTACGAGGACATCCATACGGTACCAAACCACACCAAAACGGTGCAATACCGTACGAGTACTTCGTTACGGTACCAAACCACACCAAAACGGTGCAATACCGTACGAGTACATCCATACGGTACCAAACCACACCAAAACGGTGCAATACCGTACGAATACTTCGTTACGGTACCAAACCACACCAAAACGGTACAATACCGTACGAGTACTTCGTTACGGTACCAAACTTCACCAAAACGATACAATACCGTACGAGTACATCCATACGGTACCAAACCACACCAAAACGGTGCAATACCGTACGAGTACTTCGTTACGGTACCAAACCACACCAAAAACAGTACAATACCGTACGAGTACTTCGTTACGCTACCAAACCACACTAAAACGGTGCAATACCGTACGAGTACATCCATACGGTACCAAACCACACCAAAACGGTACAATACCGAACGAGTACTTCGTTACGGTACCAAACCACACCAAAACGGTGCAATACCGTACGAGTACGTCGTTACGGTACCAAACCACACCAAAACGGTACAATACCGTACGAGTACATCCATACGGTACCAAACAATACGGCACCAAACCACACCAAAACGGTACAATACCGTACGAGTACATCCATACGGTAACAAACCACACCAAAACGGTGCAATACCGTAAGAGTACTTCGTTACGGTACCAAACCACACCAAAACGGTACAATACTGTACAAGTACATCCATACGGTACCAAACCACACCAAAACGGTGCGATACCGTACGAGTACTTCGTTACGGTACCAAACAACACCAAAACAGTACAATTCCGTACGAGTACATCCATACGGTACCAAACCACACCAAAACGGTACAATACCGTACGAGTACATCCATACGGTACCAAACCACACCAAAACGGTACAATACCGTACGAGTACTTCGTTACGGTACCAAACTTCACCAAAACGATACAATACCGTACGAGTACATCCATACGGTACCAAACCACACCAAAACGGTGCAATACCGTACGAGTACTTCGTTACGGTACCAAACCACACCAAAACGGTGCAATACCGTACGAGTACACCATACGGTACCAAACCACACCAAAACGGTGCAATACCGTGCGAGTACTTCGTTACGGTACCAAACCACACCAAAACGGTGCAAAACCGTACGAGTACTTCGTTACGGTACCAAACCACACCAAAATGGTACAATTCCGTACGAGTACATCCATACGGTACCAAACCACACCAAAACGGTGCAATACCGTACGAGTACTTCGTTACGGTACCA
Source organism: Rhododendron vialii (assembly GCF_030253575.1). Taxonomy (NCBI): domain Eukaryota; kingdom Viridiplantae; phylum Streptophyta; class Magnoliopsida; order Ericales; family Ericaceae; genus Rhododendron; species Rhododendron vialii. The sequence goes on along the minus strand of NC_080561.1, from coordinate 23,309,611 downwards.
AACTTCACCAAAACGATACAATACCGTACGAGTACATCCATACGGTACCAAACCACACCAAAACGGTGCAATACCGTACGAATACTTCGTTACGGTACCAAACCACACCAAAACGGTACAATACCGTACGAGTACTTCGTTACGGTACCAAACTTCACCAAAACGATACAATACCGTACGAGTACATCCATACGGTACCAAACCACACCAAAACGGTGCAATACCGTACGAGTACTTCGTTACGGTACCAAACCACACCAAAAACGGTACAATACCGTACGAGTACTTCGTTACGCTACCAAACCACACTAAAACGGTGCAATACCGTACGAGTACATCCATACGGTACCAAACCACACCAAAACGGTACAATACCGAACGAGTACTTCGTTACGGTACCAAACCACACCAAAACGGTACAATACCGTACGAGTACATCCATACGGTACCAAACCACACCAAAACGGTGCAATACCGTACGAGTACTTCGTTACGGTACCAAACCACACCAAAACGGTACAATACCGTACGAGAACTTCGTTACGGTACCAAACCACACCAAAACGGTACAATACCGCACGAGTACATCCATACGGTACAAAACCACACCAAAACGGTGCAATACCGTACGAGTACTTCGTTACGGTACCAAACCACACCAAAACATTACAATACCGTACGAGTACATCCATACGGTACCAAACCACACCAAAACGGTGCAATACCGTACGAGTACATCCATACGGCACCAAATCACATCAAAATTGTGCAATACCGTACGAGTACGTGCATACGATACCAAACCACACCAAAACGGTGCAATACCGTACGAGGACATCCATACGGTACCAAACCACACCAAAACGGTGCAATACCGTACGAGTACTTCGTTACGGTACCAAACCACACCAAAACCGTACAATACCGTACGAGTACATCTATACGGTACCAAACCACACCAAAACGGTGCAATACCGTCCGAGTACTTCGTTACGATACCAAACCACACCAAAACGGTGCAATACCGTACGAGTACATCCATACGGTACAAAACCACACCAAAACGGTTCAATACCGTACGAGTGCATCCATACGGCACCAAACCACACCAAAACGGTGCAATACCGTACGAGTACTTCGTTACGGTACCGAACCACACCAAAACGGTGCAATACCGTACGAGTACTTCGTTACGGTACCAAACCACCCCAAAACGGTGCAATACTGTACGAGTACATCCATACGGTACCAAACCACACCAAAACGGTACAATACCGTACGAGGACATCCATACGGTACCAAACCACACCAAAACGGTGCAATACCGTACGAGTACTTCGTTACGGTACAAAGCCACACCAAAACATTACAATACCGTACGAGTACATCCATACGGTACCAAACCACCCCAAAACGGTGCAATACCGTACGAGTACTTCATTACGGTACCAAACCACACCAAAACGGTACAATACCGTACGAGTACATCCATACGGTACCAAACCACACCAAAACGGTGCAATACCGTACGAGTACCGTAACAAACCACACCAAAACGGTGCAATAACGTACGAATACTTCGTTACGGTACCAAACCACACCAAAACGGTGCAATACCGTACGAGTACATCCATACGGTACCAAACCACACCAAAACGGTACAATACCGTACGAGTACATCCATATGGTACCAAACCACACCAAAACGGTGCAATACCGTACGAGTACTTCGTTACGGTACCAAACCACACCAAAACGGTGCAATACCGTACGAGTACTTCGTTACGGTACCAAACCACACCAAAACGGTACAATACCGTACGGGAACATCCATACGGTACCAAACCACACCAAAACGGTGCAATACCGTACGAGTACTTCGTTACGGTACCAAACCACACCAAAACGGTGCAACACCGTACGAGTACTTCGTTACGGTACCAAACAACACCAAAACAGTACAATTCCGTACGAGTACATCCATACGGTACCAAACCACACCAAAACGGTACAATACCGTACGAGTACATCCATACGGTACCAAACCACACCAAAACGGTACAATACCGTACGAGTACTTCGTTACGGTACCAAACTTCACCAAAACGATACAATACCGTACGAGTACATCCATACGGTACCAAACCACACCAAAACGGTGCAATACCGTACGAGTACTTCGTTACGGTACCAAACCACACCAAAACGGTGCAATACCGTACGAGTACACCATACGGTACCAAACCACACCAAAACGGTGCAATACCGTGCGAGTACTTCGTTACGGTACCAAACCACACCAAAACGGTGCAAAACCGTACGAGTACTTCGTTACGGTACCAAACCACACCAAAATGGTACAATTCCGTACGAGTACATCCATACGGTACCAAACCACACCAAAACGGTGCAATACCGTACGAGTACTTCGTTACGGTACCAAACTTCACCAAAACGATACAATACCGTACGAGTACATCCATACGGTACCAAACCACACCAAAACGGTGCAATACCGTACGAATACTTCGTTACGGTACCAAACCACACCAAAACGGTACAATACCGTACGAGTACTTCGTTACGGTACCAAACTTCACCAAAACGATACAATACCGTACGAGTACATCCATACGGTACCAAACCACACCAAAACGGTGCAATACCGTACGAGTACTTCGTTACGGTACCAAACCACACCAAAAACGGTACAATACCGTACGAGTACTTCGTTACGCTACCAAACCACACTAAAACGGTGCAATACCGTACGAGTACATCCATACGGTACCAAACCACACCAAAACGGTACAATACCGAACGAGTACTTCGTTACGGTACCAAACCACACCAAAACGGTACAATACCGTACGAGTACATCCATACGGTACCAAACCACACCAAAACGGTGCAATACCGTACGAGTACTTCGTTACGGTACCAAACCACACCAAAACGGTACAATACCGTACGAGAACTTCGTTACGGTACCAAACCACACCAAAACGGTACAATACCGCACGAGTACATCCATACGGTACAAAACCACACCAAAACGGTGCAATACCGTACGAGTACTTCGTTACGGTACCAAACCACACCAAAACATTACAATACCGTACGAGTACATCCATACGGTACCAAACCACACCAAAACGGTGCAATACCGTACAAGTACTTCGTTACGGTACCAAACCACACCAAAACGGTGCAATACCGTACGAGTACTTCGTGACGGTACCAAACCACACCAAAACGGTACAATACTGTACAAGTACATCCATACGGTACCAAACCACACCAAAACGGTGCAATACCGTACGAGTACGTCGTTACGGTACCAAACCACACCAAAACGGTACAATACCGTACGAGTACATCCATACGGTACCAAACAATACGGCACCAAACCACACCAAAACGGTGCAATACCGTACGAGTACTTCGTTACGGTACCAAACCACACCAAAACGGTGCAATACCGTACGAGTACTTCGTGACGGTACCAAACAACACCAAAACGGTACAATACTGTACAAGTACATCCATACGGTACCAAACCACACCAAAACGGTGCAATACCGTACGAGTACGTCGTTACGGTACCAAACCACACCAAAACGGTACAATACCGTACGAGTACATCCATACGGTACCAAACCACACCAAAACGGTGCAATACCGTACGAGTACTTCGTTACGGTACCAAACCACACCAAAACGGTACAATAGCGTACGAGTACATCCATACGGTACCAAACCTCACCAAAACGGTGCAATACCGTACGAGTACATCCATACGGTACCAAACCATACCAAAACGGTGCAATACCGTACGAGTACTTCGTTACGGTACCAAACAACACCAAAACGGTACAATACCGTACGAGGACATCCATACGGTACCAAACCACACCAAAACGGTGCAATACCGTAGAGTACTTCGTTACGGTACCAAACCACACCAAAACGGTGCAATACCGTACGAGTACATCCATACGGTACCAAACCACACCAAAACGGTGCAATACCGTACGAATACTTCGTTACGGTACCAAACCACACCAAAACGGTACAATACCGTACGAGTATTTCGTTACGGTACCAAACTTCACCAAAACGATACAATACCGTACGAGTACATCCATACGGTACCAAACCACACCAAAACGGTGCAATACCGTACGAGTACTTCGTTACGGTACCAAACCACACCAAAAACGGTACAATACCGTACGAGTACTTCGTTACGCTACCAAACCACACTAAAACGGTGCAATACCGTACGAGTACATCCATACGGTACCAAACCACACCAAAACGGTACAATACCGAACGAGTACTTCGTTACGGTACCAAACCACACCAAAACGGTACAATACCGTACGAGTACATCCATACGGTACCAAACCACACCAAAACGGTGCAATACCGTACGAGTACTTCGTTACGGTACCAAACCACACCAAAACGGTGCAATACCGTACGAGTACTTCGTTACGGTACCAAACAACACCAAAACGGTACAATTCCGTACGAGTACATCCATATGGTACCAAACCACACCAAAACGGTGCAATACCGTACGAGTACTTCGTTACGGTACCAAACCACACCAAAACAGTACAATACCTAACGAGTACATCCATACGGTACCAAACCACACCAAAACGGTGCTATACCGTACGAGTACTTCGTTACGGTACCAAACCACACCAAAACGGTGCAATACCGTACGAGTACATCCATACGGTACCAAACAACACCAAAACGGTACAATACCGTACGAGTACTTCGTTACGGTACCAAACCACACCAAAATGGTACAGTACCGCACGAGTACATCCATACGGTACCAAACAATACGGCACCAAACCACACCCAAATGGTGCAATACCGTACGAGTACTTCGTTACGGTATCAAACCACACCAAAACGGTGCAATACCGTACGAGTACTTCGTGACGGTACCAAACCACACCAAAACGGTACAATACCGTACAAGTACATCCATATGGTACCAAACCACACCAAAACGGTGCAATACCGTACGAGTACTTCGTTACGGTACCAAACCACACCAAAACGGTGCAATACCGTACGAGTACTTCGTGACGGTACCAAACAACACCAAAACGGTACAATACTGTACAAGTACATCCATACGGTACCAAACCACACCAAAACGGTGCAATACCGTACGAGTACTTCGTTACGGTACCAAACTTCACCAAAACGATACAATACCGTACGAGTACATCCATACGGTACCAAACCACACCAAAACGGTGCAATACCGTACGAATACTTCGTTACGGTACCAAACCACACCAAAACGGTACAATACCGTACGAGTACTTCGTTACGGTACCAAACTTCACCAAAACGATACAATACCGTACGAGTACATCCATACGGTACAAAACCACACCAAAACGGTGCAATACCGTACGAGTACTTCGTTACGGTACCAAACCACACCAAAACATTACAATACCGTACGAGTACATCCATACGGTACCAAACCACACCAAAACGGTGCAATACCGTACAAGTACTTCGTTACGGTACCAAACCACACCAAAACGGTGCAATACCGTACGAGTACTTCGTGACGGTACCAAACCACACCAAAACGGTACAATACTGTACAAGTACATCCATACGGTACCAAACCACACCAAAACGGTGCAATACCGTACGAGTACGTCGTTACGGTACCAAACCACACCAAAACGGTACAATACCGTACGAGTACATCCATACGGTACCAAACAATACGGCACCAAACCACACCAAAACGGTGCAATACCGTACGAGTACTTCGTTACGGTACCAAACCACACCAAAACGGTGCAATACCGTACGAGTACTTCGTGACGGTACCAAACAACACCAAAACGGTACAATACTATACAAGTACATCCATACGGTACCAAACCACACCAAAATGGTGCAATACCGTACGAGTACGTCGTTACGGTACCAAACCACACCAAAACGGTACAATACCGTACGAGTACATCCATACGGTACCAAACCACACCAAAACGGTGCAATACCGTACGAGTACTTCGTTACGGTACCAAACCACACCAAAACGGTACAATAGCGTACGAGTACATCCATACGGTACCAAACCTCACCAAAACGGTGCAATACCGTACGAGTACATCCATACGGTACCAAACCATACCAAAACGGTGCAATACCGTACGAGTACTTCGTTACGGTACCAAACAACACCAAAACGGTACAATACCGTACGAGGACATCCATACGGTACCAAACCACACCAAAACGGTGCAATACCGTAGAGTACTTCGTTACGGTACCAAACCACGCCAAAACGGTGCAATACCGTACGAGTACATCCATACGGTACCAAACCACACCAAAACGGTGCAATACCGTACGAATACTTCGTTACGGTACCAAACCACACCAAAACGGTACAATACCGTACGAGTATTTCGTTACGGTACCAAACTTCACCAAAACGATACAATACCGTACGAGTACATCCATACGGTACCAAACCACACCAAAACGGTGCAATACCGTACGAGTACTTCGTTACGGTACCAAACCACACCAAAAACGGTACAATACCGTACGAGTACTTCGTTACGCTACCAAACCACACTAAAACGGTGCAATACCGTACGAGTACATCCATACGGTACCAAACCACACCAAAACGGTACAATACCGAACGAGTACTTCGTTACGGTACCAAACCACACCAAAACGGTACAATACCGTACGAGTACATCCATACGGTACCAAACCACACCAAAACGGTGCAATACCGTACGAGTACTTCGTTACGGTACCAAACCACACCAAAACGGTGCAATACCGTACGAGTACTTCGTTACGGTACCAAACAACACCAAAACGGTACAATTCCGTACGAGTACATCCATATGGTACCAAACCACACCAAAACGGTGCAATACCGTACGAGTACTTCGTTACGGTACCAAACCACACCAAAACAGTACAATACCTAACGAGTACATCCATACGGTACCAAACCACACCAAAACGGTGCTATACCGTACGAGTACTTCGTTACGGTACCAAACCACACCAAAACGGTGCAATACCGTACGAGTACATCCATACGGTACCAAACATAACCAAAACGGTACAATACCGTACGAGTACTTCGTTACGGTACCAAACCACACCAAAATGGTACAGTACCGCACGAGTACATCCATACGGTACCAAACAATACGGCACCAAACCACACCCAAATGGTGCAATACCGTACGAGTACTTCGTTACGGTATCAAACCACACCAAAACGGTGCAATACCGTACGAGTACTTCGTGACGGTACCAAACCACACCAAAACGGTACAATACCGTACAAGTACATCCATATGGTACCAAACCACACCAAAACGGTGCAATACCGTACGAGTACTTCGTTACGGTACCAAACCACACCAAAACGGTACAATACCGTACGAGTACATCCATACGGTACCAAACCACACCAAAACGGTGCAATACCGTACGAGTAGTTCGTTACGGTACCAAACCACACCAAAACGGTGCAATACCGTACGAGTACATCCATACGGTACCAAATCATACCAAAATGGTGCAATACCGTACGAGTACGTGCATACGATACCAAACCACACCAAAACGGTGCAATACCGTACGAGGACATCCATACGGTACCAAACCACACTAAAACGGTGCAATACCGTACGAGTACTTCGATACGGTACCAAACCATACCAAAACGGTACAATACCGTACGAGTACATCCATACGGTACCAAACCACACCAAAACGGTGCTATACCGTACGAGTACTTCGTTACGGTACCAAACCACACCAAAACGGTACAATACCGTACGAGTACACCATACGGTACCAAACCACACCAAAACGGTGCAATACCGTACGAGTACTTCGTTACGGTACCAAACCACACCAAAACGGTGCAATACCGTACGAGTACTTCGTTACGGTACCAAACCACACCAAAACGGTACAATTCCGTACGAGTACATCCATACGGTACCAAACCACACCAAAACGGTGCAATACCGTACGAGTACTTCGTTACGGTACCAAACCACACCAAAACAGTACAATACCGTACGAGTACATCCATACGGTACCAAACCACACCAAAACGGTACAATACCGAACGAGTACTTCGTTACGGTACCAAACCACACCAAAACGGTACAATACCGTACGAGTACATCCATACGGTACCAAACCACACCAAAACGGTGCAATACAGTACGAGTACTTCGTTACGGTACCAAACCACACCAAAACGGTGCAATACCGTACGAGTACTTCGTTACGGTACCAAACAACACCAAAACGGTACAATTCCGTACGAGTACATCCATATGGTACCAAACAACACCAAAACGGTGCAATACCGTACGAGTACTTCGTTACGGTACCAAACCACACCAAAACAGTACAATACCGTACGAGTACATCCATACGGTACCAAACCACACCAAAACGGTGCAATACCGTACGAGTACTTCGTTACGGTACCAAACCACACCAAAACGGTGCAATACCGTACGAGTACATCCATACGGTACCAAACCACACCAAAACGGTTCAATACCGTACGAGTACATCCATACGGCACCAAACCACACCAAAACGGTGCAATACCGTACGAGTACATCCATACGGTACCAAACCACACCAAAACGGTTCAATACCGTACGAATACATCCATACGGCAGCAAACCACACCAAAACGGTGCAATACCGAACGAGTACTTCGTTACGGTACCAAACCACACCAAAACGGTGCAATAAAACGGTGCAATACCGAACGAGTACATCGTTACGGTACCAAACCACACCCAAACGGTGCAATACCGTATGAGTACATCCATACGGTACCAAACCACACCAAAACGGTGCAATACCGTACGAGTACTTCGTTACGGTACCAAACCACACCAAAACGGTACAATACCGTACGAGTACTTCGTTACGGTACCAAATCACACGAAAACGGTGCAATACCGTACGAGTACATCCATACGGTACCAAACCACACCAAAACGGTACAATACCGTACGAGTACTTCGTTACGGTACCAAACCACACCAAAACGGTACAATTCCGTACGAGTACATCCATACGGTACCAAACCACACCAAAACGGTGCAATACCGTAGGAGTACTTCGTTACGGTACCAAACCACACCAAAACGGTACAATACCGTACGAGTACATCCATACGGTACCAAACCACACCAAAACGGTGCAATACCGTACGAGTACTTCGTTACGGTACCAAACCACACCAAAACGGTACAATACCGTACGAGTACATCCATACGGTACCAAACCACACCAAAACGGTGCAATACCGTACGAGTACTTCGTTACGGTACCAAACCACACCAAAACGGTGCAATATCGTACGAGTACTTCGTTACGGTACCAAACCACACCAAAACAGTACAATACCGTACTAATACATCGATACGGTACCAAACCACGCCAAAACGGTGCAATACCGTACGAGTACTTCGTTATGGTACCAAACCACACAAAAACGGTACAATACCGTACGAGTACATCCATACGGTACCAAACCACACCAAAACGGTACAATACCGTACGAGTACTTCGTTACGGTACCAAACCACACCAAAACGGTACAATTCCGTACGAGTACATCCATACGGTACCAACCCACACCAAAACGGTGCAATACCGTACGAGTACCTCGTTACGGTACCAAAACCACAACAAAACAGTACAATACCGTACGAGTACATCCATACGGTACCAAACCACACCAAAACGGTTCAATACCGTACGAGTACTTCGTTACGGTACCAAACCACACCAAAACGGTACAATACCATACGAGTACATCCATACGGTACCAAACCACACCAAAACGGTCCAAAACCGTACGAGTACTTCGTTACGGTACCAAACCACACCAAAACGGTAAAATTCCGTACGAGTACATCCATACGGTACCTAACCACACAAAAACGGTGCAATACCGTAGGAGTACTTCGTTACGGTACCAAACCAAACCAAAACAGTACAATACCGTACGAGTATATCCATATGGTACGAAACCACACCAAAACGGTTCAATACCGTACGAGTACTTCGTTACGGTACCAAACCACACCAAAACGGTGCAATACCGTACGAGTACATCCATACGGTACCAAACCACACCAAAACGGTGCAATACCGTACAAGTACATCCATACGGCACCAAATCACACCAAAATGGTGCAATACCGTACGAGTACGTGCATACGATACCAAACAACACCAAAACGGTGCAATACCGTACGAGTACATCCATACGGTACCAAACCACACCAAAACGGTGCAATACCGTACGAGTACTTCGTTACGGTACCAAACCACACCAAAACGGTACAATACCGTACGAGTACTTCGTTACGGTACCAAACCACACGAAAATGGTGCAATACCGTACGAGTACATCCGTACGGTACCAAACCACACCAAAACGGAGCAATACCGTACAAGTACATCCGTACGGCACCAAATCACACCAAAATGGTGCAATACCGTACGAGTACGTGCATACGATACCAAACCACACCAAAACGGTGCAATACCGTACGAGTACATCCATACGGTACCAAACCACACCAAAACGGTACAATACCGTACGAGTACTTTGTTACGGTACCAAACCACACCAAAACGGTACAATACCGTACGAGTACATCCATACGGTACCAAACAATACGGCACCAAACCACACCAAAACGGTGCAATACCGTACGAGTACTTCGTTACAGTACCAAACAACACCAAAACGGTGCAATACCGTACGACTACTTCGTTACGGTACCAAACCACACCAAAACGGTACAATACCATACGAGTACATCCATACGGTACCAAACCACACCAAAACGGTGCAATACCGTACGAGTACTTTGTTACGGTACCAAACCACACCAAAACGGTACAATACCGTACGAGTACATCCATACGGTACCAAACCACACCAAAACGGTGCAATATCGTACGAGTACTTCGTTACGGTACCAAACCACACCAAAACGGTGCAATACCGTACGAGTACATCCATACGGTACCAAACCACACCAAAACGGTGCAATACCGTACGAGTACTTCGTTACGGTACCAAACCACACCAAAACGGTACAATACCGTACGAGTACATCCATACGGTACCAAACCACACCAAAACGGTGCAATACCGTAAGAGTACTTCGTTACGGTACCAAACCACACCAAAACGGTACAATACCGTACGAGTACATCCATACGGTACCAAACCACACCAAAACGGGTCAATACCGTACGAGTACTTCGTTACGGTACCAAACCACGCCAAAACGGCGCAATACCGTACGAGTACATCCATACGGTACCAAACCACACCAAAACGGTTCAATACCGTACGAGTACATCCATACGGCACCAAACCACACCAAAACGGTGCAATACCGAACGAGTACTTCGTTACGGTACCAAACCCCACCAAAACGGTGCAATACCGTACGAGTAAATCCATACGGTACCAAACCACACCAAAACGGTGCAATACCGTACGAGTACTTCGTTACGGTACCAAACCACACCAAAACGGTGCAATACCGTACGAGTACATCCATACGGTACCAAACCACACCAAAACGGTTCAATACCGTACGAGTACATTCATACGGCACCAAACCACACCAAAACGGTGCAATACCGTACGAGTACATCCATACGGTACCAAACCACACCAAAACGGTTCAATACCGTACGAATACATCCATACGGCAGCAAACCACACCAAAACGGTGCAATACCGAACGAGTACTTCGTTACGGTACCAAACCACACCAAAACGGTGCAATAAAACGGTGCAATACCGAACGAGTACATCGTTACGGTACCAAACCACACCCAAACGGTGCAATACCGTACGAGTACATCCATACGGTACCAAACCACACCAAAACGGTGCAATACCGTACGAGTACTTCGTTACGGTACCAAACCACACCAAAACGGTACAATACCGTACGAGTACTTCGTTACGGTACCAAATCACACGAAAACGGTGCAATACCGTACGAGTACATCCATACGGTACCAAACCACACCAAAACGGTTCAATACCGTACGAGTACATCCATACGGCACCAAACCACACCAAAACGGTGCAATACCGTACGAGTACATCCATACGGTACCAAACCACACCAAAACGGTAAAATTCCGTACGAGTACATCCATACGGTACCAAACCACACCAAAACGGTACAATACCGTACGAGTACTTTGTTACGGTACCAAACCACACCAAAACGGTACAATACCGTACGAGTACATCCATACGGTACCAAACAATACGGCACCAAACCACACCAAAACGGTGCAATACCGTACGAGTACTTCGTTACAGTACCAAACAACGCCAAAACGGTGCAATACCGTACGACTACTTCGTTACGGTACCAAACCACACCAAAACGGTACAATACCATACGAGTACATCCATACGGTACCAAACCACACCAAAACGGTGCAATACCGTACGAGTACTTTGTTACGGTACCAAACCACACCAAAACGGTACAATACCGTACGAGTACATCCATACGGTACCAAACCACACCAAAACGGTGCAATATCGTACGAGTACTTCGTTACGGTACCAAACCACACCAAAACGGTGCAATACCGTACGAGTACATCCATACGGTACCAAACCACACCAAAACGGTGCAATACCGTACGAGTACTTCGTTACGGTACCAAACCACACCAAAACGGTACAATACCGTACGAGTACATCCATACGGTACCAAACCACACCAAAACGGTGCAATACCGTAAGAGTACTTCGTTACGGTACCTAACCACACCAAAACGGTACAATACCATACGAGTACATCCATACGGTACCAAACCACACCAAAACGGTGCAATACCGTACGAGTACTTCGTTACGGTACCAAACCACGCCAAACCGGTGCAATACCGTACGAGTACATCCATACGGTACCAAACCACACCAAAACGGTTCAATATCGTACGAGTACATCCATACGGCACCAAACCACACCAAAACGGTGCAATACCGAACGAGTACTTCGTTACGGTACCAAACCCCACCAAAACGGTGCAATACCGTACGAGTAAATCCATACGGTACCAAACCACACCAAAACGGTGCAATACCGTACGAGTACTTCGTTACGGTACCAAACCATACCAAAACGGTGCAATACCGTACGAGTACATCCATACGGTACCAAACCACACCAAAACGGTTCAATACCGTACGAGTACATCCATACGGCACCAAACCACACCAAAACGGTGCAATACCGTACGAGTACATCCATACGGTACCAAACCACACCAAAACGGTTCAATACCGTACGAATACATCCATACGGCAGCAAACCACACCAAAACGGTGCAATACCGAACGAGTACTTCGTTACGGTACCAAACCACACCAAAACGGTGCAATAAAACGGTGCAATACCGAACGAGTACATCGTTACGGTACCAAACCACACCCAAACGGTGCAATACCGTACGAGTACATCCATACGGTACCAAACCACACCAAAACGGTGCAATACCGTACGAGTACTTCGTTACGGTACCAAACCACACCAAAACGGTACAATACCGTACGAGTACTTCGTTACGGTACCAAATCACACGAAAACGGTGCAATACCGTACGAGTACATCCATACGGTACCAAACCACACCAAAACGGTACAATACCGTACGAGTACTTCGTTACGGTACAAAACCACACCAAAACGGTGCAATTCCGTACGAGTACTTCGTTACGGTACCAAACCACACCAAAACGGTACAATACCGTACGAGTACATCCATACGGTACCAAACCACACCAAAACGGTGCAATACCGTACGAGTACTTCGTTACGGTACCAAACCACACCAAAACGGTACAATACCGTACGAGTACATCCATACGGTACCAAACCACACCAAAACGGTGCAATACCGTACGAGTACTTCGTTACGGTACCAAACCACACCAAAACGGTGCAATATCGTACGAGTACTTCGTTACGGTACCAAACCACACCAAAACAGTACAATACCGTACGAGTACATCGATACGGTACCAAACCACGCCAAAACGGTGCAATACCGTACGAGTACTTCGTTATGGTACCAAACCACACCAAAACGGTACAATACCGTACGAGTACATCCATACGGTACCAAACCACACCAAAACGGTACAATACCGTACGAGTACTTCGTTACGGTACCAAACCACGCCAAAACGGTGCAATACCGTACGAGTACTTCGTTATGGTACCAAACCACACCAAAACGGTTCAATACCGTACGAGTACATCCATACGGTACCAAACCACACCAAAACGGTGCAATACCGTACGAGTACTTCGTTACGGTACCAAACCACGCCAAAACGGTGCAATACCGTACGAGTACATCCATACGGTACCAAACCACACCAAAACGGATCAATACCGTACGAGAACATCCATACGGCACCAAACCACACCAAAACGGTGCAATACCGAACGAGTACTTCGTTACGGTACCAAACCCCACCAAAACGGTGCAATACCGTACGAGTAAATCCATACGGTACCAAACCACACCAAAACGGTGCAATACCGTACGAGTACTTCGTTACGGTACCAAACCACACCAAAACGGTGCAATACCGTACGAGTACATCCATACGGTACCAAACCACACCAAAACGGTTCAATACCGTACGAGTACATCCATACGGCACCAAACCACACCAAAACGGTGCAATACCGAACGAGTACTTCGTTACGGTACCAAACCCCACCAAAACGGTGCAATACCGTACGAGTAAATCCATACGGTACCAAACCACACCAAAACGGTGCAATACCGTACGAGTACTTCGTTACGGTACCAAACCACACCAAAACGGTGCAATACCGTACGAGTACATCCATACGGTACCAAACCACACCAAAACGGTTCAATACCGTACGAGGACATCCATACGGTACCAAACCACACTAAAACGGTGCAATACCGTACGAGTACTTCGATACGGTACCAAACCATACCAAAACGGTACAATACCGTACGAGTACATCCATACGGTACCAAACCACACCAAAACGGTGCTATACCGTACGAGTACTTCGTTACGGTACCAAACCACACCAAAACGGTACAATACCGTACGAGTACACCATACGGTACCAAACCACACCAAAACGGAGCAATACCGTACGAGTACTTCGTTACGGTACCAAACCACACCAAAACGGTGCAATACCGTACGAGTACTTCGTTACGGTACCAAACCACACCAAAACGGTACAATTCCGTACGAGTACATCCATACGGTACCAAACCACACCAAAACGGTGCAATACCGTACGAGTACTTCGTTACGGTACCAAACCACACCAAAACAGTACAATACCGTACGAGTACATCCATACGGTACCAAACCACACCAAAACGGTACAATACCGAACGAGTACTTCGTTACGGTACCAAACCACACCAAAACGGTACAATACCGTACGAGTACATCCATACGGTACCAAACCACACCAAAACGGTGCAATACAGTACGAGTACTTCGTTACGGTACCAAACCACACCAAAACGGTGCAATACCGTACGAGTACTTCGTTACGGTACCAAACAACACCAAAACGGTACAATTCCGTACGAGTACATCCATATGGTACCAAACCACACCAAAACGGTGCAATACCGTACGAGTACTTCGTTACGGTACCAAACCACACCAAAACAGTACAATACCGTACGAGTACATCCATACGGTACCAAACCACACCAAAACGGTGCAATACCGTACGAGTACTTCGTTACGGTACCAAACCACACCAAAACGGTGCAATACCGTACGAGTACATCCATACGGTACCAAACCACACCAAAACGGTTCAATACCGTACGAGTACATCCATACGGCACCAAACCACACCAAAACGGTGCAATACCGTACGAGTACATCCATACGGTACCAAACCACACCAAAACGGTTCAATACCGTACGAATACATCCATACGGCAGCAAACCACACCAAAACGGTGCAATACCGAACGAGTACTTCGTTACGGTACCAAACCACACCAAAACGGTGCAATAAAACGGTGCAATACCGAACGAGTACATCGTTACGGTACCAAACCACACCCAAACGGTGCAATACCGTATGAGTACATCCATACGGTACCAAACCACACCAAAACGGTGCAATACCGTACGAGTACTTCGTTACGGTACCAAACCACACCAAAACGGTACAATACCGTACGAGTACTTCGTTACGGTACCAAATCACACGAAAACGGTGCAATACCGTACGAGTACATCCATACGGTACCAAACCACACCAAAACGGTACAATACCGTACGAGTACTTCGTTACGGTACCAAACCACACCAAAACGGTACAATTCCGTACGAGTACATCCATACGGTACCAAACCACACCAAAACGGTGCAATACCGTAGGAGTACTTCGTTACGGTACCAAACCACACCAAAACGGTACAATACCGTACGAGTACATCCATACGGTACCAAACCACACCAAAACGGTGCAATACCGTACGAGTACTTCGTTACGGTACCAAACCACACCAAAACGGTACAATACCGTACGAGTACATCCATACGGTACCAAACCACACCAAAACGGTGCAATACCGTACGAGTACTTCGTTACGGTACCAAACCACACCAAAACGGTGCAATATCGTACGAGTACTTCGTTACGGTACCAAACCACACCAAAACAGTACAATACCGTACTAATACATCGATACGGTACCAAACCACGCCAAAACGGTGCAATACCGTACGAGTACTTCGTTATGGTACCAAACCACACAAAAACGGTACAATACCGTACGAGTACATCCATACGGTACCAAACCACACCAAAACGGTACAATACCGTACGAGTACTTCGTTACGGTACCAAACCACACCAAAACGGTACAATTCCGTACGAGTACATCCATACGGTACCAACCCACACCAAAACGGTGCAATACCGTACGAGTACCTCGTTACGGTACCAAAACCACAACAAAACAGTACAATACCGTACGAGTACATCCATACGGTACCAAACCACACCAAAACGGTTCAATACCGTACGAGTACTTCGTTACGGTACCAAACCACACCAAAACGGTACAATACCATACGAGTACATCCATACGGTACCAAACCACACCAAAACGGTCCAAAACCGTACGAGTACTTCGTTACGGTACCAAACCACACCAAAACGGTAAAATTCCGTACGAGTACATCCATACGGTACCTAACCACACAAAAACGGTGCAATACCGTAGGAGTACTTCGTTACGGTACCAAACCAAACCAAAACAGTACAATACCGTACGAGTATATCCATACGGTACGAAACCACACCAAAACGGTTCAATACCGTACGAGTACTTCGTTACGGTACCAAACTACACCAAAACGGTGCAATACCGTACGAGTACATCCATACGGTACCAAACCACACCAAAACGGTGCAATACCGTACAAGTACATCCATACGGCACCAAATCACACCAAAATGGTGCAATACCGTACGAGTACGTGCATACGATACCAAACAACACCAAAACGGTGCAATACCGTACGAGTACATCCATACGGTACCAAACCACACCAAAACGGTGCAATACCGTACGAGTACTTCGTTACGGTACCAAACCACACCAAAACGGTACAATACCGTACGAGTACTTCGTTACGGTACCAAACCACACGAAAATGGTGCAATACCGTACGAGTACATCCGTACGGTACCAAACCACACCAAAACGGTGCAATACCGTACAAGTACATCCGTACGGCACCAAATCACACCAAAATGGTGCAATACCGTACGAGTACGTGCATACGATACCAAACCACACCAAAACGGTGCAATACCGTACGAGTACATCCATACGGTACCAAACCACACCAAAACGGTACAATACCGTACGAGTACTTTGTTACGGTACCAAACCACACCAAAACGGTACAATACCGTACGAGTACATCCATACGGTACCAAACAATACGGCACCAAACCACACCAAAACGGTGCAATACCGTACGACTACTTCGTTACGGTACCAAACCACACCAAAACGGTACAATACCATACGAGTACATCCATACGGTACCAAACCACACCAAAACGGTGCAATACCGTACGAGTACTTTGTTACGGTACCAAACCACACCAAAACGGTACAATACCGTACGAGTACATCCATACGGTACCAAACCACACCAAAACGGTGCAATATCGTACGAGTACTTCGTTACGGTACCAAACCACACCAAAACGGTGCAATACCGTACGAGTACATCCATACGGTACCAAACCACACCAAAACGGTGCAATACCGTACGAGTACTTCGTTACGGTACCAAACCACACCAAAACGGTACAATACCGTACGAGTACATCCATACGGTACCAAACCACACCAAAACGGTGCAATACCGTAAGAGTACTTCGTTACGGTACCAAACCACACCAAAACGGTACAATACCGTACGAGTACATCCATACGGTACCAAACCACACCAAAACGGGTCAATACCGTACGAGTACTTCGTTACGGTACCAAACCACGCCAAAACGGCGCAATACCGTACGAGTACATCCATACGGTACCAAACCACACCAAAACGGTTCAATACCGTACGAGTACATCCATACGGCACCAAACCACACCAAAACGGTGCAATACCGAACGAGTACTTCGTTACGGTACCAAACCCCACCAAAACGGTGCAATACCGTACGAGTAAATCCATACGGTACCAAACCACACCAAAACGGTGCAATACCGTACGAGTACTTCGTTACGGTACCAAACCACACCAAAACGGTGCAATACCGTACGAGTACATCCATACGGTACCAAACCACACCAAAACGGTTCAATACCGTACGAGTACATTCATACGGCACCAAACCACACCAAAACGGTGCAATACCGTACGAGTACATCCATACGGTACCAAACCACACCAAAACGGTTCAATACCGTACGAATACATCCATACGGCAGCAAACCACACCAAAACGGTGCAATACCGAACGAGTACTTCGTTACGGTACCAAACCACACCAAAACGGTGCAATAAAACGGTGCAATACCGAACGAGTACATCGTTACGGTACCAAACCACACCCAAACGGTGCAATACCGTACGAGTACATCCATACGGTACCAAACCACACCAAAACGGTGCAATACCGTACGAGTACTTCGTTACGGTACCAAACCACACCAAAACGGTACAATACCGTACGAGTACTTCGTTACGGTACCAAATCACACGAAAACGGTGCAATACCGTACGAGTACATCCATACGGTACCAAACCACACCAAAACGGTACAATACCGTACGAGTACTTCGTTACGGTACCAAACCACACCAAAACGGTGCAATACCGTACGAGTACATCCATACGGTACCAAACCACACCAAAACGGTTCAATACCGTACGAGTACATCCATACGGCACCAAACCACACCAAAACGGTGCAATACCGTACGAGTACATCCATACGGTACCAAACCACACCAAAACGGTAAAATTCCGTACGAGTACATCCATACGGTACCAAACCACACCAAAACGGTACAATACCGTACGAGTACTTTGTTACGGTACCAAACCACACCAAAACGGTACAATACCGTACGAGTACATCCATACGGTACCAAACAATACGGCACCAAACCACACCAAAACGGTGCAATACCGTACGAGTACTTCGTTACAGTACCAAACAACGCCAAAACGGTGCAATACCGTACGACTACTTCGTTACGGTACCAAACCACACCAAAACGGTACAATACCATACGAGTACATCCATACGGTACCAAACCACACCAAAACGGTGCAATACCGTACGAGTACTTTGTTACGGTACCAAACCACACCAAAACGGTACAATACCGTACGAGTACATCCATACGGTACCAAACCACACCAAAACGGTGCAATATCGTACGAGTACTTCGTTACGGTACCAAACCACACCAAAACGGTGCAATACCGTACGAGTACATCCATACGGTACCAAACCACACCAAAACGGTGCAATACCGTACGAGTACTTCGTTACGGTACCAAACCACACCAAAACGGTACAATACCGTACGAGTACATCCATACGGTACCAAACCACACCAAAACGGTGCAATACCGTAAGAGTACTTCGTTACGGTACCAAACCACACCAAAACGGTACAATACCATACGGTACCAAACCACACCAAAACGGTGCAATACCGTACGAGTACTTCGTTACGGTACCAAACCACGCCAAACCGGTGCAATACCGTACGAGTACATCCATACGGTACCAAACCACACCAAAACGGTTCAATATCGTACGAGTACATCCATACGGCACCAAACCACACCAAAACGGTGCAATACCGAACGAGTACTTCGTTACGGTACCAAACCCCACCAAAACGGTGCAATACCGTACGAGTAAATCCATACGGTACCAAACCACACCAAAACGGTGCAATACCGTACGAGTACTTCGTTACGGTACCAAACCATACCAAAACGGTGCAATACCGTACGAGTACATCCATACGGTACCAAACCACACCAAAACGGTTCAATACCGTACGAGTACATCCATACGGCACCAAACCACACCAAAACGGTGCAATACCGTACGAGTACATCCATACGGTACCAAACCACACCAAAACAGTTCAATACCGTACGAATACATCCATACGGCAGCAAACCACACCAAAACGGTGCAATACCGAACGAGTACTTCGTTACGGTACCAAACCACACCAAAACGGTGCAATAAAACGGTGCAATACCGAACGAGTACATCGTTACGGTACCAAACCACACCCAAACGGTGCAATACCGTACGAGTACATCCATACGGTACCAAACCACACCAAAACGGTGCAATACCGTACGAGTACTTCGTTACGGTACCAAACCACACCAAAACGGTACAATACCGTACGAGTACTTCGTTACGGTACCAAATCACACGAAAACGGTGCAATACCGTACGAGTACATCCATACGGTACCAAACCACACCAAAACGGTACAATACCGTACGAGTACTTCGTTACGGTACCAAACCACACCAAAACGGTGCAATTCCGTACGAGTACTTCGTTACGGTACCAAACCACACCAAAACGGTACAATACCGTACGAGTACATCCATACGGTACCAAACCACACCAAAACGGTGCAATACCGTACGAGTACTTCGTTACGGTACCAAACCACACCAAAACGGTACAATACCGTACGAGTACATCCATACGGTACCAAACCACACCAAAACGGTGCAATACCGTACGAGTACTTCGTTACGGTACCAAACCACACCAAAACGGTGCAATATCGTACGAGTACTTCGTTACGGTACCAAACCACACCAAAACAGTACAATACCGTACGAGTACATCGATACGGTACCAAACCACGCCAAAACGGTGCAATACCGTACGAGTACTTCGTTATGGTACCAAACCACACCAAAACGGTACAATACCGTACGAGTACATCCATACGGTACCAAACCACACCAAAACGGTACAATACCGTACGAGTACTTCGTTACGGTACCAAACCACGCCAAAACGGTGCAATACCGTACGAGTACTTCGTTATGGTACCAAACCACACCAAAACGGTTCAATACCGTACGAGTACATCCATACGGTACCAAACCACACCAAAACGGTGCAATACCGTACGAGTACTTCGTTACGGTACCAAACCACGCCAAAACGGTGCAATACCGTACGAGTACATCCATACGGTACCAAACCACACCAAAACGGATCAATACCGTACGAGAACATCCATACGGCACCAAACCACACCAAAACGGTGCAATTCCGAACGAGTACTTCGTTACGGTACCAAACCCCACCAAAACGGTGCAATACCGTACGAGTAAATCCATACGGTACCAAACCACACCAAAACGGTGCAATACCGTACGAGTACTTCGTTACGGTACCAAACCACACCAAAACGGTGCAATACCGTACGAGTACATCCATACGGTACCAAACCACACCAAAACGGTTCAATACCGTACGAGTACATCCATACGGCACCAAACCACACCAAAACGGTGCAATACCGTACGAGTACATCCATACGGTACCAAACCACACCAAAACGGTTCAATACCGTACGAATACATGCATACGGCAGCAAACCACACCAAAACGGTGCAATACCGAACGAGTACTTCGTTACGGTACCAAACCACACCAAAACGGTGCAATAAAACGGTGCAATACCGAACGAGTACATCGTTACGGTACCAAACCACACCCAAACGGTGCAATACCGTACGAGTACATCCATACGGTACCAAACCACACCAAAACGGTGCAATACCGTACGAGTACTTCGTTACGGTACCAAACCACACCAAAACGGTACAATACCGTACGAGTACTTCGTTACGGTACCAAATCACACGAAAACGGTGCAATACCGTACGAGTACATCCATACGGTACCAAACCACACCAAAACGGTACAATACCGTACGAGTACTTCGTTACGGTACCAAACCACACCAAAACGGTGCAATTCCGTACGAGTACTTCGTTACGGTACCAAACCACACCAAAACGGTACAATACCGTACGAGTACATCCATACGGTACCAAACCACACCAAAACGGTGCAATACCGTACGAGTACTTCGTTACGGTACCAAACCACACCAAAACGGTACAATACCGTACGAGTACATCCATACGGTACCAAACCACACCAAAACGGTGCAATACCGTACGAGTACTTCGTTACGGTACCAAACCACACCAAAACGGTGCAATATTGTACGAGTACTTCGTTACGGTACCAAACCACACCAAAACAGTACAATACCGTACGAGTACATCGATACGGTACCAAACCACGCCAAAACGGTGCAATACCGTACGAGTACTTCGTTATGGTACCAAACCACACCAAAACGGTACAATACCGTACGAGTACATCCATACGGTACCAAACCACACCAAAACGGTACAATACCGTACGAGTACTTCGTTACGGTACCAAACCACACCAAAACGGTACAATTCCGTACGAGTACATCCATACGGTACCAACCCACACCAAAACGGTGCAATACCGTACGAGTACCTCGTTACGGTACCAAAACCACAACAAAACAGTACAATACCGTACGAGTACATCCATACGGTACCAAACCACACCAAAACGGTGCAATACCGTACGAGTACTTCGTTACGGTACCAAACCACACCAAAACGGTACAATACCGTACGAGTACATCCATACGGTACCAAACCACACCAAAACGGTCCAATACCGTACGAGTACTTCGTTACGGTACCAAACCACACCAAAACGGTAAAATTCCGTACGAGTACATCCATACGGTACCAAACCACACAAAAACGGTGCAATACCGTAGGAGTACTTCGTTACGGTACCAAACCAAACCAAAACAGTACAATACCGTACGAGTATATCCATACGGTACGAAACCACACCAAAACGGTTCAATACCGTACGAGTACTTCGTTACGGTACCAAACCACACCAAAACGGTGCAATACCGTACGAGTACATCCATACGGTACCAAACCACACCAAAACGGTGCAATACCGTACAAGTACATCCATACGGCACCAAATCACACCAAAATGGTGCAATACCGTACGAGTACGTGCATACAATACCAAACCACACCAAAACGGTGCAATACCGTACGAGTACATCCATACGGTACCAAACCACACCAAAACGGTGCAATACCGTACGAGTACTTCGTTACGGTACCAAACCACACCAAAACGGTACAATACCGTACGAGTACTTCGTTACGGTACCAAACCACACGAAAATGGTGCAATACCGTACGAGTACATCCGTACGGTACCAAACCACACCAAAACGGTGCAATACCGTACAAGTACATCCGTACGGCACCAAATCACACCAAAATGGTGCAATACCGTACGAGTACGTACATACGATACCAAACCACACCAAAACGGTGCAATACCGTACGAGTACATCCATACGGTACCAAACCACACCAAAACGGTACAATACCGTACGAGTACTTTGTTACGGTACCAAACCACACCAAAACGGTACAATACCGTACGAGTACATCCATACGGTACCAAACAATACGGCACCAAACCACACCAAAACGGTGCAATACCGTACGAGTACTTCGTTACAGTACCAAACAACACCAAAACGGTGCAATACCGTACGACTACTTCGTTACGGTACCAAACCACACCAAAACGGTACAATACCATACGAGTACATCCATACGGTACCAAACCACACCAAAACGGTGCAATACCGTACGAGTACTTTGTTACGGTACCAAACCACACCAAAACGGTACAATACCGTACGAGTACATCCATACGGTACCAAACCACACCAAAACGGTGCAATATCGTACGAGTACTTCGTTACGGTACCAAACCACACCAAAACGGTGCAATACCGTACGAGTACATCCATACGGTACCAAACCACACCAAAACGGTGCAATACCGTACGAGTACTTCGTTACGGTACCAAACCACACCAAAACGGTACAATACCGTACGAGTACATCCATACGGTACCAAACCACACCAAAACGGTGCAATACCGTAAGAGTACTTCGTTACGGTACCAAACCACACCAAAACGGTACAATACCGTACGAGTACATCCATATGGTACCAAACCACACCAAAACGGTGCAATACCGTACGAGTACTTCGTTACGGTACCAAACCACGCCAAAACGGTGCAATACCGTACGAGTACATCAATACGGTACCAAACCACACCAAAACGGTTCAATACCGTACGAGTACATCCATACGGCACCAAACCACACCAAAACGGTGCAATACCGAACGAGTACTTCGTTACGGTACCAAACCCCACCAAAACGGTGCAATACCGTACGAGTAAATCCATACGGTACCAAACCACACCAAAACGGTGCAATACCGTACGAGTACTTCGTTACGGTACCAAACCACACCAAAACGGTACAATACCGTACGAGTACTTCGTTACGGTACCAAACCACACGAAAACGGTGCAATACCGTACGAGTACATCCACACGGTACCAAACCACACCAAAACGGTACAATACCGTACGAGTACTGCGTTACGGTACCAAACCACACCAAAACGGTACAATTCCGTACGAGTACATACATACGGTACCAAACCAAACCAAAACGGTGCAATACCGTAGGAGTACTTCGTTACGGTACCAAACCACACCAAAACAGTACAATACCGTACGAGTACATCCATACGGTACGAAACCACACAAAAACGGTTCAATACCGTACGAGTACTTCGTTACGGTACCAAACCACACCAAAACGGTGCAATACCGTACGAGTACATCCATACGGTTCCAAACCACACCAAAACGGTACAATACCGTAGGAGTACTTTGTTACGGTACAAAACCACACCAAAACGGTACAATACCGTACGAGTACATCCATACGGTACCAAACAATACGGCACCAAACCACACCAAAACGGTGCAATACCGTACGAGTACGTCGTTACGGTACCAAACCACACCAAAACGGTGCAATACCGTACGAGTACTTCGTTACGGTACCAAACAACACCAAAACGGTACAATACCGTACGAGTACATCCATACGGTACCAAACCACACCAAAACGGTGCAATACCGTACGAGTACTTCGTTTCGGTACCAAACCACACCAAAACGGTGCAATACCGTACGAGTACTTCGTTACGGTACCAAACCACACCAAAACGGTGCAATACCGTACGAGTACATCCATACGGTACCAAACCACACCAAAACGGTTCAATACCGTACGAGTACTTCGATACGGTACCAAACCACACCAAAACGGTACAATACCGTACGAGTACATCCATACGGTACCAAACCACACCCAAACGGTGCAATACCGTACGAATACTTCGTTACGGTACCAAACCACACCAAAACGGTACAATACCGTACGAGTACATCCATACGGTACAAAACCACACCAAAACGGTGCAATACCGTAAGAGTACTTCGTTACGGTACCAAACCACACCAAAACGGTACAATACCGTACGAGTACATCCATACGGTACCAAACCACACCAAAACGGTGCAATACCGTAAGAGTACTTCGTTACGGTACCAAACCACACCAAAACGGTACAATACCGTACGAGTACATCCATATGGTACCAAACCACACCAAAACGGTGCAATACCGTACGAGTACTTCGTTACGGTACCAAACCACGCCAAAACGGTGCAATACCGTACGAGTACATCCATACGGTACCAAACCACACCAAAACGGTTCAATACCGTACGAGTACATCCATACGGCACCAAACCACACCAAAACGGTGCAATACCGAACGAGTACTTCGTTACGGTACCAAACCCCACCAAAACGGTGCAATACCGTACGAGTAAATCCATACGGTACCAAACCACACCAAAACGGTGCAATACCGTACGAGTACTTCGTTACGGTACCAAACCACACCAAAACGGTACAATACCGTACGAGTACTTCGTTACGGTACCAAACCACACGAAAACGGTGCAATACCGTACGAGTACATCCACACGGTACCAAACCACACCAAAACGGTACAATACCGTACGAGTACTTCGTTACGGTACCAAACCACACCAAAACGGTACAATTCCGTACGAGTACATACATACGGTACCAAACCAAACCAAAACGGTGCAATACCGTAGGAGTACTTCGTTACGGTACCAAACCACACCAAAACAGTACAATACCGTACGAGTACATCCATACGGTACGAAACCACACAAAAACGGTTCAATACCGTACGAGTACTTCGTTACGGTACCAAACCACACCAAAACGGTGCAATACCGTACGAGTACATCCATACGGTTCCAAACCACACCAAAACGGTACAATACCGTAGGAGTACTTTGTTACGGTACAAAACCACACCAAAACGGTACAATACCGTACGAGTACATCCATACGGTACCAAACAATACGGCACCAAACCACACCAAAACGGTGTAATACCGTACGAGTACGTCGTTACGGTACCAAACCACACCAAAACGGTGCAATACCGTACGAGTACTTCGTTACGGTACCAAACAACACCAAAACGGTACAATACCGTACGAGTACATCCATACGGTACCAAACCACACCAAAACGGTGCAATACCGTACGAGTACTTCGTTTCGGTACCAAACCACACCAAAACGGTGCAATACCGTACGAGTACTTCGTTACGGTACCAAACCACACCAAAACGGTGCAATACCGTACGAGTACATCCATACGGTACCAAACCACACCAAAACGGTTCAATACCGTACGAGTACTTCGATACGGTACCAAACCACACCAAAACGGTACAATACCGTACGAGTACATCCATACGGTACCAAACCACACCCAAACGGTGCAATACCGTACGAATACTTCGTTACGGTACCAAACCACACCAAAACGGTACAATACCGTACGAGTACATCCATACGGTACAAAACCACACCAAAACGGTGCAATACCGTAAGAGTACTTCGTTACGGTACCAAACCACACCAAAACGGTACAATACCGTACGAGTACATCCATACGGTACCAAACCACACCAAAACGGTGCGATACCGTACGAGTACTTCGTTACGGTACCAAACCACACCAAAACGGTACAATACCGTACGAGTACATCCATACGGTACCAAACCACCCCAAAACGGTGCAATACCGTAAGAGTACTTCGTTACGGTACCAAACCACACCAAAACGGTACAATACCGTACGAGTACATCCATACGGTACCAAACCACACCAAAACGGTGCAATACCATACGAGTACTTCGTTACGGTACCAAACCACACCAAAACGGTGCAATACCGTACGAGTACATTCATACGGCACCAAACCACACCAAAACGGTGCAATACCGTACGAGTACTTCGATACGGTACCAAACCACACCAAAACGGTACAATACCGTCCGAGTACATCCATACGGTACCAAACCACACCCAAACGGTGCAATACCGTACGAGTACTTCGTTACGGTACCAAACCACACCAAAACGGTACAATACCGTACGAGTACATCCATACGGTACAAAACCACACCAAAACGGTACAATACCGTACGAGTACATCCATACGGTACCAAACAATACGGCACCAAACCACACCAAAACGGTGCAATACCGTACGAGTACGTCGTTACGGTACCAAACCACACCAAAACGGTGCAATACCGTACGAGTACTTCGTTACGGTACCAAACAACACCAAAACGGTACAATACCGTACGAGTACATCCATACGGTACCAAACCACACCAAAACGGTGCAATACCGTACGAGTACTTCGTTTCGGTACCAAACCACACCAAAACGGTGCAATACCGTACGAGTACTTCGTTACGGTACCAAACCACACCAAAACGGTGCAATACCGTACGAGTACATCCATACGGTACCAAACCACACCAAAACGGTTCAATACCGTACGAGTACTTCGATACGGTACCAAACCACACCAAAACGGTACAATACCGTACGAGTACATCCATACGGTACCAAACCACACCCAAACGGTGCAATACCGTACGAGTACTTCGTTACGGTACCAAACCACACCAAAACGGTACAATACCGTACGAGTACATCCATACGGTACCAAACCACACCAAAACGGTACAATACCGTACGAGTACATCCATACGGTACCAAACCACACCAAAACGGTGCAATACCGTACGAGTACTTCGTTATGGTACCAAACCACACCAAAACGGTGCAATACCGTACGAGTACATCCATACGGTACCAAACCACACCAAAACGGTGCAATACCGTACGAGTACTTTGTTACGGTACCAAACCACACCAAAACGGTACAATACCGTACGAGTACATCCATACGGTACCAAACCACACAAAAACGGTGCAATACCGTACGAGTACATCCATACGGCACCAAACCACACCAAAACGGTGCAATACCGTACGAGTACTTCGATACGGTACCAAACCACACCAAAACGGTACAATACCGTCCGAGTACATCCATACGGTACCAAACCACACCCAAACGGTGCAATACCGTACGAGTACTTCGTTACGGTACCAAACCACACCAAAACGGTACAATACCGTACGAGTACATCCATACGGTACCAAACCACACCAAAACGGTACAATACCGTACGAGTACATCCATACGGTACCAAACCACACCAAAACGGTGCAATACCGTACGAGTACTTCGTTATGGTACCAAACCACACCAAAACGGTGCAATACCGTACGAGTACATCCATACGGTACCAAACCACACCAAAACGGTTCAATACCGTACGAGTACATCCATACGGCACCAAACCACACAAAAACGGTGCAATACCGAACGGGTACTTCGTTACGGTACCAAACCACACCAAAACGGTGCAATACCGTACGAGTAAATCCATACGGTACCAAACCACACCAAAACGGTGCAATACCGTACGAGTACTTCGTTACGGTACCAAACCACACCAAAACGGTACATTACCGTACGAGTACTTCGTTACGGTACCAAACCACACGAAAACGGTGCAATACCGTACGAGTACATCCACACGGTACCAAACCACACCAAAACGGTACAATACCGTACGAGTACTTCGTTACGGTACCAAACCACACCAAAACGGTACAATTCCGTACGAGTACATACATACGGTACCAAACCACACCAAAACGGTGCAATACCGTAGGAGTACTTCGTTACGGTACCAAACCACACCAAAACAGTATAATACCGTACGAGTACATCCATACGGTACGAAACCACACCAAAACGGTTCAATACCGTACGAGTACTTCGTTACGGTACCAAACCACACCAAAACGGTGCAATACCGTACGAGTACATCCATACGGTTCCAAACCACACCAAAACGGTACAATACCGTAGGAGTACTTTGTTACGGTACAAAACCACACCAAAACGGTACAATACCGTACGAGTACATCCATATGGTACCAAACAATACGGCACCAAACCACACCAAAACGGTGCAATACCGTACGAGTACGTCGTTACGGTACCAAACCACACCAAAACGGTGCAATACCGTACGAGTACTTCGTTACGGTACCAAACAACACCAAAACGGTACAATACCGTACGAGTACATCCATACGGTACCAAACAATACGGCACCAAACCACACCAAAACGGTGCAATAACGTACGAGTACTTCGTTACGGTACCAAACCACACCAAAACGGTACAATACCGTACGAGTACATCCATACGGTACCAAACCCCACCAAAACGGTGCAATACCATACGAGTACTTCGTTACGGTACCAAACCACACCAAAACGGTGCAATAACGTACGAGTACTTCGTTACGGTACCAAACCACACCAAAACGGTACAATACCGTACGAGTACATCCATACGGTACCAAACAATACGGCACCAAACCACACCAAAACGGTGCAATACCGTACGAGTACTTCGTTACAGTACCAAACAACACCAAAACGGTGCAATACCGTACGACTACTTCGTTACGGTACCAAACCACACCAAAACGGTACAATACCATACGAGTACATCCATACGGTACCAAACCACACCAAAACGGTGCAATACCGTACGAGTACTTTGTTACGGTACCAAACCACACCAAAACGGTACAATACCGTACGAGTACATCCATACGGTACCAAACCACACCAAAACGGTGCAATACCGTACGAGTACATCCATACGGCACCAAACCACACCAAAACGGTGCAATACCGTACGAGTACTTCGATACGGTACCAAACCACACCAAAACGGTACAATACCGTCCGAGTACATCCATACGGTACCAAACCACACCCAAACGGTGCAATACCGTACGAGTACTTCGTTACGGTACCAAACCACACCAAAACGGTACAATACCGTACGAGTACATCCATACGGTACCAAACCACACCAAAACGGTACAATACCGTACGAGTACATCCATACGGTACCAAACCACACCAAAACGGTGCAATACCGTACGAGTACTTCGTTATGGTACCAAACCACACCAAAACGGTGCAATACCGTACGAGTACATCCATACGGTACCAAACCACACCAAAACGGTGCAATACCGTACGAGTACTTTGTTACGGTACCAAACCACACCAAAACGGTACAATACCGTACGAGTACATCCATACGGTACCAAACCACACAAAAACGGTGCAATACCGTACGAGTACATCCATACGGCACCAAACCACACCAAAACGGTGCAATACCGTACGAGTACTTCGATACGGTACCAAACCACACCAAAACGGTACAATACCGTCCGAGTACATCCATACGGTACCAAACCACACCCAAACGGTGCAATACCGTACGAGTACTTCGTTACGGTACCAAACCACACCAAAACGGTACAATACCGTACGAGTACATCCATACGGTACCAAACCACACCAAAACGGTACAATACCGTACGAGTACATCCATACGGTACCAAACCACACCAAAACGGTGCAATACCGTACGAGTACTTCGTTATGGTACCAAACCACACCAAAACGGTGCAATACCGTACGAGTACATCCATACGGTACCAAACCACACCAAAACGGTTCAATACCGTACGAGTACATCCATACGGCACCAAACCACACAAAAACGGTGCAATACCGAACGAGTACTTCGTTACGGTACCAAACCACACCAAAACGGTGCAATACCGTACGAGTAAATCCATACGGTACCAAACCACACCAAAACGGTGCAATACCGTACGAGTACTTCGTTACGGTACCAAACCACACCAAAACGGTACATTACCGTACGAGTACTTCGTTACGGTACCAAACCACACGAAAACGGTGCAATACCGTACGAGTACATCCACACGGTACCAAACCACACCAAAACGGTACAATACCGTACGAGTACTTCGTTACGGTACCAAACCACACCAAAACGGTACAATTCCGTACGAGTACATACATACGGTACCAAACCACACCAAAACGGTGCAATACCGTAGGAGTACTTCGTTACGGTACCAAACCACACCAAAACAGTATAATACCGTACGAGTACATCCATACGGTACGAAACCACACCAAAACGGTTCAATACCGTACGAGTACTTCGTTACGGTACCAAACCACACCAAAACGGTGCAATACCGTACGAGTACATCCATACGGTTCCAAACCACACCAAAACGGTACAATACCGTAGGAGTACTTTGTTACGGTACAAAACCACACCAAAACGGTACAATACCGTACGAGTACATCCATATGGTACCAAACAATACGGCACCAAACCACACCAAAACGGTGCAATACCGTACGAGTACGTCGTTACGGTACCAAACCACACCAAAACGGTGCAATACCGTACGAGTACTTCGTTACGGTACCAAACAACACCAAAACGGTACAATACCGTACGAGTACATCCATACGGTACCAAACAATACGGCACCAAACCACACCAAAACGGTGCAATAACGTACGAGTACTTCGTTACGGTACCAAACCACACCAAAACGGTACAATACCGTACGAGTACATCCATACGGTACCAAACCCCACCAAAACGGTGCAATACCATACGAGTACTTCGTTACGGTACCAAACCACACCAAAACGGTGCAATAACGTACGAGTACTTCGTTACGGTACCAAACCACACCAAAACGGTACAATACCGTACGAGTACATCCATACGGTACCAAACAATACGGCACCAAACCACACCAAAACGGTGCAATACCGTACGAGTACTTCGTTACAGTACCAAACAACACCAAAACGGTGCAATACCGTACGACTACTTCGTTACGGTACCAAACCACACCAAAACGGTACAATACCATACGAGTACATCCATACGGTACCAAACCACACCAAAACGGTGCAATACCGTACGAGTACTTTGTTACGGTACCAAACCACACCAAAACGGTACAATACCGTACGAGTACATCCATACGGTACCAAACCACACCAAAACGGTGCAATACCGTACGAGTACATCCATACGGCACCAAACCACACCAAAACGGTGCAATACCGTACGAGTACTTCGATACGGTACCAAACCACACCAAAACGGTACAATACCGTCCGAGTACATCCATACGGTACCAAACCACACCCAAACGGTGCAATACCGTACGAGTACTTCGTTACGGTACCAAACCACACCAAAACGGTACAATACCGTACGAGTACATCCATACGGTACCAAACCACACCAAAACGGTACAATACCGTACGAGTACATCCATACGGTACCAAACCACACCAAAACGGTGCAATACCGTACGAGTACTTCGTTATGGTACCAAACCACACCAAAACGGTGCAATACCGTACGAGTACATCCATACGGTACCAAACCACACCAAAACGGTGCAATACCGTACGAGTACTTTGTTACGGTACCAAACCACACCAAAACGGTACAATACCGTACGAGTACATCCATACGGTACCAAACCACACAAAAACGGTGCAATACCGTACGAGTACATCCATACGGCACCAAACCACACCAAAACGGTGCAATACCGTACGAGTACTTCGATACGGTACCAAACCACACCAAAACGGTACAATACCGTCCGAGTACATCCATACGGTACCAAACCACACCCAAACGGTGCAATACCGTACGAGTACTTCGTTACGGTACCAAACCACACCAAAACGGTACAATACCGTACGAGTACATCCATACGGTACCAAACCACACCAAAACGGTACAATACCGTACGAGTACATCCATACGGTACCAAACCACACCAAAACGGTGCAATACCGTACGAGTACTTCGTTATGGTACCAAACCACACCAAAACGGTGCAATACCGTACGAGTACATCCATACGGTACCAAACCACACCAAAACGGTTCAATACCGTACGAGTACATCCATACGGCACCAAACCACACAAAAACGGTGCAATACCGAACGAGTACTTCGTTACGGTACCAAACCACACCAAAACGGTGCAATACCGTACGAGTAAATCCATACGGTACCAAACCACACCAAAACGGTGCAATACCGTACGAGTACTTCGTTACGGTACCAAACCACACCAAAACGGTACATTACCGTACGAGTACTTCGTTACGGTACCAAACCACACGAAAACGGTGCAATACCGTACGAGTACATCCACACGGTACCAAACCACACCAAAACGGTACAATACCGTACGAGTACTTCGTTACGGTACCAAACCACACCAAAACGGTACAATTCCGTACGAGTACATACATACGGTACCAAACCACACCAAAACGGTGCAATACCGTAGGAGTACTTCGTTACGGTACCAAACCACACCAAAACAGTATAATACCGTACGAGTACATCCATACGGTACGAAACCACACCAAAACGGTTCAATACCGTACGAGTACTTCGTTACGGTACCAAACCACACCAAAACGGTGCAATACCGTACGAGTACATCCATACGGTTCCAAACCACACCAAAACGGTACAATACCGTAGGAGTACTTTGTTACGGTACAAAACCACACCAAAACGGTACAATACCGTACGAGTACATCCATATGGTACCAAACAATACGGCACCAAACCACACCAAAACGGTGCAATACCGTACGAGTACGTCGTTACGGTACCAAACCACACCAAAACGGTGCAATACCGTACGAGTACTTCGTTACGGTACCAAACAACACCAAAACGGTACAATACCGTACGAGTACATCCATACGGTACCAAACAATACGGCACCAAACCACACCAAAACGGTGCAATAACGTACGAGTACTTCGTTACGGTACCAAACCACACCAAAACGGTACAATACCGTACGAGTACATCCATACGGTACCAAACCCCACCAAAACGGTGCAATACCATACGAGTACTTCGTTACGGTACCAAACCACACCAAAACGGTGCAATAACGTACGAGTACTTCGTTACGGTACCAAACCACACCAAAACGGTACAATACCGTACGAGTACATCCATACGGTACCAAACCCCACCAAAACGGTGCAATACCAAACGAGTACTTCGTTACGGTACCAAACCACACCAAAACGGTACAATACCGTCCGAGTACATCCATACGGTACCAAACCACACCCAAACGGTGCAATACCGTACGAGTACTTCGTTACGGTACCAAACCACACCAAAACGGTACAATACCGTACGAGTACATCCATACGGTACCAAACCACACCAAAACGGTACAATACCGTACGAGTACTTCGTTACGGTACCAAACTTCACCAAAACGGTACAATACCATACGAGTACATCCATACGGTACCAAACCACACCAAAACGGTGCAATACCGTACGAGTACTTCGTTACGGTACCAAACCACACCAAAACGGTACAATACCGTACGAGTACTTCGTTACGCTACCAAACCACACTAAAACGGTGCAATACCGTACGAGTACATCAATACGGTACCAAACCACACCAAAACGGTACAATACCGAACGAGTACTTCGTTACGGTACCAAACCACACCAAAACGGTACAATACCGTACGAGTACTTCGTTACGGTACCAAGCCACACCAAAACGGTGCAATACCGTACGAGTACTTCGTTACGGTACCAAACAACACCAAAACGGTACAATTTCGTACGAGTACATCCATACGGTACCAAACCACACCAAAACGGTACAATACCGTACGAGTACATCCATACGGTACCAAACCACACCAAAACGGTACAATACCGTACGAGTACTTCGTTACGGTACCAAACTTCACCAAAACGATACAATACCGTACGAGTACATCCATACGGTACCAAACCACACCAAAACGGTGCAATACCGTACGAGTACTTCGATACGGTACCAAACCACACCAAAACGGTACAATACCGTCCGAGTACATCCATACGGTACCAAACCACACCCAAACGGTGCAATTTCGTACGAGTACTTCGTTACGGTACCAAACCACACCAAAACAGTACAATACCGTACGAGTACATCTATACGGTACCAAACCACACCAAAACGGTGCAATACCGTACGAGTACTTCGTTATGGTACCAAACCACACCAAAACGGTACAATACCGTACGAGTACATCCATACGGTACCAAACAATACGGCACCAAACCACACCAAAACGGTGCAATACCGTACGAGTACTTCGTTACGGTACCAAACCACACCAAAACGGTGCAATACCGTACGAGTACTTCGTGACGGTACGAAACCACACCAAAACGGTACAATACCGTACAAGTACATCCATACGGTACCAAACCACACCAAAACGGTGCAATACCGTACGAGTACGTCGTTACGGTACCAAACCACACCAAAACGGTACAATACCGTACGAGTACAACTACATGGTACCAAACCACTCCAAAACGGTGCAATACCGTACGAGTACTTCGTTACGGTACCAAACCACACCAAAACGGTACAATACCGTACGAGTACATCCATACGGTACCAAACCTCACCAAAACGGTGCAATACCGTACGAGTACATCCATACGGTACCAAACCACACCAAAACGGTGCAATACCGTACGAGTACTTCGATACGGTACCAAACCATACCAAAACGGTACAATACCGTACGAGTACATCCATACGGTACCAAACCACACCAAAACGGTGCAATACCGTACGAGTACTTCGTTACGGTACCAAACCACACCAAAACGGTACAATACCGTACGAGTACATCCATACGGTACCAAACCACACCAAAACGGTGCAATACCGTACGAGTACTTCGTTACGGTACCAAACCACACCAAAACAGTACAATACCGTACAAGGACATCCATACGGTACCAAACCACACCAAAACGGTGCAATACCGTACGAGTACTTCAATACGGTACCAAACCATACCAAAACGGTACAATACCGTACGAGTACATCCATACGGTACCAAACCACACCAAAACGGTGCAATACCGTACGAGTACTTCGTTACGGTACCAAACCACACAAATACAGTACAATACCGTACGAGGACATCCATACGGTACCAAACCACACCAAAACGGTGCAATACCGTACGAGTACTTCGATACGGTACCAAACCAAACCAAAACGGTACAATACCGTACGAGTACATCCATACGGTACCAAACCACACCAAAACGGTGCAATACCGTACGAGTACTTCGTTACGGTACCAAACCACACCAAAACGGTACAATTCCGTATGAGTACATCCATACGGTACCAAACCACACCAAAACGGTGCAATACCGTACGAGTACTTCGTTACGGTACCAAACCACACCAACACAGTACAATACCGTACGAGTACATCCATACGGTACCAAACCACACCAAAACGGTTCAATACCGTACAAGTACTTCGTTACGGTACCAAACCACACAAAAACGGTGCAATACCGTACGAGTACGTCTAGACGGTACCAAACCACACCAAAACGGTACAATACCGTATGAGTACTTCGTTACGGTACCAAACCACACCAAAACGGTACAATACCGTACGAGTACATCCATACGGTACCAAACAATACGGCACCAAACCACACCAAAACGGTGCAATACCGTACGAGTACATCCATACGGTACCAAACCACACCAAAACGGTGCAATACCGTACGAGTACTTCGTTACGGTACAAAGCCACACCAAAATGGTACAATACCATACGAGTACATCCATACGGTACCAAACCACACCAAAACGGTGCAATAACGTACGAGTACTTCGTTACGGTACCAAACCACACCAAAACGGTACAATACCGTACGAGTACATCCATACGGTACCAAACCACACCAAAACGGTGCAATACCTTACCAGTACATCCATACGGTACCAAACCACACCAAAACGGTGCAATACCGTACGAGTACATCCATACGGCACCAAATCACACCAAAATGGTGCAATACCGTACGAGTACGTGCATACGATACCAAACCACACCAAAACGGTGCAATACCGTACGAGGACATCCATACGGTACCAAACCACACCGAAACGGTGCAAGACCGTACGAGTACTTCGTTACGGTACCAAACCACACCAAAACGGTACAATACCGTACGAGTACATCCATACGGTACCAAACCACACCAAAACGGTGCAATACCGTACGAGTACTTCGTTACGGTACCAAACCACACCAAAACGGTACAATACCGCACGAGTACATCCATACGGTACCAAACCACACCAAAACGATGCAATACCGTACGAGTACTTCGTTACGGTACCAAACCACACCAAAACGGTACAATACCGTACGAGAACTTCGTCACGGCACCACACCACACTAAAACGGTGCAATACCGTACGAGTACTTCGTTACGGTACCAAACCACACCAAAACGGTACAATACCGTACGAGAACTTCGTTACGGTACCAAACCACACCAAAACGGTACAATACCGCACGAGTACATCCATACGGTACCAAACCACACCAAAACGGTGCAATACCGTACGAGTACTTTGTTACGGTACCAAACCACACCAAAACGGTACAATACCGTACGAGTACATCCATACGGTACCAAACCACACCAAAACGGTGCAATACCGTACGAGTACTTCGTTACGGTACCAAACCACACCAAAACGGTACAATACCGTACGAGTACATCCATACGGTACCAAACCACACCAAAACGGTTCAATACCGTACGAGTACTTCGTTACGGTACCAAACCACACCAAAACGGTACAATACCGTACGAGTACATCCATACGGTACCAAACCACACCAAAACGGTGCAATACCGTACGAGTACTTCGTTACGGTACCAAACCACACCAAAACGGTGCAATACCGTACGAGTACATCCATACGGTACCAAACCACACCAAAACGGTTCAATATCGTACGAGTACTTCGTTACGGTACCAAACGACACCAAAACGGTACAATACCGTACGAGTACTTCGTTACTGTACCAAACCACACCAAAACGGTACAATACCGTACGAGTACATCCATACGGTACCAAACCACACCAAAACGGTGCAATACCGTACGAGTACTTCGTTACGGTACCAAACCACACCAAAACGGTGCAATACCGTACGAGTACTTCGTTACGGTACCAAACCACACCAAAACGGTACAATTCCGTACGAGTACATCCATACGGTACCAAACCACACCAAAACGGTGCAATACCGTACGAGTACTTCGTTACGGTACCAAACCACACCAAAACAGTACAATACCGTACGAGTACATTCATACGGTACCAAACCACACCAAAACGGTGCAATACCGTACAAGTACTTCGTTACGGTACCAAACCACACAAAAACGGTGCAATACCGTACGAGTACATCCAGACGGTACCAAACCACACCAAAACGGTACAATACCGTATGAGTACTTCGTTACGGTACCAAACCACACCAAAACGGTACAATACCGTACGAGTACATCCATACGGTACCAAACAATACGGCACCAAACCACACCAAAACGGTGCAATACCGTACGAGTACATCCATACGGTACCAAACCACACCAAAACGGTGCAATACCGTACGAGTACTTCGTTACGGTACAAAGCCACACCAAAATGGTACAATACCATACGAGTACATCCATACGGTACCAAACCACACCAAAACGGTGCAATAACGTACGAGCACTTCGTTACGGTACCAAACCACACCAAAACGGTACAATACCGTACGAGTACATCCATACGGTACCAAACCACACCAAAACGGTGCAATACCGTACCAGTACATCCATACGGTACCAAACCACACCAAAACGGTGCAATACCGTACGAGTACATCCATACGGCACCAAATCACACCAAAATGGTGCAATACCGTACGAGTACGTGCATACGATACCAAACCACACCAAAACGGTGCAATACCGTACGAGGACATCCATACGGTACCAAACCACACCAAAACGGTGCAAGACCGTACGAGTACTTCGTTACGGTACCAAACCACACGAAAACGGTACAATACCGTACGAGTACTTCGTCACGGCACCAAACCACACTAAAACGGTGCAATACCGTACGAGTACTTCGTTACGGTACCAAACCACACCAAAACGGTACAATACCGTACGAGAACTTCGTTACGGTACCAAACCACACCAAAACGGTACAATACCGCACGAGTACATCCATACGGTACCAAACCACACCAAAACGGTGCAATACCGTACGAGTACTTCGTTACGGTACCAAACCACACCAAAACGGTACAATACCGTACGAGAACTTCGTCACGGCACCAAACCACACTAAAACGGTGCAATACCGTACGAGTACATCCATGCGGTACCAAACCACACCAAAATGGTGCAATACCGTACGAGTACATGCATACGATACCAAACCACACCAAAACAGTGCAATACTGTACAAGTACATCCATACGGTACCAAACCACACCAAAACGGTGCAATACCGTACAAGTACTTCGTTACGGTACCAAACCACACCAAAACGGTACAATTCTGTACGAGTACATCCATACGGTACCAAACCACACCAAAACGGTGCAATACCGTACGAGTACTTCGTTACGGTACCAAACCACACCAAAACAGTACAATACCGTACGAGTACATCCATACGGTACCAAACCACACCAAAACGGTGCAATACCGTACGAGGACATCCATACGGTACCAAACCACACCAAAACGGTGCAATACCGTACGAGTACTTCGTTACGGTACAAAGCCACACCAAAACGGTACAATACCATACGAGTACATCCATACGGTACCAAACCACACCAAAACGGTGCAATAACGTACGAGTAATTCGTTACGGTACCAAACCACACCAAAACGGTACAATACCGTACGAGTACATCCATACAGTACCAAACCACACCAAAACGGTACAATACCGTACGGGTACTTCGTTGCGGTACCAAACCACACCAAAACGGTACAATACCGTACGAGTACATCCATACGGTACCAAACCACACCAAAACGGTGCAATACCGTACGAGTACTTCGTTACGGTACCAAACCAGACCAAAACGGTACAATACCGTACGAGTACATCCATACGGTACCAAACCACACCAAAACGGTGCAATACCGTACGAGTACTTCGTTACGGTACCAAACCACGGTACCAAACCACACCAAAACGGTACAATACCGTACGAGTACATCCATACGGTACCAAACCACACCAAAACGGTGCAATACCGTACGAGTACTTCGTTACGGTACCAAACCACACCAAAACGGTGCAATACCGTACGAGTACATCCATACGGTACCAAACCACACCAAAACGGTTCAATATCGTACGAGTACTTCGTTACGGTACCAAACGACACCAAAACGGTACAATACCGTACGAGTACTTCGTTACTGTACCAAACCACACCAAAACGGTACAATACCGTACGAGTACATCCATACGGTACCAAACCACACCAAAACGGTGCAATACCGTACGAGTACTTCGTTACGGTACCAAACCACACCAAAACGGTGCAATACCGTACGAGTACTTCGTTACGGTACCAAACCACACCAAAACGGTACAATTCCGTACGAGTACATCCATACGGTACCAAACCACACCAAAACGGTGCAATACCGTACCAGTACTTCGTTACGGTACCAAACCACACCAAAACAGTACAATACCGTACGAGTACATCCATACGGTACCAAACCACACCAAAACGGTGCAATACCGTACAAGTACTTCATTACGGTACCAAACCACACCAAAAAGGTGCAATACCGTACGAGTACATCAAGACGGTACCAAACCACACCAAAACGGTACAATACCGTACGAGTACTTCGTTACGGTACCAAACCACACCAAAACGGTACAATACCGTACGAGTACATCCATACGGTACCAAACAATACGGCACCAAACCACACCAAAACGGTGCAATACCGTACGAGTACATCCATACGGTACCAAACCACACCAAAACGGTACAATACCGTACGAGTACTTCGTTACGGTACAAAGCCACACCAAAATGGTACAATACCATACGAGTACATCCATACGGTACCAAACCACACCAAAATGGTGCAATAACGTACGAGTACTTCGTTACGGTACCAAACCACACCAAAACGGTACAATACCGTACGAGTACATCCATACGGTACCAAACCACACCAAAACGGTGCAATACCGTACGAGTACATCCATACGGCACCAAATCACACCAAAATGGTGCAATACCGTACGAGTACGTGCATACGATACCAAACCACACCAAAACGGTGCAATACCGTACGAGGACATCCATACGGTACCAAACCACACCAAAACGGTGCAATACAGTACGAGTACTTCGTTACGGTACCAAACCACACCAAAACGGTACAATACCGTACGAGTACATCCATACGGTACCAAACCACACCAAAACGGTGCAATACCGTACGAGTACTTCGTTACGGTACCAAACCACACCAAAACCATACAATACCGCACGAGTACATCCATACGGTACCAAACCACAACAAAACGGTGCAATACCAGACGAGTACTTCGTTACGGTACCAAACCACACCAAAACGGTATAATACCGTACGAGAACTTCGTCACGGCACCAAACCACACTAAAACGCTGCAATACCGTACGAGTACATCCATACGGTACCAAACAACACCAAAACGGTTAAATACCGTACGAGTACATCCATACGGCACCAAATCACACCAAAATGGTGCCATACCGTACGAGTACATGCATACGATACCAAACCACACCAAAACGGTGCAATACCGTACGAGGACATCCATACGGTACCAAACCACACCAAAACGGTGCAATAACGTACGAGTACTTCGTTACGGTACCAAACCACACCAAAACGGTACAATACCGTACGAGTACATCCATACAGTACCAAACCACACCAAAACGGTACAATACCGTACGAGTACTTCGTTGCGGTACCAAACCACACCAAAACGGTACAATACCGTATGAGTACATCCATACGGTACCAAACCACACCAAAACGGTGCAATACCGTACGAGTACTTCGTTACGGTACCAAACCACACCAAAATGGTGCAATAACGTACGAGTACTTCGTTACGGTACCAAACCACACCAAAACGGTACAATACCGTACGAGTACATCCATACGGTACCAAACCACACCAAAACGGTGCAATACCGTACGAGTACTTCGTTATGGTACCAAACCACACCAAAACGGTACAATACCGTACGAGTACATCCATACTGTACCAAACCACACCAAAACGGTGCAATACCGTACGAGTACTTCGTTACGGTAC
Organism: Rhododendron vialii; assembly: GCF_030253575.1. Taxonomy (NCBI): domain Eukaryota; kingdom Viridiplantae; phylum Streptophyta; class Magnoliopsida; order Ericales; family Ericaceae; genus Rhododendron; species Rhododendron vialii. The sequence goes on along the minus strand of NC_080561.1, from coordinate 23,266,119 downwards.
CAAACCACACCAAAACGGTGCAATCCTGTACGAGTACATCAATACGGTACCAAACCACACCAAAACGGTTCAATACCGTACGAGTACATCCATACGGCACCAAACCACACCAAAACGGTGCAATACCGTACGAGTACTTCGTTACGGTACCAAACCACACCAAAACGGTGCAATACCGTACAAGTACTTCGTTACGGTACCAAACCACACAAAAACAGTACAATACCGTACGAGTACATCCATACGGTACCAAACCACACCAAAACGGTGCAATACCGTACGAGTACATCCATACGGCACCAAATCACACCAAAATGGTGCAATACCGTACGAGTACGTGCATACGATACCAAACCACACCAAAACGGGGCAATAACGCACGAGTACATCCATACGGTACCAAACCACACCAAAACGGGGCAATAACGCACGAGTACATCCATACGGTACCAAACCACACCAAAACGGTGCAATACCGTACGAGTACATCCATACGGCCCCAAACCACACCAAAACGGTGCAATACCGTACAAGTACTTCGTTACGGTACCAAACCACACAAAAACAGTACAATACCGTACGAGTACATCCATACGGTACCAAACCACACCAAAACGGTGCAATACCGTACGAGTACATCCATACAGTGCCAAACAACACCAAAACGGTGCAATACCGTACGAGTACATCCATACGGCACCAAACCACACCAAAACGGTGCAATACCGTACGAGTACTTCGTTACGGTACCAAACCACGGTACCAAACCACACCAAAACGGTACAATACCGTACGAGTACATCCATACGGTACCAAACCACACCAAAACGGTGCAATACCGTACGAGTACTTCGTTACGGTACCAAACCACACCAAAACGGTGCAATACCGTACGAGTACATCCATACGGTACCAAACCACACCAAAACGGTTCAATATCGTACGAGTACTTCGTTACGGTACCAAACGACACCAAAACGGTACAATACCGTACGAGTACTTCGTTACTGTACCAAACCACACCAAAACGGTACAATACCGTACGAGTACATCCATACGGTACCAAACCACACCAAAACGGTGCAATACCGTACGAGTACTTCGTTACGGTACCAAACCACACCAAAACGGTGCAATACCGTACGAGTACTTCGTTACGGTACCAAACCACACCAAAACGGTACAATTCCGTACGAGTACATCCATACGGTACCAAACCACACCAAAACGGTGCAATACCGTACCAGTACTTCGTTACGGTACCAAACCACACCAAAACAGTACAATACCGTACGAGTACATCCATACGGTACCAAACCACACCAAAACGGTGCAATACCGTACAAGTACTTCATTACGGTACCAAACCACACCAAAAAGGTGCAATACCGTACGAGTACATCAAGACGGTACCAAACCACACCAAAACGGTACAATACCGTACGAGTACTTCGTTACGGTACCAAACCACACCAAAACGGTACAATACCGTACGAGTACATCCATACGGTACCAAACAATACGGCACCAAACCACACCAAAACGGTGCAATACCGTACGAGTACATCCATACGGTACCAAACCACACCAAAACGGTACAATACCGTACGAGTACTTCGTTACGGTACAAAGCCACACCAAAATGGTACAATACCATACGAGTACATCCATACGGTACCAAACCACACCAAAATGGTGCAATAACTTACGAGTACTTCGTTACGGTACCAAACCACACCAAAACGGTACAATACCGTACGAGTACATCCATACGGTACCAAACCACACCAAAACGGTGCAATACCGTACGAGTACATCCATACGGCACCAAATCACACCAAAATGGTGCAATACCGTACGAGTACGTGCATACGATACCAAACCACACCAAAACGGTGCAATACCGTACGAGGACATCCATACGGTACCAAACCACACCAAAACGGTGCAATACAGTACGAGTACTTCGTTACGGTACCAAACCACACCAAAACGGTACAATACCGTACGAGTACATCCATACGGTACCAAACCACACCAAAACGGTGCAATACCGTACGAGTACTTCGTTACGGTACCAAACCACACCAAAACGATACAATACCGCACGAGTACATCCATACGGTACCAAACCACAACAAAACGGTGCAATACCAGACGAGTACTTCGTTACGGTACCAAACCACACCAAAACGGTATAATACCGTACGAGAACTTCGTCACGGCACCAAACCACACTAAAACGCTGCAATACCGTACGAGTACATCCATACGGTACCAAACAACACCAAAACGGTTAAATACCGTACGAGTACATCCATACGGCACCAAATCACACCAAAATGGTGCCATACCGTACGAGTACATGCATACGATACCAAACCACACCAAAACGGTGCAATACCGTACGAGGACATCCATACGGTACCAAACCACACCAAAACGGTGCAATAACGTACGAGTACTTCGTTACGGTACCAAACCACACCAAAACGGTACAATACCGTACGAGTACATCCATACAGTACCAAACCACACCAAAACGGTACAATACCGTACGAGTACTTCGTTGCGGTACCAAACCACACCAAAACGGTACAATACCGTATGAGTACATCCATACGGTACCAAACCACACCAAAACGGTGCAATACCGTACGAGTACTTCGTTACGGTACCAAACCACACCAAAATGGTGCAATAACGTACGAGTACTTCGTTACGGTACCAAACCACACCAAAACGGTACAATACCGTACGAGTACATCCATACGGTACCAAACCACACCAAAACGGTGCAATACCGTACGAGTACTTCGTTATGGTACCAAACCACACCAAAACGGTACAATACCGTACGAGTACATCCATACTGTACCAAACCACACCAAAACGGTGCAATACCGTACGAGTACTTCGTTACGGTACCAAACCACACCAAAACGGTGCAATCCTGTACGAGTACATCAATACGGTACCAAACCACACCAAAACGGTTCAATACCGTACGAGTACATCCATACGGCACCAAACCACACCAAAACGGTGCAATACCGTACGAGTACTTCGTTACGGTACCAAACCACACCAAAACGGTGCAATACCGTACAAGTACTTCGTTACGGTACCAAACCACACAAAAACAGTACAATACCGTACGAGTACATCCATACGGTACCAAACCACACCAAAACGGTGCAATACCGTACGAGTACATCCATACGGCACCAAATCACACCAAAATGGTGCAATACCGTACGAGTACGTGCATACGATACCAAACCACACCAAAACGGGGCAATAACGCACGAGTACATCCATACGGTACCAAACCACACCAAAACGGGGCAATAACGCACGAGTACATCCATACGGTACCAAACCACACCAAAACGGTGCAATACCGTACGAGTACATCCATACGGCCCCAAACCACACCAAAACGGTGCAATACCGTACAAGTACTTCGTTACGGTACCAAACCACACAAAAACAGTACAATACCGTACGAGTACATCCATACGGTACCAAACCACACCAAAACGGTGCAATACCGTACGAGTACATCCATACAGTACCAAACCACACCAAAACGGTGCAATACCGTACGAGTACATCCATACGGCACCAAACCACACCAAAACGGTGCAATACCGTACGAGTACATGCATACGATACCAAACAACACCAAAACGGTGCAATACCGTACGAGGACATCCATACGGTACCAAACCACACCAAAACGGTGCAATACCGTACGAGTACTTCGTTACGGTACAAAGCCACACCAAAACGGTACAATACCATACGAGTACATCCATACGGTACCAAACCACACCAAAACGGTGCAATAACGTACGAGTACTTCGTTACGGTACCAAACCACACCAAAACGGTACAATACCGTACGAGTACATCCATACGGTACCAAACCACACCAAAACGGTGCAATACCGTACGAGTACTTCGTTACGGTACCAAACCACCCCAAAACGGTACAATACCGCACGAGTACATCCATACGGTACCAAACCACACCAAAACGGTGCAATACCGTACGAGTACTTCGTTACGGTACCAAACCACACCAAAACGGTACAATACCGTACGAGAACTTCGTCACGGCACCAAACCACACTAAAACGGTGCAATACCGTACGAGTACTTCGTTACGGTACCAAACCACACCAAAACGGTACAATACCGTACGAGAACTTCGTTACGGTACCAAACCACACCAAAACGGTACAATTCCGCACGAGTACATCCATACGGTACCAAACCACACCAAAACGGTGCAATACCGTACGAGTACTTCGTTACGGTACCAAACCACACCAAAACGGTACAATACCGTACGAGAACTTCGTCACAGCACCAAACCACACTAAAACGGTGCAATACCGTACGAGTACATCCATGCGGTACCAAACCACACCAAAATGGTGCAATACCGTACGAGTACATGCATACGATACCAAACCACACCAAAACAGTGCAATACTGTACAAGTACATCCATACGGTACCAAACCACACCAAAACGGTGCAATACCGTACAAGTACTTCGTTACGGTACCAAACCACACCAAAACGGTACAATTCTGTACGAGTACATCCATACGGTACCAAACCACACCAAAACGGTGCAATACCGTACGAGTACTTCGTTACGGTACCAAACCACACCAAAACAGTACAATACCGTACGAGTACATCCATACGGTACCAAACCACACCAAAACGGTGCAATACCGTACGAGGACATCCATACGGTACCAAACCACACCAAAACGGTGCAATACCGTACGAGTACTTCGTTACGGTACAAAGCCACACCAAAACGGTACAATACCATACGAGTACATCCATACGGTACCAAACCACACCAAAACGGTGCAATAACGTACGAGTAATTCGTTACGGTACCAAACCACACCAAAACGGTACAATACCGTACGAGTACATCCATACAGTACCAAACCACACCAAAACGGTACAATACCGTACGGGTACTTCGTTGCGGTACCAAACCACACCAAAACGGTACAATACCGTACGAGTACATCCATACGGTACCAAACCACACCAAAACGGTTCAATACCGTACGAGTACTTCGTTACGGTACCAAACCACACCAAAATGGTGCAATAACGTACGAGTACTTCGTTACGGTACCAAACCACACCAAAACGGTACAATACCGTACGAGTACATCCATACGGTACCAAACCACACCAAAACGGTGCAATACCGTACGAGTACTTCGTTACGGTACCAAACCACACCAAAACGGTACAATACCGTACGAGTACATCCATACGGTACCAAACCACACCAAAACGGTGCAATACCGTACGAGTACTTCGTTACGGTACCAAACCACGGTACCAAACCACACCAAAACGGTACAATACCGTACGAGTACATCCATACGGTACCAAACCACACCAAAACGGTGCAATACCGTACGAGTACTTCGTTACGGTACCAAACCACACCAAAACGGTGCAATACCGTACGAGTACATCCATACGGTACCAAACCACACCAAAACGGTTCAATATCGTACGAGTACTTCGTTACGGTACCAAACGACACCAAAACGGTACAATACCGTACGAGTACTCTGTTACTGTACCAAACCACACCAAAACGGTACAATACCGTACGAGTACATCCATACGGTACCAAACCACACCAAAACGGTGCAATACCGTACGAGTATTTCGTTACGGTACCAAACCACACCAAAACGGTGCAATACCGTACGAGTACTTCGTTACGGTACCAAACCACACCAAAACGGTACAATTCCGTACGAGTACATCCATACGGTACCAAACCACACCAAAACGGTCCAATACCGTACGAGTACTTCGTTACGGTACCAAACCACACCAAAACAGTACAATACCGTACGAGTACATCCATACGGTACCAAACCACACCAAAACGGTGCAATACCGTACAAGTACTTCATTACGGTACCAAACCACACCAAAAAGGTGCAATACCGTACGAGTACATCAAGACGGTACCAAACCACACCAAAACGGTACAATACCGTACGAGTACTTCCATACGGTACCAAACAATACGGCACCAAACCACACCAAAACGGTACAATACCGTACGAGTACATCCATACAGTACCAAACCACACCAAAACGGTACAATACCGTACGAGTACTTCGTTGCGGTACCAAACCACACCAAAACGGTACAATACCGTATGAGTACATCCATACGGTACCAAACCACACCAAAACGGTGCAATACCGTACGAGTACTTCGTTACGGTACCAAACCACACCAAAATGGTGCAATAACGTACGAGTACTTCGTTACGGTACCAAACCACACCAAAACGGTACAATACCGTACGAGTACATCCATACGGTACCAAACCACACCAAAACGGTGCAATACCGTACGAGTACTTCGTTATGGTACCAAACCACACCAAAACGGTACAATACCGTACGAGTACATCCATACTGTACCAAACCACACCAAAACGGTGCAATACCGTACGAGTACTTCGTTACGGTACCAAACCACACCAAAACGGTGCAATCCTGTACGAGTACATCCATACGGTACCAAACCACACCAAAACGGTTCAATACCGTACGAGTACATCCATACGGCACCAAACCACACCAAAACGGTGCAATACCGTACGAGTACTTCGTTACGGTACCAAACCACACCAAAACGGTGTAATACCGTACAAGTACTTCGTTACGGTACCAAACCACACAAAAACAGTACAATACCGTACGAGTACATCCATACGGTACCAAACCACACCAAAACGGTGCAATACCGTACGAGTACATCCATACGGCACCAAATCACACCAAAATGGTGCAATACCGTACGAGTACGTGAATACGATACCAAACCACACCAAAACGGGGCAATAACGCACGAGTACATCCATACGGTACCAAACCACACCAAAACGGGGCAATAACGCACGAGTACATCCATACGGTACCAAACCACACCAAAACGGTGCAATACCGTACGAGTACATCCATACGGCCCCAAACCACACCAAAACGGTGCAATACCGTACAAGTACTTCGTTACGGTACCAAACCACACAAAAACAGTACAATACCGTACGAGTACATCCATACGGTACCAAACCACACCAAAACGGTGCAATACCGTACGAGTACATCCATACAGTACCAAACCACACCAAAACGGTGCAATACCGTACGAGTACATCCATACGGCACCAAACCACACCAAAACGGTGCAATACCGTACGAGTACATGCATACGATACCAAACCACACCAAAACGGTGCAATACCGTACGAGGACATCCATACGGTACCAAACCACACCAAAACGGTGCAATACCGTACGAGTACTTCGTTACGGTACAAAGCCACACCAAAACGGTACAATACCATACGAGTACATCCATACGGTACCAAACCACACCAAAACGGTGCAATAACGTACGAGTACTTCGTTACGGTACCAAACCACACCAAAACGGTATAATACCGTACGAGTACATCCATACAGTGCCAAACCACACCAAAACGGTACAATACCGTACGAGTACTTCGTTGCGGTACCAAACCACACCAAAACGGTACAATACCGTACGAGTACATCCATACGGTACCAAACCACACCAAAACGGTGCAATACCGTACGAGTACTTCGTTACGGTACCAAACCACACCAAAACGGTGCAATAACGTACGAGTACTTCGTTACGGTACCAAACCACACCAAAACGGTGCAATACCGTACGAGTACATCCATACGGTACCAAACCACACCAAAACGGTGCAATACCGTACGAGTACTTCGTTACGGTACCAAACCACACCAAAATGGTACAATACCGTACGAGTACTTCGTTACGGTACCAAACCACACTAAAACGGTGCAATACCGTACGAGTACATCCATACGGTACCAAACCACACCAAAACGGTACAATACCGTACGAGTACTTCGTTACGGTACCAAACCACACCAAAACGGTACAATACCGTACGAGTACATCCATACGGTACCAAACCACACCAAAACGGTGCAATACCGTACGAGTACTTCGTTACGGTACCAAACCACACCAAAACGGTACAATACCGTACGAGTACATCCATACGGTACCAAACCACACCAAAACGGTGCAATACCGTACGAGTACTTCGTTACGGTACCAAACCACACCAAAACGGTGCAATAACGTACGAGTACTTCGTTACGGTACCAAACCACACCAAAACGGTACAATACCGTACGAGTACATCCATACGGTACCAAACCACGCCAAAACGGTGCAATACCGTACAAGTACTTCGTTACGGTACCAAACCACACCAAAACGGTCCAATACCGTACGAGTACATCCATACGGTACCAAACCACACCAAAACGGTGCAATACCGTACGAGTACTTTGTTACGGTACCAAACCACACCAAAACGGTACAATACCGTACGATAACTTCGTCACGGCACCAAACCACACTAAAACGGTGCAATACCGTACGAGTACATCCATACGGTACCAAACCACACCAAAACGGTTCAATACCGTACGAGTACATCCATACGGTACCAAACCACACCAAAACGGTTCAATACCGTACGAGTATATCCATACGGCACCAAACCACCCCAAAATGGTACAATACCGTGCGAGTACTTCGTTACGGTTCCAAACCACACCAAAACGGTGCAATACCGTATGAGTACATCCATACGGTACCAAACTACACCAAACCGGTGCAATACCGTAAGAGTACTTCGTTACGGTACCAAACCACTCAAAAACGGTACAATACCGTAAGGGTACTTCGTTACGGTACCAAACCACACGAAAACGGTGCAATACCGTACGAGTACATCCATACGGTACCAAACCACACCAAAACGGTATAATACCGTACGAGTACTTCGTTACGGTACCAAACCACACCAAAACGGTACAATACCGATCGAGTACATCCATACGGTACCAAACCACACCAAAACGGTGCAATACCGTACAAGTACTTCGTTACAGTACCAAACCACACCAAAACGGTACAATACCGTACTAGTACATCCATACGGTACCAAACCACACCAAAACGGTGCAATACCGTACGAGTACATCCATACGGTACGAAACCACACCAAAACGGTGCAATACCGTACGAGTACTTCGTTACGGTACCAAACCACACCAAAATGGTACAATACCGTACGAGTACTTCGTTACGGTACCAAACCACACTAAAACGGTGCAATACCGTACGAGTACATCCATATGGTACCCAACCACACCAAAACGGTACAATACCGTACGAGTACTTCGTTACGGTACCAAACCACACCAAAACGGTACAATACCGTACGAGTACATCCATACGGTACCAAACCACACCGAAACGGTGCAATACCGTACGAGTACTTCGTTACGGTACCAAACCACACCAAAACGGTGCAATACCGTACGAGTACTTCGTTACGGTACCAAACCACACCAAAACGGTACAATACCGTACGAGTACATCCATACGGTACCAAACCACACCAAAACGGTGCAATACCGTACGAGTACATCCATACGGTACCAAACCACACCAAAACGGTGCAATACCGTACGAGTACTTCGTTACGGTACCAAACCACACCAAAATGGTACAATACCCAACGAGTACTTCGTTACGGTACCAAAACACACTAAAACGGTGCAATACCGTACGAGTACATCCATACGGTACCCAACCACACCAAAACGGTACAATACCGTACGAGTACTTCGTTACGGTACCAAACCACACCAAAACGGTACAATACCGTACGAGTACATCCATACGGTACCAAACCACACCAAAACGGTGCAATACCGTACGAGTACTTCGTTACGGTACCATACCACACAAAAACGGTACAATACCGTAAGGGTACTTCGTTACGGTACCAAACCACACGAAAACGGTGCAATACCGTACGAGTACATCCATACGGTACCAAACCACACCAAAACGGTATAATACCGTACGAATACTTCGTTACGGTACCAAACCACACCAAAACGGTACAATACCGATCGATTACATCCATACGGTACCAAACCACACCAAAACGGTGCAATACCGTACGAGTACTTCGTTACGGTACCAAACCACACCAAAACGATACAATACCGCACGAGTACATCTATACGGTACCAAACCACACCAAAACGGTGCAATACCAGACGAGTACTTCGTTACGGTACCAAACCACACCAAAACGGTACAATACCGTACGAGAACTTCGTCACGGCACCAAACCACACTAAAACGCTGCAATACCGTACGAGTACATCCATACGGTACCAAACCACACCAAAACGGTTCAATACCGTACGAGTACATCCATACGGCACCAAATCACACCAAAATGGTGCCATACCGTACGAGTACATGCATACGATACCAAACCACACCAAAACGGTGCAATACCGTACGAGGACATCCATACGGTACCAAACCACACCAAAACGGTGCAATAACGTACGAGTACTTCGTTACGGTACCAAACCACACCAAAACGGTACAATACCGTACGAGTACATCCATACAGTACCAAACCACACCAAAACGGTACAATACCGTACGAGTACTTCGTTGCGGTACCAAACCACACCAAAACGGTACAATACCGTATGAGTACATCCATACGGTACCAAACCACACCAAAACGGTGCAATACCGTACGAGTACTTCGTTACGGTACCAAACCACACCAAAATGGTGCAATAACGTACGAGTACTTCGTTACGGTACCAAACCACACCAAAACGGTACAATACCGTACGAGTACATCCATACGGTACCAAACCACACCAAAACGGTGCAATACCGTACTAGTACATCCACACGGTACCAAACCACACCAAAACGGTGCAATACCGTACGAGTACATCCATATGGTACCAAACCACACCAAAACGGTACAATACCGTACGAGTACATCCATACGGTACCAAACCACACCAAAACGGTGCAATACCGTACGAGTACTTCGTTACGGTACCAAACCACACCAAAACGGTGCAATACCGTACGAGTACTTCGTTACGGTACCAAACCACACCAAAACGTTACAACTCCGTACGAGTACATCCATACGGTACCGAACCACAGCAAAACGGTGCAATACCGTACGAGTACTTCGTTACGGTACCAAACCACGCCAAAACAGTACAATACCGTACGAGTACATCCATACGGTACCAAACCACACAAAAACGGTGCAATACCGTACGAGTACTTCGTTACGGTACCAAACCACACCAAAACGGTGCAATACCGTACGAGTACATCCATACGGTACCAAACCACACCAAAACGGTGCAATACCGTACGAGTACATCCATACGGCACCAAACCACACCAAAACGGTGCAATACCGTACGAATACGGGCATACGATTCCAAACCACACCAAAACGGTGCAATACCGTACGAGGACATCCATACGGTACCAAACCAAACCACACCAAAACGGTGCAATAACGTACGAGTACATCCATACGGTACCAAACCACACCAAAACGGTGCAATACCGTACGAGTACATCCATACGGCACCAAACCACACCAAAACGGTGCAATACCGTACGAATACGGGCATACGATTCCAAACCACACCAAAACGGTGCAATACCGTACGAGGACATCCATACGGTACCAAACCACACCAAAACGGTGCAATACCGTACGAGTACTTCGTTACGGTACCAAACCACACCAAAACGGTACAATACCGTACGATAACTTCGTCACGGCACCAAACCACACTAAAACGGTGCAATACCGTGCCAGTACATCCATACGGCACCAAACCACACCAAAACGGTGCAATACCGTACGAGTACTTCATTACGATACCAAACCACACCAAAACGGTGCAATACCGTATGAGTACTTCGTTACGGTACAAAACACCACCAAAACGGTACAATACCGTAGGAGTACTTCGTTACGGTACCAAACCACACCAAAACGGTGCAATACCGTACGAGTACTTCGTTACCGTACCAAACCACACCAAAACGGTACAATACCGTACGATAACTTCGTCACGGCACCAAACCACACCAAAACGGTGCAATACCGTACGAGTACATCCATACGGTACCAAACCACACCAAAACGGTGCAATACCGTACGAGCACTTCGTTACGGTACCAAAACACACCAAAACAGTACAATACCGTACGAGTACATCCATACGGTAACAAACCACACCAAAACGGTATAATACCGTACGAGTACTTCGTTACGGTACCAAACCACACCAAAACGGTGCAATACCGTACGAGTACTTCGTTACGGTACCAAACCACACCAAAACGGTACAATACCGTACGAGTACATCCATACGGTACCAAACCACACCAAAACGGTGCAATACCGTACGAGTACTTCGTTACGGTACCAAACCACACCAAAACAGTACAATACCGTACGAGTACATCCATACGGTACCAAACCACACAAAAACGGTGCAATATTGTACGAGTACTTCGTTACGGTACCAAACCACACCAAAACGGTGCAATACCGTACGAGTACATCCATACGGTACCAAACCACACCAAAACGGTGCAATACCGTACGAGTACATCCATACGGCACCAAACCACACCAAAACGGTGCAATACCGTACGAATACGGGCATACGATTCCAAACCACACCAAAACGGTGCAATACCGTACGAGGACATCCATACGGTACCAAACCACACCAAAACGGTGCAATACCGTACGAGAAATTCGTTACGGTACCAAACCACACCAAAACGGTGCAATAACGTACGAGTACATCCATACGGTACCAAACCACACCAAAACGGTGCAATACCGTACGAGTACATCCATACGGTACCAAACCACACCAAAACGGTGCAATACCGTACGAGGACATCCATACGGTACCAAACCAAACCACACCAAAACGGTGCAATAACGTACGAGTACATCCATACGGTACCAAACCACACCAAAACGGTGCAATACCGTGCCAGTACATCCATACGGCACCAAACCACACCAAAACGGTGCAATACCGTACGAGTACTTCGTTACGATACCAAACCATACCAAAACGGTGCAATACCGTACGAGTACTTCGTTACGGTACCAAACACCACCAAAACGGTACGATACCGTAGGAGTACTTCGTTACGGTACCAAACCACACCAAAACGGTGCAATACCGTACGAGTACTTCGTTACGGTACCAAACCACACCAAAACGGTACAATACCGTACGATAACTTCGTCACGGCACCAAACCACACTAAAACGGTGGAATACCGTACGAGTACATCCATACGGTACCAAACCACACCAAAACGGTGCAATACCGTACGAGTACTTCGTTACGGTACCAAACCACACCAAAACTGTACAATACCGTACGAGTACATCCATACGGTACCAAACCACACCAAAACGGTGCAATACCGTACGAGCACTTCGTTACGGTACCAAAACACACCAAAACAGTACAATACCGTACGAGTACATCCATACGGTAACAAACCACACCAAAACGGTATAATACCGTACGAGTACTTCGTTACGGTACCAAACCACACCAAAACGGTGCAATACCGTACGAGTACTTCGTTACGGTACCAAACCACACCAAAACGGTACAATACCGTACGAGTACATCCATACGGTACCAAACCACACCAAAACGGTGCAATACCGTACGAGTACTTCGTTACGGTACCAAACCACACCAAAATGGTACAATACCGTACGAGTACTTCGTTACGGTACCAAAACACACTAAAACGGTGCAATACCGTACGAGTACATCCATACGGTACCCAACCACACCAAAACGGTACAATACTGTACGAGTACTTCGTTACGGTACCAAACCACACCAAAACGGTACAATACCGTACGAGTACATCCATACGGTACCAAACCACACCAAAACGGTGCAATACCGTACGAGTACTTCGTTACGGTACCAAACCACACCAAAACGGTGCAATACCGTACGAGTACTTCGTTACGGTACCAAACCACACCAAAACGGTACAATACCGTACGATAACTTCGTCACGGCACCAAACCACACTAAAACGGTGCAATACCGTACGAGTACATCCATACGGTACCAAACCACACCAAAACGGTGCAATACCGTACGAGTACTTCGTTACGGTGCCAAACCACACCAAAACGGTACAATACCGTACGAGTACATCATACGGTACCAAACCACACCAAAACGGTGCAATACCGTACGTGCACTTCGTTACGGTACCAAACCACACCAAAACAGTACAATACCGTACGAGTACATCCATACGGTACCAAACCACACCAAAACGGTGCAATATTGTACGAGTACTTCGTTACGGTACCAAACAACACCAAAACGGTGCAATACCGTACGAGTACATCCATACGGTACCAAACCACACCAAAACGGTGCAATACCGTACGAGTACATCCATACGGCACCAAACCACACCAAAACGGTGCAATACCGTACGAATACGGGCATACGATTCCAAACCACACCAAAACGGTGCAATACCGTACGAGGACATCCATACGGTACCAAACCACACCAAAACGGTGCAATACCGTACGAGAACTTCGTTACGGTACCAAACCACACCAAAACGGTGCAATAACGTACGAGTACATCCATACGGTACCAAACCACACAAAAACGGTGCAATACCGTGCCAGTACATCCATACGGCACCAAACCACACCAAAACGGTGCAATACCGTACGAGTACTTCGTTACGATACCAAACCACACCAAAACGGTGCAATACCGTACGAGTACTTCGTTACGGTACCAAACACCACCAAAACGGTACAATACCGTAGGAGTACTTCGTTACGGTACCAAACCACACCAAAACGGTGCAATACCGTACGAGTACTTCGTTACGGTACCAAACCACACCAAAACGGTACAATACCGTAGGATAACTTCGTCACGGCACCAAACCACACTAAAACGGTGCAATACCGTACGAGTACATCCATACGGTACCAAACCACACCAAAACGGTGCAATACCGTACGAGTACTTCGTTACGGTGCCAAACCACACCAAAACGGTACAATACCGTACGAGTACATCATACGGTACCAAACCACACCAAAACGGTGCAATACCGTACGTGCACTTCGTTACGGTACCAAAACACACCAAAACAGTACAATACCGTACGAGTACATCCATACGGTAACAAACCACACCAAAACGGTATAATACCGTACGAGTACTTCGTTACGGTACCAAACCACACCAAAACGGTACAATACCGTACGAGTACATCCATACGGTACCAAACCACACCAAAACGTTGCAATACCGTACGAGTACATCCATACGGTACCAAACCACACCAAAATGGTACAATACCGTACGAGTACATCCATACGGTACCAAACCACACCAAAACGGTGCAATACCGTGCAAGTACATCCATACGGTACAAAACCACACCAAAACGGTGCAATACCGTACGAGTACTTCGTTACGGTACCAAACCACACCAAAACGGTGCAATACCGTACGAGTACATCCATACGGTACCAAACCACACCAAAATGGTACAATACCGTACGAGTACATCCATACGGTACCAAACCACACCAAAACGGTGCAATACCGTGCAAGTACATCCATACGGTACCAAACCACACCAAAACGGTGCAATACCGTACGAGTACTTCGTTACGGTACCAAACCACACCAAAACGGTACAATACCGTACGAGTACTTCGTTACGGTACCAAACACCACCAAAACGGTACAATACCGTAGGAGTACTTCGTTACGGTACCAAACCACACCAAAACGGTACAATACCGTACGAGTACATCCATACGGTACCAAACCACCCCAAAACGGTGCAATACCGTACGAGTACTTCGTTACGGTACAAAGCCACACCAAAACGGTACAATACCGTGCGAGTACATCCATACGGTACCAAACGACCCCAAAACGGTTCAATACCGTACGAGTACATCCATACGGTACCAAACCACACCAAAACGGTGCAATACCGTACGAGTACTTCGTTACGGTACCAAACCACACCAAAACGGTACAATACCGTACGATAACTTCGTCACGGCACCAAACCACACTAAAACGGTGCAATACCGTACGAGTACATCCATACTGTACCAAACCACACCAAAACGGTGCAATACCGTACGAGTACTTCGTTACGGTACCAAACCACACCAAAACGGTACAATACCGTACGAGTACATCCATACGGTACCAAACCACACCAAAACGGTGCAATACCGTACGAGTACATCCATACGGTACCAAACCACACCAAAACGGTGCAATACCGTACGAGTACATCCATACGGCACCAAACCACACCAAAACGGTGCAATACCGTCCGAGTACGTGCATACGATACAAAACCACACCAAAACGGTGCAATACCGTACGAGGACTTCCATAAGTTACCAAACCACACCAAAACGGTGCAATACCGTACGAGTACTTCGTTACGGTACAAAGCCACACCAAAACGGTACAATACCGTACGAGTACATCCATACGGTACCCAACCACCCCAAAACGTTGCAATACCGTACGAGTACTTCGTTACGGTACCAAACCACACCAAAACGGTACAATACCGTACGAGTACATCCATACGGTACCAAACCACACCAAAACGGTGCAATACCGTACGAGTACTTCGTTACGGTACCAAACCACACCAAAACGGTACAATACCGTACGATAACTTCGTCACGGCACCAAACCACACTAAAACGGTGCAATACCGTGCCAGTACATCCATACGGCACCAAACCACACCAAAACGGTGCAATACCGTACGAGTACTTCATTACGATACCAAACCACACCAAAACGGTGCAATACCGTATGAGTACTTCGTTACGGTACAAAACACCACCAAAACGGTACAATACCGTAGGAGTACTTCGTTACGGTACCAAACCACACCAAAACGGTGCAATACCGTACGAGTACTTCGTTACGGTACCAAACCACACCAAAACGGTACAATACCGTACGATAACTTCGTCACGGCACCAAACCACACCAAAACGGTGCAATACCGTACGAGTACATCCATACGGTACCAAACCACACCAAAACGGTGCAATACCGTACGAGCACTTCGTTACGGTACCAAAACACACCAAAACAGTACAATACCGTACGAGTACATCCATACGGTAACAAACCACACCAAAACGGTATAATACCGTACGAGTACTTCGTTACGGTACCAAACCACACCAAAACGGTGCAATACCGTACGAGTACTTCATTACGGTACCAAACCACACCAAAACGGTACAATACCGTACGAGTACATCCATACGGTACCAAACCACACCAAAACGGTGCAATACCGTACGAGTACTTCGTTACGGTACCAAACCACACCAAAATGGTACAATACCGTACGAGTACTTCGTTACGGTACCAAAACACACTAAAACGGTGCAATACCGTACGAGTACATCCATACGGTACCCAACCACACCAAAACGGTACAATACTGTACGAGTACTTCGTTACGGTACCAAACCACACCAAAACGGTACAATACCGTACGAGTACATCCATACGGTACCAAACCACACCAAAACGGTGCAATACCGTACGAGTACTTCGTTACGGTACCAAACCACACCAAAACGGTGCAATACCGTACGAGTACTTCGTTACGGTACCAAACCACACCAAAACGTTACAATTCCGTACGAGTACATCCATACGGTACCGAACCACAGCAAAACGGTGCAATACCGTACGAGTACTTCGTTACGGTACCAAACCACACCAAAACAGTACAATACCGTACGAGTACATCCATACGGTACCAAACCACACCAAAACGGTGCAATACCGTACGAGTACTTCGTTACGGTACCAAACCACACCAAAACGGTGGAATACCGTACGAGTACTTCGTTACGGTACCAAACCACACCAAAACGGTGCAATACCGTACGAGTACATCCATACGGCACAAAACCACACCAAAACGGTGCAATACCGTACGAATACGGGCATACGATTCCAAACCACACCAAAACGGTGCAATACCGTACGAGGACATCCATACGGTACCAAACCACACCAAAACGGTGCAATACCGTACGAGAACTTCGTTACGGTACCAAACCACACCAAAACGGTGCAATAACGTACGAGTACATCCATAAGGTACCAAACCACACCAAAACGGTGCAATACCGTTCCAGTACATCCATACGGCACCAAACCACACCAAAACGGTGCAATACCGTACGAGTACTTCGTTACGATACCAAACCACACCAAAACGGTGCAATACCGTACGAGTACTTCGTTACGGTACCAAACACCACCAAAACGGTACAATACCGTAGGAGTACTTCGTTACGGTACCAAACCACACCAAAACGGTGCAATACCGTACGAGTACTTCGTTACGGTACCAAACCACACCAAAACGGTACAATACCGTACGATAACTTCGTCACGGCACCAAACCACACTAAAACGGTGCAATACCGTACGAGTACATCCATACGGTACCAAACCACACCAAAACGGTGCAATACCGTACGAGTACTTCGTTACGGTACAAAGCCACACCAAAACGGTATAATACCGTGCGAGTACATCCATACGGTACCAAACGACCCCAAAACGGTTCAATACCGTACGAGTACATCTATACGGCACCAAACCACACGAAAACGGTGCAATACCATACGAGTACTTCGTTACGGTACCAAACCACCCCAAAACGGTGCAATACCGTACGAGTACTTCGTTACGGTACCAAACCACACCAAAATGGTACAATACCGTACTAGTACATCCATACGGTACCGAACCACACCAAAACGGTGCAATACCGTACGAGTACATCCATACGGTACCAAACCACACCAAAACGGTGCAATACCGTACGAGTACTTCGTTACGGTACCAAACCACACCAAAACGGTACAATACCGTACGAGTACATCCATACGGTACCAAACCACACCAAAACGGTGCAATACCGTACGAGTACTTCGTTACGGTACCAAACCACACAAAAACGGTGCAATACCGTACGAGTACTTCGTTACGGTACCAAACCACACCAAAACGGTACAATACCGTACGAGTACATCCATACGGTACCAAACAACACCAAAACGGTGCAATACCGTACGAGTACATCCACACGGTACCAAACCACACCAAAACGGTGCAATACCGTACGAGTACTTCGTTACGGTACCAAACCACACCAAAATGGTACAATACCGTACGAGTACTTCGTTACGGTACCAAAACACACTAAAACGGTGCAATACCGTACGAGTACATGCATACGGTACCCAACCACACCAAAACGGTACAATACCGTACGAGTACTTCGTTACGGTACCAAACCACACCAAAACGGTACAATACCGTACGAGTACATCCATACGGTACCAAACCACACCAAAACGGTGCAATACCGTACGAGTACTTCGTTACGGTACCAAACCACACCAAAACGGTGCAATACCGTACGAGTACTTCGTTACGGTACCAAACCACACCAAAACGGTGCAATACCATACGAGTACATCCATACGGTACCAAACCACACCAAAACGGTATAATACCGTACGAGTACTTCGTTACGGTACTAAACCACACCAAAACGGTACAATACCGTTCGAGTACATCCATACGGTACCAAACCACACCAAAACGGTGCAATACCGTACGAGTACTTCGTTACGGTACCAAACCACACCAAAACGGTGCAATACCGTACGAGTACATCCATATGGTACCAAACCACACCAAAACGGTACAATACCGTACGAGTACATCCATACGGTACCAAACCACCCCAAAACGGTGCAATACCGTACGAGTACTTCGTTACGGTACAAAGCCACACCAAAACGGTATAATACCGTGCGAGTACATCCATACGGTACCAAACGACCCCAAAACGGTTCAATACCGTACGAGTACATCCAAACGGCACCAAACCACACGAAAACGGTGCAATACCATACGAGTACTTCGTTACGGTACCAAACCACCCCAAAACGGTGCAATACCGTACGAGTACTTCGTTACGGTACCAAACCACACCAAAATGGTACAATACCGTACGAGTACTTCGTTACGGTACCAAAACACACTAAAACGGTGCAATACCGTACGAGTACATCCATACGGTACCCAACCACACCAAAACGGTACAATACCGTACGAGTACTTCGTTACGGTACCAAACCACACCAAAACGGTACAATACCGTACGAGTACATCCATACGGTACCAAACCACACCAAAACGGTGCAATACCGTACGAGTACATCGTTACGGTACCAAACCACACCAAAACGGTGCAATACCGTACGAGTACTTCGTTACGGTACCAAACCACACCAAAACGTTACAATTCCGTACGAGTACATCCATACGGTACCGAACCACAGCAAAACGGTGCAATACCGTACGAGTACTTCGTTACGGTACCAAACCACGCCAAAACAGTACAATACCGTACGAGTACATCCATACGGTACCAAACCACACAAAAACGGTGCAATACCGTACGAGTACTTCGTTACGGTACCAAACCACACCAAAACGGTGCAATACCGTACGAGTACATCCATACGGTACCAAACCACACCAAAACGGTGCAATACCGTACGAGTACATCCATACGGCACCAAACCACACCAAAACGGTGAAATACCGTACGAATACGGGCATACGATTCCAAACCACACCAAAACGGTGCAATACCGTACGAGGACATCCATACGGTACCAAACCAAACCACACCAAAACGGTGCAATAACGTACGAGTACATCCATACGGTACCAAACCACACCAAAACGGTGCAATACCGTGCCAGTACATCCATACGGCACCAAACCACACCAAAACGGTGCAATACCGTACGAGTACTTCGTTACGATACCAAACCATACCAAAACGGTGCAATACCGTACGAGTACTTCGTTACGGTACCAAACACCACCAAAACGGTACAATACCGTAGGAGTACTTCGTTACGGTACCAAACCACACCAAAACGGTGCAATACCGTACGAGTACTTCGTTACGGTACCAAACCACACCAAAACGGTACAATACCGTACGATAACTTCGTCACGGCACCAAACCACACTAAAACGGTGGAATACCGTACGAGTACATCCATACGGTACCAAACCACACCAAAACGGTGCAATACCGTACGAGTACTTCGTTACGGTACCAAACCACACCAAAACTGTACAATACCGTACGAGTACATCCATACGGTACCAAACCACACCAAAACGGTGCAATACCGTACGAGCACTTCGTTACGGTACCAAAACACACCAAAACAGTACAATACCGTACGAGTACATCCATACGGTAACAAACCACACCAAAACGGTATAATACCGTACGAGTACTTCGTTACGGTACCAAACCACACCAAAACGGTGCAATACCGTACGAGTACTTCGTTACGGTACCAAACCACACCAAAACGGTACAATACCGTACGAGTACATCCATACGGTACCAAACCACACCAAAACGGTGCAATACCGTACGAGTACATCCACACGGTACCAAACCACACCAAAACGGTGCAATACCGTACGAGTACTTCGTTACGGTACCAAACCACACCAAAATGGTACAATACCGTACGAGTACTTCGTTACGGTACCAAAACACACTAAAACGGTGCAATACCGTACGAGTACATGCATACGGTACCCAACCACACCAAAACGGTACAATACCGTACGAGTACTTCGTTACGGTACCAAACCACACCAAAACGGTACAATACCGTACGAGTACATCCATACGGTACCAAACCACACCAAAACGGTGCAATACCGTACGAGTACTTCGTTACGGTACCAAACCACACCAAAACGGTGCAATACCGTACGAGTACTTCGTTACGGTACCAAACCACACCAAAACGGTGCAATACCATACGAGTACATCCATACGGTACCAAACCACACCAAAACGGTATAATACCGTACGAGTACTTCGTTACGGTACCAAACCACACCAAAACGGTACAATACCGTTCGAGTACATCCATACGGTACCAAACCACACCAAAACGGTGCAATACCGTACGAGTACTTCGTTACGGTACCAAACCACACCAAAACGGTGCAATACCGTACGAGTACATCTATATGGTACCAAACCACACCAAAACGGTACAATACCGTACGAGTACATCCATACGGTACCAAACCACCCCAAAACGGTGCAATACCGTACGAGTACTTCGTTACGGTACAAAGCCACACCAAAACGGTATAATACCGTGCGAGTACATCCATACGGTACCAAACGACCCCAAAACGGTTCAATACCGTACGAGTACATCCATACGGCACCAAACCACACGAAAACGGTGCAATACCATACGAGTACTTCGTTACGGTACCAAACCACCCCAAAACGGTGCAATACCGTACGAGTACTTCGTTACGGTACCAAACCACACCAAAATGGTACAATACCGTACGAGTACTTCGTTACGGTACCAAAACACACTAAAACGGTGCAATACCGTACGAGTACATCCATACGGTACCCAACCACACCAAAACGGTACAATACCGTACGAGTACTTCGTTACGGTACCAAACCACACCAAAACGGTACAATACCGTACGAGTACATCCATACGGTACCAAACCACACAAAAACGGTGCAATACCGTACGAGTACTTCGTTACGGTACCAAACCACACCAAAACGGTGCAATACCGTACGAGTACATCCATACGGTACCAAACCACACCAAAACGGTGCAATACCGTACGAGTACATCCATACGGCACCAAACCACACCAAAACGGTGCAATACCGTACGAATACGGGCATACGATTCCAAACAACACCAAAACGGTGCAATACCGTACGAGGACATCCATACGGTACCAAACCAAACCACACCAAAACGGTGCAATAACGTACGAGTACATCCATACGGTACCAAACCACACCAAAACGGTGCAATACCGTGCCAGTACATCCATACGGCACCAAACCACACCAAAACGGTGCAATACCGTACGAGTACTTCGTTACGATACCAAACCATACCAAAACGGTGCAATACCGTACGAGTACTTCGTTACGGTACCAAACACCACCAAAACGGTACAATACCGTAGGAGTACTTCGTTACGGTACCAAACCACACCAAAACGGTGCAATACCGTACGAGTACTTCGTTACGGTACCAAACCACACCAAAACGGTACAATACCGTACGATAACTTCGTCACGGCACCAAACCACACTAAAACGGTGGAATACCGTACGAGTACATCCATACGGTACCAAACCACACCAAAACGGTGCAATACCGTACGAGTACTTCGTTACGGTACCAAACCACACCAAAACTGTACAATACCGTACGAGTACATCCATACGGTACCAAACCACACCAAAACGGTGCAATACCGTACGAGCACTTCGTTACGGTACCAAAACACACCAAAACAGTACAATACCGTACGAGTACATCCATACGGTAACAAACCACACCAAAACGGTATAATACCGTACGAGTACTTCGTTACGGTACCAAACCACACCAAAACGGTGCAATACCGTACGAGTACTTCGTTACGGTACCAAACCACACCAAAACGGTACAATACCGTACGAGTACATCCATACGGTACCAAACCACACCAAAACGGTGCAATACCGTACGAGTACTTCGTTACGGTACCAAACAACACCAAAATGGTACAATACCGTACGAGTACTTCGTTACGGTACCAAAACACACTAAAACGGTGCAATACCGTACGAGTACATCCATACGGTACCCAACCACACCAAAACGGTACAATACTGTACGAGTACTTCGTTACGGTACCAAACCACACCAAAACGGTACAATACCGTACGAGTACATCCATACGGTACCAAACCACACCAAAACGGTGCAATACCGTACGAGTACTTCGTTACGGTACCAAACCACACCAAAACGGTGCAATACCGTACGAGTACTTCGTTACGGTACCAAACCACACCAAAACGTTACAATTCCGTACGAGTACATCCATACGGTACCGAACCACAGCAAAACGGTGCAATACCGTACGAGTACTTCGTTACGGTACCAAACCACACCAAAACAGTACAATACCGTACGAGTACATCCATACGGTACCAAACCACACCAAAACGGTGCAATATTGTACGAGTACTTCGTTACGGTACCAAACCACACCAAAACGGTGCAATACCGTACGAGTACATCCATACGGTACCAAACCACACGAAAACGGTGCAATACCGTACGAGTACATCCATACGGCACCAAACCACACCAAAACGGTGCAATACCGTACGAATACGGGCATACGATTCCAAACCACACCAAAACGGTGCAATACCGTACGAGGACATCCATACGGTACCAAACCACACCAAAACGGTGCAATACCGTACGAGAACTTCGTTACGGTACCAAACCACACCAAAACGGTGCAATAACGTACGAGTACATCCATACGGTACCAAACCACACCAAAACGGTGCAATACCGTGCCAGTACATCCATACGGCACCAAACCACACCAAAACGGTGCAATACCGTACGAGTACTTCGTTACGATACCAAACCACACCAAAACGGTGCAATACCGTACGAGTACTTCGTTACGGTACCAAACACCACCAAAACGGTACAATACCGTAGGAGTACTTCGTTACGGTACCAAACCACACCAAAACGGTGCAATACCGTACGAGTACTTCGTTACGGTACCAAACCACACCGAAACGGTACAATACCGTACGATAACTTCGTCACGGCACCAAACCACACTAAAACGGTGCAATACCGTACGAGTACATCCATACGGTACCAAACCCCACCAAAACGGTGCAATACCGTACGAGTACTTCGTTACGGTACCAAACCACAGCAAAACGGTACAATACCGTACGAGTACATCATACGGTACCAAACCACACCAAAACGGTGCAATACCGTACGTGCACTTCGTTACGGTACCAAAACACACCAAAACAGTACAATACCATACGAGTACATCCATACGGTACCAAACCACACCAAAACGGTACAATACCGTTCGAGTACATCCATACGGTACCAAACGACCCCAAAAAGGTTCAATACCGTACGAGTGCATCCATACGGTACCAAACCACACCAAAACGGTGCAATACCGTACGAGTACTTCGTTACGGTACCAAACCACACCAAAACGGTACAATACCGTACGATAACTTCGTCACGGCACCAAACCACACTAAAACGGTGCAATACCGTACGAGTACATCCATACGGTACCAAACCACACCAAAACGGTGCAATACCGTACGAGTACTTCGTTACGGTACCAAACCACACCAAAACGGTACAATACCGTACGAGTACATCCATACGGTACCAAACAACACCAAAACGGTGCAATACCGTACGAGTACATCCATACGGTACCAAACCACACCAAAACGGTGCAATACCGTACGAGTACATCCATACGGCACCAAACCACACCAAAACGGTGCAATACCGTCCGAGTACGTGCATACGATACAAAACCACACCAAAACGGTGCAATACCGTACGAGGACTTCCATAAGTTACCAAACCACACCAAAACGGTGCAATACCGTACGAGTACTTCGTTACGGTACAAAGCCACACCAAAACGGTACAATACCGTACGAGTACATCCATACGGTACCCAACCACCCCAAAACGTTGCAATACCGTACGAGTACTTCGTTACGGTACCAAACCACACCAAAACGGTGCAATACCGTACGAGTACTTCGTTACGGTACCAAACCACACCAAAACGGTACAATACCGTACGATAACTTCGTCACGGCACCAAACCACACTAAAACGGTGCAATACCGTGCCAGTACATCCATACGGCACCAAACCACACCAAAACGGTGCAATACCGTACGAGTACTTCGTTACGATACCAAACCACACCAAAACGGTGCAATACCGTATGAGTACTTCGTTACGGTACCAAACACCACCAAAACGGTACAATACCGTAGGAGTACTTCGTTACGGTACCAAACCACACCAAAACGGTGCAATACCGTACGAGTACTTCGTTACGGTACCAAACCACACCAAAACGGTACAATACCGTACGATAACTTCGTCACGGCACCAAACCACACTAAAACGGTGCAATACCGTACGAGTACATCCATACGGTACCAAACCACACCAAAACGGTGCAATACCGTACGAGTACTTCGTTACGGTACCAAACCACACCAAAACGGTACAATACCGTACGAGTACATCCATACGGTACCAAACCACACCAAAACGGTGCAATACCGTACGAGCACTTCGTTACGGTACCAAAACACACCAAAACAGTACAATACCGTACGAGTACATCCATACGGTAACAAACCACACCAAAACGGTATAATACCGTACGAGTACTTCGTTACGGTACCAAACCACACCAAAACGGTGCAATACCGTACGAGTATATCGTTACGGTACCAAACCACACCAAAACGGTATAATACCGTACGAGTACATCCATACGGTACCAAACCACACCAAAACGGTGCAATACCGTACGAGTACTTCGTTACGGTACCAAACCACACCAAAATGGTACAATACCGTACGAGTACTTCGTTACGGTACCAAAACACACTAAAACGGTGCAATACCGTACGAGTACATCCATACGGTACCCAACCACACCAAAACGGTAAAATACTGTACGAGTACTTCGTTACGGTACCAAACCACACCAAAACGGTACAATACCGTACGAGTACATCCATACGGTACCAAACCACACCAAAACGGTGCAATACCGTACGAGTACTTCGTTACGGTACCAAACCACACCAAAACGGTGCAATACCGTACGAGTACTTCGTTACGGTACCAAACCACACCAAAACGTTACAATTTCGTACGAGTACATCCATACGGTACCGAACCACAGCAAAACGGTGCAATACCGTACGAGTACTTCGTTACGGTACCAAACCACACCAAAACAGTACAATACCGTACGAGTACATCCATACGGTACCAAACCACACCAAAACGGTGCAATACCGTACGAGTACTTCGTTACGGTACCAAACCACACCAAAACGGTACAATACCGTACGATAACTTCGTCACGGCACCAAACCACACTAAAACGGTGCAATACCGTATGAGTACATCCATACGGTACCAAACCACACCAAAACGGTGCAATACCGTATGAGTACTTCGTTACGGTACCAAACCACACCAAAACGGTACAATACCGTACGAGTACATCCATACGGTACCAAACCATACCAAAACGGTGCAATACCGTACGAGTACATCCATACGGTACCAAACCACACCAAAACGGTGCAATACCGTACGAGTACATCCATACGGCACCAAACCACACCAAAACGGTGCAATACCGTCCGAGTACGTGCATACGATACAAAACCACACCAAAACGGTGCAATACCGTACGAGGACTTCCATAAGGTACCAAACAACACCAAAACGGTGCAATACCGTACGAGTACTTCGTTACGGTACAAAGCCACACCAAAACGGTACAATACCGTACGAGTACATCCATACGGTACCCAACCACCCCAAAACGTTGCAATACCGTACGAGTACTTCGTTACGGTACCAAACCACACCAAAACGGTACAATACCGTACGAGTACATCCATACGGTACCAAACCACACCAAAACGGTGCAATACCGTACGAGTACTTCGTTACGGTACCAAACCACACCAAAACGGTACAATACCGTACGATAACTTCGTCACGGCACCAAACCACACTAAAACGGTGCAATACCGTACGAGTACATCCATACGGTACCAAACCACACCAAAACGGTGCAATACCGTACGAGTACTTCGTTACGGTACCAAACCACACCAAAACAGTGCAATACCGTACGAGTACATCCATACGGTACCAAACTACACCAAAACGGTGCAATACCGTACGAGTACTTCGTTACGGTACCAAACCACACAAAAACGGTACAATACCGTACGAGTACTTCGTTACGGTACCAAACCACACCAAAACGGTGCAATACCGTACGAGTACATCCATACGGTACCAAACCACACCAAAACGATACAATACCTTACGAGAGCTTCGTTATGGTACCAAACCACACCAAAACGGTACAATACCGTACGAGTACATCCATACGGTACCAAACCACACCAAAACGGTGCAATACCGTACGAGTACTTCGTTACGGTACCAAACCACACCAAAACAGTACAATACCGTACGAGTACATCCATACGGTACCAAACCACACCAAAACGTGCAATACCGTACGAGTACTTCCTTACGGTACCAAACCACACCAAAACGGTGCAATACCGTACGAGGACATCCATACGGTACCAAACCACACCAAAACGGTGCAATACCGTACGAGTACTTCGTTACGGTACCAAACCACACAAAAACGGTACAATACCGTTCGAGTACTTCGTCACGGTACCAAACCACGCCAAAACGGTGCAATACCGTACGAGTACATCCATACGGTACCAAACCACGCCAAAACGGTGCAATACCGTATGAGTACATCCATACGGCACCAAACCACACCAAAACGGTGCAATACCGTCCGACTACGTGCATACGATACAAAACCACACCAAAACGGTGCAATACCGTACGAGGACTACCATAAGGTACCAAACCACACCAAAACGGTGCAATACCATACGAGTACTTCGTTACGGTACAAAGTCACACCAAAACGGTACAATACCGTACGAGTACATCCATACGGTATCCAACCACCCCAAAACGTTGCAATACCGTACGAGTACTTCGTTACGGTACCAAACCACACCAAAACGGTACAATACCGTACGAGTACATCCATACGGTACCAAACCACACCAAAACGGTGCAATACCGTACGAGTACTTCGTTACGGTACCAAACCACACCAAAACGGTGCAATAAGGTATGAGTACTTCGTTACGGTACCAAACCACACCAAAACGGTACAATACCGTACGAGTACATCCATACGGTACCAAACCACACCAAAACGGTGCAATACCGTACGAGTACTTCGTTACGGTACCAAACACCACCAAAACGGTACAATACCGTAGGAGTACTTCGTTACGGTACCAAACCACACCAAAACGGTGCAATACCGTACGAGTACTTCATTACGGTACCAAACCACACCAAAACGGTACAATACCGTACGATAACTTCGTCACGGCACCAAACCACACTAAAACGGTGCAATACCGTACGAGTACATCCATACGGTACCAAACCACACCAAAACGGTGCAATACCGTACGAGTACTTCGTTACGGTACCAAACCACACCAAAACGGTACAATACCGTACGAGTACATCCATACGGTACCAAACCACACCAAAACGGTGCAATACCGTACGTGCACTTCGTTACGGTACCAAAACACACCAAAACAGTACAATACCGTACGAGTACATCCATACGGTAACAAACCACACCAAAACGGTATAATACCGTACGAGTACTTCGTTACGGTACCAAACCACACCAAAACGGTACAATACCGTTCGAGTACATCCATACGGTACCAAACCACACCAAAACGGTGCAATACCGTACGAGTACTTCGTTACGGTACCAAACCACACCAAAACGGTGCAATACCGTACGAGTACATCCATACAGTACCAAACCACACCAAAACGGTACAATACCGTACGATAACTTCGTCACGGCACCAAACCACACTAAAACGGTGCAATACCGTACGAGTACATCCATACGGTACCAAACCACACCAAAACGGTGCAATACCGTACGAGTACTTCGTTACGGTACCAAACCACACCAAAACGGTACAATACCGTACGAGTACATCCATACGGTACCAAACCACACCAAAACGGTGCAATACCGTACGTGCACTTCGTTACGGTACCAAAACACACAAAAACAGTACAATACCGTACGAGTACATCCATACGGTAACAAACCACACCAAAACGGTATAATACCGTACGAGTACTTCGTTACGGTACCAAACCACACCAAAACGGTACAATACCGTTCGAGTACATCCATACGGTACCAAACCACACCAAAACGGTGCAATACCGTACGAGTACTTCGTTACGGTACCAAACCACACCAAAACGGTGCAATACCGTACGAGTACATCCATACGGTACCAAACCACACCAAAACGGTACAATACCGTACGAGTACATCCATACGGTACCAAACCACACCAAAACGGTGCAATACCGTGCAAGTACATCAATACGGCACCAAACCACACCAAAACGGTGCAATACCGTACGAGTACTTCGTTACGGTACCAAACCACACCAAAACGGTGCAATACCGTACGAGTACTTCGTTACGGTACCAAACACCACCAAAACGGTACAATACCGTAGGAGTACTTCGTTACGGTACCAAACCACACCAAAACGGTACAATACCGTACGAGTACATCCATACGGTACCAAACCACCCCAAAACGGTGCAATACCGTACGAGTACTTCGTTACGGTACAAAGCCACACCAAAACGGTACAATACAGTGCGAGTACATCCATACGGTACCAAACGACCCCAAAACGGTTAATTACCGTACGAGTACATCCATACGGTACCAAACCACACCAAAACGGTGCAATACCGTACGAGTACTTCGTTACGGTACCAAACCACACCAAAACGGTACAATACCGTACGATAACTTCGTCACGGCACCAAACCACACTAAAACGGTGCAATACCGTACGAGTACATCCATACGGTACCAAACCACACCAAAACGGTGCAATACCGTACGAGTACTTCGTTACGGTACCAAACCACACCAAAACGGTACAATACCGTACGAGTACATCCATACGGTACCAAACCACACCAAAACGGTGCAATACCGTACGAGTACATCCATACGGTACCAAACCACACCAAAACGGTGCAATACCGTACGAGTACATCCATACGGCACCAAACCACACCAAAACGGTGCAATACCGTCCGAGTACGTGCATACGATACAAAACCACACCAAAACGGTGCAATACCGTACGAGGACTTCCATAAGTTACCAAACCACACCAAAACGGTGCAATACCGTACGAGTACTTCGTTACGGTACAAAGCCACACCAAAACGGTACAATACCGTACGAGTACATCCATATGGTACCCAACCACCCCAAAACGTTGCAATACCGTACGAGTACTTCGTTACGGTACCAAACCACACCAAAACGGTACAATACCGTACGAGTACATCCATACGGTACCAAACCACACCAAAACGGTGCAATACCGTACGAGTACTTCGTTACGGTACCAAACCACACCAAAACGGTACAATACCGTACGATAACTTCGTCACGGCACCAAACCACACTAAAACGGTGCAATACCGTGCCAGTACATCCATACGGCACCAAACCACACCAAAACGGTGCAATACCGTACGAGTACTTCGTTACGATACCAAACCACACCAAAAGGATGCAATACCGTACGAGTACTTCGTTACGGTACCAAACACCACCAAAACGGTACAATACCGTAGGAGTACTTCGTTACGGTACCAAACCACACCAAAACGGTGCAATACCGTACGAGTACTTCGTTACGGTACCAAACCACACCAAAACGGTACAATACCGTACGATAACTTCGTCACGGCACCAAACCACACTAAAACGGTGCAATACCGTACGAGTACATCCATACGGTACCAAACCACACCAAAACGGTGCAATACCGTACGAGTACTTCGTTACGGTACCAAACCACACCAAAACGGTACAATACCGTACGAGTACATCCATACGGTACCAAACCACACCAAAACGGTGCAATACCGTACGTGCACTTCGTTACGGTACCAAAACACACCAAAACAGTACAATACCGTACGAGTACATCCATACGGTAACAAACCACACCAAAACGGTATAATACCGTACGAGTACTTCGTTACGGTACCAAACCACACCAAAACGGTACAATATCGTTCGAGTACATCCATACGGTACCAAACCACACCAAAACGGTGCAATACCGTACGAGTACTTCGTTACGGTACCAAACCACACCAAAACGGTGCAATACCGTATGAGTACATCCATACGGTACCAAACCACACCAAAACGGTACAATACCGTACGATAACTTCGTCACGGCACCAAACCACACTAAAACGGTGCAATACCGTACGAGTACATCCATACGGTACCAAACCACACCAAAACGGTGCAATACCGTACGAGTACTTCGTTACGGTACCAAACCACACCAAAACGGTACAATACCGTACGAGTACATCCATACGGTACCAAACCACACCAAAACGGTGCAATACCGTACGTGCACTTCGTTACGGTACCAAAACACACCAAAACAGTACAATACCGTACGAGTACATCCATACGGTAACAAACCACACCAAAACGGTATAATACCGAACGAGTACTTCGTTACGGTACCAAACCACACCAAAACGGTACAATACCGTTCGAGTACATCCATACGGTACCAAACCACACCAAAATGGTGCAATACCGTACGAGTACTTCGTTACGGTACCAAACCACACCAAAACGGTGCAATACCGTACGAGTACATCCATACGGTACCAAACCACACCAAAACGGTACAATACCGTACGAGTACATCCATACGGTACCAAACCACACCAAAACGGTGCAATACCGTGCAAGTACATCCATACGGCACCAAACCACACCAAAACGGTGCAATACCGTACGAGTACTTCGTTACGGTACCAAACCACACCAAAACGGTGCAATACCGTACGAGTACTTCGTTACGGTACCAAACACCACCAAAACGGTACAATACCGTAGGAGTACTTCGTTACGGTACCAAACCACACCAAAACGGTACAATACCGTACGAGTCCATCCATACGGTACCAAACCACCCCAAAACGGTGCAATACCGTACGAGTACTTCGTTACGGTACAAAGCCAAACCAAAACGGTACAATACCGTGCGAGTACATCCATACGGTACCAAACGACCCCAAAACGGTTCAATACCGTACGAGTACATCCATACGGTACCAAACCACACCAAAACGGTGCAATACCGTACGAGTACTTCGTTACGGTACCAAACCACACCAAAACGGTACAATACCGTACGATAACTTCGTCACGGCACCAAACCACACTAAAACGGTGCAATACCGTACGAGTACATCCATACGGTACCAAACCACACCAAAACGGTGCAATACCGTACGAGTACTTCGTTACGGTACCAAACCACACCAAAACGGTACAATACCGTACGAGTACATCCATACGGTACCAAACCACACCAAAACGGTGCAATACCGTACGAGAACATCCATACGGTACCAAACCACACCAAAACGGTGCAATACCGTACGAGTACATCCATACGGCACCAAACCACACCAAAACGGTGCAATACCGTACGAGTACGTGCATACGATACAAAACCACACCAAAACGGTGCAATACCGTACGAGGACTTCCATAAGTTACCAAACCACACCAAAACGGTGCAATACCGTACGAGTACTTCGTTACGGTACAAAGCCACACCAAAACGGTACAATACCGTACGAGTACATCCATACGGTACCCAACCACCCCAAAACGTTGCAATACCGTACGAGTACTTCGTTACGGTACCAAACCACACCAAAACGGTACAATACCGTACGAGTACATCCATACGGTACCAAACCACACCAAAACGGTGCAATACCGTACGAGTACTTCGTTACGGTACCAAACCACACCAAAACGGTACAATACCGTACGATAACTTCGTCACGGCACCAAACCACACTAAAACGGTGCAATACCGTGCCAGTACATCCATACGGCACCAAACCACACCAAAACGGTGCAATACCGTACGAGTACTTCGTTACGATACCAAACCACACCAAAACGGTGCAATACCGTACGAGTACTTCGTTACGGTACCAAACACCACCAAAACGGTACAATACCGTAGGAGTACTTCGTTACGGTACCAAACCACACCAAAACGGTGCAATACCGTACGACTACTTCGTTACGGTACCAAACCACACCAAAACGGTACAATACCGTACGATAACTTCGTCACGGCACCAAACCACACTAAAACGGTGCAATACCGTACGAGTACATCCATACGGTACCAAACCACACCAAAACGGTGCAATACCGTACGAGTACTTCGTTACGGTACCAAACCACACCAAAACGGTACAATACCGTACGAGTACATCCATACGGTACCAAACCACACCAAAACGGTGCAATACCGTACGAGCACTTCGTTACGGTACCAAAACACACCAAAACAGTTCAATACCGTACGAGTACATCCATACGGTAACAAACCACACCAAAACGGTATAATACCGTACGAGTACTTCGTTACGGTACCAAACCACACCAAAACGGTGCAATACCGTACGAGTACTTCGTTACGGTACCAAACCACACCAAAACGGTACAATACCGTACGAGTACATCCATACGGTACCAAACCACACCAAAACGGTGCAATACCGTACGAGTACTTCGTTACGGTACCAAACCACACCAAAATGGTACAATACCGTACGAGTACTTCGTTACGGTACCAAAACACACTAAAACGGTGCAATACCGTACGAGTACATCCATACGGTACCCAACCACACCAAAACGGTACAATACTGTACGAGGACTTCGTTACGGTACCAAACCACACCAAAACGGTACAATACCGTACGAGTACATCCATACGGTACCAAACCACACCAAAACGGTGCAATACCGTACGAGTACTTCGTTACGGTACCAAACCACACCAAAACGGTGCAATACTGTACGAGTACTTCGTTACGGTACCAAACCACACCAAAACGTTACAATTCCGTACGAGTACATCCATACGGTACCGAACCACAGCAAAACGGTGCAATACCGTACGAGTACTTCGTTACGGTACCAAACCACACCAAAACAGTACAATACCGTACGAGTACATCCATACGGTACCAAACCACACCAAAACGGTGCAATACCGTACGAGTACTTCGTTACGGTACCAAACCACACCAAAACGGTGCAATACCGTACGAGTACATCCATACGGTACCAAACCACACTAAAACGGTGCAATACCGTACGAGTACATCCATACGGCACCAAACCACACCAAAACGGTGCAATACCGTACGAATACGGGCATACGATTCCAAACCACACCAAAACGGTGCAATACCGTACGAGGACATCCATACGGTACAAAACCACACCAAAACGGTGCAATACCGTACGAGAACTTCGTTACGGTACCAAACCACACCAAAACGGTGCAATAACGTACGAGTACATCCATACGGTACCAAACCACACCAAAACGGTGCAATACCGTGCCAGTACATCCATACGGCACCAAACCACACCAAAACGGTGCAATACCGTACGAGTACTTCGTTACGATACCAAACCACACCAAAACGGTGCAATACCGTACGAGTACTTCGTTACGGTACCAAACACCACCAAAACGGTACAATACCGTAGGAGTACTTCGTTACGGTACCAAACCACACCAAAACGGTGCAATACCGTACGAGTACTTCGTTACGGTACCAAACCACACCAAAACGGTACAATACCGTACGATAACTTCGTCACGGCACCAAACCACACTAAAACGGTGCAATACCGTACGAGTACATCCATACGGTACCAAACCACACCAAAACGGTGCAATACCGTATGAGTACTTCGTTACGGTACCAAACCACACCAAAACGGTACAATACCGTACGAGTACATCCATACGGTACCAAACCACACCCAAACGGTGCAATACCGTACGTGCACTTCGTTACGGTACCAAAACACACCAAAACAGTACAATACCGTACGAGTACATCCATACGGTAACAAACCACACCAAAACAGTATAATACCGTACGAGTACTTCGTTACGGTACCAAACCACACCAAAACGGTACAATACCGTTCGAGTGCATCCATACGGTACCAAACCACACCAAAACGGTGCAATACCGTACGAGTACTTCGTTACGGTACCAAACCACACCAAAACGGTGCAATACCGTACGAGTACATCCATACGGTACCAAACCACACCAAAACGGTACAATACCGTACGAGTACATCCATACGGTACCAAACCACACCAGAACGGTGCAATACCGTGCAAGTACATCCATACGGCACCAAACCACACCAAAACGGTGCAATACCGTACGAGTACTTCGTTACGGTACCAAACCACACCAAAACGGTGCAATACCGTACGAGTACTTCGTTACGGTACCAAACACCACCAAAACGGTACAATACCGTAGGAGTACTTCGTTACGGTACCAAACCACACCAAAACGGTACAATACCGTACGAGTACATCCATACGGTACCAAACCACCCCAAAACGGTGCAATACCGTACGAGTACTTCGTTACGGTACAAAGCCACACCAAAAGGGTACAATACCGTGCGAGTACATCCATACGGTACCAACCGACCCCAAAACGGTTCAATACCGTACGAGTACATCCATACGGTAATAAACCACACCAAAACGGTGCAATACCGTACGAGTACTTCGTTACGGTACCAAACCACACCAAAACGGTACAATACCGTACGATAACTTCGTCACGGCACCAAACCACACTAAAACGGTGCAATACCGTACGAGTACATCCATACGGTACCAAACCACACCAAAACGGTGCAGTAACGTACGAGTACTTCGTTACGGTACCAAACCACACCTAAACGGTACAATACCGTACGAGTACATCCATAAGGTACCAAACCACACCAAATCGGTGCAATACTGTACGAGTACTTCGTTACTGTACCAAACCACACCAAAACGGTACAATACCGTACGAGTACATCCATACGGTACCAAACCACACCAAAACGGTGCAATACCGTACGAGTACTTCGTTACGGTACCAAACCACACCAAAACGGTGCAATAACGTACGAGTACTTCGTTACGGTACCAAACCACACCAAAACGGTACAACACCGTACGAGTACATCCATACGGTACCAAACCACACCAAAACGGTGCAGTAACGTACGAGTACTTCGTTACCGTACCAAACCACACCTAAACGGTACAATACCGTACGAGTTCATCCATACGGTACCAAACCACACCAAATCGGTGCAATACTGTACGAGTACTTCGTTACGGTACCAAACCACACCAAAACGGTACAATACTGTACGAGATCTTCGTCATGGCACCCAACCACACTAAAACGGTGCAATACCGTACGAGTACATCCATACGGTACCAAACCACCCCAAAACGGTGCAATACCGTACGAGTACATCCATACGGTACCAAACCACACCAAAACGGTGCAATACCGTACGAGTACATCCATACGGCACCAAACCACACCAAAACTGTGCAATACCGTACGAGTACGTGCATACGATACAAAACCACACCAAAACGGTGCAATACCGTACGAGGACATCCATACGGTACCAAACCACACCAAAACGGTGCAATACCGTACGAGTACTTCGTTACGGTACAAAGCCACACCAAAACGGTACATTACCGTACGAGTACATCCATACGGTACCAAACCACCCCGAAACGGCGCAATACCGTACGAGTACTTCGTTACGGTACCAAACCACACCAAAACGGTACACTACCGTACGAGTACATCCATACGGTACGAAACTACACCAAAACGGTGCAATACCGTACGAGTACTTCGTTACGGTACCAAACCACACCAAACGGGTGCAATAACGTACGAGTACTTCGTTACGGTACCAAACCACACCAAAACGGTACAATACCGTACGATTACATCCAAACGGTACCAAACCACACCAAAACAGTGCAATACCGTACGAGTTCTTCGTTACGGTACCAAACAACACCAAAACGGTACAATACCGTACGAGTACATCCATACGGTACCAAACCACCCCAAAACGATGCAATACCGTACGAGTACTTCGTTACGGTACCAAACCACACCAAAACGTTACAATACCGCACGAGTACATCCATACGGTACCAAACCACACCAAAACGGTGCAATACCGTACGAGTACTTCGTTACGGTACCAAACCACACCAAAACGGTGCAATACCATACGAGTACTTCGTTACGGTACCAAACACCACCAAAACGGTACAATACGGTACGAGTACTTCGTTACGGTACCAAACCACACCAAAACGGTGCAATACCATACGAGTACTTCGTTATGGCACCAAAGCACACCAAAACGGTACAATACCGTACGAGTACATCCATACGGTACCCAACCACACCAAAACAGTGCAATACCGTACGAGTACTTCGTTACGGTACCAAACCACACCAAAACGGTGCAATACCGTACGAGTACATCCATAGGGTACCAAACCACACCAAAACGGTGCAATACCGTACGAGTACTTCGTTACGGTACCAAACCACACCAAAATGGTGCAATACCGTTCGAGTATTTCGTTACGGTACCAAACCACACCAAAACAGTGCAATACCGTACGAGTACTTCGTTCCGGTACAAAACCACACCAAAACGGTGCAATACCATACGAGTACATCCATACGGCACCAAACAACAAAAACGGTGCAATACCGTACGAGTACGTGCATACGATACCACACAACACCAAAACGGTGCAATACCGTACGAGGACATCCATACGGTACCAAACAACACCAAAACGGTGCAATACCGTACGAGTAATTCGTTACGGTACAAAGCCACACCAAAACGGTACCATACCGTACGAGTACATCCATACGGTACCAAACCACACAAAAACGGTGCAATACCGTACGAGTACTTCGTTACGGTACCAAACCACACCAAAACGGTAAGATACCGTACGAGATCTTCGTCACAGCACCAAACCACACTAAAACGGGGCAATACCGTACGAGTACATCCATACGGTACCAAACCACACCAAAACGGTGCAATACCGTACGAGTACTTCGTTACGGTACCAAACCACACTAAAATGGTACAATACCGTACGAGTACATCCATACGGTACCAAACCACACCAAAACGGTGCAATACCGTACGAGTACTTCGTTACGGTACCAAACCACACCAAAACGGTACAATACCGTACAAGTACATCCATACGGTACCAAACCACACCAAAACGGTGCAATACCGTACGAGTACTTCGTTACGGTACCAAACCACCCCAAAACGGTACAATACCGAACGAGTACATCTATACGGTACCAAACCACCCCAAAACGGTACAATACCGTACATGCACTTCGTTACGGTACCAAACCACACCAAAACATTACAATACCGTACGAGTACATCCATACGGTACCAAACCACACCCAAACGGTGCAATTACATACCAGTACTTCGTTAACGTACCAAACCACACCAAAACGGTGCAATACCGTACGAGTACTTCGTTACGGTACCAAACACCACCAAAACGGTACAATACCGTACTAGTACTTCGTTACAGTACCAAACCACACCAAAACGGTGCAATACCGTACGTGTACTTCGTTACGGTACCAAACCACACCAAAACGGTACAATACCGTACGAGTAAATCCATACGGTACCAAACCACCCCAAAACGGTGCAATACCGTACGAGTACTTCGTTACGGTACCAAACCACCCAAAAACGGTGCAATACCGTACGAGTACATCCATACGGTACCAAACAACACCAAAACGGTGCAATACCGTACGAGTACATCCATACGGCACCAAACCACACCAAAACGGTGCAATACCGTACGAGTACGTGCATACGATACCAAACCACACCAAAACGGTGCAATACCGTACGAGGACATCCATACGATACCAAACAACACCAAAACGGTGCAATACCGTACGAGTACTTCGTTACAGTACAAAGCCACACCAAAACGGTACAATACCGTACGACTACATCCATACGGTACCAAACCACCCGAAAACGGTGCAATACCGTACGAGTGCTTCGTTACGGTACCAAACCACACCAAAACGGTACAATACCGTACGAGTACATCCATACGGTACCAAACCACACCAAAACGGTGCAATACCGTACGAGTACTTCGTTACGTTACCAAACCACACCAAAACGGTACAATACCGTACGAGATCTTCGTCACGGCACCAAACCACACTAAAACGGTGCAATACCGTACGAGTACATCCATACGGTACCAAACCACACCAAAACGGTGCAATACCGTACGAGTACTTCGTTACGGTACCAAACCACACCAAAACGGTGCAATAACGTACGAGTACTTCGTTACGGTACCAAACCACACCAAAACGGTACAACACCGTACGAGTACATCCATACGGTACCAAACCACACCAAAACGGTGCAATAACGTACGAGTACTTCGTTACGGTACGAAACCACACCTAAACGGTACAATACCGTACGCGTACATCCATACGGTACCAAACCACACCAAATCGGTGCAATACCGTACGAGTACTTCGTTACGGTACCAAACCACACCAAAACGGTACAATACCGTACGAGATCTTCGTCATGGCACCAAACCACACTAAAACGGTGCAATACCGTACAAGTACATCCATACGGTACCAAACCACACCAAAACTGTGCAATACCGTACGAGTACTTCGTTACGGTACCAAACCACCGCAAAACGGTGCAATACCGTACGAGGACATCCATACGGTACCAAACCACACCAAAACGGTGCAATACCGTACGAGTACATCCATACGGCACCAAACCACACCAAAACGGTGCAATACCGTACGAGTACGTGCATACGATACCAAACCACACCAAAACGGTGCAATACCATAGAGGACATCCATACGGTACCAAACCACACCAAAACGGTGCAATACCGTACGAGTACTTCGTTACGGTACAAAGCCACACCAAAACGGTACAATACCGTACGAGTACATCCATAGGGTACCAAACCACCCCAAAACGGTGCAATACCGTACGAGTACTTCGTTACGGTACCAAACCACACCAAAACGGTGAAATACCGTACGAGTACTTCGTTACGGTACCAAACCACCCCAAAACGGTGCAATACCGTACGAGGACATCCATACGGTACCAAACCACACCCAAACGGTGCAATACCGTACGAGTACATCCATACGGCACAAAACCGCACCAAAACTGTGCAATACCGTACGAGTACGTGCATACGATACCAAACCACACCAAAACGGTGCAATACCGTACGAGGACATCCATACGGTACCAAACCACACCAAAACGGTGCAATACCGTACGAGTACTTCGTTACGGTACAAAGCCACACCAAAACGGTACAATACCGTACGAGTACATCCATGCGGTACCAAACCACCCCAAAACGGTGCAATACCGTACGAGTACTTCGTTACGGTACCAAACCACACCAAAACGGTACAATACTGTACGACTACAGCCATACGGTACCAAACCACACCAAAACGGTGCAATACCGTACGAGTCTTTCGTTACGGTACCAAACCACCCCAAAACGGTGCAATACCGTACGAGGACATCCATACGGTACCAAACCACACCAAAACGGTGCAATACCGTACGAGTACTTCGTTACGGTACAAAGCCACACCAAAACGGTCCAATACCGTAAGAGTACATCCATGCGGTACCAAACCACCCGAAAACGGTGCAATACCGTACGAGTACTTCGTTACGGTACCAAACCACACCAAAACGGTACAATACCGTACGAGTACAGCCATACGGTACCAAACCACACCAAAACGGTGCAATACCGTACGGGTCTTTCGTTACGGTACCAAACCACCCCAAAACGGTGCAATACCGTACGAGGACATCCATACGGTACCAAACCACACCAAAACGGTGCAATACCGTACGAGTACATCCATACGGCACCAAACCGCACCAAAACTGTGCAATACCGTACGAGTACGTGCATACCATACCAAACCACACCAAAACGGTGCAATACCGTACGAGGACATCCATACGGTACCAAACCACACAAAAACGGTTCAATACCGCACGAGTACTTCGTTACGGTACAAAGCCACACCAAAACGGTACAATACCGTACGAGTACATCCATGCGGTACCAAACCACCCCAAAACGGTGCAATACCGTACGAGTACTTCGTTACGGTACCAAACCACACCAAAACGGTACAATACCGTACAAGTACATCCATACGGTACCAAACCACACCAAAACGGTGCAATACCGTACGAGTACTTCGTTACGGTACCAAACCACACCAAAACGGTACAATACCATACGAGTACATCCATACGGTACCAAACCACACCAAAACGATGCAATACCGTACGAGTACTTCGTTACGGTACCAAACCACACCAAAACGGTGCAATAACGTACGAGTACTTCGTTACGGTACCAAACCACACCAAAACGGTACAACACCGTACGAGTACATCCATATGGTACCAAACCACACCAAAACGGTGCAGTAACGTACGAGTACTTCGTTACGGTACCAAACCACACCTAAACGGTACAATACCGTACGAGTACATCCATACGGTACCAAACCACACCAAATCGGTGCAATACTGTACGAGTACTTCGTTACGGTACCAAACCACACCAAAACGGTACAATACCGTACGAGTACATCCATACGGTACCAAACAACACCAAAACGGTGCGATACCGTACGAGTACTTCGTTACGGTACCAAACCACACCAAAACGGTACAATACCGTACGAGATCTTCGTCACGGCACCAAACCACACTAAAATGGTGCAATACCGTACGAGTACATCCATACGGTACCAAACCACACCAAAACGGTGCAATACCGTACGAGTACTTCGTTACGGTACCAAACCACACCAAAACGGTGCAATAACGTACGAGTACTTCGTTACGGTACCAAACCACACCAAAACGGTACAACACCGTACGAGTACATCCATACGGTACCAAACCACACCAAAACGGTGCAGTAACGTACGAGTACTTCGTTACGGTACCAAACCACACCTAAACGGTACAATACCGTACGAGTACATCCATACGGTACCAAACCACACCAAATCGGTGCAATACTGTACGAGTACTTCGTTACGGTACCAAACCACACCAAAACGGTGCAATAACGTACGAGTACTTCGTTACGGTACCAAACCACACCAAAACGGTACAACACCGTACGAGTACATCCATATGGTACCAAACCACACCAAAACGGTGCAGTAACGTACGAGTACTTCGTTACGGTACCAAACCACACCTAAACGGTACAATACCGTACGAGTACATCCATACGGTACCAAACCACACCAAATCGGTGCAATACTGTACGAGTACTTCGTTACGGTACCAAACCACACCAAAACGGTACAATACCGTACGAGTACATCCATACGGTACCAAACCACACCAAAACGGTGCGATACCGTACGAGTACTTCGTTACGGTACCAAACCACACCAAAACGGTACAATACCGTACGAGATCTTCGTCACGGCACCAAACCACACTAAAATGGTGCAATACCGTACGAGTACATCCATACGGTACCAAACCACACCAAAACGGTGCAATACCGTACGAGTACTTCGTTACGGTACCAAACCACACCAAAACGGTACAACACCGTACGAGTACATCCATACGGTACCAAACCACACCAAAACGGTGCAGTAACGTACGAGTACTTCGTTACGGTACCAAACCACACCTAAACGGTACAATACCGTACGAGTACATCCATACGGTACCAAACCACACCAAAACGGTGCAATACCGTACGAGTACTTCGTTACGGTACCAAACCACACCAAAACGGTACAATACCGTACGAGATCTTCGTCACGGCACCAAACCACACTAAAACGGTGCAATACCGTACGAGTACATCCATACGGTACCAAACCACACCAAAACGGTGCAATACCGTACGAGTACTTCGTTACGGTACCAAACCACACCAAAACGGTGCAATAACGTACGAGTACTTCGTTACGGTACCAAACCACACCAAAACGGTACAACACCGTACGAGTACATCCATACGGTACCAAACCACACCAAAACGGTGCAATAACGTACGAGTACTTCGTTACGGTACGAAACCACACCTAAACGGTACAATACCGTACGCGTACATCCATACGGTACCAAACCACACCAAATCGGTGCAATACCGTACGAGTACTTCGTTACGGTACCAAACCACACCAAAACGGTACAATACCGTACGAGATCTTCGTCATGGCACCAAACCACACTAAAACGGTGCAATACCGTACAAGTACATCCATACGGTACCAAACCACCAAAACTGTGCAATACCGTACGAGTACTTCGTTACGGTACCAAACCACCGCAAAA
The DNA here is from genome assembly GCF_030253575.1 of Rhododendron vialii. Classification (NCBI taxonomy): domain Eukaryota; kingdom Viridiplantae; phylum Streptophyta; class Magnoliopsida; order Ericales; family Ericaceae; genus Rhododendron; species Rhododendron vialii. The sequence continues at coordinate 23,221,587 of NC_080561.1, read as the reverse complement.
CGGTGCAATACCGTACGAGGACATCCATACGGTACCAAACCACACCAAAACGGTGCAATACCGTACGAGTACGTGCATACGATACCAAACCACACCAAAACGGTGCAATACCATAGAGGACATCCATACGGTACCAAACCACACCAAAACGGTGCAATACCATACGAGTACTTCGTTACGGTACAAAGCCACACCAAAACGGTACAATACCGTACGAGTACATCCATAGGGTACCAAACCACCCCAAAACGGTGCAATACCGTACGAGTACTTCGTTACGGTACCAAACCACACCAAAACGGTTAAATACCGTACGAGTACTTCGTTACGGTACCAAACCACCCCAAAACGGTGCAATACCGTACGAGGACATCCATACGGTACCAAACCACACCCAAACGGTGCAATACCGTACGAGTACATCCATACGGCACCAAACCGCACCAAAACTGTGCAATACCGTACGAGTACGTGCATACGATACCAAACCACACCAAAACGGTGCAATACCGTACGAGGACATCCATACGGTACCAAACCACACCAAAACGGTGCAATACCGTACGAGTACTTCGTTACGGTACAAAGCCACACCAAAACGGTACAATACCGTACGAGTACATCCATGCGGTACCAAACCACCCCAAAACGGTGCAATACCGTACGAGTACTTCGTTACGGTACCAAACCACACCAAAACGGTACAATACTGTACGACTACAGCCATACGGTACCAAACCACACCAAAACGGTGCAATACCGTACGAGTCTTTCGTTACGGTACCAAACCACCCCAAAACGGTGCAATACCGTACGAGGACATCCATACGGTACCAAACCACACCAAAACGGTGCAATACCGTACGAGTACTTCGTTACGGTACAAAGCCACACCAAAACGGTCCAATACCGTACGAGTACATCCATGCGGTACCAAACCACCCCAAAACGGTGCAATACCGTACGAGTACTTCGTTACGGTACCAAACCACACCAAAACGGTACAATACCGTACGAGTACAGCCATACGGTACCAAACCACACCAAAACGGTGCAATACCGTACGGGTCTTTCGTTACGGTACCAAACCACCCCAAAACGGTGCAATACCGTACGAGGACATCCATACGGTACCAAACCACACCAAAACGGTGCAATACCGTACGAGTACATCCATACGGCACCAAACCGCACCAAAACTGTGCAATACCGTACGAGTACGTGCATACCATACCAAACCACACCAAAACGGTGCAATACCGTACGAGGACATCCATACGGTACCAAACCACACAAAAACGGTGCAATACCGCACGAGTACTTCGTTACGGTACAAAGCCACACCAAAACGGTACAATACCGTACGAGTACATCCATGCGGTACCAAACCACCCCAAAACGGTGCAATACCGTACGAGTACTTCGTTACGGTACCAAACCACACCAAAACGGTACAATACCGTACAAGTACATCCATACGGTACCAAACCACACCAAAACGGTGCAATACCGTACGAGTACTTCGTTACGGTACCAAACCACACCAAAACGGTACAATACCATACGAGTACATCCATACGGTACCAAACCACACCAAAACGATGCAATACCGTACGAGTACTTCGTTACGGTACCAAACCACACCAAAACGGTGCAATAACGTACGAGTACTTCGTTACGGTACAAAACCACACCAAAACGGTACAACACCGTACGAGTTCATCCATACGGTACCAAACCACACCAAAACGGTGCAGTAACGTACGAGTACTTCGTTACGGTACCAAACCACACCTAAACGGTACAATACCGTACGAGTACATCCATACGGTACCAAACCACACCAAAACGGTGCGATACCGTACGAGTACTTCGTTACGGTACCAAACCACACCAAAACGGTACAATACCGTACGAGATCTTCGTCACGGCACCAAACCACACTAAAATGGTGCAATACCATACGAGTACATCCATACGGTACCAAACCACACCAAAACGGTGCAATACCGTACGAGTACTTCGTTACGGTACCAAACCACACCAAAACGGTGCAATAACGTACGAGTACTTCGTTACGGTACCAAACCACACCAAAACGGTACAACACCGTACGAGTACATCCATACGGTACCAAACCACACCAAAACGGTGCAGTAACGTACGAGTACTTCGTTACGGTACCAAACCACACCTAAACGGTACAATACCGTACGAGTACATCCATACGGTACCAAACCACACCAAATCGGTGCAATACTGTACGAGTACTTCGTTACGGTACCAAACCACACCAAAACGGTACAATACCGTACGAGATCTTCGTCATGGCACCAAACCACACTAAAACGGTGCAATACCGTACGAGTACATCCATACGGTACCAAACCACACCAAAACGGTGCAATACCGTACGAGTACTTCGTTACGGTACCAAACCACCCCAAAACGGTGCAATACCGTACGAGTACATCCATACGGTACCAAACCACACCAAAACGGTGCAATACCGTACGAGTACATCCATACGGCACCAAACCACACCAAAACTGTGCAATACCGTACGAGTACGTGCATACGATACAAAACCACACCAAAACGGTGCAATACCGTACGAGGACATCCATACGGTACCAAACCACACCAAAACGGTGCAATACCGTACGAGTACTTCGTTACGGTACAAAGCCACACCAAAACGGTACAGTACCGTACGAGTACATCCATACGGTACCAAACCACCCCGAAACGGCGCAATACCGTACGAGTACTTCGTTACGGTACCAAACCACACCAAAACGGTACAATACCATACGAGTACATCCATACGGTACCAAACCACACCAAAACGGTGCAATACCGTACGAGTACTTCGTTACGGTACCAAACCACACCAAAACGGTGCAATAACGTACGAGTACTTCGTTACGGTACCAAACCACACCAAAACGGTACAATACCGTACGAGTACATCCATACGGTACCAAACCACACCAAAACGGTGCAATACCGTACGAGTACTTCGTTACGGTACCAAGCCACACCAAAACGATACAATACCGTACGAGTGCATCCATACGGTACCAAACCACACCAAAACGGTGCAATACCGTACGAGTACATCCATACGGCACCAAACCACACCAAAACGGTGCAATACCGTACGAGTACGTGCATACGATACCAAACCACACAAAAACTGTGCAATACCGTACGAGGACATCCATACGGTCCCAAACAACACCAAAACGTTGCAATACCGTACGAGTACTTCGTTACGGTACAAAGCCACACCAAAACGGTACAATACCGTACGACTACATCCATACGGTACCAAACCACCCCAAAACGGTGCAATACCGTACGAGGACTTCGTTACGGTACAAAGCCACACCAAAACGGTACAATACCGTACGACTACATCCATGCGGTACCAAACCACCCCAAAACGGTGCAATACTGTACGAGCACTTCGTTACGGTACCAAACCATACCAAAACGGTACAATACCGTACGAGTACATCCATACGGTACCAAACCACACCAAAACGGTGCAATACCGTACGAGTACTTCGTTACGGTACCAAACCACACCAAAACGGTCCAATAACGTACGAGTACTTCGTTACGGTACCAAACCACACCTAAACGGTACAATACCGTACGAGTACATCCATACGGTACCAAACCACACCAAAACGGTGCAACACGGTACGAGTACTTCGTTACGGTACCAAACCACACCAAAACGGTACAATACCGTACGAGTACATCCATACGGTACCAAACCACACCAGAACGGTGCAATACCGTACGAGTACTTCGTTACGGTACAAAGCCACACCAAAACGGTACAATACCGTAAGACTACATCCATACGGTACCAAACCACCCCAAAACGGTGCAATACCGTACGAGTACTTCGTTACGGTACCAAACCACACCAAAACGGTACAATACCGTACGAGTACATCCATACGGTACCAGACCACACCAGAACGGTGCAATACCGTACGAGTACTTCGTTACGGTACAAAGCCACACCAAAACGGTACAATACCGTACGACTACATCCATACGGTACCAAACCACCCCAAAACGGTGCAATACCGTACGAGTACTTCGTTACGGTACCAAACAACACCAAAACGGTACAACACCGTACGAGTACATCCATACGGTACCAAACCACACCAAAACGGTGCAATAACGTACGAGTACTTCGTTACGGTACCAAACCACACCTAAACGGTACAATACCGTACGAGTACATCCATACGGTACCAAACCACACCAAATCGGTGCAATACCGTACGAGTACTTCGTTACGGTACCAAACCACACCAAAACGGTACAATACCGTACGAGATCTTCGTCACGGCACCAAACCACACTAAAACGGTGCAATACCGTACGAGTACATCCATACGGTACCAAACCACACCAAAACGGTGCAATACCGTACGAGTACTTCGTTACGGTACCAAACCACCGCAAAACGGTGCAATACCGTACGAGGACATCCATACGGTACCAAACCACACCAAAACGGTGCAATACCGTACGAGTACATCCATACGGCACCAAACCACACCAAAACGGTGCAATACCGTACGAGTACGTGCATACGATACCAAACCACACAAAAACTGTGCAATACCGTACGAGGACATCCATACGGTACCAAACAACACCAAAACGGTGCAATACCGTACGAGTACTTCGTTACGGTACAGAGCCACACCAAAACGGTACAATACCGTACGACTACATCCATACGGTACCAAACCACCCCAAAACGGTGAAATACCGTACGAGTACTTCGTTACGGTACAAAGCCACACCAAAACGGTACAATACCGTACGACTACATCCATGCGGTACCAAACCACCCCAAAACGGTGCAATACCGTACGAGCACTTCGTTACGGTACCAAACCACACCAAAACGGTGCAATACCGTACGAGTACATCCATACGGCACCAAACCGCACCAAAACTGTGCAATACCGTACGAGGACATCCATACGGTACCAAACCACACAAAAACGGTGCAATACTGCACGAGTACTTCGTTACGGTACAAAGCCACACCAAAACGGTACAATACCGTACGAGTACATCCATGCGGTACCAAACCACCCCAAAACGGTGCAATACCGTACGAGTACTTCGTTACGGTACCAAACCACACCAAAACGGTACAATACCGTACGAGTACATCCATACGGTACCAAACCACACCAAACGGTGCAATACCGTACGAGTACTTCGTTACGGTACCAAACCACACCAAAACGGTGCAATAACGTACGAGTACTTCGTTACGGTACCAAACCACACCAAAACGGTACAATACCGTACGAGTACATCCATACGGTACCAAACCACACCAAAACGATGCAATACCGTACGAGTACTTCGTTACGGTACCAAACCACACCAAAACGGTGCAATAACGTACGAGTACTTCGTTACGGTACCAAACCACACCAAAACGGTACAACACCGTACGAGTACATCCATACGGTACCAAACCACACCAAAACGGTGCAGTAACGTACGAGTACTTCGTTACGGTACCAAACCACACCTAAACGGTACAATACCGTACGAGTACATCCAGAAGGTACGAAACCACACCAAATCGGTGCAATACTGTACGAGTACTTCGTTACTGTACCAAACCACACCAAAACGGTACAATACCGTACGAGTACATCCATACGGTACCAAACCACACCAAAACGGTGCAATACCGTACGAGTACTTCGTTACGGTACCAAACCACACCAAAACGGTGCAATAACGTACGAGTACTTCGTTACGGTACCAAACCACACCAAAACGGTACAACACCGTACGAGTACATCCATACGGTACCAAACCACACCAAAACGGTGCAGTAACGTACGAGTACTTCGTTACGGTACCAAACCACACCTAAACGGTACAATACCGTACGAGTTCATCCATACGGTACCAAACCACACCAAATCGGTGCAATACTGTACGAGTACTTCGTTACGGTACCAAACCACACCAAAACGGTACAATACTGTACGAGATCTTCGTCATGGCACCCAACCACACTAAAACGGTGCAATACCGTACGAGTACATCCATACGGTACCAAACCACCCCAAAACGGTGCAATACCGTACGAGTACATCCATACGGTACCAAACCACACCAAAACGGTGCAATACCGTACGAGTACATCCATACGGCACCAAACCACACCAAAACTGTGCAATACCGTACGAGTACGTGCATACGATACAAAACCACACCAAAACGGTGCAATAACGTACGAGGACATCCATACGGTACCAAACCACACCAAAACGGTGCAATACCGTACGAGTACTTCGTTACGGTACAAAGCCACACCAAAACGGTACATTACCGTACGAGTACATCCATACGGTACCAAACCACCCCGAAACGGCGCAATACCGTACGAGTACTTCGTTACGGTACCAAACCACACCAAAACGGTACACTACCGTACGAGTACATCCATACAGTACGAAACTACACCAAAACGGTGCAATACCGTACGAGTACTTCGTTACGGTACCAAACCACACCAAACCGGTGCAATAACGTACGAGTACTTCGTTACGGTACCAAACCACACCAAAACGGTACAATACCGTACGAGTACATCCAAACGGTACCAAACCACACCAAAACAGTGCAATACCGTACGAGTTCTTCGTTACGGTACCAAACCACACCAAAACGGTACAATACCGTACGAGTACATCCATACGGTACCCAACCACACCAAAACAGTGCAATACCGTACGAGTACTTCGTTACGGTACCAAACCACACCAAAACGGTGCAATACCGTACGAGTACATCCATAGGGTACCAAACCACACCAAAACGGTGCAATACCGTACGAGTACTTCGTTACGGTACCAAACCACACCAAAATGGTGCAATACCGTTCGAGTACTTCGTTACGGTACCAAACCACACCAAAACAGTGCAATACCGTACGAGTACTTCGTTCCGGTACCAAACCACACCAAAACGGTGCAATACCATACGAGTACATCCATACGGCACCAAACCACACCAAAACGGTGCAATACCGTACGAGTACGTGCATACGATACCACACCACACCAAAACGTTGCAATACCGTACGAGGACATCCATACGGTACCAAACAACACCAAAACGGTGCAATACCGTACGAGTACTTCGTTACGGTACAAAGCCACACCAAAACGGTACAATACCGTACGAGTACATCCATACGGTACCAAACCACACAAAAACGGTGCAATACCGTACGAGTACTTCGTTACGGTACCAAACCACACAAAAACGGTACAATACCGTACGAGATCTTCGTCACAGCACCAAACCACACTAAAACGGGGCAATACCGTACGAGTACATCCATACGGTACCAAACAACACCAAAACGGTGCAATACCGTACGAGTACTTCGTTACGGTACCAAACCACACTAAAATGGTACAATACCGTACGAGTACTTCGTTACGGTACAAAGCCACACCAAAACGGTACATTACCGTACGAGTACATCCATACGGTACCAAACCACCCCGAAACGGCGCAATACCGTACGAGTACTTCGTTACGGTACCAAACCACACCAAAACGGTACACTACCGTATGAGTACATCCATACGGTACGAAACTACACCAAAACGGTGCAATACCGTACGAGTACTTCGTTACGGTACCAAACCACACCAAACCGGTGCAATAACGTACGAGTACTTCGTTACGGTACCAAACCACACCAAAACGGTACAATACCGTACGAGTACATCCAAACGGTACCAAACCACACCAAAACAGTGCAATACCGTACGAGTTCTTCGTTACGGTACCAAACCACACCAAAACGGTACAATACCGTACGAGTACATCCATACGGTACCAAACCACCCCAAAACGATGCAATACCGTACGAGTACTTCTTTACGGTACCAAACCACACCAAAACGTTACAATACCGCACGAGTACATCCATACGGTACCAAACCACACCAAAACGGTGCAATACCGTACGAGTACTTCGTTACGGTACCAAACCACACCAAAACGGTGCAATACCGTACGAGTACTTCGTTACGGTACCAAACACCACCAAAACGGTACAATACTGTACGAGTACTTCGTTACGGTACCAAACCACACCAAAACGGTGCAATACCATACGAGTACTTCGTTATGGCACAAAGCACACCAAAACGGTACAATACCGTACGAGTAAATCCATACGGTACCCAACCACACCAAAACAGTGCAATACCGTACGAGTACTTCGTTACGGTACCAAACCACACCAAAACGGTGCAATACCGTACGAGTACATCCATAGGGTACCAAACCACACCAAAACGGTGCAATACCGTACGAGTACTTCGTTACGGTACCAAACCACACCAAAATGGTGCAATACCGTTCGAGTACTTCGTTACGGTACCAAACCACACCAAAACAGTGCAATACCGTACGAGTACTTCGTTCCGGTACCAAACCACACCAAAACGGTGCAATACCATACGAGTACATCCATACGGCACCAACCACACCAAAACGGTGCAATACCGTACGAGTACGTGCATACGATACCACACCACACCAAAACGGTGCAATACCGTACGAGGACATCCATACGGTACCAAACAACACCAAAACGGTGCAATACCGTACGAGTACTTCGTTACGGTACAAAGCCACACCAAAACGGTACAATACCGTACGAGTACATCCATACGGTACCAAACCACACAAAAACGGTGCAATACCGTACGAGTACTTCGTTACGGTACCAAACCACACCAAAACGGTACAATACCGTACGAGATCTTCGTCACAGCACCAAACCACACTAAAACGGGGCAATACCGTACGAGTACATCCATACGGTACCAAACCACACCAAAACGGTGCAATACCGTACGAGTACTTCGTTACGGTACCAAACCACACTAAAATGGTACAATACCGTACGAGTACATCCATACGGTACCAAACCACACCAAAACGGTGCAATACCGTACGAGTACTTCGTTACGGTACCAAACCACACCAAAACGGTACAATACCGTACAAGTACATCCATACGGTACCAAACCACACCAAAACGGTGCAATACCGTACGAGTACTTGGTTACGGTACCAAACCACACCAAAACGGTACAATACCGAACGAGTACATCTATACGGTACCAAACCACCCCAAAACGGTACAATACCGTACATGCACTTCGTTACGGTACCAAACCACACCAAAACATTACAATACCGTACGAGTACATCCATACGGTACCAAACCACACCCAAACGGTGCAATTACATACGAGTACTTCGTTAAGGTACCAAACCACACCAAAACGGTTCAATACCGTACGAGTACTTCGTTACGGTACCAAACACCACCAAAACGGTACAATACCGTACTAGTACTTCGTTACAGTACCAAACCACACCAAAACGGTGCAATACCGTACGAGTACTTCGTTACGGTACCAAACCACACCAAAACGGTACAATACCGTACGAGTAAATCCATACGGTACCAAACCACCCCAAAACGGTGCAATACCGTACGAGTACTTCGTTACGGTACCAAACCACCCAAAAACGGTGCAATACCGTACGAGTACATCCATACGGTACCAAACCACACCAAAACGGTGCAATACCGTACGAGTACATCCATACCGCACCAAACCACACCAAAACGGTGCAATACCATACGAGTACGTGCATACGATACCAAACCACACCAAAACGGTGCAATACCGTACGAGGACATCCATACGGTACCAAACAACACCAAAACGGTGCAATACCGTACGAGTACTTCGTTACGGTACAAAGCCACACCAAAACGGTACAATACCGTACGAGTACATCCATACGGTACCAAACCACCCCAAAACGGTGCAATACCGTACGAGTACTTCGTTACGGTACCAAACCACACCAAAACGGTACAATACCGTACGAGTACATCCATACGGTACCAAACCACACCAAAACGGTGCAATACCGTACGAGTACTTCGTTACGGTACCAAACCACACCAAAACGGTACAATACCGTACGAGTACATCCATACGGTACCAAACCACACCAAAACGGTGCAATACCGTACGAGTACTTCGTTACGGTACCAAACCACCCCAAAACGGTATAATACCGTACGAGATCTTCGTCACGGCACCAAACCACACGAAAACAGTGCAATACCGTACGAGTACATCCATACGGTACCAAACCACACCAAAACGGTGCAATACCGTACGAGTACATCCATACGGTACCAAACCACACCAAAACAGTTCAATACCGTACGAGTACATCCATACGGCACCAAACCATACCAAAACGGTGCAATACCGTACGAGTACGTGCATACGATACCAAACCACACCAAAACGGTGCAATACCGTAGAGGACATCCATACGGTACCAAACCACACCAAAACGGTGCAATACCGTACGAGTACTTCGTTACGGTACAAAGCCACACCAAAACGGTACAATACCGTACGAGTACATCCATACGGTACCAAACCACCCCAAAACGGTGCAATACCGTACGAGTACTTCGTTACGGTACCAAATGACCGCGTCGTTCCGTGTCAAATATAAATTTATAAAACCTTGGAATTAACTACTACTCCGTAGAATAGTGGTCAAGACCGAGTATCGTTCCGACGGAGACAGTATGGCTGAGTTACGACAAATTCGATTAATTTTTGGATTAATTCGGGCAAAAGAAGTTTGGTTGTTTGAATTTGGAGAATTTATTAAACTAAGAGAAATAATTAAATGGAGAATTTGTAACGATTGAAGAGAAAATCTAGGGTTCGAATCTACCTCGACCGCGTAACTCCAACATGCATAGGCGAGATTAATTATTCGAATCAGAAGGGATTATTATTAGGGCTTGCAAACCCTAGCAATAATCATCTAGAAAATAATTGAGTTGTTAAAAGGTATAGATTATCCCATAGCACGGACCGTCTCAGAAGTACGATCTAGCCGCCTAACGGCACGGCCCGTCTTACGAGTATAATCTATCTCAGAACTCCAACCACAATCGATGAAAACTATTATATAACTCGTATTTGAAAGCATGCATACAAATACTCAATAGATTAAAACCATCAAAATCATTCCATTCAATTGAAACGGAAAGAATTCTTAGTTATACAATCGATCCGAATAATAAACCTAAAACCCATACATAAAATAGAGTTACTTGGTGCGAAGTTTCATCTTCCCCCTAGACGATGGAGTTAGCCGGCCATGGAAGCTGAAGCCCTGTTTATGCGTAGCCCTGTTCTCTGTTCTTTGAAAAAATCCCCTCTGCCGCAGACCCCGTGCAAGAATTCGTCACGCCTGATCGTCAAAAAGTCCCGCCTCCATGTCAGTAGCATTATATTTTTATAGTGTAGGGTTTTAGGCCATGAATTACATTAAGGCCCTTTGGACTCTGGGTAATAATAAATTAATCATGCAACTTTTAGACATTCTGCACTATGACCCCAAGCTTCTTTTAATCTTCTTATTAATCAACCCAATTTGCACATTTTCGCACCCATCAATCTTTGAGGCCTGCAAACACCATAAAACACTAAAACGCATAAAGTAACAAAGTAAACGGATAAACAATGCGTAAATTAGAAGGAGTAAATGGTACTTTTCAGCACCTATCACCAAACCACACCAAAACGATACAATACCGTACGAGTACATCCATACGGTACCAAACCACACCAAAACGGTGCAATACCGTACGAGTACATCCATACGGCACCAAACCACACCAAAACGGTGTAATACCGTACGAGTAAGTGCATACGATACCAAACCACACCAAAACGGTGCAATACCGTACGAGGACATCCATACGGTACCAAACAACACCAAAACGGTGCAATACCGTACGAGTACTTCGTTACGGTACAAAGCCACACCAAAACGGTACAATACCGTACGACTACATCCATACGGTACAAAACCAACCCAAAACGGTGCAATACCGTACGAGTACTTCGTTACGGTACCAAACCACACCAAAATGGTACAATACCGTACGAGTACATCCATACGGTACCAAACCACACCAAAACGGTGCAATACCGTACGAGTACATCCATACGGTACCAAACCACACCAAAATGGTGCAATACGGTACGAGTACTTCGTTACGGTACCAAACCACACAAAAACGGTACAATACCGTACGAGTACATCCATACGGTACCAAACCACACCAGAACGGTGCAATACCGTACGAGTACTTCGTTACGGTACAAAGCCACACCAAAACGGTACAATACCGTACGACTACATCCATACGGTACCAAACCACCCCAAAACGGTGCAATACCGTACGAGTACTTCGTTACGGTACCAAACCACACCAAAATGGTACAATACCGTACGAGTACATCCATACGGTACCAAACCACACCAAAACGGTGCAATACCGTACGAGTACATCCATACGGTACCAAACCACACCAAAATGGTGCAATACGGTACGAGTACTTCGTTACGGTACCAAACCACACCAAAACGGTACAATACCGTACGAGTACATCCATACGGTACCAAACCACACCAAAATGGTGCAATACAGTACGAGTACTTCGTTACGGTACCAAACCACACCAAAACGGTACAATACCGTACGAGTACATCCATACGGTACCAAACCACACCAGAACGGTGCAATACCGTACGAGTACTTCGTTACGGTACAAAGCCACACCAAAACGGTACAATACCGTACGACTACATCCATACGGTACCAAACCACCCGAAAACGGTGCAATACCGTACGAGTGCTTCGTTACGGTACCAAACCACACCAAAACGGTACAATACCGTACGAGTACATCCATACGGTACCAAACCACACCAAAACGGTGCAATACCGTACGAGTACTTCGTTACGGTACCAAACCACACCAAAATGGTACAATACCGTACGAGTACATCCATACGGTACCAAACCACACCAAAACGGTGCAATACCGTACGAGTACATCCATACGGTACCAAACCACACCAAAATGGTGCAATACGGTACGAGTACTTCGTTACGGTACCAAACCACACAAAAACGGTACAATACCGTACGAGTACATCCATACGGTACCAAACCACACCAGAACGGTGCAATACCGTACGAGTACTTCGTTACGGTACAAAGCCACACCAAAACGGTACAATACCGTACGACTACATCCATACGGTACCAAACCACACCAAATCGGTGCAATACTTTACGAGTACTTCGTTACGGTACCAAACCACACCAAAACGGTACAATACCGTACGAGTACATCCATACGGTACCAAACCACACCAAAACGATGCAATACCGTACGAGTACTTCGTTACGGTACCAAACCACACCAAAACGGTGCAATAACGTACGAGTACTTCATTACGGTACCAAACCACACCAAAACGGTACAACACCGTACGAGTACATCCATACGGTACCAAACCACACCAAAACGGTGCAGTAACGTACGAGTACTTCGTTACGGTACCAAACCACACCTAAACGGTACAATACCTTACGAGTACATCCATACGGTACCAAACCACACCAAAACGGCGCAATAACGTACGAGTACTTCGTTACGGTACCAAAGCACACCAAAACGGTACAACACCGTACGAGTACATCCATACGGTACCAAACCACACCAAAACGGTGCAATAACGTACGAGTACTTCGTTACGTACCAAACCACACCAAAACGGTACAATACCGTACGAGTACATCCATACGGTACCAAACCACACCAAATCGTTGCAATACCGCACGAGTACTTCGTTACGGTACCAAACCACACGAAAACGGTACAATGCCGTACGAGATCTTCGTCATGGCACCAAACCACACTAAAACGGTGCAATACCGTACAAGTACATCCATACGGTACCAAACCACACCAAAACTGTGCAATACCGTACGAGTACTTCGTTACGATACCAAACCACACCAAAACGGTACACTACCGTACGAGTACATCCATACGGTACCAAACCACACCAAAACGGTGCAATACCGTACGAGTACTTCGTTACGGTACCAAACCACACCAAATCGGTCCAATAACGTACGAGTACTTCGTTACGGCACCAAACCACACCTAAACGGTACAATACCGTACGAGTACATCCATACGGTACCAAACCACACCAAAATGGTGCAATACGGTACGAGTACTTCGTTACGGTACCAAACCACACCAAAACGGTACAATACCGTACGAGTACATCCATACGGTACCAAACCACACCAGAACGGTGCAATACCGTACGAGTACTTCGTTACGGTACAAAGCCACACCAAAACGGTACAATACCGTACAACTACATCCATACGGTACCAAACCACCCGAAAACGGTGCAATACCGTACGAGTGCTTCGTTACGGTACCAAACCACACCAAAACGGTACAATACCGTACGAGTACATCCATACGGTACCAAACCACACCAAAACGGTGCAATACCGTACGAGTACTTCGTTACGGTACCAAACCACACCAAAACGGTACAATACCGTACGAGATCTTCGTCACGGCACCAAACCACACTAAAACGGTGCAATACCGTACGAGTACATCCATACGGTACCAAACCACACCAAAACGGTGCAATACCGTACGAGTACTTCGTTACGGTACCAAACCACACCAAAACGGTGCAATAACGTACGAGTACTTCGTTACGGTACCAAACCACACCAAAACGGTACAACACCGTACGAGTACATCCATACGGTACCAAACCACACCAAAACGGTGCAATAACGTACGAGTACTTCGTTACGGTACGAAACCACACCTAAACGGTACAATACCGTACGCGTACATCCATACGGTACCAAACCACACCAAATCGGTGCAATACCGTACGAGTACTTCGTTACGGTACCAAACCACACCAAAACGGTACAATACCGTACGAGATCTTCGTCATGGCACCAAACCACACTAAAACGGTGCAATACCGTACAAGTACATCCATACGGTACCAAACCACACCAAAACTGTGCAATACCGTACGAGTACTTCGTTACGGTACCAAACCACCGCAAAACGGTGCAATACCGTACGAGGACATCCATACGGTACCAAACCACACCAAAACGGTGCAATACCGTACGAGTACATCCATACGGCACCAAACCACACCAAAACGGTGCAATACCGTACGAGTACGTGCATAGGATACCAAACCACACCAAAACGGTGCAATACCATAGAGGACATCCATACAGTACCAAACCACACCAAAACGGTGCAATACCGTACGAGTACTTCGTTACGGTACAAAGCCACACCAAAACGGTACAATACCGTACGAGTACATCCATAGGGTACAAAACCACCCCAAAACGGTGCAATACCGTACGAGTACTTCGTTACGGTACCAAACCACACCAAAACGGTGAAATACCGTACGAGTACTTCGTTACGGTACCAAACCATCCCAAAACGGTGCAAAACCGTACGAGGACATCCATACGGTACCAAACCACACCAAAACGGTGCAATACCGTACGAGTACATCCATACGGCACCAAACCGCACCAAAACTGTGCAATACCGTACGAGTACGTGCATACGATACCAAACCACACCAAAACGGTGCAATACCGTACGAGGACATCCATACGGTACCAAACCACACCAAAACGGTGCAATACCGTACGAGTACTTCGTTACGGTACAAAGCAACACCAAAACGGTACAATACCGTACGAGTACATCCATGCGGTACCAAACCACCCCAAAACGGTGCAATACCGTACGAGTACTTCGTTACGGTACAAAACCACACCAAAACGGTACAATACCTTACGAGTACAGCCATACGGTACCAAACCACACCAAAACGGTGCAATACCGTACGAGTCTTTCGTTACGGTACCAAACCACCCCAAAACGGTGCAATACCGTACGAGGACATCCATACGGTACCAAACCACACCAAAACGGTGCAATACCGTACGAGTACATCCATACGGTACCAAACCGCACCAAAACTGTGCAATACCGTACGAGTACGTGCATACCATACCAAACCACACCAAAACGGTGCAATACCGTACGAGGACATCCATACGGTACCAAACCACACAAAAACGGTGCAATACCGCACGAGTACTTCGTTACGGTACAAAGCCACACCAAAACGGTACAATACCGTACGAGTACATCCATGCGGTACCAAACCACCCCAAAACGGTGCAATACCGTACGAGTACTTCGTTACGGTACCAAACCACACCAAAACGGTACAATACCGTACGAGTACATCCATACGGTACCAAACCACACCAAAACGGTGCAATACCATACGAGTACTTCGTTACGGTACCAAACCACACCAAAACGGTGCAATAACGTACGAGTACTTCGTTACGGTACCAAACCACACCAACACGGTACAATACCGTACGAGTACATCCATACGGTACCAAACCACACCAAAACGATGCAATACCATACGAGTACTTCGTTACGGTACCAAACCACACCAAAACGGTGCAATAACGTACGAGTACTTCGTTACGGTACCAAACCACACCAAAACGGTACAACACCGTACGAGTACATCCATACGGTACCAAACCACACCAAAACGGTGCAGTAACGTACGAGTACTTCGTTACGGTACCAAAC
The DNA here is from genome assembly GCF_030253575.1 of Rhododendron vialii. Classification (NCBI taxonomy): domain Eukaryota; kingdom Viridiplantae; phylum Streptophyta; class Magnoliopsida; order Ericales; family Ericaceae; genus Rhododendron; species Rhododendron vialii. The sequence continues at coordinate 23,204,851 of NC_080561.1, read as the reverse complement.
CACACCTAAACGGTACAATACCTTACGAGTACATCCATACGGTACCAAACCACACCAAATCGGTGCAATACTTTACGAGTACTTCGTTACGGTACCAAACCACACCAAAACGGTACAATACCGTACGAGTACATCCATACGGTACCAAACCACACCAAAACGGTGCAATACCGTACGAGTACTTCGTTACGGTACCAAACCACACCAAAACGGTACAATACCGTACGAGATCTTCGTCACGGCACCAAACCACACTAAAACGGTGCAATACCGTACGAGTACATCCATACGGTACCAAACCACACCAAAACGGTGCAATACCGTACGAGTACTTCGTTACGGTACCAAACCACACCAAAACGGCGCAATAACGTACGAGTACTTCGTTACGGTACCAAAGCACACCAAAACGGTACAACACCGTACGAGTACATCCATACGGTACCAAACCACACCAAAACGGTGCAATAACGTACGAGTACTTCGTTACGGTACCAAACCACACCTAAACGGTACAATACCGTACGAGTACATCCATACGGTACCAAACCACACCAAATCGGTGCAATACCGTACGAGTACTTCGTTACGGTACCAAACCACACCAAAACGGTACAATACCGTACGAGATCTTCGTCATGGCACCAAACCACACTAAAACGGTGCAATACCGTACGAGTACATCCATACGGTACCAAACCACACCAAAACGGTGCAATACCGTACGAGTACTTCGTTACGGTACGAAACCACCGCAAAACGGTGCAATACCGTACGAGGACATCCATACGGTACCAAACCACACCAAAACGGTGCAATACCGTACGAGTACATCCATACGGCACCAAACCACACCAAAACGGTGCAATACCGTACGAGTACGTGCATACGATACCAAACCATACAAAAACTGTGCAATACCGTACGAGGACATCCATACGGTACCAAACAACACCAAAACGGTGCAATACTGTACGAGTACTTCGTTACGGTACAAAGCCACACCAAAACGGTACAATACCGTACGACTACATCCATACGGTACCAAACCACCCCAAAACGGTGCAATACCGTACGAGTACTTCGTTACGGTACAAAGCCACACCAAAACGGTACAATACCGTACGACTACATCCATGCGGTACCAAACCACCCCAAAACGGTGCAATACCGTACGAGCACTTCGTTACGGTACCAAACCACACCAAAACGGTACAATACCGTACGAGTACATCCATACGGTACCAAACCACACCAAAACGGTGCAATACCGTACGAGTACTTCGTTACGGTACAAAACCACACCAAAACGGTGCAATAACGTTCGAGTACTTCGTTACGGTACCAAACCACACCAAAATGGTACAACACCGTACGAGTACATCCATACGGTACCAAACCACACCAAAACGGTGCAATAACGTACGAGTACTTCGTTACGGTACGAAACCACACCTAAACGGTACAGTACCGTACGCGTACATCCATACGGTACCAAACCACACCAAATCAGTGCAATACCGTACGAGTACTTCGTTACGGTACCAAACCACACCAAAACGGTACAATACCGTACGAGATCTTCGTCATGGCATTAAACGGTGCAATACCGGACGAGTACATCCATACGGTACCAAACCACACCAAAACTGTGCAACACCGTACGAGTACTTCGTTACGGTACCAAACCACCGCAAAACGGTGCAATACCGTACGAGGACATCCATACGGTACCAAACCACACCAAAACGGTGCAATACCGTACGAGTACATCCATACGGCACCAAACCACACCAAAACGGTGCAATACCGTGCGAGTACGTGCATACGATACCAAACCACACCAAAACGGTGCAATACCATAGAGGACATCCATACGGTACCAAACCACACCAAAACGGTGCAATACCGTACGAGTACTTCGTTACGGTACAAAGCCACACCAAAACGGTACAATACCGTACGAGTACATCCATAGGGTACCTAACCACCCCAAAACGGTGCAATACCGTACGAGTACTTCGTTACGGTACCAAACCACACCAAATCGGTGAAATACCGTACGAGTACTTCGTTACGGTACCAAACCACACCAAAACGGTACAATACCGTACGAGATCTTCGTCACGGCACCAAACCACACTAAAACGGTGCAATACCGTACGAGTACATCCATACGGTACCAAACCACACCAAATCGGTGCAATACCGTACGAGTACATCCATACGGCACCAAACCACACCAAAACGGTGCAATACCGTACGAGTACGTGCATAGGATACCAAACCACACCAAAACGGTGCAATACCATAGAGGACATCCATACGGTACCAAACCACACCAAAACGGTGCAATACCGTACGAGTACTTCGTTACGGTACAAAGCCACACCAAAACGGTACAATACCGTACGAGTACATCCATAGGGTACCAAACCACCCCAAAACGGTGCAATACCGTACGAGTACTTCGTTACGGTACCAAACCACACCAAAACGGTGAAATACCGTACGAGTACATCGTTACGGTACCAAACCACCCCAAAACGGTGCAATACCGTACGAGGACATCCATACGGTACCAAACCACACCAAAACGGTGCAATACCGTACGAGTACATCCATACGGCACCAAACCGCACCAAAACTGTGCAATACCGTACGAGTACGTGCATACGATACCAAACCACACCAAAACGGTGCAATACCGTACGAGGACATCCATACGGTACCAAACCACACCAAAACGGTGCAATACCGTACGAGTACTTCGTTACGGTACAAAGCCACACCAAAACGGTACAATACCGTACGAGTACATCCATGCGGTACCAAACCACCCCAAAACGGTGCAATACCGTACGAGTACTTCGTTACGGTACCAAACCACACCAAAACGGTACAATACCTTACGAGTACAGCCATACGGTACCAAACCACACCAAAACGGTGCAATACCGTACGAGTCTTTCGTTACGGTACCAAACCACCCCAAAACGGTGCAATACCGTACGAGGACATCCATACGGTACCAAACAACACCAAAACGGTGCAATACCGTACGAGTACATCCATACGGTACCAAACCGCACCAAAACTGTGCAATACCGTACGAGTACGTGCATACCATACCAAACCACACCAAAACGGTGCAATACCGTACGAGAACATCCATACGGTACCAAACCACACAAAAACGGTGCAATACCGCACGAGTACTTCGTTACGGTACAAAGCCACACCAAAACGGTACAATACCGTACGAGTACATCCATGCGGTACCAAACCACCCCAAAACGGTGCAATACCGTACGAGTACTTCGTTACGGTACCAAACCACACCAAAACGGTACAATACCGTACGAGTACATCCATACGGTACCAAACCACACCAAAACGGTGCAATACCGTACGAGTACTTCGTTACGGTACCAAACCACACCAAAACGGTGCAATAACGTACGAGTACTTCGTTACGGTACCAAACCACACCAAAACGGTACAATACCGTACGAGTACATCCATACGGTACCAAACCACACCAAAACGATGCAATACCGTACGAGTACTTCGTTACGGTACCAAACCACACCAAAACGGTGCAATAACGTACGAGTACTTCGTTACGGTACCAAACCACACCAAAACGGTACAACACCGTACGAGTACATCCATACGGTACCAAACCACACCAAAACGGTGCAGTAACGTACGAGTACTTCGTTACGGTACCAAACCACACCTAAACGGTACAATACCTTACGAGTACATCCATACGGTACCAAACCACACCAAATCGGTGCAATACTTTACGAGTACTTCGTTACGGTACCAAACCACACCAAAACGGTACAATACCGTACGAGTACATCCATACGGTACCAAACCACACCAAAACGGTGCAATACCGTACGAGTACTTCGTTACGGTACCAAACCACACCAAAACGGTACAATACCGTACGAGATCTTCGTCACGGCACCAAACCACACTAAAACGGTGCAATACCGTACGAGTACATCCATACGGTACCAAACCACACCAAAACGGTGCAATACCGTACGAGTACTTCGTTACGGTTCCAAACCACACCAAAACGGCGCAATAACGTACGAGTACTTCGTTACGGTACCAAAGCACACCAAAACGGTACAACACCGTACGAGTACATCCATACGGTACCAAACCACACCAAAACGGTGCAATATCGTACGAGTACTTCGTTACGGTACCAAACCACACCTAAACGGTACAATACCGTACGAGTACATCCATACGGTACCAAACCACACCAAATCGGTGCAATACCGTACGAGTACTTCGTTACGGTACCAAACCACACCAAAACGGTACAATACCGTACGAGATCTTCGTCATGGCACCAAACCACACTAAAACGGTGCAATACCGTACGAGTACATCCATACGGTACCAAACCACACCAAAACGGTGCAATACCGTACGAGTACTTCGTTACGGTACCAAACCACCGCAAAAGGGTGCAATACCGTACGAGGACATCCATACGGTACCAAACCACACCAAAACGGTGCAATACCGTACGAGTACATCCATACGGCACCAAACCACACCAAAACGGTGCAATACCGTACGAGTACTTCGTTACGGTACAAAACCACACCAAAACGGTGCAATAACGTACGAGTACTTCGTTACGGTACCAAACCACACCAAAATGGTACAACACCGTACGAGTACATCCATTCGGTACCAAACCACACCAAAACGGTGCAATAACGTACGAGTACTTCGTTACGGTACGAAACCACACCTAAACGGTACAGTACCGTACGCGTACATCCATACGGTACCAAACCACACCAAATCAGTGCAATACCGTACGAGTACTTCGTTACGGTACCAAACCACACCAAAACGGTACAATACCGTACGAGATCTTCGTCATGGCACCAAACCACACTAAAACGGTGCAATACCGTACGAGTACATCCATACGGTACCAAACCACCCCAAAACTGTGCAACACCGTACGAGTACTTCGTTAAGGTACCAAACCACCGCAAAACGGTGCAATACCGTACGAGGACATCCATACGGTACCAAACCACCCCAAAACTGTGCAACACCGTACGAGTACTTCGTTACGGTACCAAACCACCGCAAAACGGTGCAATACCGTACGAGGACATCCATACGGTACCAAACCACACCAAAACGGTGCAATACCGTACGAGTACATCCATACGGCACCAAACCACACCAAAACGGTGCAATACCGTGCGAGTACGTGCATACGATACCAAACCACACCAAAACGGTGCAATACCATAGAGGACATCCATACGGTACCAAACCACACCAAAACGGTGCAATACCGTACGAGTACTTCGTTACGGTACCAAACCACACCAAATCGGTGAAATACCGTAGGAGTACTTCGTTACGGTACCAAACCACACCAAAACGGTACAATACCGTACGAGATCTTCGTCACGGCACCAAACCACACTAAAACGGTGCAATACCGTACGAGTACATCCATACGGTACCAAACCACACCAAATCGGTGCAATACCGTACGAGTACATCCATACGGCACCAAACCACACCAAAAAGGTGCAATACCGTACGAGTACGTGCATAGGATATCAAACCACACCAAAACGGTGCAATACCATAGAGGACATCCATACGGTACCAAACCACACCAAAACGGTGCAATACCGTACGAGTAGTTCGTTACGGTACAAAGCCACACCAAAACGGTACAATACCGTACGAGTACATCCATAGGGTACCAAACCACCCCAAAACGGTGCAATACCGTACGAGTACTTCGTTACGGTACCAAACCACACCAAAACGGTGAAATACCGTACGAGTACTTCGTTACGGTACCAAACCACACCAAAACGGTGCAATACCGTACGAGTACATCCATACGGCACCAAACCGCACCAAAACTGTGCAATACCGTACGAGTACGTGCATACGATACCAAACCACACCAAAACGGTGCAATACCGTACGAGGACATCCATACGGTACCAAACCATACCAAAACGGTGCAATACCGTACGAGTACTTCGTTACGGTACAAAGCCACACCAAAACGGTACAATACCGTACGAGTACATCCATGCGGTACCAAACCACCCCAAAACGGAGCAATACCGTACGAGTACTTCGTTACGGTACCAAACCACACCAAAACGGTACAACACCTTACGAGTACAGCCATACGGTACCAAACCACACCAAAACGGTGCAATACCGTACGAGTCTTTCGTTACGGTACCAAACCACCCCAAAACGGTGCAATACCGTACGAGGACATCCATACGGTACCAAACCACACCAAAACGGTGCAATACCGTACGAGTACATCCATACGGTACCAAACCGCACCAAAACTGTGCAATACCGTACGAGTACGTGCATACCATACCAAACCACACAAAAACGGTGCAATACCGTACGAGGACATCCATACGGTACCAAACCACACAAAAACGGTGCAATACCGCACGAGTACTTCGTTACGGTACAAAGCCACACCAAAACGGTACAATACCGTACGAGTACATCCATGCGGTACCAAACCACCCCAAAACGGTGCAATACCGTACGAGTACTTCGTTACGGTACCAAACCACACCAAAACGGTACAATACCGTACGAGTACATCCATACGGTACCAAACCACACCAAAACGGTGCAATACCGTACGAGTACTTCGTTACGGTACCAAACCACACCAAAACGGTGTAATAACGTACGAGTACTTCGTTACGGTACCAAACCACACCAAAACGGTACAATACCGTACGAGTACATCCATACGGTACCAAACCACACCAAAACGATGCAATACCGTACGAGTACTTCGTTACGGTACCAAACCACACCAAAACGGTGCAATAACGTACGAGTACTTCGTTACGTTACCAAACCACACCAAAACGGTACAACACCGTACGAGTACATCCATACGGTACCAAACCACACCAAAACGGTGCAGTAACATACGAGTACTTCGTTACGGTACCAAACCACACCTAAACGGTACAATACCTTACGAGTACATCCATACGGTACCAAACCACACCAAATCGGTGCAATACTTTACGAGTACTTCGTTACGGTACCAAACCACACCAAAACGGTACAATACCGTACGAGTACATCCATACGGTACCAAACCACACCAAAACGGTGCAATACCGTACGAGTACTTCGTTACGGTACCAAACCACACCAAAACGGTACAATACCGTACGAGATCTTCGTCACGGCACCAAACCACACTAAAACGGTGCAATACCGTACGAGTACATCCATACGGTACCAAACCACACCAAAACGGTGCAATACCGTACGAGTACTTCGTTACAGTACCAAACCACACCAAAACGGCGCAATAACGTACGAGTACTTCGTTACGGTACCAAAGCACACCAAAACGGTACAACACCGTACGAGTACATCCATACGGTACCAAACCACACCAAAACGGTGCAATAACGTACGAGTACTTCGTTACGGTACCAAACCACACCTAAACGGCACAATACCGTACGAGTACATCCATACGGTACGAAACCACACCAAATCGGTGCAATACCGTACGAGTACTTCGTTACGGTACCAAACCACACCAAAACGGTACAATACCGTACGAGATCTTCGTCATGGCACCAAACCACACTAAAACGGTGCAATACCGTACGAGTACATCCATACGGTACCAAACCACACCAAAACGGTGCAATACCGTACGAGTACTTCGTTACGGTACCAAACCACCGCAAAACGGTGCAATACCGTACGAGGACATCCATACGGTACCAAACCACACCAAAACGGTGCAATACCGTACGAGTACATCCATACGGCACCAAACCACACCAAAACGGTGCAATACCGTACGAGTACGTGCATACGATACCAAACCACACAAAAACTGTGCAATACCGTACGAGGACATCCATACGGTACCAAACAACACCAAAACGGTGCAATACCGTACGAGTACTTCGTTACGGTACAAAGCCACACCAAAACGGTACAATACCGTACGACTACATCCATACGGTACCAAACCACCCCAAAACGGTGCAATACCGTACGAGTACTTCGTTACGGTACAAAGCCACACCAAAACGGTACAATACCGTACGACTACATCCATGCGGTACCAAACCACCCCAAAACGGTGCAATACCGTACGAGCACTTCGTTACGGTACCAAACCACACCAAAACGGTACAATACCGTACGAGTACATCCATACGGTACCAAACCACACCAAAACGGTGCAATACCGTACGACTACATCCATGCGGTACCAAACCACCCCAAAACGGTGCAATACCGTACGAGCACTTCGTTACGGTACCAAACCACACCAAAACGGTACAATACCGTACGAGTACATCCATACGGTACCAAACCACACCAAAACGGTGCAATACCGTACGAGTACTTCATTACGGTACCAAACCACACCAAAACGGTACAATACCGTACGAGATCTTCGTCATGGCACCAAACCACACTAAAACGGTGCAATACCGTACGAGTACATCCATACGGTACCAAACCACACCAAAACGGTGCAATACCGTACGAGTACTTCGTTACGGTACCAAACCACCGCAAAACGGTGCAATACCGTACGAGTAAATCCATACGGTACCAAACCACCACAAAACGGTGCAATACCGTACGAGTACTTCGTTACGGTACCAAACCACCCAAAAACAGTGCAACACCGTACGAGTACATCCATACGGTACCAAACAACACCAAAACGGTGCAATACCGTACGAGTACTTCGTTACCGTACAAAGCCACACCAAAACGGTACAATACCGTACGAGTACATCCATACGGTACCAAACCACCCCAAAACGGTGCAATACCGTACGAGTACTTCGTTACGGTACCAAACCACACCAAAACGGTACAATACCGTACGAGTACATCCATACGGTACCAAACCACACCAAAACGGTGCAATACCGTACGAGTACTTCGTTACGGTACCAAACCACACCAAAACGGTGCAATAACGTAGGAGTACTTCGTTACGGTACCAAACCACACCAAAACGGTGCAATACCGTACGAGTACTTCGTTACGGTACCAAACCACACCAAAACGGCGCAATAACGTACGAGTACTTCGTTACGGTACCAAACCACACCAAAACGGTACAACACCGTACGAGTACATCCATACGGTACCAAACCACACCAAAACGGTGCAATAACGTACGAGTACTTCGTTACGGTACCAAACCACACCTAAACGGCACAATACCGTACGAGTACATCCATAGGGTACCAAACCACACCAAAACGGTGCAATACCGTACGAGTACTTCGTTACGGTACCAAACCACACCAAAATGGTGCAATACTGTTCGAGTACTTCGTTACGGTACCAAACCACACCAAAACAGTGCAATACCGTACGAGTACTTCGTTCCGGTACCAAACCACACCAAAACGGTGCAATACCATACGAGTACATCCATACGGCACCAAACCACACCAAAACTGTGCAATACCGTACGAGTACGTGCATACGGCACCAAACCACACCAAAACGGTGCAATACCGTACGAGTACGTGCATACGATACCACACCACACCAAAACGGTGCAATACCGTACGAGGACATCCATACGGTACCAAACAACACCAAAACGGTGCAATACCGTACGAGTACTTCGTTACGGTACAAAGCCACACCAAAACGGTACAATACCGTACGAGTACATCCATACGGTACCAAACCACACAAAAACGGTGCAATACCGTACGAGTACTTCATTACGGTACCAAACCACACCAAAACGGTACAATACCGTACGAGATCTTCGTCACAGCACCAAACCACACTAAAACGGTGCAATACCGTACGAGTACATCCATACAGTACCAAACCACACCAAAACGGTGCAATACCGTACGAGTACTTCGTTACGGTACCAAACCACACTAAAACGGTACAATACCGTACGAGTACATCCATACGGTACCAAACCACACCAAAACGGTGCAATACCGTACGAGTACTTCGTTACGGTACCAAACCACACCAAAACGGTACAATACCGTACCAGTACATCCATACGGTACCAAACCATACCAAAACGGTGCAATACCGTACGAGTACTTCGTTACGGTACCAAACCACACCAAAGGGGTACAATACCGAACGAGTACATCTATACGGTACCAAACCACCCCAAAACGGTACAATACCGTACATGCACTTCGTTACGGTACCAAACCACACCAAAACGTTACAATACCGTACGAGTACATCCATACGGTACCAAACCACACCCAAACGGTGCAATTACATACGAGTACTTCGTTAAGGTACCAAACCACACCAAAACGGTGCAATACCGTACGAGTACTTCGTTACGGTACCAAACACCACCAAAACGGTACAATACCGTACTAGTACTTCGTTACAGTACCAAACCACACCAACACGGTGCAATACCGTACGAGTACTTCGTTACGGTACCAAACCGCACCAAAACGGTACAATACCGTACGAGTAAATCCATACGGTACCAAACCACCAAAAAACGGTGCAATACCGTACGAGTACTTCGTTACGGTACCAAACCACCCAAAAACAGTGCAACACCGTACGAGTACATCCATACGGTACCAAACAACACCAAAACGGTGCAATACCGTACGAGTACTTCGTTACCGTACAAAGCCACACCAAAACGGTACAATACCGTACGAGTACATCCATACGGTACCAAACCACCCCAAAACGGTGCAATACCGTACGAGTACTTCGTTACGGTACCAAACCACACCAAAACGGTACAATACCGTACGAGTACATCCATACGGTACCAAACCACACCAAAACGGTGCAATACCGTACGAGTACTTCGTTACGGTACCAAACCACACCAAAACGGTGCAATAACGTAGGAGTACTTCGTTACGGTACCAAACCACACCAAAACGGTGCAATACCGTACGAGTACTTCGTTACGGTACCAAACCACACCAAAACGGCGCAATAACGTACGAGTACTTCGTTACGGTACCAAACCACACCAAAACGGTACAACACCGTACGAGTACATCCATACGGTACCAAACCACACCAAAACGGTGCAATAACGTACGAGTACTTCGTTACGGTACCAAACCACACCTAAACGGCACAATACCGTACGAGTACATCCATACGGTACCAAACCACACCAAATCGGTGCAATACCGTACGAGTACTTCGTTACGGTACCAAACCACACCAAAACGGTACAATACCGTACGAGATCTTCGTCATGGCACCAAACCACACTAAAACGGTGCAATACCGTACGAGTACATCCATACGGTACCAAACCACACCAAAACGGTGCAATACCGTACGAGTACTTCGTTACGGTACCAAACCACCGCAAAACGGTGCAATACCGTACGAGTAAATCCATACGGTACCAAACCACCACAAAACGGTGCAATACCGTACGAGTACTTCGTTACGGTACCAAACCACCCAAAAACAGTGCAACACCGTACGAGTACATCCATACGGTACCAAACAACACCAAAACGGTGCAATACCGTACGAGTACTTCGTTACCGTACAAAGCCACACCAAAACGGTACAATACCGTACGAGTACATCCATACGGTACCAAACCACCCCAAAACGGTGCAATACCGTACGAGTACTTCGTTACGGTACCAAACCACACCAAAACGGTACAATACCGTACGAGTACATCCATACGGTACCAAACCACACCAAAACGGTGCAATACCGTACGAGTACTTCGATACGGTACCAAACCACACCAAAACGGTGCAATAACGTAGGAGTACTTCGTTACGGTACCAAACCACACCAAAACGGTGCAATACCGTACGAGTACTTCGTTACGGTACCAAACCACACCAAAACGGCGCAATAACGTACGAGTACTTCGTTACGGTACCAAACCACACCAAAACGGTACAACACCGTACGAGTACATCCATACGGTACCAAACCACACCAAAACGGTGCAATAACGTACGAGTACTTCGTTACGGTACCAAACCACACCTAAACGGCACAATACCGTACGAGTACATCCATACGGTACCAAACCACACCAAATCGGTGCAATACCGTACGAGTACTTCGTTACGGTACCAAACCACACCAAAACGGTACAATACCGTACGAGATCTTCGTCATGGCACCAAACCACACTAAAACGGTGCAATACCGTACGAGTACATCCATACGGTACCAAACCACACCAAAACGGTGCAATACCGTACGAGTACTTCGTTACGGTACCAAACCACCGCAAAACGGTGCAATACCGTACGAGGACATCCATACGGTACCAAACCACACCAAAACGGTGCAATACCGTACGAGTACATCCATACGGCACCAAACCACACCAAAACGGTGCAATACCGTACGAGTACGTGCATACGATACCAAACCACACAAAAACTGTGCAATACCGTACGAGGACATCCATACGGTACCAAACAACACCAAAACGGTGCAATACCGTACGAGTACTTCGTTACGGTACAAAGCCACACCAAAACGGTACAATACCGTACGACTACATCCATACGGTACCAAACCACCCCAAAACGGTGCAATACCGTACGAGTACTTCGTTACGGTACAAAGCCACACCAAAACGGTACAATACCGTACGACTACATCCATGCGGTACCAAACCACCCCAAAACGGTGCAATACCGTACGAGCACTTCGTTACGGTACCAAACCACACCAAAACGGTACAATACCGTACGAGTACATCCATACGGTACCAAACCACACCAAAACGGTGCAATACCGTACGAGTACTTCGTTACGGTACCAAACCACACCAAAACGGTGCAATAACGTACGAGTACTTCGTTACGGTACCAAACCACACCAAAATGGTACAACACCGTACGAGTACATCCATACGGTACCAAACCACACCAAAACGGTGCAATAACGTACGAGTACTTCGTTACGGTACGAAACCACACCTAAACGTTACAGTACCGTACGCGTACATCCATACGGTACCAAACCACACCAAATCAGTGCAATACCGTACGAGTACTTCGTTACGGTACCAAACCACACCAAAACGGTACAATACCGTACGAGATCTTCGTCATGGCACCAAACCACACTAAAACGGTGCAATACCGTACGAGTACATCCATACGGTACCAAACCACACCAAAACTGTGCAACACCGTACGAGTACTTCGTTACGGTACCAAACCACCGCAAAACAGTGCAATACCGTACGAGGACATCCATACGGTACCAAACCACACCAAAACGGTGCAATACCGTACGAGTACATCCATACGGCACCAAACCACACCAAAACGGTGCAATACCGTGCGAGTACGTGCATACGATACCAAACCACACCAAAACGGTGCAATACCATAGAGGACATCCATACGGTACCAAACCACACCAAAACGGTGCAATACCGTACGAGTACTTCGTTACGGTACAAAGCCACACCAAAACGGTACAATACCGTACGAGTACATACATAGGGTACCTAACCACCCCAAAACGGTGCAATACCGTACGAGTACTTCGTTACGGTACCAAACCACACCAAATCGGTGAAATACCGTACGAGTACTTCGTTACGGTACCAAACCATCCCAAAACGGTGCAATACCGTACGAGGACATCCATACGGTACCAAACCACACCAAAACGGTGCAATACCGTACGAGTACATCCATACTGCACCAAACCGCACCAAAACTGTGCAATACCGTACGAGTACGTGCATACGATACCAAACCACACCAAAACGGTGCAATACCGTACGAGGACATCCATACGGTACCAAACCACACCAAAACGGTGCAATACCGTACGAGTACTTCGTTACGGTACAAAGCCACACCAAAACGGTACAATACCGTACGAGTACATCCATGCGGTACCAAACCACCCCAAAACGGTGCAATACCGTACGAGTACTTCGTTACGGTACCAAACCACACCAAAACGGTACAATACCGTACGAGTACATCCATACGGTACCAAACCACACCAAAACGGTGCAATACCGTACGAGTCTTTCGTTACGGTACCAAACCACCCCAAAACGGTTCAATACCGTACGAGGACATCCATACGGTACCAAACCACACCAAAACGGTGCAATACCGTACGAGTACATCCATACGGCACCAAACCGCACCAAAACTGTGCAATACCGTACGAGTACGTGCATACCATACCAAACCACACCAAAACGGTGCAATACCGTACGAGGACATCCATACGGTACCAAACCACACAAAAACGGTGCAATACCGCACGAGTACTTCGTTACGGTACAAAGCCACACCAAAACGGTACAATACCGTACGAGTACATCCATGCGGTACCAAACCACCCCAAAACGGTGCAATACCGTACGAGTACTTCGTTACGGTACTAAACCACACCAAAACGGTACAATACCGTACGAGTACATCCATACGGTACCAAACCACACCAAAACGGTGCAATACCGTACGAGTACTTCGTTACGGTACCAAACCACACCAAAACGGTACAATACCGTACGAGATCTTCGTCACGGCACCAAACCACACTAAAACGGTGCAATACCGTACGAGTACATCCATACGGTACCAAACCACACCAAAACGGTGCAATACCGTACGAGTACTTCGTTACGGTACCAAACCACACCAAAACGGCGCAATAACGTACGAGTACTTCGTTACGGTACCAAACCACACCAAAACGGTACAACACCGTACGAGTACATCCATACGGTACCAAACCACACCAAAACGGTGCAATAACGTACGAGTACTTCGTTACGGTACCAAACCACACCTAAACGGTACAATACCGTACGAGATCTTCGTCATGGCACCAAACCACACTAAAACGGTGCAATACCGTACGAGTACATCCATACGGTACCAAACCACACCAAAACGGTGCAATACCGTACGAGTACTTCGTTACGGTACCAAACCACCGCAAAACGGTGCAATACCGTACGAGGACATCCATACGGTACCAAACCACACCAAAACGGTGCAATACCGTACGAGTACATCCATACGGCACCAAACCACACCAAAACGGTGCAATACCGTACGAGTACGTGCATACGATACCAAACCACACAAAAACTGTGCAATACCGTACGAGGACATCCATACGGTACCAAACAACACCAAAACGGTGCAATACCGTACGAGTACTTCGTTACGGTACAAAGCCACACCAAAACGGTACAATACCGTACGACTACATCCATACGGTACCAAACCACCCCAAAACGGTGCAATACCGTACGAGTACTTCGTTACGGTACAAAGCCTCACCAAAACGGTACAATACCGTACGACTACATCCATGCGGTACCAAACGACCCCAAAACGGTGCAATACCGTACGAGCACTTCGTTACGGTACCAAACCACACCAAAACGGTACAATACCGTACGAGTACATCCATACGGTACCAAACCACACCAAAACGGTGCAATACCGTACGAGTACTTCGTTACGGTACCAAACCACACCAAAACGGTGCAATAACGTACGAGTACTTCGTTACGGTACCAAACCACACCAAAATGGTACAACACCGTACGAGTACATCCATACGGTACCAAACCACACCAAAACGGTGCAATAACGTACGAGTACTTCGTTACGGTACGAAACCACACCTAAACGGTACAGTACCGTACGCGTACATCCATACGGTACCAAACCACACCAAATCGGTGCAATACCGTACGAGTACTTCGTTACGGTACCAAACCACACCAAAACGGTACAATACCGTACGAGATCTTCGTCATGGCACCAAACCACACTAAAACGGTGCAATACCGTACGAGTACATCCATACGGTACCAAACCACCCCAAAACGGTGCAATACCGTACGAGTACTTCGTTACGGTACCAAACCACACAAAAATGGTACAATACCGTACGAGTACAGCCATACGGTACCAAACCACACCAAAACGGTGCAATACCGTACGAGTCTTTCGTTACGGTACCAAACCACCCCAAAACGGTGCAATACCGTACGAGGACATCCATACGGTACCAAACCACACCAAAACGGTTCAATACCGTACGAGTACATCCATACGGTACCAAACCGCACCAAAACTGTGCAATACCGTACGAGTACGTGCATACCATACCAAACCACACCAAAACGGTGCAATACCGTACGAGGACATCCATACGGTACCAAACAACACCAAAACGGTGCAATACCGTACGAGTACTTCGTTACGGTACAAAGCCACACCAAAACGGTACAATACCGTACGAGTACATCCATGCGGTACCAAACCACCCCAAAACGGTGCAATACCGTACGAGTACTTCGTTACGGTACCAAACCACACCAAAACGGTACAATACCGTACGAGTACATCCATACGGTACCAAACCACACCAAAACGGTGCAATACCGTACGAGTACTTCGTTACGGTACCAAACCACACCAAAACGGTGCAATAACGTACGAGTACTTCGTTACGGTACCAAACCACACCAAAACGGTACAACACCGTACGAGTACATCCATACGGTACCAAACCACACCAAAACGGTGCAGTAACGTACGAGTACTTCGTTACGGTACCAAACCACACCTAAACGGTACAATACCTTACGAGTACATCCATACGGTACAAAACCACACCAAATCGGTTCAATACTTTACGAGTACTTCGTTACGGTACCAAACCACACCAAAACGGTACAATACCGTACGAGTACATCCATACGGTACCAAACCACACCAAAACGGTGCAATACCGTACGAGTACTTCGTTACGGTACCAAACCACACCAAAACGGTACAATACCGTACGAGATCTTCGTCACGGCACCAAACCACACTAAAACGGTGCAATACCGTACGAGTACATCCATACGGTACCAAACCACACCAAAACGATGCAATACCGTACGAGTACTTCGTTACGGTACCAAACCACACCAAAACGGCGCAATAACGTACGAGTACTTCGTTACGGTACCAAACCACACCAAAACGGTACAACACCGTACGGGTACATCCATACGGTACCAAACCACACCAAAACGGTGCAATAACGTACGAGTACTTCGTTACGGTACCAAACCACACCTAAACGGTACAATACCGTACGAGTTCATCCATACGGTACCAAACCACACCAAATCGGTGCAATACTGTACGAGTACTTCGTTACGGTACCAAACCACACCAAAACGGTACAATACTGTACGAGATCTTCGTCATGGCACCCAACCACACTAAAACGGTGCAATACCGTACGAGTACATCCATACGGTACCAAACCACCCCAAAACGGTGCAATACCGTACGAGTACATCCATACGGTACCAAACCACACCAAAATGGTGCAATACCGTACGAGTACATCCATACGGCACCAAACCACACCAAAACTATGCAATACCGTACGAGTACGTGCATACGATACAAAACCACACCAAAACGGTGCAATACCGTACGAGGACATCCATACGGTACCAAACCACACCAAAACGGTGCAATACCGTACGAGTACTTCGTTACGGTACAAAGCCACACCAAAACGGTACATTACCGTACGAGTACATCCATACGGTACCAAACCACCCCGAAACGGCGCAATATCGTACGAGTACTTCGTTACGGTACCAAACCACACAAAAACGGTACAATACCGTACGAGATCTTCGTCACGGCACCAAACCACACTAAAACGGAGCAATACCGTACGAGTACATCCATACGGTACCAAACCACACCAAAACGGTGCAATACCGTACGAGTACTTCGTTACGGTACCAAACCACACCAAAACGGCGCAATAACGTACGAGTACTTCGTTACGGTACCAAACCACACCTAAACGGTACAATACCGTACGAGTACATCCATACGGTACCAAACCACACCAAATCGGTGCAATACTGTACGAGTACTTCGTTACTGTACCAAACCGCACCAAAACGGTACAATACCGTACGAGTACATCCATACGGTACCAAACCACACCAAAACGGTGCAATACCGTACGAGTACTTCGTTACGGTACCAAACCACACCAAAACGGTGCAATAACGTACGAGTACTTCGTTACGGTACCAAACCACACCAAAACGGTACAACACCGTACGAGTACATCCATACGGTACCAAACCACACCAAAACTGTGCAGTAACGTACGAGTACTTCGTTACGGTACCAAACCACACCTAAACGGTACAATACCGTACGAGTTCATCCATACGGTACAAAACCACACCAAATCGGTGCAATACTGTACGAGTACTTCGTTACGGTACCAAACCACACCAAAACGGTACAATACTGTACGAGATCTTCGTCATGGCACCCAACCACACTAAAACGATGCAATACCGTACGAGTACATCCATACGGTACCAAACCACCCCAAAACGGTGCAATACCGTACGAGTACATCCATACGGTACCAAACCACACCAAAACGGTGCAATACCGTACGAGTACATCCATACGGCACCAAACCACACCAAAACTGTGCAATACCGTACGAGTACGTGCATACGATACAAAACCACACCAAAACGGTGCAATACCGTACGAGGACATCCATACGGTACCAAACCCCACCAAAACGGTGCAATACCGTACGAGTACTTCGTTACGGTACAAAGCCACACCAAAACGGTACATTACCGTACGAGTACATCCATACGGTACCAAACCACCCCGAAACGGCGCAATACCGTACTAGTACTTCGTTACGGTACCAAACCACACCAAAACGGTACATTACCGTACGAGTACATCAATACGGTACGAAACTACACCAAAACGGTGCAATACCGTACGAGTACTTCGTTACGGTACCAAACCACACCAAAACGGTGCAATAACGTACGAGTACTTCGTTACGGTACCAAACCACACCAAAACGGTACAATACCGTACGAGTACATCCAAACGGTACCAAACCACACCAAAACAGTGCAATACCGTACGAGTTCTTCGTTACGGTACCAAACCACACCAAAACGGTACAATACCGTACGAGTACATCCATACGGTACCAAACCACCCCAAAACGGTGCAATACCGTACGAGTACTTCGTTACGGTACCAAACCACACCAAAACGTTACAATACCGCACGAGTACATCCATACGGTACCAAACCACACCAAAACGGTCCAATACCGTACGAGTACTTCGTTACGGTACCAAACCACACCAAAACGGTGCAATACCGTACGAGTACTTCGTTACGGTACCAAACACCACCAAAACGGTACAATACTGTACGAGTACTTCGTTACGGTACCAAACCACACCAAAACGGTACAATACCATACGAGTACTTCGTTACGGCACCAAAGCACACCAAAACGGTACAATACCGTACGAGTAAATCCATACGGTACCAAACCACACCAAAACAGTGCAATACCGTACGAGTACTTCGTTACGGTACCAAACCACACCAAAACGGTGCAATACCGTACGAGTACATCCATAGGGTACCAAACCACACCAAAACGGTGCAATACCGTACGAGTACTTCGTTACGGTACCAAACCACACCAAAATGGTGCAATACTGTTCGAGTACTTCGTTACGGTACCAAACTACACCAAAACAGTGCAATACCGTACGAGTACTTCGTTCCGGTACCAAACCACACCAAAACGGTGCAATACCATACGAGTACATCCATACGGCACCAAACCACACCAAAACGGTGCAATACCGTACGAGTACGTGCATACGGCACCAAACCACACCAAAACGGTGCAATACCGTACGAGTACGTGCATACGATACCACACCACACCAAAACGGTGCAATACCGTACGAGGACATCCATACGGTACCAAACAACACCAAAACGGTGCAATACCGTACGAGTACTTCGTTACGGTACAAAGCCACACCAAAACGGTACAATACCGTACGAGTACATCCATACGGTACCAAACCACACAAAAACGGTGCAATACCGTACGAGTACTTCGTTACGGTACCAAACCACACCAAAACGGTACAATACCGTACGAGATCTTCGTCACAGCACCAAACCACACTAAAACGGTGCAATACCGTACGAGTACATCCATACGGTACCAAACCACACCAAAACGGTGCAATACCGTACGAGTACTTCGTTACGGTACCAAACCACACTAAAACGGTACAATACCGTACGAGTACATCCATACGGTACCAAACCACACCAAAACGGTGCAATACCGTACGAGTACTTCGTTACGGTACCAAACCACACCAAAACGGTACAATACCGTACAAGTACATCCATACGGTACCAAACCATACCAAAACGGTGCAATACCGTACGAGTACTTCGTTACGGTACCAAACCACACCAAAGGGGTACAATACCGAACGAGTACATCTATACGGTACCAAACCACCCCAAAACGGTACAATACCGTACATGCACTTCGTTACGGTACCAAACCACACCAAAACGTTACAATACCGTACGAGTACATCCATACGGTACCAAACCACACCCAAACGGTGCAATTACATACGAGTACTTCGTTAAGGTACCAAACCACACCAAAACGGTGCAATACCGTACGAGTACTTCGTTACGGTACCAAACACCACCAAAACGGTACAATACCGTACTAGTACTTCGTTACAGTACCAAACCACACCAACACGGTGCAATACCGTACGAGTACTTCGTTACGGTACCAAACCGCACCAAAACGGTACAATACCGTACGAGTAAATCCATACGGTACCAAACCACCACAAAACGGTGCAATACCGTACGAGTACTTCGTTACGGTACCAAACCACCCAAAAACGGTGCAACACCGTACGAGTACATCCATACGGTACCAAACCACACCAAAACGGTGCAATACCGTACGAGTACATCCATACGGCACCAAACCACACCAAAACGGTGCAATACCGTACGAGTACGTGCATACGATACCAAACCACACTAAAACGGTGCAATACCGTACGAGGACATCCATACGGTACCAAACAACACCAAAACGGTGCAATACCGTACGAGTACTTCGTTACCGTACAAAGCCACACCAAAACGGTACAATACCGTACGAGTACATCCATACGGTACCAAACCACCCCAAAACGGTGCAATACCGTACGAGTACTTCGTTACGGTACCAAACCACACCAAAACGGTACAATACCGTACGAGTACATCCATACGGTACCAAACCACACCAAAACGGTGCAATACCGTACGAGTACTTCGTTACGGTACCAAACCACACCAAAACGGTGCAATAACGTAGGAGTACTTCGTTACGGTACCAAACCACACCAAAACGGTGCAATACCGTACGAGTACTTCGTTACGGTACCAAACCACACCAAAACGGTGCAATACCGTACGAGTACTTCGTTACGGTACCAAACCACACCAAAACGGTACAATACCGTACGAGTACATCCATACGGTACAAAACCACACCAAAACGGTGCAATACCGTACGAGTACTTCGTTACGGTACCAAACCACCCCAAAACGGTATAATACCGTACGAGATCTTCGTCACGGCACCAAACCACACGAAAACAGTGCAATACCGTACGAGTACATCCATACGGTACCAAACCACACCAAAACGGTGCAATACCGTACGAGTACATCCATACGGTACCAAACCACACCAAAACAGTTCAATACCGTACGAGTACATCCATACGGCACCAAACCATACCAAAACGGTGCAATACCGTACGAGTACGTGCATACGATACCAAACCACACCAAAACGGTGCAATACCGTAGAGGACATCCATACGGTACCAAACCACATCAAAACGGTGCAATACCGTATGAGTACTTCGTTACGGTACAAAGCCACACCAAAACGGTACAATACCGTACGAGTACATCCATACGGTACCAAACCACCCCAAAACGGTGCAATACCGTACGAGTACTTCGTTACGGTACCAAATGACCGCGTCGTTCCGTGTCAAATATAAATTTATAAAACCTTGGAATTAACTACTACTCCGTAGAATAGTGGTCAAGACCGAGTATCGTTCCGACGGAGACAGTATGGCTGAGTTACGACAAATTCGATTAATTTTTGGATTAATTCGGGCAAAAGAAGTTTGGTTGTTTGAATTTGGAGAATTTATTAAACTAAGAGAAATAATTAAATGGAGAATTTGTAACGATTGAAGAGAAAATCTAGGGTTCGAATCTACCTCGACCGCGTAACTCCAACATGCATAGGCGAGATTAATTATTCGAATCAGAAGGGATTATTATTAGGGCTTGCAAACCCTAGCAATAATCATCTAGAAAATAATTGAGTTGTTAAAAGGTATAGATTATCCCATAGCACGGACCGTCTCAGAAGTACGATCTAGCCGCCTAACGGCACGGCCCGTCTTACGAGTATAATCTATCTCAGAACTCCAACCACAATCGATGAAAACTATTATATAACTCGTATTTGAAAGCATGCATACAAATACTCAATAGATTAAAACCATCAAAATCATTCCATTCAATTGAAACGGAAAGAATTCTTAGTTATACAATCGATCCGAATAATAAACCTAAAACCCATACATAAAATAGAGTTACTTGGTGCGAAGTTTCATCTTCCCCCTAGACGATGGAGTTAGCCGGCCATGGAAGCTGAAGCCCTGTTTATGCGTAGCCCTGTTCTCTGTTCTTTGACAAAATCCCCTCTGCCGCAGACCCCGTGCAAGAATTCGTCACGCCTGATCGTCAAAAAGTCCCGCCTCCATGTCAGTAGCATTATATTTTTATAGTGTAGGGTTTTAGGCCATGAATTACATTAAGGCCCTTTGGACTCTGGGTAATAATAAATTAATCATGCAACTTTTAGACATTCTGCACTATGACCCCAAGCTTCTTTTAATCTTCTTATTAATCAACCCAATTTGCACATTTTCGCACCCATCAATCTTTGAGGCCTGCAAACACCATAAAACACTAAAACGCATCAAGTAACAAAGTAAACGGATAAACAATGCGTAAATTAGAAGGAGTAAATGGGTACTTTTCAGCACCTATCACACCCCTCAACTTACACTTTGCTAGTCCCAAGCAAAGAAAAGAACTAAACAACTAATGAAAGCAATGAAAGATAGGACATTTGAACCCCCGGGTGCTCCGGTAGGACGAGTTTAGTCTCGTAAAAGTGCAAGGGTTATCAGCAGTGAACACCCATAAACACGGGGAACCTTTCAACACAAAGAACACAACCTATCATGCAATTCATTGACATATCAAGCAGAGGACACAAAGCTACCAAAAAGATATAGCAAGGCAAACATAGTTCCGAGTGCTAACAATTAAGAAATAAATTGTGGCACTGAAGCTTAGTGTGTGTGAATACGGGCCTCAATCACATATGAACAATAACCAACCACTCTCTGCGGACCGAGCCTCGACTTCAATTCTTACTGTGTCATGCACTCTCAAATGAAATCACTCGAAACAAGGTACATTATGAACTCTCGAGTGTGCGGTTTGGAGGTTACGTAAATAGAAAGCAAAGTACTCCGCACACTATGACACGAAAAGAACGCTTTATATAGTGGACACACAATCTCATGAACAAAATGCCAAGTATTGAAACTCTCCACCAATCAATCCTCAACCCAACACCCCTAAGATCAAACAGGACTTTATTCAAGGTTATAGCATTAGGGATGGGATAATGTATCAAGGCTATGGTAAAAATAGATTCAAGTGTGAGAGAATATGCGAGTATTTCAACTAAACGGGACAAATATGCAATGTGTACCCCGCTAACATTAATTCAACTCCACCTTATCTCTTCTTCCAACCTTCCAACATTTTTCAATTATAAAGCAACCATTCCTCCTTTTTTCAACTTATCGGTGCCCCTTTTTCTTTTGTATTTTGTTATGTATTTTTGTAAGGGACACCACCAATACTTCACAAAATTCAACAATCTATCCAAAAATCAACCTTTACATTCTCACCTTTCTCTAAACACAATATGGAAGGTGGAGCTAACCAAGAAAAGGCTAAATCTGTAAGGCTCAATGTGGCTCGCAAGGGATAAATGTGAACACAAATGAATGAACTGGCCCAAATATCAAGAAAGTGCCTGTAATCCTCTCCCAGGGGTGTAACATCCATGTGACAAACCAAAACCAAAGGATATTGTTATGCATTCAAGTTCCAACACTCGGCGGCCAAAGATGATGAGATTGACAACAAATGTGTTTCTTTCCATGACAAACAAAGAGTTTAATTGACACCACTCCAATAAAAGATAAGGCTCAAAAGCTCACAAGGGTATAAGTCTCCACTAATCATAGCCTTTAAGAATAGTCAAATCACAGCTCACAAGCAATCAAGGTCATACGTGCAATGTGCAAAATGCTAAAACAAAAGCACAAGCAGTCCAGCAAATGAAACTACTCTGCCAAAGAGATATCGAAATGGTAGCAGCATGCCTATACTTAAGTAATCAACAAGCGAGCGCAACAGACAATAATCTCATGCAGAAAGGCTCCCATTTTTTTTAATTTTCAATTTTCTCAATTTTTTTTGGAAGACTCTAAACAAACTACTAAAGAAAGCACTCAAAGTATGCTCCACCCCCCAACTTAAACTAGTCACTGCCCTCAGTGATTGCAAGGCACTAAAAGGAATAAGGCAATGGAAAGAAAGAGGGAGGAAGGATATCACCTCGAGTGGAGAAATAAGCAAAGCAGAAAAGATATGGTGGCCGAGAGGCCTCCCAACTTGAACGAAACAACCTGCAATGCGTTAGTCTCCACCAAAACAAGATGCGAAAATAAATTACAAAACTAACTGACAAAACAAAAACTAAACAAAAAGAAAAGAAAACTCAAGAGATTGCATAAAAAACATAAACAACAATTAAAATCCACCACTTTCTTCACGCGAAAGACACGGGTACTACTTTTCTCCCTTGTCAAAGACTGTGGTTCCCTACTTGTTGGAAGAGCAATATGCGTAGGATTCAACGATATCTTGAGAAGTAGTGCCATCATCTAATAGGCTGTCACTCCCTCTGGGGCTGCCAGATTCCTTACCCACCACTCGGCTTATGAAGCAATCTCCGCCAAGCTGGACACTAAAGTCGGATGGTTCAGACAGATTTCTCGTTGCTAACTACGCGCCTGCCGCCAGACCCAACCTCCTAAGTACTACATACATAGCTTTGACAAGGTGGCTATACCAGACCGTTGGAAGCCGTTCGAGCACGGCGAACACTGGAGGTATCTCATCCTCCAAGGATTTAAAGTCTCCTAGACTTGTCACGATCTACCTCACACTCAACAGTCTAAAAACAGTTTTATTCTCCTCTTAAAATTTAATCGAGATGGATCATTCCAAAAGATATTATCCAACCCGTCTATAAAAATGAAATACGATGGGTCACATAACCAAGTTAGAATTGCTCCTCTAGTCACCATATGAATAAAATCATACCAAGGAAAATAATGTTTAAATGGCAAGGTTTCAAAACTCACCCTAAAAATTAAGACCGGACAAGACACATTGCTCTCCATCTCTTCCTTGGAACTATGGATGTTTATGTAAGAACCACCTACCCCCCAACTTTGAGTACACTCCGTAGGTCCATAATCTATTGTAATAGCATCTACCAAATCAGCACATGAAGCCATAGATTCAGACGACACAGGCTTTAGCCCAAGTTCTAATGGGGACTTTACAAAAGGAGTGGGCGGTTCACCCACAAGAGTGGGTGTAAGCTCAATTTTGATTTGTCGAGGAGGGGTGGCCATTTGATGTGTGGAATCAAGTAAAGTGTTAACCTCCTCAATAGACTGGTCAATATCAAAATTCTCAAAGTCAAAATGAGCCAAACAAGTGGCCAATGGGTCATCGGTCAAAATAGAAGGCAACACCTCCTCCATTAAGTCCTCTAAGACATCGACTGCGAAGCAGTCTTCCTCCACTGGAGAAGGTCTTGCAGCCTTGTAAACATTAAGCTTAAGGGTCATGTTTCCAAATGTCACCTCCATTTCCCCACTCCTCACATGAATATTAGCATTGGCCGTCGCCAAGAAGGGACGACCAAGAATAACTGGAGTTTGTTTAAGGGTTTGCACTGGTTCTGTGTCAAGGACTATAAAATCAGCCGAAAAGTAAAAATCATTAACCTTAACAAGAACGTCCTCAACTACTCCACGTGGCACCTTAATGGATCTATCAGCTAATTGTAAGGTAACCGACGTGGGCTTCAACTCCCCAAGTCCCAATTGTTCGTACACCGAGTAAGGTATCAAATTGACACTAGCCCCTAAGTCTAGCAATGCTCGCTCAATGACATGGTTCCCTATTCCTATGGAAATAGTAGGGGTGCCTGGATCTTGTAACTTAGGGGGAGCAATTGATTGGAACACTGAGCTCACTTGCTCAGTGAGAAGGACCTTTTTCGATACATTGGTTTTACATTTCCTCTTTTGAGTACAGAGGTCCTTCAAAAACTTAGCATAAGTGGGGACTTGTTTGATCGCATCTAGGAGAGGAATGTTTACTTTGACTTGCTTAAAAACCTCAAGGATATCCTCCATAGATGCTCCCCTCTTAGGAAAGGGAGATGGTGCATTCAAACATGATGGGAACGGGGCTTTAGGCACATAGGGTGGTACTTTAGAGCCCGCTGACACAGAAGTGGGTGATGCAGGTGTGACTGGAGGGGTTCCCTCTTTACTTTGTGAACTCTCCTTCCCAAAGTCATCGAGGTCGGAGGGAGCCAAATGCTCCTTCGGCTTCACTTTCTCTGGTCGGGTTTCGACCTCTCTCTTATTGCGCAAAGCCATAATTACCTTAGCATCAGCAGGAGGCGAGTCATGAACCACAAACTGTCCTCCATGGGGTTGGACAGGTTGGCTGGGCAACCTACCTTCTTCTCTACGATTGAGTGCATTGGCTATTTGACCCACTTGGGTCTCTAACCTTGCGATGGACTGTGTGTTGGTGCGCACCTGCTGTTGGGTGTCATTTAGTCTATCAAGCGCTTGTAGCACCTTTTCCTCAAAGGATGGATCCCGCGAGGATTGGGGATGTGCTTGCTGCTGATTCTGTGAGAGATAGGCCGCAGGGTTAAACTGCATGTTGAATGGCCTAGGCTGCTGGGCGAAACTATTACGCTGGTGTTCCGTCTTCCATGAGAAATTGGGATGTTTGCTCCATCCCTGGTTATAAGTAGTGGAAAAAGGATCATTACCCGGTTTGGAGAAACCTTGCGCGTTGGCATACCCTTGTGCAGCATTAACCTGTTCTTGCACAAACAAAGGGAATTATGGTGCTGCAGGACAGTCGACAATATAATGGGCCGGACTAGCACATAAAGAACATGCCTCCTGATAAGGTGGAGGCTGTGAGGTGGCCAATTCCTTGGTGAGAAGTTGTTCAACTTTCTCAGTCAATGCATCTACTTTAGATTGAAGGTCATGAGATGGTTTAATCTCATACATACCTCGTGGCTTATCAGAACCAGTAATGACTGACTTAGTTCTCCTCTCAAAAGAAACATTTTGCAGGGACCCTTCGCTCATAGTTTCAAATAACTGCCAGGCATCCTCTTCATTCTTAACCATCACAGAGCCTCCACATGAGGCATCAACCATCACACGATGTTGCGGATGCAGCCCGGAATAAAAACTCTGTACTAATTGCCACTTAGGTATGTCATGGTGTGGACACTTACGAATGAGATCCCCATATCTCTCCCAAGCCTCATAGAACTGTTCATTCTC
This sequence comes from Rhododendron vialii, assembly GCF_030253575.1. NCBI lineage: Eukaryota > Viridiplantae > Streptophyta > Magnoliopsida > Ericales > Ericaceae > Rhododendron > Rhododendron vialii. Next base: position 23,177,001 of record NC_080561.1, on the reverse strand, counting down.
AGCTTGTTGGAAAGTGGTAATCTCTTGCCGAAGTCTGAGTGTTTTTCCTATGGGGAAGAATTTCTTAAGGAATGCCGCACTCATTTGCGCCCAAGATGTTATAGAATTAGCTGGCAAAGTACTAAGCCAATGTTTGGCGTTCCCTATTAAAGTGAATTGAAACAAAATCAATCTCAATGCATCCATCGGAAAATTATGAATTAAAAGCGTGGAACTGAGGGCTTCAAATTCAGTGATGTGTTGATATGGATCCTCTTGAGATTGCCCTTGAAACTTAGGGAGCATTTGGAGAGTACCAGGCTTAATCTCATAGTTGTTAGCCGTGATGGCGGGTAGTCGTACACATGATGGTGTAGTGTACGCCGTGGGGGCGAAGTGTGAGTTGAGAGGGAGGGGGTTAGGTATCACAACCCTTCTCTCTCCATTAGGATCATCATCTGCCATTGTGACTAAGTCGGTCTTTCTATTACCCCTACGTCTCTTTTCCAAGCCAAAATTAAGGGGTACGAGTTCAGGTTCCTGTGACCGACGACCAAGCATGCAAGTTCAATACCCCTTGATTGTAAAAATGGGGTACTCCAGACACAGACACTAATTTGCCAAAAATAAGAACAAACTCACAGTGAGTCAACGAAATCTTTTTATATCACGGCACTGCTTCTCCACAATGATCTTTGCTCGTTTGTCGTCTCGTAACCTGTAGCTAAGAATACCAAAACTAACAAACAAAATAAAAATAAATAACAATGAACTAAACTAAAAACTAATTAAATTAACGCAACCGTGCAAACTGTCCCCGGCAACGGCGCCAAAATTTGACCGCGTCGTTCCGTGTCAAATATAAATTTATAAAACCTTGGAATTAACTACTACTCCGTAGAATAGTGGTCAAGACCGAGTATCGTTCCGACGGAGACAGTATGGCTGAGTTACGACAAATTCGATTAATTTTTAGATTAATTCGGGCAAAAGAAGTTTGGTTGTTTGAATTTGGAGAATTTATTAAACTAAGAGAAATAATTAAATGGAGAATTTGTAACGATTGAAGAGAAAATCTAGGGTTCGAATCTACCTCGACCGCGTAACTCCAACATGCATAGGCGAGATTAATTATTCGAATCAGAAGGGATTATTATTAGGGCTTGCAAACCCTAGCAATAATCATCTAGAAAATAATTGAGTTGTTAAAAGGTATAGATTATCCCATAGCACGGACCGTCTCAGAAGTACGATCTAGCCGCCTAACGGCACGGCCCGTCTTACGAGTATAATCTATCTCAGAACTCCAACCACAATCGATGAAAACTATTATATAACTCGTATTTGAAAGCATGCATACAAATACTCAATAGATTAAAACCATCAAAATCATTCCATTCAATTGAAACGGAAAGAATTCTTAGTTATACAATCGATCCGAATAATAAACCTAAAACCCATACATAAAATAGAGTTACTTGGTGCGAAGTTTCATCTTCCCCCTAGACGATGGAGTTAGCCGGCCATGGAAGCTGAAGCCCTGTTTATGCGTAGCCCTGTTCTCTGTTCTTTGACAAAATCCCCTATGCCGCAGACCCCGTGCAAGAATTCGTCACGCCTGATCGTCAAAAAGTCCCGCCTCCATGTCAGTAGAATTATATTTTTATAGTGCAGGGTTTTAGGCCATGAATTACATTAAGGCCCTTTGGACTCTGGGTAATAATAAATTAATCATGCAACTTTTAGACATTCTGCACTATGACCCCAAGCTTCTTTTAATCTTCTTATTAATCAACCCAATTTGCACATTTTCGCACCCATCAATCTTTGAGGCCTGCAAACACCATAAAACACTAAAACGCATCAAGTAACAAAGTAAACGGATAAACAATGCGTAAATTAGAAGGAGTAAATGGGTACTTTTCAGCACCTATCACCAAACCACACCAAAACAGTACAATACAGTACGAGTACATCCATACGGTACCAAACCACACCAAAACGGTGCAATACCGTACGAGTACATCCATACGGCACCAAACCACACCAAAACGGTGCAATACCGTACGAGTAAGTGCATACGATACCAAACCACACCAAAACGGTGCAATACCGTACGAGGACATCCATACGGTACCAAACAACACCAAAACGGTGCAATACCGTACGAGTACTTCGTTACGGTACAAAGCCACACCAAAACGGTACAATACCGTACGACTACATCCATACGGTACAAAACCAACCCAAAACGGTGCAATACCGTACGAGTACTTCGTTACGGTACCAAACCACACCAAAATGGTACAATACCGTACGAGTACATCCATACGGTACCAAACCACACCAAAACGGTGCAATACCGTACGAGTACTTCGTTACGGTACCAAACCACACCAAAACGGTGCAATAACGTACGAGTACTTCTTTACGGTACCAAACCACACCTAAACGGTACAATACCGTACGAGTACATCCATACGGTACCAAACCACACCAAAATGGTGCAATACTGTACGAGTACTTCGTTACGGTACCAAACCACACCAAAACGGTACAATACCGTACGAGTACATCCATACGGTACCAAACCACACCAAAACGGTGCAATATCGTACGAGTACTTCGTTACGGAACCAAACCACACCAAAACGGTACAATACCGTACGAGTACATCCATACGGTACCAAACCACACCAAAACGGTGCAATACCGTACGAGTACTTTGTTACGGTACCAAACCACACCAAAACGGTACAATACCGTACGAGTACATCCATAAGGTACAAAACCACACCAAAACGGTGCAATACCATACGAGTACTTCGTTACGGTACCAAACCACACCAAAACGGTGCAATACCGTACGAGTACTTCGTTACGGTACCAAACACCACCAAAACGGTACAATACCGTACGAGTACTTCGTTACGGTACCAAACCACACCAAAACGGCGCAATACCGTACGAGTACTTCGTTACGGTACCAAACCACACGAAAACGGTACAATACCGTACGAGTAAATCCATACAGTACCACACCACACCAAAACGGTGCAATACCGTACGAGTACTTCGTTACGGTACCAAACCACAAAAAAACGGTACAATACCATACGAGTACATCCATACGGTACCAAACCACACCAAAACGGTGCAATACCATACGAGTACTTCGTTACGGTACCAAACCACACCAAAACGGTGCAATACCGTACGAGTACTTCGTTACGGTACCAAACACCACCAAAACGGTACAATACCATACGAGTACTTCGTTACAGTACCAAACCACACCAAAACGGTGCAATACCGTACGAGTACTTCGTTACGGTACCAAACCACACCAAAACGGTACAATACCGTACGAGAAAATCCATACGGTACCAAACCACACCAAAACGGTGCAATACCGTACGAGTACTTAGTTACGGTACCAAACCACACCAAAACGGTACAATACCGTACGAGTACATCCATACGGTACCAAACCACACCAAAACGGTGCAATACCGTACGAGTACTTCGTTACGATACCAAACCACACCAAAACGGTGCAATACCGTACGAGTACATCCATACGGTACCAAACCACACCAAAACGGTTCAATACCGTACGAGGACATCCATACGGTACCAAACCACACCAAAACGGTGCAATACCGTACGAGTACATCCATACGGCACCAAACCACACCAAAACTGTGCAATACCGTACGAGTACGTGCATACGATACCAAACCACACCAAAACGGTGCAATACCGTACGAGGACATCCATACGGTACCAAACCACACCAAAACGGTGCAATACCGTACGAGTACTTCGTTACGGTAAAAAGCCACACCAAAACGGTGCAATACCATACGAGTACATCCATACAGCACCAAACCACACCAAAACTGTGCAATACCGTACGAGTACGTGCATACGATACCAAACCACACCAAAACGGTGCAATACCGTACGAGGACATCCATACGGTACCAAACCACACCAAAACGGTGCAATACCGTACGAGTACTTCGTTACGGTACAAAGCCACACCAAAGTGGTACAATACCGTACGAGTACATCCATACGGTACCAAACCACACCAAAACGGTGCAATACCGTACGAGTACTTCGTTACGGTACAAAACCACACCAAAACGGTACAATAACGTACGAGTACATCCATACGGTACCAAACCACACCAAAACGGTGCAATATCGAACGAGTACTTCGTTACGGTACCAAACCACACCAAAACGGTGCAATAACGTACGAGTACTTCGTTACGGTACCAAACCACACCAAAACGGTACAACACCGTACGAGTACATCCATACGATACCAAACCTCACCAAAACGGTGCAATACCGTACGAGTACTTCGTTACGGTACCAAACCACACCAAAACGATACAATACCGTACGAGTACATCCATACGGTACCAAACCACACCAAAATGGTGCAATACCGTACGAGTACATCCATACGGCACCAAACCACACCAAAACGGTGCAATACCGTACGAGTACGTGCATACGATACCAAACCACACAGAAACGGTGCAATATCGTACGAGGACATCCATACGGTACCAAACAACACCAAAACGGTGCAATACCGTACGAGTACTTCGTTACAGTACAAAGCCACACCAAAACGGTACAATACCGTACAAGTACATCCATACGGTACCAAACCACCCCAAAACGGTGCAATACCGTACGAGTACTTCGTTACGGTACCAAACCACACCAAAACGGTACAATACCATACGAGTACATCCATACGGTACCAAATCACACCAAAACGGTGCAATACCGTACGAGTACTTCGTTACGGTACCAAACCACACCAAAACGGTGCAATAAGGTACGAGTACTTGGTTACGGTACCAAACCACACCAAAACGGTACAATACCGTACGAGTACATCCATACGGTACGAAACCACACCAAAAGGGTACAATACCGTACGAGTACTTCGTTACGGTACCAAACCACACCAAAACGGTACAATACCGTACGAGTACATCCATACGGTACCAAACCACACCAAAACGGTGCAATACCGTACGAGTACTTCGTTACGGTACCAAACCACACCAAAACGGAGCAATACCGTACGAGTACTTCGTTACGGTACCAAACCACACCAAAACGGCACAATACCGTACGAGTACTTCGTTACGGTACCAAACCACACCAAAACGGTGCAATACCGTACGAGTACTTCGTTACGGTACCAAACCACACCAAAACGGTGCAATACCGTACGAGTACTTCGTTACGGTACGAAACCACACCAAAACGGTGCAATACCGTACGAGTACATCGTTACGGTACCAAACCAGAACAAAACGGTACAATACCATACGAGTACATCCGTACGGTACCAAACCACACCAAAACGGTGCAATACCGTACGAGTACTTCGTTACGGTACCAAACCACACCAAAACGGTGCAATAAGGTACGAGTACTTGGTTACGGTACCAAACCACACCAAAACGGTACAATACCGTACGAGTACATCCATACGGTACGAAACCACACCAAAAGGGTACAATACCGTACGAGTACTTCGTTACGGTACCAAACCACACCAAAACGGTACAATACCGTACGAGTACATCCATACGGTACCAAACCACACCAAAACGGTGCAATACCGTACGAGTACTTCGTTACGGTACCAAACCACACCAAAACGGAGCAATACCGTACGAGTACTTCGTTACGGTACCAAACCACACCAAAACGGTGCAATACCGTACGAGTACATCCATACCGTACCAAACCACACCAAAACGGTGCAATACCGTACGAGTACTTCGTTACCGTACCAAACCACACCAAAACGGTGCAATACCGTACGAGTACATCCAAACGGTACCAAACCACACCAAAACTGTACAATACCGTACGAGTACTTCGTTACGGTACCAAACCACACCAAAACGGTACAATACCGTACGAGAACATCCATACGGTACCAAACCACACCAAAACGGTGCAATACCGTACGATTACTTCGTTACGGTACCAAACCACACCAAAACGGTGCAATACCGTACGAGTACATCCATACGGTACCAAACCACACCAAAACGGTGCAATACTGTACGAGTACTTCGTTACGGTACCAAACCACACCAAAACTGTACAATACCGTACGAGTACATCCATACGGTACCAAACCACACCAAAAGGGTGCAATACCGTACGAGTACTTCGTTACGGTACCAAACCACACCAAAACGGTACAATACCGTACAAGTACATCCATACGGTACCAAACCACACCAAAACGATACAATACCGTACGAGTACATCCATACGGTACCAAACCACACCAAAACGGTGCAATAACGTACGAGTACTTCGTTACGGTACCAAACCACACCAAAACGGTACAATACCGTACGAGAACTTCGTCACGGCACCAAACCACACGAAAACGGTGCAATACCGTACGAGTACATCCATACGGTACCAAACCACACCAAAACGGTGCAATACCGTACGAGTACTTCGTTACGGTACCAAACCACACCAAAACGGTACAATACCGTACGAGTACATCCATACGGTACCAAACCACACCAAAATGGTGCAATACCGTACGAGTACTTCGTTACGGTACCAAACCAGACCAAAACGATGCAATACCGTACGAGTACATCCATACGGTACCAAACCACACCAAAACGGTTCAATACCGTACGAGTACATCCATACGCCACCAAACCACACCAAAACGGTGCAATACCGAACGAGTACTACGTTACGGTACCAAAGCACACCAAAACGGTGCAATACCGTACGAGTACATCCATACGGTACCAAAGCACACCAAAACGGTGCAATACCGTACGAGTACGTCGTTACGGTACCAAACCACACCAAAACGGAACAATACCGTACGAGTACTTCGTTACGGTACCAAACCACACTAAAACGGTGCAATACCGTACGAGTAATACCATACGGTACCAAACCACACCAAAACGGTACAATACCGTACGAGTACTTCGTTACGGTACCAAACCACACCAAAACGGTACAATACCGTACGAGTACATCCATACGTTACCAAACCACACCAAAACGGTGCAATACCATACGAGTACATCGTTACGGTACCAAACCACACCGAAACGGTGCAATACCGTACGAGTACTTCGTTACGGTACCAAACCACACCAAAACGGTGCAATACCGTATGAGTACATCCATACGGTACCAAACCACACCAAAACGGTGCAATACCGTACGAGTACTTCGTTACAGTACCAAACCACACCAAAACGGTGCAACACCGTACGAGTACATCCATACGGTACCAAACCACACCAAAACGGTGCAATACCGTACGAGTACTTCGTTACGGTACCAAACCACACCAAAACGGTACAATACCGTACGAGTACATCCATAGGGTACCAAACCACACCAAAACGGTGCAATACCGTACGAGTACTTCGTTACGGTACCAAACCACACCAAAACGGTACAATACCGTACGAGTACATCCATACGGTACCAAACCACACCAAAACGGTGCAATACTGTACGAGTACTTCGTTACGGTACCAAACCACACCAAAACGGTGCAATACCGTACGAGTACATCCATACGGCACCAAACCACACCAAAACGGTGCAATACCGAACGAGTACTTCATTACGGCACCAAACCACACCAAAACGGTGCAATACCGTACGAGTACATCCATACGGTACCAAACCACACCAAAACGGTGCAATACCGTACGAGTACTTCGTTACGGTACCAAACCACACCAAAACGGTACAATACCATACGAGAACTTCGTCACGGCACCAAACCACACCAAAACAGTACAATACCGTACGAGTACTTCGTTACGGTACCAAACCACACTAAAACGGTGCAATACCGTACGAGTACATCCATACGGTACCAAACCACACCAAAACGGTTCAATACCGTACGAGTACTTCGTTACGGTGCCAAACCACACCAAAACGGAGCAATACCGTACGAGTACATCCATACGGTACCAAACCACACCAAAACGGTTCAATACCGTACGAGTACATCCATACTGCACTAAACCACTCCAAAACGGTGCAATACCGAACGAGTACTTCGTTACGGCACCAAACCACACCAAAACGGTGCAATACCGTACGAGTACATCCATACGGTACCAAACCACACCAAAACGGTGCAATACCGTACGAGTACTTCGTTACGGTACCAAACCACACCAAAACGGTTCAATACCGTACGAGTACATCCATACGGCACCAAACCACACCAAAACGGTGCAATACCATACGAGTACTTCGTTACGGTACCAAACCACACCAAAACGGTGCAATACCATACGAGTACTTCGTTACAGTACCAAACCACCCCAAAACGGTGCAATACCGTACGAGTACATCCATACGGTACCAAACCACACCAAAACGGTGCAATACCGTACGAGTACATCCATACGGCACCAAACCACACCAAAACAGTGCAATACCGTACGAGTACTTCGTCACGGTACCAAACCACACCAAAACGATGCAATACCATACGAGTACTTCGTTACGGTACCAAACCACACCAAAACGGTACAATACCGTACGAGTACATCCATACCGTACCAAACCACACCAAAACGGTGCAATACCGTACGAGTACTTCGTTACGGTACCAAACCACACCAAAACGGTACAATACCGTACCAGTACATCCATACGGTACCAAACCACACCAAAACGGTGCAATACCGTACGAGTACTTCGTTACGGCACCAAACCACACCAAAACGGTGCAATACCGTACCAGTACATCCATACGGTACCAAACCACACCAAAACGGTGCAATACCGTACGAGTACTTCGTTACGGTACCAAACCACACCAAAACGGTACAATACCGTGCGAGTACTTCGTTACGGTACCAAACCACACTAAAACGGTGCAATACCGTACGAGTACATCCATACGGTTCCAAACCACACCAAAACGGTAAAATACCGTACGAGTACATCCATACGGTACCAAACCACACCAAAACGGTGCAATACTGTACGAGTACTTCGTTACGGTACCAAACCACACCAAAACGGTGCAATACCGTACGAGTACATCCATACGGTACCAAACCACAACAAAACGGTGCAATACCGTACGAGTACATCCATACGGTACCAAACCACTCCAAAACGGTGCAATAGCGTACGAGTACTTCGTTACGGTACCAAACCACACCAAAACGGTGCAATACCGTACGAGTACATCCATACGGTACCAAACCACAACAAAACGGTGCAATACCGTACGAGTACATCCATACGATACCAAACCACACCAAAACGGTGCAATAGCGTACGAGTACTTCGTTACGGTACCAAACCACACCAAAACGGTACAATACCGTACGAGTACATCCATACGGTACCAAACCACACCAAAACGGTTCAATACCGTACGAGTACTTCGTTACGGTGCCAAACCACACCAAAACGGAGCAATACCGTACGAGTACATCCATACGGTACCAAACCACACCAAAACGGTTCAATACCGTACGAGTACATCCATACGGCACCAAACCACTCCAAAACGGTGCAATACCGAACGAGTACTTCGTTACGGCACCAAACCACACCAAAACGGTGCAATACCGTACGAGTACATCCATACGGTACCAAACCACACCAAAACGGTGCAATACCGTACGAGTACTTCGTGACTGTACCAAACCACACCAAACCGGTGCAATACCGTACGAGTACATCCATAGGGTACCAAACCACACCAAAACGGTGCAATACCTCACGAGTACTTCGTTACGGTCCCAAACCACACCGAAACGGTGCAATACCGTACGAGTACTTCGTTACGGTACCAAACACCACCAAAACGGTACAATACCGTACGAGTACTTCGTTACGGTACCAAACCACACCAAAACGGTCCAATACCGTACGAGTACTTCGTTACGGTACAAAGCCACACCAAAATGGTACAATACCGTACGAGTACATCCATACGGTACCAAACCACCCCAAAACGGTGCAATACCGTACGAGTACTTCGTTACGGTACCAAACCACACCAAAATGGTACAATACCGTACGAGTACATCCATACGGTACCAAACCACACCAAAACGGTGCAATACCGTACGAGTACTTCGTGACTGTACCAAACCACACCAAACCGGTGCAATACCGTACGAGTACTTCGTTACGGTACCAAACCACACCAAAACGGTGCAATACCGTACGAGTACATCAATACGGCACCAAATCACACCAAAATGGTGCAATACCGTACGAGTATGTGCAGACGATACCAAACCACACCAAAACGGTGCAATACCGTACGAGGACATCCATACGGTACCAAACCACACCAAAACGGTGCAATACCGTACGAGTACTTCGTTACGGTACCAAACCACACCAAAACGGTACAATACCGTACGAGTACATCCATACGGTACCAAACCACACCAAAACGGTGCAATACCGTACGAGTACTTCGTTACGGTACCAAACCACACCAAAACGGTCCAATACCGTACGAGTACTTCGTTACGGTACAAAGCCACACCAAAATGGTACAATACCGTACGAGTACATCCATACGGTACCAAACCACCCCAAAACGGTGCAATACCGTACGAGTACTTCGTTACGGTACCAAACCACACCAAAATGGTACAATACCGTACGAGTACATCCATACGGTACCAAACCACACCAAAACGGTGCAATACCGTACGAGTACTTCGTGACTGTACCAAACCACACCAAACCGGTGCAATACCGTACGAGTACTTCGTTACGGTACCAAACCACACCAAAACGGTGCAATACCGTACGAGTACATCCATACGGCACCAAATCACACCAAAATGGTGCAATACCGTACGAGTATGTGCAGACGATACCAAACCACACCAAAACGGTGCAATACCGTACGAGGACATCCCTACAGTACCAAACCACACCAAAACGGTGCAATACCGTACGAGTACTTCGTTACGGTACCAAACCACAGCAAAACGGTGCAATACCGTACGAGTACTTCGTTATGGTACCAAACCACACCAAAACGGTACAATACCGTACGAGTACATCCATAGGGTACCAAACCACACCAAAACGGTGCAATACCTCACGAGTACTTCGTTACGGTCCCAAACCACACCGAAACGGTGCAATACCGTACGAGTACTTCGTTACGGTACCAAACACCACCAAAACGGTACAATACCGTACGAGTACTTCGTTACGGTACCAAACCACACCAAAACGGTCCAATACCGTACGAGTACTTCGTTACGGTACAAAGCCACACCAAAATGGTACAATACCGTACGAGTACATCCATACGGTACCAAACCACCCCAAAACGGTGCAATACCGTACGAGTACTTCGTTACGGTACCAAACCACACCAAAATGGTACAATACCGTACGAGTACATCCATACGGTACCAAACCACACCAAAACGGTGCAATACCGTACGAGTACTTCGTGACTGTACCAAACCACACCAAACCGGTGCAATACCGTACGAGTACTTCGTTACGGTACCAAACCACACCAAAACGGTGCAATACCGTACGAGTACATCCATACGGCACCAAATCACACCAAAATGGTGCAATACCGTACGAGTATGTGCAGACGATACCAAACCACACCAAAACGGTGCAATACCGTACGAGGACATCCATACGGTACCAAACCACACCAAAACGGTGCAATACCGTACGAGTACTTCGTTACGGTACCAAACCACACCAAAACGGTACAATACCGTACGAGTACATCCATACGGTACCAAACCACACCAAAACGGTGCAATACCGTACGAGTACTTCGTTACGGTACCAAACCACACCAAAACGGTACAATACCATACGAGAACTTCGTCACGGCACCAAACCACACCAAAACGGTGCAATACCATACGAGTACTTCGTTACGGTACCAAACCACCCCAAAACGGTGCAATACCGTACGAGTACATCCATACGGGACCAAACCACACCAAAACGGTGCAATACCGAACGAGTACATCCATACGGCACCAAACCACACCAAAACGATGCAATACTGTAAGAGTACGTGCATACGATACCAAACCACACCAAAACGGTGCAATACCGTACGAGGACATCCATACAGTACCAAACCACACCAAAACGGTGCAATACCGTACGAGTACTTCGTTACGGTACAAAGCCACACCGAAATGGTACAATACCGTACGAGTACATCCATACGGTACCAAACCACCCCAAAACGGTGCAATACCGTACGAGTACTTCGTTACGGTACCAAACCACACCAAAACGGTACAATACCGTACGAGTACATCCATACGGTACCAAACCACACTAAAACGGTGCAATACCGTACGAGTACTTCGTTACGGTACCAAACCACACCAAAACGGTGCAATACCGTACGAGTACATCCATACGGTACCAAACCACACCAAAACGGTTCAATACCGTACGAGTACATCCATACGGCACCAAACCACACCAAAACGGTGCAATACCGAACGAGTACTTCATTACGGCACCAAACCACACCAAAACGGTGCAATACCGTACGAGTACATCCATACGGTACCAAACCACACCAAAACGGTGCAATACCGTACGAGTACTTCGTTACGGTACCAAACCACACAAAAACGGTACAATACCATACGAGAACTTTGTCACGGCACCAAACCACACCAAAACAGTACAATACCGTACGAGTACTTCGTTACGGTACCAAACCACACAAAAACGGTGCAATACCGTACGAGTACATTCATACGGTACCAAACCACACCAAAACGGTTCAATACCGTACGAGTACTTCGTTACGGTGCCAAACCACACCAAAACGGAGCAATACCGTACGAGTACATCCACACGGTACCAAACCACACCAAAACGGTTCAATACCGTACGAGTACATCCATACGGCACTAAACCACTCCAAAACGGTGCAATACCGAACGAGTACTTCGTTACGGCACCAAACCACACCAAAACGGTGCAATACCGTACGAGTACATCCATACGGTACCAAACCACACCAAAACGGTGCAATACCGTACGAGTACTTCGTTACGGTACCAAACCACACCAAAACGGTGCAATACCGTACGAGTACATCCATACGGCACCAAATCACACCAAAATGGTGCAATACCGTACGAGTATGTGCAGACGATACCAAACGACACCAAAACGGTGCAATACCGTACGAGGACATCCATACAGTACCAAACCACACCAAAACGGTGCAATACCGTACGAGTACTTCGTTACGGTACAAAGCCACACCGAAATGGTACAATACCGTACGAGTACATCCATACGGTACCAAACCACCCCAAAACGGTGCAATACCGTACGAGTACTTCGTTACGGTACCAAACCACACCAAAACGGTACAATACCGTACGAGTACATCCATACGGTACCAAACCACACTAAAACGGTGCAATACCGTACGAGTACTTCGTTACGGTGCCAAACCACAGCAAAACGGTGCAATACCGTACGAGTACTTCGTTATGGTACCAAACCACACCAAAACGGTACAATACCGTACGAGTACATCCATACGGTACCAAACCACACCAAAACGGTGCAATACCGAACGAGTACTTCATTACGGCACCAAACCACACCAAAACGGTGCAATACCGTACGAGTACATCCATACGGTACCAAACCACACCAAAACGGTGCAATACCGTACGAGTACTTCGTTACGGTACCAAACACCACCAAAACGGTACAATACCGTACGAGTACTTCGTTACGGTACCAAACCACACCAAAACGGTCCAATACCGTACGAGTACTTCGTTACGGTACAAAGCCACACCAAAATGGTACAATACCGTACGAGTACATCCATACGGTACCAAACCACCCCAAAACGGTGCAATACCGTACGAGTACTTCGTTACGGTACCAAACCACACCAAAATGGTACAATACCGTACGAGTACATCCATACGGTACCAAACCACACCAAAACGGTGCAATACCGTACGAGTACTTCGTGACAGTACCAAACCACACCAAAACGGTGCAATACCGTACGAGTACTTCGTTACGGTACCAAACACCTCCAAAACGGTACAATACCGTACGAGTACTTCGTTACGGTACCAAACCACACCAAAACGGTGCAATACCGTACGAGTACATCCATACGGCACCAAATCACACCAAAATGGTGCAATACCGTACGAGTATGTGCAGACGATACCAAACCACACCAAAACGGTGCAATACCGTACGAGGACATCCATACGGTACCAAACCACACCAAAACGGTGCAATACCGTACGAGTACTTCGTTACGGTACCAAACCACACCAAAACGGTACAATACCGTACGAGTACATCCATACGGTACCAAACCACACCAAAACGGTGCAATACCGTACGAGTACTTCGTTACGGTACCAAACCACACCAAAACGGTACAATACCATACGAGAACTTCGTCACGGCACCAAACCACACCAAAACGGTGCAATACCATACGAGTACTTCGTTACGGTACCAAACCACCCCAAAACGGTGCAATACCGTACGAGTACATCCATACGGTACCAAACCACACCAAAACGGTGCAATACCGAACGAGTACATCCATACGGCACCAAACCACACCAAAACGATGCAATACTGTACGAGTACGTGCATACGATACCAAACCACACCAAAACGGTGCAATACCGTACGAGGACATCCATACAGTACCAAACCACACCAAAACGGTGCAATACCGTACGAGTACTTCGTTACGGTACAAAGCCACACCGAAATGGTACAATACCGTACGAGTACATCCATACGGTACCAAACCACCCCAAAACGGTGCAATACCGTACGAGTACTTCGTTACGGTACCAAACCACACCAAAACGGTACAATACCGTACGAGTACATCCATACGGTACCAAACCACACTAAAACGGTGCAATACCGTACGAGTACTTCGTTACGGTACCAAACCACACCAAAACGGTGCAATACCGTACGAGTATATCCATACGGTACCAAACCACACCAAAACGGTTCAATACCGTACGAGTACATCCATACGGCACCAAACCACACCAAAACGGTGCAATACCGAACGAGTACTTCATTACGGCACCAAACCACACCAAAACGGTGCAATACCGTACGAGTACATCCATACGGTACCAAACCACACCAAAACGGTGCAATACCGTACGAGTACTTTGTTACGGTACCAAACCACACAAAAACGGTACAATACCATACGAGAACTTTGTCACGGCACCAAACCACACCAAAACAGTACAATACCGTACGAGTACTTCGTTACGGTACCAAACCACACAAAAACGGTGCAATACCGTACGAGTACATTCATACGGTACCAAACCACACCAAAACGGTTCAATACCGTACGAGTACTTCGTTACGGTGCCAAACCACACCAAAACGGAGCAATACCGTACGAGTACATCCATACGGTACCAAACCACACCAAAACGGTTCAATACCGTACGAGTACATCCATACGGCACTAAACCACTCTAAAACGGTGCAATACCGAACGAGTACTTCGTTACGGCACCAAACCACACCAAAACGGTGCAATACCGTACGAGTACATCCATACGGTACCAAACCACACCAAAACGGTGCAATACCGTACGAGTACTTCGTTACGGTACCAAACCACACCAAAACGGTTCAATACCGTACGAGTACATCCATACGGCACCAAACCACACCAAAACGGTGCAATACCATACGAGTACTTCGTTACGGTACCAAACCACACCAAAACGGTGCAATACCATACGAGTACTTCGTTACAGTACCAAACCACCCCAAAACGGTGCAATACCGTACGAGTACATCCATACGGTACCAAACCACACCAAAACGGTGCAATACCGTACGAGTACATCCATACGGCACCAAACCACACCAAAACAGTGCAATACCGTACGAGTACTTCGTCACGGTACCAAACCACACCAAAACGATGCAATACCATACGAGTACTTCGTTACGGTACCAAACCACACCAAAACGGTACAATACCGTACGAGTACATCCATACCGTACCAAACCACACCAAAACGGTGCAATACCGTACGAGTACTTCGTTACGGTACCAAACCACACCAAAACGGTCCAATACCGTACGAGTACATCCATACGGTACCAAACCACACTAAAACGGTGCAATACCGTACGAGTACTTCGTTACGGTACCAAACCACACCAAAACGGTGCAATACCGTACGAGTATATCCATACGGTACCAAACCACACCAAAACGGTTCAATACCGTACGAGTACATCCATACGGCACCAAACCACACCAAAACGGTGCAATACCGAACGAGTACTTCATTACGGCACCAAACCACACCAAAACGGTGCAATACCGTACGAGTACATCCATACGGTACCAAACCACACCAAAACGGTGCAATACCGTACGAGTACTTTGTTACGGTACCAAACCACACAAAAACGGTACAATACCATACGAGAACTTTGTCACGGCACCAAACCACACCAAAACAGTACAATACCGTACGAGTACTTCGTTACGGTACCAAACCACACAAAAACGGTGCAATACCGTACGAGTACATTCATACGGTACCAAACCACACCAAAACGGTTCAATACCGTACGAGTACTTCGTTACGGTGCCAAACCACACCAAAACGGAGCAATACCGTACGAGTACATCCATACGGTACCAAACCACACCAAAACGGTTCAATACCGTACGAGTACATCCATACGGCACTAAACCACTCTAAAACGGTGCAATACCGAACGAGTACTTCGTTACGGCACCAAACCACACCAAAACGGTGCAATACCGTACGAGTACATCCATACGGTACCAAACCACACCAAAACGGTGCAATACCGTACGAGTACTTCGTTACGGTACCAAACCACACCAAAACGGTTCAATACCGTACGAGTACATCCATACGGCACCAAACCACACCAAAACGGTGCAATACCATACGAGTACTTCGTTACGGTACCAAACCACACCAAAACGGTGCAATACCATACGAGTACTTCGTTACAGTACCAAACCACCCCAAAACGGTGCAATACCGTACGAGTACATCCATACGGTACCAAACCACACCAAAACGGTGCAATACCGTACGAGTACATCCATACGGCACCAAACCACACCAAAACAGTGCAATACCGTACGAGTACTTCGTCACGGTACCAAACCACACCAAAACGATGCAATACCATACGAGTACTTCGTTACGGTACCAAACCACACCAAAACGGTACAATACCGTACGAGTACATCCATACCGTACCAAACCACACCAAAACGGTGCAATACCGTACGAGTACTTCGTTACGGTACCAAACCACACCAAAACGTTACAATACCGTACAAGTACATCCATACGGTACCAAACCACACCAAAACGGTGCAATACCGTTCGAGTACTTCGTTACGGCACCAAACCACACCAAAACGGTGCAATACCGTACCAGTACATCCATACGGTACCAAACCACACCAAAACGGTGCAATACCGTACGAGTACTTCGTTACGGTACCAAACCACACCAAAACGGTACAATACCGTGCGAGTTCTTCGTTACGGTACCAAACCACACTAAAACGGTGCAATACCGTACGAGTACATCCATACGGTTCCAAACCACACCAAAACGGTACAATACCGTACGAGTACATCCATACGGTACCAAACCACACCAAAACGGTGCAATACTGTACGAGTACTTCGTTACGGTACCAAACCACACCAAAACGGTGCAATACCGTACGAGTACATCCATACGGTACCAAACCACAACAAAACGGTGCAATACCGTACGAGTACATCCATACGGCACGAAATCACACCAAAATGGTGCAATACCGTACGGGTACGTGCATACGATACCAAACCACACAAAAACGGTGCAATACCGTACGAGTACATCCATACGGCACGAAATCACACCAAAATGGTGCAATACCGTACGGGTACGTGCATACGATACCAAACCACACCAAAACGGTGCAATACCGTACGAGGACATCCATACGGTACCAAACCACACCAAAACGGTGCAATAGCGTACGAGTACTTCGTTACGGTAACAAACCACACCAAAACGGTACAATACCGTACGAGTACATCCATACGGTACCAAACCACACCAAAACGGTTCAATACCGTACGAGTACTTCGTTACGGTGCCAAACCACACCAAAACGGAGCAATACCGTACGAGGACATCCATACGGTACCAAACCACACCAAAACGGTTCAATACCGTACGAGTACATCCATACGGCACCAAACCACTCCAAAACGGTGCAATACCGAACGAGTACTTCGTTACGGCACCAAACCACACCAAAACGGTGCAATACCGTACGAGTACATCCATACGGTACCAAACCACACCAAAACGGTGCAATACCGTACGAGTACTTCGTTACGGTACCAAACCACACCAAAACGGTTCAATACCGTACGAGTACATCCATACGGCACCAAACCACACCAAAACGGTGCAATACCATACGAGTACTTCGTTACGGTACCAAACCACACCAAAACGGTGCAATACCATATGAGTACTTCGTTACAGTACCAAACCACCCCAAAACGGTGCAATACCGTACGAGTACATCCATACGGTACCAAACCACACCAAAACGGTGCAATACCGTACGCGTACTTCGTTACGGTACCAAACCACACCAAAACGGTGCAATACCGTACGAGTACATCCATACGGTACCAAACCACACCAAAACGGTGCAATACCGTACGAGTACTTCGTTACGGCACCAAACCACACCAAAACGGTGCAATACACCAAAACGGTGCAATACCGTACCAGTACATCCATACGGTACCAAACCACACCAAAACGGTGCAATACCGTACGAGTACTTCGTTACGGTACCAAACCACACCACAACGGTACAATACCGTGCGAGTACTTCGTTACGGTACCAAACCACACTAAAACGGTGCAATACCGTACGAGTACATCCATACGGTACCAAACCACACCAAAACGGTGCAATACCGTACGAGTACATCCATACGGTACCAAACCACAACAAAACGGTGCAATACCGTACGAGTACATCCATACGGCACGAAATCACACCAAAATGGTGCAATACCGTACGGGTACATGCATACGATACCAAACCACACAAAAACGGTGCAATACCGTACGAGTACATCCATACGGCACGAAATCACACCAAAATGGTGCAATACCGTACGGGTACGTGCATACGATACCAAACCACACCAAAACGGTGCAATACAAAACGAGGACATCCATACGGTACCAAACCACACCAAAACGGTGCAATACCGTACGAGTACTTCGTTACGGTACCAAACCACTCCAAAACGGTTCAATACCGTACGAGTACATCCATACGGCACCAAACCACACCAAAACGGTGCAATACCATACAAGTACTTCGTTACGGTACCAAACCACACCAAAACGGTGCAATACCATACGAGTACTTCGTTACGGTACCAAACCACCCCAAAACGGTGCAATACCGTACGAGTACATCCATACGGTACCAAACCACACCAAAACGGTGCAATACCGTACGAGTACATCCATACGGCACCAAACCACACCAAAACGGTGCAATACCGTACGAGTACGTGCATACGATACCAAACCACACCAAAACGGTGCAATACCGTACGAGTACTTCGTTACGGTACCAAACCACACCAAAATGGTACAATACCGTACGAGTACATCCATACGGTACCAAACCACACCAAAACGGTGCAATACCGTACGAGTACTTCGTGACGGTACCAAACCACACCAAAACGGTGCAATACCGTACGAGTACTTCGTTACGGTACCAAACACCTCCAAAACGGTACAATACCGTACGAGTACTTCGTTACGGTACCAAACCACACCAAAACGGTGCAATACCGTACGAGTACATCCATACGGCACCAAATCACACCAAAATGGTGCAATACCGTACGAGTATGTGCAGACGATACCAAACCACACCAAAACGGTGCAATACCGTACGAGGACATCCATACGGTACCAAACCACACCAAAACGGTGCAATACCGTACGAGTACTTCGTTACGGTACCAAACCACACCAAAACGGTACAATACCGTACGAGTACATCCATACGGTACCAAACCACACCAAAACGGTGCAATACCGTACGAGTACTTCGTTACGGTACCAAACCACACCAAAACGGTACAATACCATACGAGAACTTCGTCACGGCACCAAACCACACCAAAACGGTGCAATACCATACGAGTACTTCGTTACGGTACCAAACCACCCCAAAACGGTGCAATACCGTACGAGTACTTCGTTACGGTACCAAACCACACCAAAACGGTACAATACCATACGAGAACTTCGTCACGGCACCAAACCACACCAAAACGGTGCAATACCATACGAGTACTTCGTTACGGTACCAAACCACCCCAAAACGGTGCAATACCGTACGAGTACATCCATACGGTACCAAACCACACCAAAACGGTGCAATACCGTACGAGTACATCCATACGGCACCAAACCACACCAAAACGGTGCAATACCGTACGAGTACGTGCATACGATACCAAACCACACCAAAACGGTGCAATACCGTACGAGTACTTCGTTACGGTACCAAACCACACCAAAATGGTACAATACCGTACGAGTACATCCATACGGTACCAAACCACACCAAAACGGTGCAATACCGTACGAGTACTTCGTGACGGTACCAAACCACACCAAAACGGTGCAATACCGTACGAGTACTTCGTTACGGTACCAAACACCTCCAAAACGGTACAATACCGTACGAGTACTTCGTTACGGTACCAAACCACACCAAAACGGTGCAATACCGTACGAGTACATCCATACGGCACCAAATCACACCAAAATGGTGCAATACCGTACGAGTATGTGCAGACGATACCAAACCACACCAAAACGGTGCAATACCGTACGAGTACATCCATACGGCACCAAATCACACCAAAATGGTGCAATACCGTACGAGTATGTGCAGACGATACCAAACCACACCAAAACGGTGCAATACCGTACGAGGACATCCATACGGTACCAAACCACACCAAAACGGTGCAATACCGTACGAGTACTTCGTTACGGTACCAAACCACACCAAAACGGTACAATACCGTACGAGTACATCCATACGGTACCAAACCACACCAAAACGGTGCAATACCGTACGAGTACTTCGTTACGGTACCAAACCACACCAAAACGGTACAATACCATACGAGAACTTCGTCACGGCACCAAACCACACCAAAACGGTGCAATACCATACGAGTACTTCGTTACGGTACCAAACCACCCCAAAACGGTGCAATACCGTACGAGTACATCCATACGGTACCAAACCACACCAAAACGGTGCAATACCGAACGAGTACATCCATACGGCACCAAACCACACCAAAACGATGCAATACTGTACGAGTACGTGCATACGATACCAAACCACACCAAAACGGTGCAATACCGTACGAGGACATCCATACAGTACCAAACCACACCAAAACGGTGCAATACCGTACGAGTACTTCGTTACGGTACAAAGCCACACCGAAATGGTACAATACCGTACGAGTACATCCATACGGTACCAAACCACCCCAAAACGGTGCAATACCGTACGAGTACTTCGTTACGGTTCCAAACCACACCAAAACGGTACAATACCGTACGAGTACATCCATACGGTACCAAACCACACTAAAACGGTGCAATACCGTACGAGTACTTCGTTACGGTACCAAACCACAGCAAAACGGTACAATACCGTACGAGTACTTCGTTATGGTACCAAACCACACCAAAACGGTACAATACCGTACGAGTACATCCATACGGTACCAAACCACACCAAAACGGTGCAATACCTCACGAGTACTTCGTTACGGTCCCAAACCACACCGAAACGGTGCAATAACGTACGAGTACTTCGTTACGGTACCAAACACCACCAAAACGGTACAATACCGTACGAGTACTTCGTTACGGTACCAAACCACACCAAAACGGTCCAATACCGTACGAGTACTTCGTTACGGTACCAAACCACACCAAAACGGTACAATACCGTACGAGTAAATCCATACGGTACCAAACCACACCAAAACGGTGCAATACCGTACGAGTACTTCGTTACGATACCAAACCACACCAAAACGGTGCAATACCGTACGAGTACATCCATACGGTACCAAACCACAACAAAACGGTGCAATACCGTACGAGTAGATCCATACGGCACCAAACCACACCAAAACGGTACAATACCGTACGAGTACTTCGTGACGGTACCAAACCACACCAAAACGGTGCAATACCGTACGAGTACTTCGTTACGGTACCAAACACCTCCAAAACGGTACAATACCGTACGAGTACTTCGTTACGGTACCAAACCACACCAAAACGGTGCAATACCGTACGAGTACATCCATACGGCACCAAATCACACCAAAATGGTGCAATACCGTACGAGTATGTGCAGACGATACCAAACCACACCAAAACGGTGCAATACCGTACGAGTACATCCATACGGTACCAAACCACACCAAAACGGTGCAATACCGTACGAGTACTTCGTTACGGTACCAAACACCACCAAAACGGTGCAATACCGTACGAGTACATCCATACGGCACCAAACCACACCAAAACGGTACAATACCGTACGAGTACTTCGTTACGGTACCAAACCACACAAAAACGGTACAATACCGTACGAGAACATCCATACGGTACCAAACCACACCAAAACGGTGCAATACCGTACGAGTACTTCGTTACGGTACCAAACCACACCAAAACGGTGCAATACCGTACGAGTACATCCATACGGTACCAAACCACACCAAAACGGTGCAATACCGTACGAGTACTTCGTTACGGTACCAAACCACACAAAAACGGTACAATACCGTACGAGTACATCCATACGGTACCAAACCACACCAAAACGGTGCAATACCGTATGAGTACTTCGTTACGGTACCAAACCACACCAAAACGGTACAATACCGTACAAGTACATCCATACGGTACCAAACTACACCAAAACGATACAATACCGTACGAGTACATCCATACGGTACCAAACCACACCAAAACGGTGCAATACCGTACGAGTACTTCGTTACGGTACCAAACCAAACCAAAATGGTCCAATACCGTACGAGAACTTCGTCACGGCACCAAACCACACGAAAACGGTGCAATACCGTACGAGTACATCCATACGGTACCAAACCACACCAAAAGGGTACAATACCGTGCGAGTACTTCGTTACGGTACCAAACCACACTGAAACGGTGCAATACCGTACGAGTACATCCATACGGTACCAAACCACACCAAAACGGTACAATACCGTACGAGTACTTCGTTACGGTACCAAACCACACAAAAACGGTACAATACCGTACGAGTACATCCATACGGTACCAAACCACACTAAAACGGTGCAATACCGTACGAGTACTTCGCTACGGTACCAAACCACACCAAAACGGTGCAATACCATACGAGTACTTCGTTACGGTACCAAACCACACCAAAACGGTACAATACCGTACGAGTACATCCATACGGTACCAAACCACACCAAAACGGTGCAATACCGTACGAGTACTTCGTTACGGTACCAAACCACACCAAAACGGTGCAATACCGTACGAGTACTTCGTTACGGTACCAAACACCACCAAAACGGTGCAATACCGTACGAGTACATCCATACGGCACCAAACCACACCAAAACGGTACAATACCGTACGAGTACTTCGTTACGGTACCAAACCACACCAAAACGGTACAATACCGTACGACAACATCCATACGGTACCAAACCACACCAAAACGGTGCAATACCGTACGAGTACTTCGTTACGGTACCAAACCACACCAAAACGGTGCAATACCGTACGAGTACATCCATACGGTACCAAACCACACCAAAACGGTGCAATACCGTACGAGTACTTAGTTACGGTACCAAACCACACCAAAACGGTACAATACCGTACGAGTACATCCATACGGTACCAAACCACACCAAAACGGTGCAATACCGTATGAGTACTTCGTTACGATACCAAACCACACCAAAACGGTACAATACCGTACAAGTACATCCATACGGTACCAAACCACACCAAAACGATACAATACCGTACGAGTACATCCATACGGTACCAAACCACACCAAAACGGTGCAATACCGTACGAGTACTTCGTTACGGTACCAAACCACACCAAAACGGTCCAATACCGTACGAGAACTTCGTCACGGCACTAAACCACACGAAAACGGTGCAATACCGTACGAGTACATCCATACGGTACCAAACCACACCAAAAGGGTACAATACCGTGCGAGTACTTCGTTACGGTACCAAACCACACTGAAACGGTGCAATACCGTACGAGTACATCCATACGGTACCAAACCACACCAAAACGGTACAATACCGTACGAGTACTTCGTTACGGTACCAAACCACACCAAAACGGAACAATACCGTACGAGTACATCCATACGGTACCAAACCACACTAAAACGGTGCAATACCGTACGAGTACTTCGCTACGGTACCAAACCACACCAAAACGGTGCAATACCGTACGAGTACTTCGTTACGGTACCAAACCACACCAAAACGGTACAATACCGTACGAGTACATCCATACGGTACCAAACCACAACAAAATGGTGCAATACCGTACGAGTACATCCATACGGCACCAAACCACACCAAAACGGTACAATACCGTACGAGTACTTCGTTACGGTACCAAACCACACCAAAACGGTACAATACCATACGAGAATTTCGTCACGGCACCAAACCACACGAAAACGGTGCAATACCGTACGAGTACTTCCATACGGTACCAAACCACACCAAAAGGGTACAATACCGTGCGAGTACTTCGTTACGGTACCAAACCACACTGAAACGGTGCAATACCGTACGAGTACATCCATACGGTACCAAACCACACCAAAACGGTACAATACCGTACGAGTACTTCGTTACGGTACCAAACCACACCAAAATGGTACAATACCGTACGAGTACATCCATACGGTACCAAACCACACTAAAACGGTGCAATACCGTATGAGTACTTCGTTACGGTACCAAACCACACCAAAACGGTACAATACCGTACAAGTACATCCATACGGTACCAAACCACACCAAAACGATACAATACCGTACGAGTACATCCATACGGTACCAAACCACACCAAAACGGTGCAATACCGTACGAGTACTTCGTTACGGTACCAAACCACACCAAAACGGTACAATACCGTACCAGTACATCGATACGGTACCAAACCACACCAAAACAATACAATACCGTACGAGTACATCCATACGGTACCAAACCACACAAAAACGGTGCAATACCGTACGAGTACTTCGTTACGGTACCAAACCACACCAAAACGGTACAATACCGTACAAGAACTTCGTCACGGCACCAAACCACACGAAAACGGTGCAATACCGTACGAGTACATCCATACGGTACCAAACCACACCAAAACGGTGCAATACCGTACGAGTACTTCGTTACGGTACCAAACCACACCAAAACGTTACAATACCGTGCGAGTACTTCGTTACGGTACCAAACCACACTAAAACGGTGCAATACCGTACGAGTACATCCATACGGTACCAAACCACACCAAAACGGTACAATACCGTTCGAGTACATCCATACGGTACCAAACCACACTAAAACGGTGCAATACCGTACGAGTACTTCGTTACGGTACCAAACCACACAAAAACGGTGCAATACCGTACGAGTACTTCGTTACGGTACCAAACCACACGAAAACGGTACAATACCGTACGAGTACATCCATACGGTACCAAACCACACCAAAACGGTGCAATACCGTACGAGTACTTCGTTACGGTACCAAACCACACCAAAACGGTGCAATACCGTACGAGTACTTCGTTACGGTACCTAACACCACCAAAATGGTACAATACCGTACGAGTACTTCGTTACGGTACCAAACCACGCCAAAACGGTCCAATACCGTACGAGTACTTCGTTACGGTACCAAACCACACCAAAACGGTACAATACCGTACGAGTAAATCCATACGGTACCAAACCACACCAAAACGGTGCAATACCGTACGAGTACTTCGTTGCGATACCAAACCACACCAAAACGGTGCAATACCGTACGAGTACATCCATACGGTACCAAACCACAACAAAACGGTGCAATACCGTACGAGTACATCCATACGGCACCAAACCACACCAAAACGGTACAATACCGTACGAGAACATCCATACGGTACAAAACCACACCAAAACGGTGCAATACCGTACGAGTACTTCGTTACGGTACCAAACCACACCAAAACGGTGCAATACCGTACGAGTAGTTCGTTACGGTACCAAACCACACCAAAACGGTACAATACCGTACGAGTACATCCATACGGTACCAAACCACACCAAAACGGTGCAATACCGTACGAGTACTTCGTTACGGTACCAAACCACACCAAAATGGTACAATACCGTACGAGTACATCCATACGGTACCAAACCACACCAAAACGATACAATACCGTACGAGTACATCCATACGGTACCAAACCACACCAAAACGGTGCAATACCGTACGAGTACTTCGTTACGGTACCAAACCACACCAAAACGGTATAATACCGTACGAGAACTTCGTCACGGCACCAAACCACACGAAAACGGTGCAATACCGTACGAGTACATCCATACGGTACCAAACCACACCAAAACGGTACAATACCGTGCGAGTACTTCGTTACGGTACCAAACCACACTAAAACGTTGCAATACCGTACGAGTACATCCATACGGTACCAAACCACACCAAAACGGTACAATACCGTACGAGTACTTCGTTACGGTACCAAACCACACCAAAACGGTAC
The DNA here is from genome assembly GCF_030253575.1 of Rhododendron vialii. Classification (NCBI taxonomy): domain Eukaryota; kingdom Viridiplantae; phylum Streptophyta; class Magnoliopsida; order Ericales; family Ericaceae; genus Rhododendron; species Rhododendron vialii. Next base: position 23,149,896 of record NC_080561.1, on the reverse strand, counting down.
AATACCGTACGAGTACATCCATACGGTACCAAACCACACTAAAACGGTGCAATACCGTACGAGTACTTCGTTACGGTACCAAACCACACCAAAACGGTGCAATACCGTACGAGTACTTCGTTACGGTACCAAACCACACAAAAACGGTACAATACCGTACGAGTACATCCATACGGTACCAAACTACACCAAAACGGTGCAATACCGTACGAGTACTTCGTTACGGTACCAAACCACACTGAAACGGTGCAATACCGTACGAGTACTTCGTTACGGTACCAAACACCACCAAAACGGTACAATACCGTACGAGTACTTCGTTACGGTACCAAACCACACCAAAACGGTCCAATACCGTACGAGTACTTCGTTACGGTACCAAACCACACCAAAACGGTACAATACCGTACGAGTACTTCGTTACGATACCAAACCACACCACAACGGTGCAATACCGTACGAGTACATCCATACGGTACCAAACCACAACAAAACGGTGCAATATCGTACAGTACATCCATACGGCACCAAACCACACCAAAACGGTACAATACCGTACGAGTACTTCGTTACGGTACCAAACCACACCAAAACGGTGCAATACCGTACGAGAACATCCATACGGTACCAAACCACACCAAAACGGTGCAATACCGTACGAGTACTTCGTTACGGTACCAAACCACACCAAAACGGTGCAATACCGTACGAGTACTTCGTTACGGTACCAAACCACACCAAAACGGTACAATACCGTACGAGTACATCCATACGGTACCAAACCACACCAAAACGGTGCAATACCGTACGAGTACTTCGTTACGGTACCAAACCACACCAAAACGGTACAATACCGTACAAGTACATCCATACGGTACCAAACCACACCAAAACGATACAATACCGTACGAGTACATCCATACGGTACCAAACCACACCAAAACGGTGCAATACCGTATGAGTACTTCGTTACGGTACCAAACCACACCAAAACGGTATAATACCGTACGAGAACTTCGTCACGGCACCAAAGCACACGAAAACGGTGCAATATCGTACGAGTACATCCATACGGTACCAAACCACACCAAAACGGTGCAATACCGTACGAGTACTTCGTGACGGTACCAAACCACACCAAAACTGTACAATACTGTGTGAGTACTTCATTACGGTACCAAACCACACTAAAACGGTGCAATACCGTACAAGTACATCCATACGGTACCAAACCACACCAAAACGGTACAATACCGTACGAGTACTTCGTTACGGTACCAAACCACACCAAAACGGTACAATATCGTACGAGTACATCCATACGGTACCGAACCACACCAAAACGGTGCAATACCGTACGAGTACTTCGTTACGGTACCAAACCACACCAAAACGGTGCAATACCGTACGAGTACTTCGTTACGGTACCAAACCACACCAAAACGGTACAATACCGTACGAGTACATCCATACGGTACCAAACCACACCAAAACGGTACAATACCGTACGAGTACTTCGTTACGGTACCAAACTACACCAAAACGGTACAATATCGTACGAGTACATCCATACGGTACCAAACCACACCAAAACGGTGCAATACCGTACGAGTACTTCGTTACGGTACCAAACCACACCAAAACGGTGCAATACCGTACGAGTACTTCGTTACGGTACCAAACACCACCAAAACGGTACAATACCGCACGAGTACTTCGTTACGGTACCAAACCACACCAAAACGGTCCAATACCGTACGAGTACATCCATACGGTACCAAACCACACCAAAACGGTTCAATACCGTACGAGTACATCCATACGGCACCAAACCACACCAAAACGGTGCAATACCGAACGAGTACTTCGTTACGGTACCAAACCACACCAAAACGGTGCAGTACCAAACCACACCAAAACGGTGCAATACCGTACGAGTACATCCATACGGTACCAAACCACACCAAAACGGTGCAATACCGTACGAGTACTTTGTTAGGGTACCAAACCACACCAAAACGGTACAATACCGTACGAGTACTTCGTTACGGTACCAAACCACACTAAAACGGTACAATACCGTACGAGTACATCCATACGGTACCAAACCACACCAAAACGGTACAATACCATACGAGTACTTCGTTACGGTACCAAACCACACCAAAACGGTACAATACCGTACGAGAACATCCATACGGTACCAAACCACACCAAAACGGTGCAATATCGTACGAGTACTTCGTTACGGTACCAAACCACACCAAAACGGTGCAATACCGTACGAGTACATCCATACGGTACCAAACCACACCAAAACGGTGCAATACCGTACGAGTACTTCGTTACGGTACCAAACCACACCAAAACGGTACAATACCGTACGAGTACATCCATACGGTACCAAACCACACCAAAACGGTGCAATACCGTACGAGTACTTCGTTACGGTACCAAACCACACCAAAACGGTACAATACCGTACCAGTACATCGATACGGTACCAAACCACACCAAAACGATACAATACCGTACGAGTACATCCATACGGTACCAAACCACACAAAAACGGTGCAATACCGTACGAGTACTTCGTTACGGTACCAAACCACACCAAAACGGTACAATACCGTACAAGAACTTCGTCACGGCACCAAACCACACGAAAACGGTGCAATACCGTACGAGTACATCCATACGGTACCAAACCACACCAAAACGGTGCAATACCGTACGAGTACTTCGTTACGGTACCAAACCACACCAAAACGTTACAATACCGTGCGAGTACTTCGTTACGGTACCAAACCACACTAAAACGGTGCAATACCGTACGAGTACATCCATACGGTACCAAACCACACCAAAACGGTACAATACCGTTCGAGTACATCCATACGGTACCAAACCACACTAAAACGGTGCAATACCGTACGAGTACTTCGTTACGGTACCAAACCACACAAAAACGGTGCAATACCGTACGAGTACTTCGTTACGGTACCAAACCACACGAAAACGGTACAATACCGTACGAGTACATCCATACGGTACCAAACCACACCAAAACGGTGCAATACCGTACGAGTACTTCGTTACGGTACCAAACCACACCAAAACGGTGCAATACCGTACGAGTACTTCGTTACGGTACCAAACACCACCAAAATGGTACAATACCGTACGAGTACTTCGTTACGGTACCAAACCACGCCAAAACGGTCCAATACCGTACGAGTACTTCGTTACAGTACCAAACCACACCAAAACGGTACAATACCGTACGAGTAAATCCATACGGTACCAAACCACACCAAAACGGTGCAATACCGTACGAGTACTTCGTTGCGATACCAAACCACACCAAAACGGTGCAATACCGTACGAGTACATCCATACGGTACCAAACCACAACAAAACGGTGCAATACCGTACGAGTACATCCATACGGCACCAAACCACACCAAAACGATACAAAACCGTACGAGAACATCCATACGGTACCAAACCACACCAAAACGGTGCAATACCGTACGAGTACTTCGTTACGGTACCAAACCACACCAAAACGGTGCAATACCGTACGAGTACTTCGTTACGGTACCAAACCACACCAAAACGGTACAATACCGTACGAGTACATCCATACGGTACCAAACTACACCAAAACGGTGCAATACCGTACGAGTACTTCGTTACGGTACCAAACCACACTGAAACGGTGCAATACCGTACGAGTACTTCGTTACGGTACCAAACACCACCAAAACGGTACAATACCGTACGAGTACTTCGTTACGGTACCAAACCACACCAAAACGGTCCAATACCGTACGAGTACTTCGTTACGGTACCAAACCACACCAAAACGGTACAATACCGTACGAGTACTTCGTTACGATACCAAACCACACCACAACGGTGCAATACCGTACGAGTACATCCATACGGTACCAAACCACAACAAAACGGTGCAATATCGTACAGTACATCCATACGGCACCAAACCACACCAAAACGGTACAATACCGTACGAGTACTTCGTTACGGGACCAAACCACACCAAAACGGTGCAATACCGTACGAGAACATCCATACGGTACCAAACCCCACCAAAACGGTGCAATACCGTACGAGTACTTCGTTACGGTACCAAACCACACCAAAACGGTGCAATACCGTACGAGTACTTCGTTACGGTACCAAACCACACCAAAACGGTACAATACCGTACGAGTACATCCATACGGTACCAAACCACACCAAAACGGTGCAATACCGTACGAGTACTTCGTTACGGTACCAAACCACACCAAAACGGTGCAATACCGTACGAGTACTTCGTTACGGTACCAAACCACACCAAAACGGTACAATACCGTACGAGTACATCCATACGGTACCAAACTACACCAAAACGGTGCAATACCGTACGAGTACTTCGTTACGGTACCAAACCACACTGAAACGGTGCAATACCGTACGAGTACTTCGTTACGGTACCAAACACCACCAAAACGGTACAATACCGTACGAGTACTTCGTTACGGTACCAAACCACACCAAAACGGTCCAATACCGTACGAGTACTTCGTTACGGTACCAAACCACACCAAAACGGTACAATACCGTACGAGTACTTCGTTACGATACCAAACCACACCACAACGGTGCAATACCGTACGAGTACATCCATACGGTACCAAACCACAACAAAACGGTGCAATATCGTACAGTACATCCATACGGCACCAAACCACACCAAAACGGTACAATACCGTACGAGTACTTCGTTACGGGACCAAACCACACCAAAACGGTGCAATACCGTACGAGAACATCCATACGGTACCAAACCCCACCAAAACGGTGCAATACCGTACGAGTACTTCGTTACGGTACCAAACCACACCAAAACGGTGCAATACCGTACGAGTACTTCGTTACGGTACCAAACCACACCAAAACGGTACAATACCGTACGAGTACATCCATACGGTACCAAACCACACCAAAACGGTGCAATACCGTACGAGTACTTCGTTACGGTACCAAACCACACCAAAACGGTGCAATACCGTACGAGTACTTCGTTACGGTACCAAACCACACCAAAACGGTACAATACCGTACGAGTACATCCATACGGTACCAAACTACACCAAAACGGTGCAATACCGTACGAGTACTTCGTTACGGTACCAAACCACACTGAAACGGTGCAATACCGTACGAGTACTTCGTTACGGTACCAAACACCACCAAAACGGTACAATACCGTACGAGTACTTCGTTACGGTACCAAACCACACCAAAACGGTCCAATACCGTACGAGTACTTCGTTACGGTACCAAACCACACCAAAACGGTACAATACCGTACGAGTACTTCGTTACGATACCAAACCACACCACAACGGTGCAATACCGTACGAGTACATCCATACGGTACCAAACCACAACAAAACGGTGCAATATCGTACAGTACATCCATACGGCACCAAACCACACCAAAACGGTACAATACCGTACGAGTACTTCGTTACGGGACCAAACCACACCAAAACGGTGCAATACCGTACGAGAACATCCATACGGTACCAAACCCCACCAAAACGGTGCAATACCGTACGAGTACTTCGTTACGGTACCAAACCACACCAAAACGGTGCAATACCGTACGAGTACTTCGTTACGGTACCAAACCACACCAAAACGGTACAATACCGTACGAGTACATCCATACGGTACCAAACCACACCAAAACGGTGCAATACCGTACGAGTACTTCGTTACGGTACCAAACCACACCAAAACGGTACAATACCGTACAAGTACATCCATACGGTACCAAACCACACCAAAACGATACAATACCGTACGAGTACATCCATACGGTACCAAACCACACCAAAACGGTGCAATACCGTATGAGAACTTCGTTACGGTACCAAACCACACCAAAACGGTATAATACCGTACGAGAACTTCGTCACGGCACCAAAGCACACGAAAACGGTGCAATATCGTACGAGTACATCCATACGGAACCAAACCACACCAAAACGGTGCAATACCGTACGAGTACTTCGTGACGGTACCAAACCACACCAAAACTGTACAATACCGTGCGAGTACTTCATTACGGTACCAAACCACACTAAAACGGTTCAATACCGTACGAGTACATCCATACGGTACCAAACCACACCAAAACGGTAAAATACCGTACGAGTACTTCGTTACGGTACCAAACCACACCAAAACTGTACAATATCGTACGAGTACATCCATACGGTACCGAACCACACCAAAACGGTGCAATACCGTGCGAGTACTTCGTTACGGTACCAAACCACACCAAAACGGTGCAATACCGTACGAGTACTTCGTTACGGTACCAAACCACACCAAAACGGTACAATACCGTACGAGTACATCCATACGGTACCAAACCACACCAAAACGGTACAATACCGTACGAGTACTTCGTTACGGTACCAAACTACACCAAAACGGTACAATATCGTACGAGTACATCCATACGGTACCAAACCACACCAAAACGGTGCAATACCGTACGAGTACTTCGTTACGGTACCAAACCACACCAAAACGGTGCAATACCGTACGAGTACTTCGTTACGGTACCAAACACCACCAAAACGGTACAATACCGCACGAGTACTTCGTTACGGTACCAAACCACACCAAAACGGTCCAATACCGTACGAGTACATCCATACGGTACCAAACCACACCAAAACGGTTCAATACCGTACGAGTACATCCATACGGCACCAAACCACACCAAAACGGTGCAATACCGAACGAGTACTTCGTTACGGTACCAAACCACACCAAAACGGTGCAGTACCAAACCACACCAAAACGGTGCAATACCGTACGAGTACATCCATACGGTACCAAACCACACGAAAACAGTGCAATACCGTACGAGTACTTTGTTAGGGTACCAAACCACACCAAAACGGTACAATACCGTACGAGTACTTCGTTACGGTACCAAACCACACTAAAACGGTACAATACCGTACGAGTACATCCATACGGTACCAAACCACACCAAAACGGTACAATACCATACGAGTACTTCGTTACGGTACCAAACCACACCAAAACGGTACAATACCGTACGAGAACATCCATACGGTACCAAACCACACCAAAACGGTGCAATATCGTACGAGTACTTCGTTACGGTACCAAACCACACCAAAACGGTGCAATACCGTACGAGTACATCCATACGGTACCAAACCACACCAAAACGGTGCAATACCGTACGAGTACTTCGTTACGGTACCAAACCACACCAAAACGGTACAATACCGTACGAGTACATCCATACGGTACCAAACCACACCAAAACGGTGCAATACCGTACGAGTACTTCGTTACGGTACCAAACCACACCAAAACGGTGCAATACCGTACGAGTACTTCGTTACGGTACCAAACCACACCAAAACGGTACAAAATCGTACGAGTACATCCATACGGTACCAAACCACACCAAAACGGTGCAATACCGTACGAGTACTTCGTTACGGTACCAAACCACACCAAAACGGTGCAATACCGTACGAGTACATCCATACGGTACCAAACCACGCCAAAACAGTGCAATAACGTACGAGTACTTCGTTACGGTACCAAACTACCCGAAAACGGTGCAATACCGTACGAGTACATCCATACGGTACCAAACCACACCAAAACGGTACAATACCGTACGAGTACTTCGTTACGGTACCAAACCACACCAAAACGGTACAATACCGTACGAGAACATCCATACGGTACCAAACCACACCAAAACGGTGCAATACCGTACGAGTACTTCGTTACGGTACCAAACCACACCAAAACGGTGCAATACCGTACGAGTACATCCATACGGTACCAAACCACACCAAAACGGTGCAATACCGTACGAGTACTTCGTTACGGTACCAAACCACACCAAAACGGTACAATACCGTTCGAGTAGATCCATACGGTACCAAACCACACCAAGACGGTGCAATACCGTACGAGTACTTCGTTACGGTACCAAACCACACCAAAACGGTACAATACCGTACAAGTACATCCATACGGTACCAAACCACACCAAAACGATACAATACCGTACGAGTACATCCATACGGTACCAAACCACACCAAAACGGTTCAATACCGTACGAGTACTTCGTTACGGTACCAAACCACACCAAAACGGTACAATACCGTACGAGAACTTCGTCACGGCACCAAACCACACAAAAACGGTGCAATATCGTACGAGTACAACCATACGGTACCAAACCACACCAAAACGGTGCAATACCGTACGAGTACTTCGTGACGGTACCAAACCACACCAAAACTGTACAAAACCGTGCGAGTACTTCATTACGGTACCAAACCACACTAAAACGGTGCAATACCGTACGAGTACATCCATACGGTACCAAACCACACCAAAACGGTACAATACCGTACGAGTACTTCGTTACGGTACCAAACCACACCAAAACGGTACAATATCGTACGAGTACATCCATACGGTACGAAACCACACTAAAACGGTGCAATACCGTACGAGTACTTCGTTACGGTACCAAACCACACCAAAACGGTGCAATACCGTACGAGTACTTCGTTACGGTACCAAACCACACCAAAACGGTACAATACCGTACGAGTACATCCATACGGTACCAAACCACACCAAAACGGTGCAATACCGTACGAGTACATCGTTACGGTACCAAACCACACCGAAACGGTGCAATACCGTACGAGTACTTCGTTACGGTACCAAACCACACCCAAACGGTGCAATACCGTACGAGTACATCCATACGGTACCAAACCACGCCAAAACGGTGCAATACCGTACGAGTACTTCGTTACGGTATTAAACGACCCCAAAACGGTGCAATACCGTACGAGTACATCCATACGGTACCAAACCACACAAAAACGGTGCAATACCGTACGAGTACTTCGTTACGGTACCAAACCACACCAAAACGGTACAATATCGTACAAGTACATCCATACGGTACCGAACCACACCAAAACGGTGCAATACCGTACGAGTACTTCGTTACGGTACCAAACCACACCAAAACGGTGCAATACCGTACGAGTACTTCGTTACGGTACCAAACCACACCAAAACGGTACAATACCGTACGAGTACATCCATACGGTACCAAACCACACCAAAACGGTACAATACCGTACGAGTACTTCGTTACGGTACCAAACTACACCAAAACGGTACAATATCGTACGAGTACATCCATACGGTACCAAACCACACCAAAACGGTGCAATACCGTACGAGTACTTCGTTACGGTACCAAACCACACCAAAACGGTGCAATACCGTACGAGTACTTCGTTACGGTACCAAACACCACCAAAACGGTACAATACCGCACGAGTACTTCGTTACGGTACCAAACCACACCAAAACGGTCCAATACCGTACGAGTACATCCATACGGTACCAAACCACACCAAAACGGTTCAATACCGTACGAGTACATCCATACGGCACCAAACCACACCAAAACGGTGCAATACCGAACGAGTACTTCGTTACGGTACCAAACCACACCAAAACGGTGCAGTACCAAACCACACCAAAACGGTACAATACCGTACGAGTACATCCATACATTACCAAACCACACGAAAACGGTGCAATACCGTACGAGTACTTTGTTAGGGTACCAAACCACACCAAAACGGTACAATACCGTACGAGTACTTCGTTACGGTACCAAACCACACTAAAACGGTACAATACCGTACGAGTACATCCATACGGTACCAAACCACACCAAAACGGTACAATACCATACGAGTACTTCGTTACGGTACCAAACCACACCAAAACGGTACAATACCGTACGAGAACATCCATACGGTACCAAACCACACCAAAACGGTGCAATATCGTACGAGTACTTCGTTACGGTACCAAACCACACCAAAACGGTGCAATACCGTACGAGTACATCCATACGGTACCAAACCACACCAAAACGGTGCAATACCGTACGAGTACTTCGTTACGGTACCAAACCACACCAAAACGGTACAATACCGTACGAGTACATCCATACGGTACCAAACCACACCAAAACGGTGCAATACCGTATGAGTACTTCGTTACGGTACCAAACCACACCAAAACGGTGCAATACCGTACGAGTACTTCGTTACGGTACCAAACCACACCAAAACGGTACAAAATCGTACGAGTACATCCATACGGTACCAAACCACACCAAAACGGTGCAATACCGTACGAGTACTTCGTTACGGTACCAAACCACACCAAAACGGTGCAATACCGTACGAGTACATCCATACGGTACCAAACCACGCCAAAACAGTGCAATAACGTACGAGTACTTCGTTACGGTACCAAACTACCCCAAAACGGTGCAATACCGTACGAGTACATCCATACGGTACCAAACCACACCAAAACGGTACAATACCGTACGAGTACTTCGTTACGGTACCAAACCACACCAAAACGGTACAATACCGTACGAGAACATCCATACGGTACCAAACCACACCAAAACGGTGCAATACCGTACGAGTACTTCGTTACGGTACCAAACCACACCAAAACGGTGCAATACCGTACGAGTACATCCATACGGTACCAAACCACACCCAAACGGTGCAATACCGTACGAGTACTTCGTTACGGTACCAAACCACACCAAAACGGTACAATACCGTTCGAGTAGATCCATACGGTACCAAACCACACCAAAACGGTGCAATACCGTACGAGTACTTCGTTACGGTACCAAACCACACCAAAACGGTACAATACCGTACAAGTACATCCATACGGTACCAAACCACACCAAAACGATACAATACCGTACGAGTACATCCATACGGTACCAAACCACACCAAAACGGTTCAATACCGTACGAGTACTTCGTTACGGTACCAAACCACACCAAAACGGTACAATACCGTACGAGAACTTCGTCACGGCACCAAACCACACAAAAACGGTGCAATATCGTACGAGTACATCCATACGGTACCAAACCACACCAAAACGGTGCAATACCGTACGAGTACTTCGTGACGGTACCAAACCACACCAAAACTGTACAAAACCGTGCGAGTACTTCATTACGGTACCAAACCACACTAAAACGGTGCAATACCGTACGAGTACATCCATACGGTACCAAACCACACCAAAACGGTACAATACCGTACGAGTACTTCGTTACGGTACCAAACCACACCAAAACGGTACAATATCGTACGAGTACATCCATACGGTACGAAACCACACTAAAACGGTGCAATACCGTACGAGTACTTCGTAACGGTACCAAACCACACCAAAACGGTGCAATACCGTACGAGTACTTCGTTACGGTACCAAACCTCACCAAAACGGTACAATACCGTACGAGTACATCCATACGGTACCAAACCACACCAAAACGGTGCAATACCGTACGAGTACATCGTTACGGTACCAAACCACACCGAAACGGTGCAATACCGTACGAGTACTTCGTTACGGTACCAAACCACACCCAAACGGTGCAATACCGTACGAGTACATCCATACGGTACCAAACCACGCCAAAACGGTGCAATACCGTACGAGTACTTCGTTACGGTATTAAACGACCCCAAAACGGTGCAATACCGTACGAGTACATCCATACGGTACCAAACCACACCAAAACGGTACAATACCGTACGAGTACTTCGTTACGGTACCAAACCACACCAAAACGGTACAATACCGTACGAGAACATCCATACGGTACCAAACCACACCAAAACGGTGCAATACCGTACGAGTACTTCGTTACGGTACCAAACCACACCAAAACGGTGCAATACCGTACGAGTACATCCATACGGTACCAAACCACACCAAAACGGTGCAATACCGTACGAGTACTTCGTTACGGTACCAAACCACACCAAAACGGTACAATACCGTACGAGTAGATCCATACGGTACCAAACCACACCAAAACGGTGCAATACCGTACGAGTACTTTGTTACGGTACCAAACCACACCAAAACGGTACAATACCGTACAAGTACATCCATACGGTACCAAACCACACCAAAACGATACAATACCGTACCAGTACATCCATACGGTACCAAACCACACCAAAACGGTGCAATACCGTACGAGTACTTCGTTACGGTACCAAACCACACCAAAACGGTACAATACCGTACGAGAACTTCGTCACGGCACCAAACCACATGAAAACGGTGCAATATCGTACGAGTACATGCATACGGTACCAAACCACACCAAAACGGTGCAATACCGTACGAGTACTTCGTGACGGTACCAAACCACACCAAAACTGTACAATACCGTGCGAGTACTTCATTACGGTACCAAACCACACTAAAACGGTGCAATACCGTACGAGTACATCCATACGGTACCAAACCACACCAAAACGGTACAATACCGTACGAGTACTTCGTTACGGTACCAAACCACACCAAAACGGTACAATATCGTACGAGTACATCCATACGGTACCAAACCACACTAAAACGGTGCAATACCGTACGAGTACTTCGTTACGGTACCAAACCACACCAAAACGGTGCAACACCGTACGAGCACTTCGTTACGGTACCAAACCACACCAAAACGGTACAATACCGTACGAGTACATCCATACGGTACCAAACCACACCAAAACGGTGCAATACCGTACGAGTACTTCGTTACGGTACCAAACCACACCAAAACGGTGCAATACCGTACGAGTACTTCGTTACGGTACCAAACACCACCAAAACGGTACAATACCGTACGAGTACTTCGTTACGGTACCAAACCACACCAAAACGGTCCAATACCGTACGAGTACATCCATACGGTACCAAACCACACCAAAACTGTTCAATACCGTACGAGTACATCCATACGGCACCAAACCACACCAAAACGGTGCAATACCGAACGAGTACTTCGTTACGGTACCAAACCACACCAAAACGGTGCAGTACCAAACCACACCAAAACGGTGCAATACCGTACGAGTACATCCATACGGTACCAAACCACACCAAAACGGTGCAATACCGTACGAGTACTTTGTTAGGGTACCAAACCACACCAAAACGGTACAATACCGTACGAGTACTTCGTTACGGTACCAAACCACACTAAAACGGTACAATACCGTACGAGAACATCCATACGGTACCAAACCACACCAAAACGGTATAATACCGTACGATAACATCCATACGGTACCAAACCACACCAAAACGGTGCAATACCGTACGAGTACTTCGTTACGGTACCAAACCACACCAAAACGGTGCAATACCGTACGAGTACATCCATACGGTACCAAACCACACCAAAACGGTGCAATACCGTACGAGTACTTCGTTACGGTACCAAACCACACCAAAACGGTACAATACCGTACGAGTAGATCCATACGGTACCAAACCACACCAAAACGGTGCAATACCGTTCGAGTACATCGTTACGGTACCAAACCACACCAAAACGGTACAATACCGTACAAGTACATCCATACGGTACCAAACCACACCAAAACGATACAATACCGTACGAGTACATCCATACGGTACCAAACCACACCAAAACGGTGCAATACCGTACGAGTACTTCGTTACGGTACCAAACCACACCAAAACGGTACAATACCGTACGAGTACATCCATACGGTACCAAACCACACCAAAACGGTACAATACCGTACGAGTACTTCGTTACGGTACCAAACCACACCAAAACGGTGCAATACCGTACGAGTACATCCATACGGTACCAAACCACACCAAAACGGTGCAATACCGTACGAGTACATCCATACGGTACCAAACCACACCAAAACGGTGCAATACCGTACGAGTACTTCGTTACGGTACCAAACCACACCAAAACGGTGCAATACCGTACGAGTACATCCATACGGTACCAAACCACGCCAAAACAGTGCAATAACGTACGAGTACTTCGTTACGGTACCAAACTACCCCAAAACGGTGCAATACCGTACGAGTACATCCATACGGTACCAAACCACACCAAAACGGTACAATACCGTACGAGTACTTCGTTACGGTACCAAACCACACCAAAACGGTACAATACCGTACGAGAACATCCATACGGTACCAAACCACACCAAAACGGTGCAATACCGTACGAGTACTTCGTTACGGTACCAAACCACACCAAAACGGTGCAATACCGTACGAGTACATCCATACGGTACCAAACCACACCCAAACGGTGCAATACCGTACGAGTACTTCGTTACGGTACCAAACCACACCAAAACGGTACAATACCGTTCGAGTAGATCCATACGGTACCAAACCACACCAAAACGGTGCAATACCGTACGAGTACTTCGTTACGGTACCAAACCACACCAAAACGGTACAATACCGTACAAGTACATCCATACGGTACCAAACCACACCAAAACGATACAATACCGTACGAGTACATCCATACGGTACCAAACCACACCAAAACGGTTCAATACCGTACGAGTACTTCGTTACGGTACCAAACCACACCAAAACGGTACAATACCGTACGAGAACTTCGTCACGGCACCAAACCACACAAAAACGGTGCAATATCGTACGAGTACATCCATACGGTACCAAACCACACCAAAACGGTGCAATACCGTACGAGTACTTCGTGACGGTACCAAACCACACCAAAACTGTACAAAACCGTGCGAGTACTTCATTACGGTACCAAACCACACTAAAACGGTGCAATACCGTACGAGTACATCCATACGGTACCAAACCACACCAAAACGGTACAATACCGTACGAGTACTTCGTTACGGTACCAAACCACACCAAAACGGTACAATATCGTACGAGTACATCCATACGGTACGAAACCACACTAAAACGGTGCAATACCGTACGAGTACTTCGTAACGGTACCAAACCACACCAAAACGGTGCAATACCGTACGAGTACTTCGTTACGGTACCAAACCTCACCAAAACGGTACAATACCGTACGAGTACATCCATACGGTACCAAACCACACCAAAACGGTGCAATACCGTACGAGTACATCGTTACGGTACCAAACCACACCGAAACGGTGCAATACCGTACGAGTACTTCGTTACGGTACCAAACCACACCCAAACGGTGCAATACCGTACGAGTACATCCATACGGTACCAAACCACGCCAAAACGGTGCAATACCGTACGAGTACTTCGTTACGGTATTAAACGACCCCAAAACGGTGCAATACCGTACGAGTACATCCATACGGTACCAAACCACACCAAAACGGTACAATACCGTACGAGTACTTCGTTACGGTACCAAACCACACCAAAACGGTACAATACCGTACGAGAACATCCATACGGTACCAAACCACACCAAAACGGTGCAATACCGTACGAGTACTTCGTTACGGTACCAAACCACACCAAAACGGTGCAATACCGTACGAGTACATCCATACGGTACCAAACCACACCAAAACGGTGCAATACCGTACGAGTACTTCGTTACAGTACCAAACCACACCAAAACGGTACAATACCGTACGAGTAGATCCATACGGTACCAAACCACACCAAAACGGTGCAATACCGTACGAGTACTTTGTTACGGTACCAAACCACACCAAAACGGTACAATACCGTACAAGTACATCCATACGGTACCAAACCACACCAAAACGATACAATACCGTACGAGTACATCCATACGGTACCAAACCACACCAAAACGGTGCAATACCGTACGAGTACTTCGTTACGGTACCAAACCACACCAAAACGGTACAATACCGTACGAGAACTTCGTCACGGCACCAAACCACATGAAAACGGTGCAATATCGTACGAGTACATGCATACGGTACCAAACCACACCAAAACGGTGCAATACCGTACGAGTACTTCGTGACGGTACCAAACCACACCAAAACTGTACAATACCGTGCGAGTACTTCATTACGGTACCAAACCACACTAAAACGGTGCAATACCGTACGAGTACATCCATACGGTACCAAACCACACCAAAACGGTACAATACCGTACGAGTACTTCGTTACGGTACCAAACCACACCAAAACGGTACAATATCGTACGAGTACATCCATACGGTACCAAACCACACTAAAACGGTGCAATACCGTACGAGTACTTCGTTACGGTACCAAACCACACCAAAACTGTGCAACACCGTACGAGCACTTCGTTACGGTACCAAACCACACCAAAACGGTACAATACCGTACGAGTACATCCATACGGTACCAAACCACACCAAAACGGTGCAATACCGTACGAGTACTTCGTTACGGTACCAAACCACACCAAAACGGTGCAATACCGTACGAGTACTTCGTTACGGTACCAAACACCACCAAAACGGTACAATACCGTACGAGTACTTCGTTACGGTACCAAACCACACCAAAACGGTCCAATACCGTACGAGTACATCCATACGGTACCAAACCACACCAAAACTGTTCAATACCGTACGAGTACATCCATACGGCACCAAACCACACCAAAACGGTGCAATACCGAACGAGTACTTCGTTACGGTACCAAACCACACCAAAACGGTGCAGTACCAAACCACACCAAAACGGTGCAATACCGTACGAGTACATCCATACGGTACCAAACCACACCAAAACGGTGCAATACCGTACGAGTACTTTGTTAGGGTACCAAACCACACCAAAACGGTACAATACCGTACGAGTACTTCGTTACGGTACCAAACCACACTAAAACGGTACAATACCGTACGAGAACATCCATACGGTACCAAACCACACCAAAACGGTATAATACCGTACGATAACATCCATACGGTACCAAACCACACCAAAACGGTGCAATACCGTACGAGTACTTCGTTACGGTACCAAACCACACCAAAACGGTGCAATACCGTACGAGTACATCCATACGGTACCAAACCACACCAAAACGGTGCAATACCGTACGAGTACTTCGTTACGGTACCAAACCACACCAAAACGGTACAATACCGTACGAGTAGATCCATACGGTACCAAACCACACCAAAACGGTGCAATACCGTTCGAGTACATCGTTACGGTACCAAACCACACCAAAACGGTACAATACCGTACAAGTACATCCATACGGTACCAAACCACACCAAAACGATACAATACCGTACGAGTACATCCATACGGTACCAAACCACACCAAAACGGTGCAATACCGAACGAGTACTTCGTTACGGTACCAAACCACACCAAAACGGTGCAGGACCAAACCACACCAAAACGGTGCAATACCGTACGAGTAAGTCCATACGGTACCAAACCACACCAAAACGGTGCAATACCGTACGAGTACTTTGTTAGGGTACCAAACCACACCAAAACGGTACAATACCGTACGAGTACTTCGTTACGGTACCAAACCACACTAAAACGGTACAATACCGTACGAGTACATCCATACGGTACCAAACCACACCAAAACGGTACAATACCATACGAGTACTTTGTTACGGTACCAAACCACACCAAAACGGTACAATACCGTACGAGAACATCCATACGGTACCAAACCACACCAAAACGGTGCAATACCGTACGAGTACTTCGTTACGGTACCAAACCACACCAAAACGGTGCAATACCATACGAGTACATCCATACGGTACCAAACCACACCAACACGGTGCAATACCGTACGAGTACTTCGTTACGGTACCAAACCACACCAAAACGGTACAATACCGTACGAGTACATCCATACGGTACAAAAC
This sequence comes from Rhododendron vialii, assembly GCF_030253575.1. Taxonomy (NCBI): domain Eukaryota; kingdom Viridiplantae; phylum Streptophyta; class Magnoliopsida; order Ericales; family Ericaceae; genus Rhododendron; species Rhododendron vialii. The sequence goes on along the minus strand of NC_080561.1, from coordinate 23,132,010 downwards.
CACACCAAAACGGTGCAATACCGTACGAGTACTTCGTTACGGTACCAAACCACACCAAAACGGTGCAATACCGTACGAGTACTTCGTTACGGTACCAAACCACACCAAAACGGTACAAAACCGTACGAGTACATCCATACGGTACCAAACCACACCAAAACGGTGCAATACCGTACGAGTACTTCGTTACGGTACCAAACCACACCAAAACGGTGCAATACCGTACGAGTACATCCATACGGTACCAAACCACGCCAAAACAGTGCAATAACGTACGAGTACTTCGTTACGGTACCAAACTACCCCAAAACGGTGCAATACCGTACGAGTACATCCATACGGTACCAAACCACACCAAAACGGTACAATACCGTACGAGTACTTCGTTACGGTACAAAACCGCACCAAAACGGTACAATACCGTACGAGAACATCCATACGGTACCAAACCACACCAAAACGGTGCAATACCGTACGAGTACTTCGTTACGGTACCAAACCACACCAAAACGGTGCAATACCGTACGAGTACATCCATACAGTACCAAACCACACCAAAACGGTGGAATACCGTACGAGTACTTCGTTACGGTACCAAACCACACCAAAACGGTACAATACCGTTCGAGTAGATCCATACGGTACCAAACCACACCAAAACGGTGCAATACCGTACGAGTACTTCGTTACGGTACCAAACCACACCAAAACGGTACAATACCGTACAAGTACATCCATACGGTACCAAACCACACCAAAACGATACAATACCGTACGAGTACATACATACGGTACCAAACCACACCAAAACGGTGCAATACCGTACGAGTACTTCGTTACGGTACCAAACCACACCAAAACGGTACAATACCGTACGAGAACTTCGTCACGGCACCAAACCACACAAAAACGGTGCAATATCGTACGAGTACATCCATACGGTACCAAACCACACCAAAACGGTGCAATACCGTACGAGTACTTCGTGACGGTACCAAACCACACCAAAACTGTACAAAACCGTGCGAGTACTTCATTACGGTACCAAACCACACTAAAACGGTGCAATACCGTACGAGTACATCCATACGGTACCAAACCACACCAAAACGGTACAATACCGTACGAGTACTTCGTTACGGTACCAAACCACACCAAAACGGTACAATATCGTACGAGTACATCCATACGGTACCAAACCACACTAAAACGGTGCAATACCGTACGAGTACTTCGTTACGGTACCAAACCACACCAAAACGGTACAATACCGTACGAGTACATCCATACGGTACCAAACCACACCAAAACGGTGCAATACCGTACGAGTACATCGTTACGGTACCAAACCACACCGAAACGGTGCAATACCGTACGAGTACTTCGTTACGGTACCAAACCACACCCAAACGGTGCAATACCGTACGAGTACATCCATACGGTACCAAACCACGCCAAAACGGTGCAATACCGTACGAGTACTTCGTTACGGTACCAAACTACCCCAAAACGGTGCAATACCGTACGAGTACATCCATACGGTACCAAACAACACCAAAACGGTACAATACCGTACGAGTACTTCGTTACGGTACCAAACCACACCAAAACGGTACAATACCGTACGAGAACATCCATACGGTACCAAACCACACCAAAACGGTGCAATACCGTACGAGTACTTCGTTACGGTACCAAACCACACAAAAACGGTGCAATACCGTACGAGTACATCCATACGGTACCAAACCACACCAAAACGGTGCAATACCGTACGAGTACTTCGTTACAGTACCAAACCACACCAAAACGGTACAATACCGTACGAGTAGATCCATACGGTACCAAACCACACCAAAACGGTGCAATACCGTACGAGTACTTCGTTACGGTACCAAACCACACCAAAACGGTACAATACCGTACAAGTACATCCATACGGTACCAAACCACACCAAAACGATACAATACCGTACGAGTACATCCATACGGTACCAAACCACACCAAAACGGTGCAATACCGTACGAGTACTTCGTTACGGTACCAAACCACACCAAAACGGTCCAATACCGTACGAGAACTTCGTCACGGCACCAAACCACACGAAAACGGTGCAATATCGTACGAGTACATGCATACGGTACCAAACCACACCAAAACGGTGCAATACCGTACGAGTACTTCGTGACGGTACCAAACCACACCAAAACTGTACAATACCGTGCGAGTACTTCATTACGGTACCAAACCACACTAAAACGGTGCAATACCGTACGAGTACATCCATACGGTACCAAACCACACCAAAACGGTACAATACCGTACGAGTACTTCGTTACGGTACCAAACCACACCAAAACGGTACAATATCGTACGAGTACATCCATACGGTACCAAACCACACTAAAACGGTGCAATACCGTACGAGTACTTCGTTACGGAACCAAACCACACCAAAACGGTGCAATACCGTACGAGCACTTCGTTACGGTACCAAACCACACCAAAACGGTACAATACCGTACGAGTACATCCATACGGTACCAAACCACACCAAAACGGTGCAATACCGTACGAGTACTTCGTTACGGTACCAAACACCACCAAAACGGTACAATACCGTACGAGTACTTCGTTACGGTACCAAACCACACCAAAACGGTCCAATACCGTACGAGTACATCCATACGGTACCAAACCACACCAAAACTGTTCAATACCGTACGAGTACATCCATACGGCACCAAACCACACCAAAACGGTGCAATACCGAACGAGTACTTCGTTACGGTACCAAACCACACCAAAACGGTGCAGTACCAAACCACACCAAAACGGTGCAATACCGTACGAGTACATCCATACGGAACCAAACCACACCAAAACGGTGCAATACCGTACGAGTACTTTGTTAGGGTACCAAACCACACCAAAACGGTACAATACCGTACGAGTACTTCGTTACGGTACCAAACCACACTAAAACGGTACAATACCGTACGAGAACATCCATACGGTACCAAACCACACCAAAACGGTACAATACCGTACGATAACATCCATACGGTACCAAACCACACCAAAACGGTGCAATACCGTACGAGTACTTCGTTACGGTACCAAACCACGCCAAAACGGTGCAATACCGTACGAGAACATCCATACGGTACCAAACCACACCAAAACGGTGCAATACCGTACGAGTACTTCGTTACGGTACCAAACCACACTAAAACGGTACAATACCGTACGAGAACATCCATACGGTACCAAACCACCCCAAAACGGTACAATACCGTACGAGAACATCCATACGGTACCAAACCACACCAAAACGGTGCAATACCGTACGAGTACTTCGTTACGGTACCAAACCACACAAAAACGGTACAATACCGTACGAGTAGATCCATACGGTACCAAACCACACCAAAACGGTGCAATACCGTTCGAGTACTTCGTTACGGTACCAAACCACACCAAAACGGTACAATACCGTACAAGTACATCCATACGGTACCAAACCACACCAAAACGATACAATACCGTTCGAGTACATCCATACGGTACCAAACCACACCAAAACGGTGCAATACCGTACGAGTACTTCGTTACGGTACCAAACCACACCAAAACGGTACAATACCGTACGAGTACATCCATACGGTACCAAACCACACCAAAACGGTACAATACAGTACGAGTACTTCGTTACGGTACCAAACCACACCAAAACGGTGCAATACCGTACGAGTACATCCATACGGTACCAAACCACACCAAAACGGTTCAATACCGTACGAGTACTTCGTTACGGTACCAAACCACACCAAAACGGTACAATACCGTACGAGAACTTCGTCACGGCACCAAACCACACGAAAACGGTGCAATATCGTACGAGTACATGCATACGGTACCAAACCACACCAAAACGGTGCAATACCGTACGAGTACTTCGTGACGGTACCAAACCACACCAAAACTGTACAATACCGTGCGAGTACTTCATTACGGTACCAAACCACACTAAAACGGTGCAATACCGTACGAGTACATCCATACGGTACCAAACCACACCAAAACGGTACAATACCGTACGAGTACTTCGTTACGGTACCAAACCACACCAAAACGGTACAATATCGTACGAGTACATCCATACGGTACCAAACCACACTAAAACGGTGCAATACCGTACGAGTACTTCGTTACGGTACCAAACCACACCAAAACGGTGCAATACCGTACGAGCACTTCGTTACGGTACCAAACCACACCAAAACGGTACAATACCGTACGAGTACATCCATACGGTACCAAACCACACCAAAACGGTGCAATACCGTACGAGTACTTCGTTACGGTACCAAACCACACCAAAACGGTGCAATACCGTACGAGTACTTCGTTACGGTACCAAACACCACCAAAACGGTACAATACCGTACGAGTACTTCGTTACGGTACCAAACCACACCAAAACGGTCCAATACCGTACGAGTACATCCATACGGTACCAAACCAAACCAAAACTGTTCAATACCGTACGAGTACATCCATACGGCACCAAACCACACCAAAACGGTGCAATACCGAACGAGTACTTCGTTACGGTACCAAACCACACCAAAACGGTGCAGTACCAAACCACACCAAAACGGTGCAATACCGTACGAGTACATCCATACGGTACCAAACCACACCAAAACGGTGCAATACCGTACGAGTACTTTGTTAGGGTACCAAACCACACCAAAACGGTACAATACCGTACGAGTACTTCGTTACGGTACCAAACCACACTAAAACGGTACAATACCGTACGAGAACATCCATACGGTACCAAACCACACCAAAACGGTACAATACCGTACGATAACATCCATACGGTACCAAACCACACCAAAACGGTGCAATACCGTACGAGTACTTCGTTACGGTACCAAACCACACCAAAACGGTGCAATACCGTACGAGAACATCCATACGGTACCAAACCACACCAAAACGGTGCAATACCGTACGAGTACTTCGTTACGGTACCAAACCACACTAAAACGGTACAATACCGTACGAGAACATCCATACGGTACCAAACCACACCAAAACGGTACAATACCGTACGATAACATCCATACGGTACCAAACCACACCAAAACGGTGCAATACCGTACGAGTACTTCGTTACGGTACCAAACCACACCAAAACGGTGCAATACCGTACGAGAACATCCATACGGTACCAAACCACACCAAAACGGTGCAATACCGTACGAGTACTTCGTTACGGTACCAAACCACACAAAAACGGTACAATACCGTACGAGTAGATCCATACGGTACCAAACCACACCAAAACGGTGCAATACCGTTCGAGTACTTCGTTACGGTACCAAACCACACCAAAACGGTACAATACCGTACAAGTACATCCATACGGTACCAAACCACACCAAAACGATACATTACCGTACGAGTACATCCATACGGTACCAAACCACACCAAAACGGTGCAATACCGTACGAGTACTTCGTTACGGTACCAAACCACACCAAAACGGTACAATACCGTACGAGTACATCCATACGGTACCAAACCACACCAAAACGGTACAATACCGTACGAGTACTTCGTTACGGTACCAAACCACACCAAAACGGTGCAATACCGTACGAGTACATCCATACGGTACCAAACCACACCAAAACGGTGCAATACCGTACGAGTACATCCATACGGTACCAAACCACACCAAAACGGTGCAATACCGTACGAGTACTTCGTTACGGTACCAAACCACACCAAAACGGTACAATACCGTACGAGTAGATCCATACGGTACCAAACCACACCAAAACGGTGCAATACCGTACGAGTACTTCGTTACGGTACCAAACCACACCAAAACGGTGCAATACCGTACGAGTACATCCATACGGAACCAAACCACACCAAAACGGTACAATACCGTACAAGTACATCCATACGGTACCAAACCACACCAAAACGATACAATACTGTACGAGTACATCCATACGGTACCAAACCACACCAAAACGGTGCAATACCGTACGAGTACTTCGTTACGGTACCAAACCACAACAAAACGGTACAATACCGTACGAGAACTTCGTCACGGCACCAAACCACACGAAAACGGTGCAATACCGTACGAGTACATCCATACGGTACCAAACCACACCAAAACGGTACAATACCGTGAGAGTACTTCGTTACGGTACCAAACCACACTAAAACGGTGCAATACCGTACGAGTACATCCAAACGGTACCAAACCACACCAAAACGGTACAATACCGTACGAGTACTTCGTTACGGTACCAAACCACACCAAAACGGTACAATACCGTACGAGTACTTCGTTACGGTACCAAACCACACCAAAACGGTACAATACCGTACGAGTACATCCATACGGTACCAAACCACACCAAAACGGTGCAATACCGTGCGAGTACTTCGTTACGGTACCAAACCACACCAAAACGGTGCAATACCGTACGAGTACTTCGTTACGGTACCAAACACCACCAAAACGGTACAATACCGCACGAGTACTTCGTTACAGTACCAAACCACACCAAAACGGTACAATACCGTACGAGTACTTCGTTACGGTACCAAACCACACCAAAACGGTACAATACCGTACGAGTACTTCGTTACGGTACCAAACCACACCAAAACGGTACAATACCGTACGAGTACATCCATACGGTACCAAACAACACCAAAACGGTGCAATACCGTACGAGTATTTCGTTACGGTACCAAACCACACCAAAACGGTGCAATACCGTACGAGTACTTCGTTACGGTACCAAACCACACCAAAACGGTACAATACCGTACGAGAACATCCATACGGTACCAAACCACACCAAAACGGTGCAATACCGTACGAGTACTTCGTTACGGTACCAAACCACACCAAAACGGTACAATACCGTACGAGTACATCCATACGGTACCAAACCACACCAAAACGGTGCAATACCGTACGAGTACATCGTTACGGTACCAAACCACACCAAAACGGTGCAATACCGTACGAGTACTTCGTTACGGTACCAAACCACACCAAAACGGTACAATACCGTACGAGTATATCCATACGGTACCAAACCACACCAAAACGGTGCAATACCGTACGAGTACTTCGTTGCGGTACCAAACCACACCAAAACGGTACAATACCGTACAAGTACATCCATACGGTACCAAACCACACCAAAACGATACAATACTGTACGAGTACATCCATACGGTACCAAACCACACCAAAACGGTGCAATACCGTACGAGTACTTCGTTACGGTACCAAACCACAACAAAACGGTACAATACCGTACGAGAACTTCGTCACGGCACCAAACCACACGAAAACGGTGCAATACCGTACGAGTACATCCATACGGTACCAAACCACACCAAAACGGTACAATACCGTGCGAGTACTTCGTTACGGTACCAAACCACACTAAAACGGTGCAATACCGTACGAGTACATCCAAACGGTACCAAACCACACCAAAACGGTACAATACCGTACGAGTACTTCGTTACGGTACCAAACCACACCAAAACGGTACAATACCGTACGAGTACTTCGTTACGGTACCAAACCACACCAAAACGGTACAATACCGTACGAGTACATCCATACGGTACCAAACCACACCAAAACGGTGCAATACCGTGCGAGTACTTCGTTACGGTACCAAACCACACCAAAACGGTGCAATACCGTACGAGTACTTCGTTACGGTACCAAACACCACCAAAACGGTACAATACCGCACGAGTACTTCGTTACAGTACCAAACCACACCAAAACGGTACAATACCATACGAGTACTTTGTTACGGTACCAAACCACTCCAAAACGGTGCAATACCGTACGAGTACTTCGTTACGGTACCAAACCACACCAAAACGGTGCAATACCATACGAGTACATCCATACGGTACCAAACCACACCAAAACGGTGCAATACCGTACGAGTACTTCGTTACGGTACCAAACCACACCAAAACGGTACAATACCGTACGAGTACATCCATACGGTACCAAACCACACCAAAACGGTGCAATACCGTACGAGTACTTCGTTACGGTACCAAACCACACCAAAACGGTACAATACCGTACGAGTACATCCATACGGTACCAAACCACACCAAAACGGTGCAATACCGTGCGAGTACTTCGTTACGGTACCAAACCACACCAAAACGGTCCAATACCGTACGAGTACATCCATACGGTACCAAACCACACCAAAACGGTTCAATACCGTATGAGTACAACCATACGGCACCAAACCACACCAAAACGGTGCAATACCGAACGAGTACTTCGTTACGGTACCAAACCACACCTAAACGGTGCAGTACCAAACCACACCAAAACGGTGCAATACCGTACGAGTACATCCATACGGTACCAAACCACACCAAAACGGTGCAATACCGTACGAGTACTTTGTTAGGGTACCAAACCACACCAAAACGGTACAATACCGTACGAGTACTTCGTTACGGTACCAAACCACACTAAAACGGTACAATACCGTACGAGTACATCCATACGGTACCAAACCACACCAAAACGGTACAATACCATACGAGTACTTTGTTACGGTACCAAACCACACCAAAACGGTACAATACCGTACGAGAACATCCATACGGTACCAAACCACACCAAAACGGTGCAATACCGTACGAGTACTTCGTTACGGTACCAAACCACACCAAAACGGTGCAATACCATACGAGTACATCCATACGGTACCAAACCACACCAAAACGGTGCAATACCGTACGAGTACTTCGTTACGGTACCAAACCACACCAAAACGGTACAATACCGTACGAGTACATCCATACAGTACCAAACCACACCAAAACGGTGCAATACCGTACGAGTACTTCGTTACGGTACCAAACCACACCAAAACGGTACAATACCGTACGAGTACATCCATACGGTACCAAACCACACCAAAACGGTGCAATACCGTACGAGTATTTCGTTACGGTACCAAACCACACCAAAACGGTGCAATACCGTACGAGTACATCCATACGGTACCAAACCACGCCAAAACGGTGCAATACCGTACGAGTACTTCGTTACGGTACCAAACTACCCCAAAACGGAGCAATACCGTACGAGTACATCCATACGGTACCAAACCACACCAAAACGGTACAATACCGTACGAGTACTTCGTTACGGTACCAAACCAAACCAAAACGGTACAATACCGTACGAGAACATCCATACGGTACCAAACCACACCAAAACGGTGCAATACCGTACGAGTACTTCGTTACGGTACCAAACCACACCAAAACGGTGCAATACCGTACGAGTACATCCATACGGTACCAAACCACACCAAAACGGTACAATACCGTACAAGTACATCCATACGGTACCAAACCACACCAAAACGATACAATACTGTACGAGTACATCCATACGGTACCAAACCACACCAAAACGGTGCAATACCGTACGAGTACTTCGTTACGGTACCAAACCACACCAAAACGGTACAATACCGTACGAGTACATCCATACAGTACCAAACCACACCAAAACGGTGCAATACCGTACGAGTACATCCATACGGTACCAAACCACACCAAAACGGTGCAATACCGTACGAGTACATCCATACGGTACCAAACCACACCAAAACGGTGCAATACCGTACGAGTACTTCGTTACGGTACCAAACCACACCAAAACGGTACAATACCGTACGAGTAGATCCATACGGTACCAAACCACACCAAAACGGTGCAATACCGTACGAGTACTTCGTTACGGTACCAAACCACACCAAAACGGTGCAATACCGTACGAGTACATCCATACGGTACCAAACCACACCAAAACGGTACAATACCGTACAAGTACATCCATACGGTACCAAACCACACCAAAACGATACAATACTGTACGAGTACATCCATACGGTACCAAACCACACCAAAACGGTGCAATACCGTACGAGTACTTCGTTACGGTACCAAACCACAACAAAACGGTACAATACCGTACGAGAACTTCGTCACGGCACCAAACCACACGAAAACGGTGCAATACCGTACGAGTACATCCATACGGTACCAAACCACACCAAAACGGTACAATACCGTGAGAGTACTTCGTTACGGTACCAAACCACACTAAAACGGTGCAATACCGTACGAGTACATCCAAACGGTACCAAACCACACCAAAACGGTACAATACCGTACGAGTACTTCGTTACGGTACCAAACCACACCAAAACGGTACAATACCGTACGAGTACTTCGTTACGGTACCAAACCACACCAAAACGGTACAATACCGTACGAGTACATCCATACGGTACCAAACCACACCAAAACGGTGCAATACCGTGCGAGTACTTCGTTACGGTACCAAACCACACCAAAACGGTGCAATACCGTACGAGTACTTCGTTACGGTACCAAACACCACCAAAACGGTACAATACCGCACGAGTACTTCGTTACAGTACCAAACCACACCAAAACGGTACAATACCGTACGAGTACTTCGTTACGGTACCAAACCACACCAAAACGGTACAATACCGTACGAGTACTTCGTTACGGTACCAAACCACACCAAAACGGTACAATACCGTACGAGTACATCCATACGGTACCAAACAACACCAAAACGGTGCAATACCGTACGAGTATTTCGTTACGGTACCAAACCACACCAAAACGGTGCAATACCGTACGAGTACTTCGTTACGGTACCAAACCACACCAAAACGGTACAATACCGTACGAGAACATCCATACGGTACCAAACCACACCAAAACGGTGCAATACCGTACGAGTACTTCGTTACGGTACCAAACCACACCAAAACGGTACAATACCGTACGAGTACATCCATACGGTACCAAACCACACCAAAACGGTGCAATACCGTACGAGTACATCGTTACGGTACCAAACCACACCAAAACGGTGCAATACCGTACGAGTACTTCGTTACGGTACCAAACCACACCAAAACGGTACAATACCGTACGAGTATATCCATACGGTACCAAACCACACCAAAACGGTGCAATACCGTACGAGTACTTCGTTGCGGTACCAAACCACACCAAAACGGTACAATACCGTACAAGTACATCCATACGGTACCAAACCACACCAAAACGATACAATACTGTACGAGTACATCCATACGGTACCAAACCACACCAAAACGGTGCAATACCGTACGAGTACTTCGTTACGGTACCAAACCACAACAAAACGGTACAATACCGTACGAGAACTTCGTCACGGCACCAAACCACACGAAAACGGTGCAATACCGTACGAGTACATCCATACGGTACCAAACCACACCAAAACGGTACAATACCGTGCGAGTACTTCGTTACGGTACCAAACCACACTAAAACGGTGCAATACCGTACGAGTACTTCGTTACGGTACCAAACCACACCAAAACGGTACAATACCGTACGAGTACATCCATACGGTACCAAACCACACCAAAACGGTACAATACAGTACGAGTACTTCGTTACGGTACCAAACCACACCAAAACGGTGCAATACCGTACGAGTACATCCATACGGTACCAAACCACACCAAAACGGTTCAATACCGTACGAGTACTTCGTTACGGTACCAAACCACACCAAAACGGTACAATACCGTACGAGAACTTCGTCACGGCACCAAACCACACGAAAACGGTGCAATATCGTACGAGTACATGCATACGGTACCAAACCACACCAAAACGGTGCAATACCGTACGAGTACTTCGTGACGGTACCAAACCACACCAAAACTGTACAATACCGTGCGAGTACTTCATTACGGTACCAAACCACACTAAAACGGTGCAATACCGTACGAGTACATCCATACGGTACCAAACCACACCAAAACGGTGCAATACCGTACGAGTACTTCGTTACGGTACCAAACCACACCAAAACGGTACAATACCGTACGAGTACATCCATACGGTACCAAACCACACCAAAACGGTGCAATACCGTACGAGTACTTCGTTACGGTACTAAACCACACCAAAACGGTACAATACCGTACCAGTAAAACCATACGGTACCAAACCATACCAAAACGATACAATACCGTACGAGTACATCCATACGGTACCAAACCACACCAAAACGGTGCAATACCGTACGAGTACTTCGTTACGGTACCAAACCACACAAAAACGGTACAATACCGTACGAGAACTTCGTCACGGCACCAAACCACACGAAAACGGTGCAATATCGTACGAGTACATCCATACGGTACCAAACCACACCAAAACGGTGCAATACCGTACGAGTACTTCGTGACGGTACCAAACCACACAAAAACTGTACAATACAGTGCGAGTACTTCGTTACGGTACCAAACCACACTAAAACAGTGCAATACCGTACGAGTACATCCATACGGTACCAAACCACACCAAAACGGTACAATACCGTACGAGTACTTCGTTACGGTACCAAACCACACCAAAACGGTACAATACCGTACGAGTACATCCATACGGTACCAAACCACACTAAAACGGTGCAATACCGTACGAGTACTTCGCTACGGTACCAAACCACACCAAAACGGTGCAATACCGTACGAGTACTTCGTTACGGTACCAAACACCACCAAAACGGTACAATACCGTACGAGTACTTCGTTACGGTACCAAACCACACCAAAACGGTCCAATACCGTACGAGTACTTCGTTACGGTACCAAACCACACCAAAACGGTACAATACCGTACTAGTAAATCCATACGGTACCAAACCACACCAAAACGGTGCAATACCGTACGAGTACTTCGTTACGGTACCAAACCACACCAAAACGGTACAATACCGTACAAGTACATCCATACGGTACCAAACCACACCAAAACGATACAATACTGTACGAGTACATCCATACGGTACCAAACCACACCAAAACGGTGCAATACCGTACGAGTACTTCGTTACGGTACCAAACCACACCAAAACGGTACAATACCGTACGAGAACTTCGTCACGGCACCAACCCACACGAAAACGGTGCAATACCGTACGAGTACATCCATACGGTACCAAACCACACCAAAACGGTACAATACCGTGCGAGTACTTCGTTACGGTACCAAACCACACTAAAACGGTGCAATACCGTACGAGTACATCCAAACGGTACCAAACCACACCAAAACGGTACAATACCGTACGAGTACTTCGTTACGGTACCAAACCACACCAAAACGGTACAATACCGTACGAGTACTTCGTTACGGTACCAAACCACACCAAAACGGTACAATATCGTACGAGTACATCCATACGGTACCAAACCACACGAAAACGGTGCAATACCGTACGAGTACTTCGTTACGGTACCAAACCACACCAAAACGGTGCAATACCGTACGAGTACTTCGTTACGGTACCAAACCACACGAAAACGGTACAATACCGTACGAGTACTTCGTTACGGTACCAAACCACACCAAAACGGTACAATATCGTACGAGTACATCCATACGGTACCAAACCACACTAAAACGGTGCAATACCGTACGAGTACTTCGTTACGGTACCAAACCACACCAAAACGGTGCAATACCGTACGAGTACTTCGTTACGGTACCAAACACCACCAAAACGGTACAATACCGTACGAGTACTTCGTTACGGTACCAAACCACACCAAAACGGTCCAATACTTCGTTACGGTACCAAACCACACCAAAACGGTACAATACCGTACGAGTACTTCGTTACGGTACCAAACCACACCAAAACGGTACAATATCGTACGAGTACATCCATACGGTACCAAACCACACTAAAACGGTGCAATACCGTACGAGTACTTCGTTACGGTACCAAACCACACCAAAACGGTGCAATACCGTACGAGTACTTCGTTACGGTACCAAACACCACCAAAACGGTACAATACCGTACGAGTACTTCGTTACGGTACAAAACCACACCAAAACGGTCCAATACCGTACGAGTACTTCGTTACGGTACAAAACCACACCAAAACGGTACAATACCGTACTAGTAAATCCATACGGTACAAAACCACACCAAAACGGTGCAATACCGTACGAGTACTTCGTTACGGTACTTAACCACACCAAAACGGTACAATACCGTACAAGTACATCCATACGGTACCAAACCACACCAAAACGGTGCAATACCGTACGAGTACTTCGTTACGGTACCAAACCACACCAAAACGGTACAATACCGTGCGAGTACTTCGTTACGGTACCAAACCACACTAAAACAGTGCAATACCGTACGAGTACATCCAAACGGTACCAAACCACACCAAAACGGTACAATACCGTACGAGTACTTCGTTACGGTACCAAACCACACCAAAACGGTACAATACCGTACGAGTACTTCGTTACGGTACCAAACCACACCAAAACGGTAGAATACCGTATGAGTACATCCATACGGTACCAAACCACACTAAAACGGTGCAATACCGTACGAGTACTTCGTTACGGTACCAAACCACACCAAAACGGTGCAATACCGTACGAGTACTTCGTTATGGTACCAAACCACACCAAAACGGTACAATACCGTACGAGTAAATCCATACGGTACCAAACCACACCAACACGGTTCAATACCGTACTAGTACTTCGTTACGATACCAAACCACAACAAAACGGTGCAATACCGTACGAGTACATCCATACGGCACCAAACCACACCAAAACGGTGCAATACCGTACGAGTACATCCATACGGTACCAAACCACACCAAAACGGTACAATACCGTGCGAGTACTTCGTTACGGTACCAAACCACACTGAAACGGTCCAATACCGTATGAGTATATCCATACGGTACCAAACCACACCAAAACGGTACAATACCGTACGAGTACTTCGTTACGGTACCAAACCACACCAAAACGGTACAATACCGTAAGAGTACATCCATACGGTACAAAACCACACTAAAACGGTGCAATACCGTACGAGTACTTCGCTACGGTACCAAACCACACCAAAACGGTGCAATACCGTACGAGTACTTCGTTACGGTACCAAACCACACCAAAACGGTACAATACCGTACGAGTACATCCATACGGTACCAAACCACAACAAAACGGTGCAATACCGTACGAGTACATCCATACGGCACCAAACCACACCAAAACGGAACAATACCGTACGAGTACTTCGTTACGGTACCAAACCACACCAAAACGGTACAATACTGTACGAGAACATCCATACGGTACAAAACCACACCAAAACGGTGCAATACCGTACGAGTACTTCGTTACGGTACCAAACCACACCAGAACGGTGCAATACCGTAGGAGTAGATCCATACGGTACCAAACCACACCAAAACAGTACAATACCGTACGAGTACTTCGTTACGGTACCAAACAACACCAAAACGGTACAATACCGTACAAGTACATCCATACGGTACCAAACCACACCAAAACGATACAATACCGTACGAGTACATCCATACGGTACCAAACCACACCAAAACGGTGCAATACCGTACGAGTACTTCGTTACGGTACCAAACCACACCAAAACGGTACAATACCGTACGAGAACTTCGTCACGCACCAAACCACACGAAAACGGTGCAATACCGTACGAGTACATCCATACGGTACCAAACCACACCAAAACGGTACAATACAGTGCGAGTACTTCGTTACGGTACCAAACCACACTAAAACAGTGCAATACCGTACGAGTACATCCATACGGTACCAAACCACACCAAAACGGTACAATACCGTACGAGTACTTCGTTACGGTACCAAACCACACCAAAACGGTACAATACCGTACGAGTACATCCATACGGTACCAAACCACACTAAAACGGTGCAATACCGTACGAGTACTTCGCTACGGTACCAAACCACGCCAAAACGGTGCAATACCGTACGAGTACTTCGTTACGGTACCAAACCACACCAAAACGGTACAATACCGTACGAGTACATCCATACGGTACCAAACCACACCAAAACGGT
The DNA here is from genome assembly GCF_030253575.1 of Rhododendron vialii. Taxonomy (NCBI): domain Eukaryota; kingdom Viridiplantae; phylum Streptophyta; class Magnoliopsida; order Ericales; family Ericaceae; genus Rhododendron; species Rhododendron vialii. Next base: position 23,115,880 of record NC_080561.1, on the reverse strand, counting down.
GCAATACCGTACGAGTACTTCGTTACGGTACCAAACCACACCGAAACGGTGCAATACCGTACGAGTACTTCGTTACGGTACCAAACACCACCAAAACGGTACAATACCGTACGAGTACTTCGTTACGGTACGAAACCACACCAAAACGGTCCAATACCGTACGAGTACTTCGTTACGGTACCAAACCACACCAAAACGGTACAATACCGTACGAGTAAATCCATACGGTACCAAACCACACCAAAACGGTGCAATACCGTACGAGTACTTCGTTACGATACCAAACCACACCAAAACGGTGCAATACCGTACGAGTACATCCATACGGTACCAAACCACAACAAAACGGTGCAATACCGTACGAGTACATCCATACGGCACCAAACCACACCAAAACGGTACAATACCGTACGAGTACATCCATACGGTACCAAACCACACCAAAACGGTGCAATACCGTACGAGTACTTCATTACGGTACCAAACCACACCAAAACGGTGCAATACCGTACGAGTACTTCGTTACGGTACCAAACACCACCAAAACGGTACAATACCGTACGAGTACTTCGTTACAGTACCAAACCACACCAAAACGGTCCAATACCGTACGAGTACATCCATACGGTACCAAACCACACCAAAACGGTTCAATACCGTACGAGTACAACCATACGGCACCAAACCACACCAAAACGGTGCAATACCGAACGAGTACTTCGTTACGGTACCAAACCACACCAAAACGGTGCAGTACCAAACCACACCAAAACGGTGCAATACCGTACGAGTACATCCATACGGTACCAAACCACACCAAAACGGTGCAATACCGTACGAGTACTTTGTTAGGGTACCAAACCACACCAAAACGGTACAATACCGTACGAGTACTTCGTTACGGTACCAAACCACACCAAAACGGTACAATACCGTACGAGTACATCCATACGGTACCAAACCACACCAAAACGGTACAATACCATACGAGTACTTTGTTACGGTACCAAACCACACCAAAACGGTACAATACCGTACGAGAACATCCATACGGTACCAAACCACACCAAAACGGTGCAATACCGTACGAGTACTTCGTTACGGTACCAAACCACACCAAAACGGTGCAATACCATACGAGTACATCCATACGGTACCAAACCACACCAAAACGGTGCAATACCGTACGAGTACTTCGTTACGGTACCAAACGACACCAAAACGGTACAATACCGTACGAGTACATCCATACGGTACCAAACCACACCAAAACGGTGCAATACCGTACGAGTACTTCGTTACGGTACCAAACCACACCAAAACGGTACAATACCGTACGAGTACATCCATACGGTACCAAACCACACCAAAACGGTGCAATACCGTACGAGTATTTCGTTACGGTACCAAACCACACCAAAACGGTGCAATACCATACGAGTACATCCATACGGTACCAAACCACGCAAAAACGGTGCAATACCGTACGAGTACTTCGTTACGGTACCAAACTACCCCAAAACGGAGCAATACCGTACGAGTACATCCATACGGTACCAAACCACACCAAAACGGTACAATACCGTACGAGTACTTCGTTACGGTACCAAACCACACCAAAACGGTACAATACCGTACGAGTACATCCATACGGTACCAAACCACACCAAAACGGTGCAATACCGTACGAGTACTTCGTTACGGTACTAAACCACACCAAAACGGTACAATACCGTACCAGCACAACCATACGGTACCAAACCACACCAAAACGATACAATACCGTACGAGTACATCCATACGGTACCAAACCACACCAAAACGGTGCAATACCGTACGAGTACTTCGTTACGGTACCAAACCACACCAAAACGGTACAATACCGTACGAGAACTTCGTCACGGCACCAAACCACACGAAAACGGTGCAATATCGTACGAGTACATCCATACGGTACCAAACCACACCAAAACGGTGCAATACCGTACGAGTACTTCGTGACGGTACCAAACCACACCAAAACTGTACAATACCGTGCGAGTACTTCATTACGGTACCAAACCACACTAAAACGGTGCAATACCGTACGAGTACATCCATACGGTACCAAACCACACCAAAACGGTACAATACCGTACGAGTACTTCGTTACGGTACCAAACCACACCAAAACGGTACAATATCGTACGAGTACATCCATACGGTACCAAACCACACTAAAACGGTGCAATACCGTACGAGTACTTCGTTACGGTACCAAATCACACCAAAACGGTGCAATACCGTACGAGTACTTCGTTACGGTACCAAACCACACCAAAACGGTACAATACCGTACGAGTACTTCGTTACGGTACCAAACCACACCAAAACGGTACAATATCGTACGAGTACATCCATACGGTACCAAACCACACTAAAACGGTGCAATACCGTACGAGTACTTCGTTACGGTACCAAACCACACCAAAACGGTGCAATACCGTACGAGTACTTCGTTACGGTACCAAACACCACCAAAACGGTACAATACCGTACGAGTACTTCGTTACGGTACCAAACCACACCAAAACGGTCCAATACCGTACGAGTACTTCGTTACGGTACCAAACCACACCAAAACGGTACAATACTGTACTAGTAAATCCATACGGTACCAAACCACACCAAAACGGTGCAATACCGTACAAGTACTTCGTTACGGTACCAAACCACACCAAAACGGTACAATACCGTACAAGTACATCCATACGGTACCAAACCACACCAAAACGATACAATACTGTACGAGTACATCCATACGGTACCAAACCACACCAAAACGGTGCAATACCGTATGAGTACTTCGTTACGGTACCAAACCACACCAAAACGGTACAATACCGTACGAGAACTTCGTCACGGCACCAAACCACACGAAAACGGTGCAATACCGTACGAGTACATCCATACGGTACCAAACCACACCAAAACGGTACAATACCGTGCGAGTACTTCGTTACGGTACCAAACCACACTAAAACGGTGCAATACCGTACGAGTACATCCAAACGGTACCAAACCACACCAAAACGGTACAATACCGTACGAGTACTTCGTTACGGTACCAAACCACACCAAAACGGTACAATACCGTACGATTACTTCGTTACGGTACCAAACCACACCAAAACGGTACAATATCGTACGAGTACATCCATACGGTACCAAACCACACCAAAACGGTGCAATACCGTACGAGTACTTCGTTACGGTACAAAACCACACCAAAACGGTACAATACCGTACGAGTACTTCGTTACGGTACCAAACCACACCAAAACGGTACAATATCGTACGAGTACATCCATACGGTACCAAACCACACTAAAACGGTGCAATACCGTACGAGTACTTCGTTACGGTACCAAACCACACCAAAACGGTTCAATACCGTACGAGTACTTCGTTACGGTACCAAACACCACCAAAACGGTACAATACCGTACGAGTACTTCGTTACGGTACCAAACCACACCAAAACGGTACAATACCGTACAAGTACATCCATACGGTACCAAACCACACCAAAAAGATACAATACTGTACGAGTACATCCATACGGTACCAAACCACACCAAAACGGTGCAATACCGTACGAGTACTTCGTTACGGTACCAAACCACACCAAAACGGTACAATACCGTACGAGAACTTCATCACGGCACCAAACCACACGAAAACGGTGCAATACAGTACGACTACATCCATACGGTACCAAACCACACCAAAACGGTACAATACCGTGCGAGTACTTCGTTACGGTACCAAACCACACTAAAACGGTGCAATACCGTACGAGTACATCCAAACGGTACCAAACCACACCAAAACGGTACAATACCGTACGAGTACTTCGTTACAGTACCAAACCACACCAAAACGGTACAATACCGTACGAGTACATCCATACGGTACCAAACCACACTAAAACGGTGCAATACCGTATGAGTACTTCGTTACGGTACCAAACCACACCAAAACGGTACAATACCGTAAGAGTACATCCATACGGCACCAAACCACACCAAAACGGTGCAATACCGTACGAGTACATCGTTACGGTACCAAACCACACCAAAACGGTACAATACCGTACGAGTACATCCATACGGTACCAAACCACACCAAAACGGTGCAATACCGTACGAGTACTTCGTTACGGTACCAAACCACACCAAAACGGTGCAATACCGTACGAGTACATCCATACGGTACCAAACCACACTAAAACGGTGCAATACCGTACGAGTACTTCGTTACGGTACCAAACCACACCAAAACGGTGCAATACCGTACGAGTACTTCGTTACGGTACCAAACACCACCAAAACGGTACAATACCGTACGAGTACTTCGTTACGGTACCAAACCACACCAAAACGGTCGAATACCGTACGAGTACTTCGTTACGGTACCAAACCACACCAAAACGGTACAATACCGTACTAGTAAATCCATACTGTACCAAACCACACCAAAACGGTGCAATACCGTACGAGTACTTCGTTACGGTACCAAACCACACCAAAACGGTACAATACCGTACAAGTACATCCATACGGTACCAAACCACACCAAAACGATACAATACTGTACGAGTACATCCATACGGTACCAAACCACACCAAAACGGTGCAATACCGTACGAGTACTTCGTTACGGTACCAAACCACACCAAAACGGTACAATACCGTACGAGAACTTCGTCACGGCACCAAACCACACGAAAACGGTGCAATACCGTACGAGTACATCCATACGGTACCAAACCACACCAAAACGGTACAATACCGTGCGAGTACTTTGTTACGGTACCAAACCACACTAAAACGGTGCAATACCGTACGAGTACATCCAAACGGTACCAAACCACACCAAAACGGTACAATACCGTACGAGTACTTCGTTACGGTACCAAACCACACCAAAACGGTACAATACCGTACGAGTACTTCGTTACGGTACCAAACCACACCAAAACGGTACAATATCGTACGAGTACATCCATACGGTACCAAACCACACTAAAACGGTGCAATACTGTACGAGTACTTCGTTACGGTACCAAACCACACCAAAACGGTGCAATACCGTACGAATACTTCGTTACGATACCAAACACCACCAAAACGGTGCAATACCGTACGAGTACTTCGTTACGGTACCAAACCACACCAAAACGTTACAATACCGTACTAGGAAATCCATACGGTACCAAACCACACCAAAACGGTGCAATACCGTACGAGTACTTCGTTACGGTACCAAACCACACCAAAACGGTACAATACCGTACTAGGAAATCCATACGGTACCAAACCACACCAAAACGGTGCAATACCGTACGAGTACTTCGTTACGGTACCAAACCACACCAAAACGGTACAATACCGTACAAGTACATCCATACGGTACCAAACCACACCAAAACGATACAATACTGTACGAGTACATCCATACGGTACCAAACCACACCAAAACGGTGCAATACCGTACGAGTACTTCGTTACGGTACCAAACCACACCAAAACGGTACAATACCGTACGAGAACTTCATCACGGCACCAAACCACACGAAAACGGTGCAATACCGTACGACTACATCCATACGGTACAAAACCACACCAAAACGGTACAATACCGTGCGAGTACTTCGTTACAGTACCAAACCACACTAAAACGGTGCAATACCGTACCTGTACATCCAAACGGTACCAAACCACACCAAAACGGTACAATACCGTACGAGTACTTCGTTACAGTACCAAACCACACCAAAACGGTACAATACCGTACGAGTACATCCATACGGTACCAAACCACACTAAAACGGTGCAATACCGTATGAGTACTTCGTTACGGTACCAAATCACACCAAAACGGTGCAATACCGTACGAGTACTTCGTTAGGGTACCAAACCACACCAAAACGGTACAATACCGTACGAGTACTTCGTTACGGTACCAAACCACACCAAAACGGTACAATACCGTACGAGTACATCCATACGGTACCAAACCACACTAAAACGGTGCAATACCGTACGAGTACTTCGTTACGGTACCAAACCACACCAAAACGGTGCAATACCGTACGAGTACTTCGTTACGGTACCAAACCACACCAAAACGGTACAATACCGTACGAGTAAATCCATACGGTACCAAACCATACCAAAACGGTGCAATACCGTACGAGTACTTCGTTACGATACCAAACCACAACAAAACGGTGCAATACCGTACGAGTACATCCATACGGCACCAAACCACACCAAAACGGTACAATACCGTACGAGTACATCCATACGGTACCAAACCACACCAAAACGGTACAATACCGTGCGAGTACTTCGTTACGGTACCAAACCACACTGAAACGTTCCAATACCGTATGCGTACATCCATACGGTACCAAACCACACCAAAACGGTACAATACCGTACGAGTACTTCGTTACGGTACCAAACCACACCAAAACGGTACAATACCGTATGAGTACATCCATACGGTACCAAACCACACTAAAACGGTGCGATACCGTACGAGTACTTCGCTACGGTACCAAACCACACCAAAACGGTGCAATACCGTACGAGTACTTCGTTACGGTACCAAACACCACCAAAACGGTACAATACCAAACGAGTACTTCGTTACGGTACCAAACCACCCCAAAACGGTCCAATACCGTACGAGTACTTCGTTACGGTACCAAACCACACCAAAACGGTACAATACCGTACGAGAACTTCATCACGGCACCAAACCACACGAAAACGGTGCAATACCGTACGACTACATCCATACGGTACCAAACCACACCAAAACGGTACAATACCGTGCGAGTACTTCGTTACGGTACCAAACCACACTAAAACGGTGCAATACCGTACGAGTACATCCAAACGGTACCAAACCACACCAAAACGGTACAATACCGTACGAGTACTTCGTTACAGTACCAAACCACACCAAAACGGTACAATACCGTACGAGTACATCCATACGGTACCAAACCACACTAAAACGGTGCAATACCGTATGAGTACTTCGTTACGGTACCAAACCACACCAAAACGGTGCAATACCGTACGAGTACTTCGTTAGGGTACCAAACCACACCAAAACGGTACAATACCGTACGAGTACTTCGTTACGGTACCAAACCACACCAAAACGGTACAATACCGTACGAGTACATCCATACGGTACCAAACAACACTAAAACGGTGCAATACCGTACGAGTACTTCGTTACGGTACCAAACCACACCAAAACGGTGCAATACCGTACGAGTACATCCATACGGTACCAAACCACAACAAAACGGTGCAATACCGTACGAGTACATCCATACGGCACCAAACCACACCAAAACGGTGCAATACCGTACGAGTACGTCGTTACGGTACCAAACCACACCAAAACGGTACAATACCGTACGAGAACATCCATACGGTACCAAACCACACCAAAACGGTGCAATACCGTACGAGTACTTCGTTACGGTACCAAACCACACCAAAACGGTGCAATACCGTACGAGTACATCCATACGGTACCAAACCACACCAAAACGGTGCAATACCGTACGAGTACTTCGTTACGGTACCAAACCACACCAAAACGGTGCAATAACGTACGAGTACATCCATACGGTACCAAACCACACTAAAACGGTGCAATACCGTACGAGTACTTCGCTACGGTACCAAACCACACCAAAACGGTGCAATACCCTACGAGTACTTCGTTACGGAACCAAACCACACTAAAATGGTACAATACCGTACGAGTACATCCATACGGTACCAAACCACACCAAAACGGTGCAATACCGTACGAGTACTTCGTTACGGTACCAAACCACACCAAAACGGTACAATACCGTACGAGTACATCCATACGGTACCAAATCACACCAAAACGGTGCAATACCGTACGAGTACTTCGTTACGGTACCAAACCACACCAAAACGGTACAATACCGTACAAGTACATCCATACGGTACCAAACCACACCAAAATGGTACAATACCGTACGAGTACTTCGTTACGGTACCAAACCACACCAAAACGGTACAATACCGTACGAGGACATCCATACGGTACCAAACCACACCAAAACGGTGCAATACCGTACGAGTACTTCGTTACGGTACCAAACCACACCAAAACGGTGCAATACCGGACGAGTACATCCATACGGTACCAAACCACACCAAAACGGTGCAATACCGTACGAGTACTTCGTTACGGTACCAAACCACACCAAAACGGTGCAATACCGTACGAGTACATCCATACGGTACCAAACCACACTAAAACGGTGCAATACCGTACGAGTACTTCGCTACGGTACCAAACCACACCAAAACCGTGCAATACCCTACGAGTACTTCGTTACGGTACCAAACCACACTAAAATGGTACAATACCGTACGAGTACATACATACGGTACCAAACCACACCAAAACGGTGCAATACCGTACGAGTACTTCGTTACGGTACCAAACACCACCAAAACGGTACAATACCGTACGAGTACTTCGTTACGGTACCAAACCACACCAAAACGGTCCAATACCGTACGAGTACTTCGTTACGGTACCAAACCACACCAAAACGGTACAATACCGTACTAGTAAATCCATACAGTACAAAACCACACCAAAACGGTGCAATACCGTACGAGTACTTCGTTACGGTACCAAACCACACCAAAACGGTACAATACCGTACAAGTACATCCATACGGTACCAAACCACACCAAAACGATACAATACCGTACGAGTACATCCATACGGTACCAAACCACACCAAAACGGTACAATACCGTACGAGTACTTCGTTACGGTACCAAACCACACCAAAACGGTACAATACCGTACGAGTACATCCATACGGTACCAAACCACACTAAAACGGTGCAATACCGTACGAGTACTTCGTTACGGTACCAAACCACACCAAAACGGTGCAATACCGTACGAGTACTTCGTTATGGTACCAAACCACACCAAAACGGTACAATACCGTACGAGTAAATCCATACGGTACCAAACCATACCAAAACGGTGCAATACCGTACGAGTACTTCGTTACGATACCAAACCACAACAAAACGGTGCAATACCGTACGAGTACATCCATACGGCACCAAACCACACCAAAACGGTACAATACCGTACGAGTACATCCATACGGTACCAAACCACACCAAAACGGTACAATACCGTGCGAGTACTTCGTTACGGTACCAAACCACACTGAAACGTTCCAATACCGTATGCGTACATCCATACGGTACCAAACCACACCAAAACGGTACAATACCGTACGAGTACTTCGTTACGGTACCAAACCACACCAAAACGGTACAATACCGTATGAGTACATCCATACGGTACCAAACCACACTAAAACGGTGCGATACCGTACGAGTACTTCGCTACGGTACCAAACCACACCAAAACGGTGCAATACCGTACGAGTACTTCGTTACGGTACCAAACACCACCAAAACGGTACAATACCGTACGAGTACTTCGTTACGGTACCAAACCACACCAAAACGGTACAATACCGTACGAGTACATCCATACGGTACCAAACCACACTAAAACGGTGCAATACCGTACGAGTACTTCGTTACGGTACCAAACCACACCAAAACGGTGCAATACCGTACGAGTACTTCGTTATGGTACCAAACCACACCAAAACGGTACAATACCGTATGAGTACATCCATACGGTACCAAACCACACTAAAACGGTGCGATACCGTACGAGTACTTCGCTACGGTACCAAACCACACCAAAACGGTGCAATACCGTACGAGTACTTCGTTACGGTACCAAACACCACCAAAACGGTACAATACCGTACGAGTACTTCGTTACGGTACCAAACCACCCCAAAACGGTCCAATACCGTACGAGTACTTCGTTACGGTACCAAACCACACCAAAATGGTACAATACCGTACGAGAACTTCATCACGGCACCAAACCACACGAAAACGGTGCAATACCGTACGACTACATCCATACGGTACCAAACCACACCAAAACGGTACAATACCGTGCGAGTACTTCGTTACGGTACCAAACCACACTAAAACGGTGCAATACCGTACGAGTACATCCAAACGGTACCAAACCACACCAAAACGGTACAATACCGTACGAGTACTTCGTTACAGTACCAAACCACACCAAAACGGTACAATACCGTACGAGTACATCCATACGGTACCAAACCACACTAAAACGGTGCAATACCGTATGAGTACTTCGTTACGGTACCAAACCACACCAAAACGGTGCAATACCGTACGAGTACTTCGTTAGGGTACCAAACCACACCAAAACGGTACAATACCGTACGAGTACTTCGTTACGGTACCAAACCACACCAAAACGGTACAATACCGTACGAGTACATCCATACGGTACCAAACCACACTAAAACGGTGCAATACCGTACGAGTACTTCGTTACGGTACCAAACCACACCAAAACGGTGCAATACCGTACGAGTACATCCATACGGTACCAAACCACAACAAAACGGTGCAATACCGTACGAGTACATCCATACGGTACCAAACCCCACCAAAACGGTGCAATACCGTACGAGTACTTCGTTACGGTACCACACCACACCAAAACGGTACAATACCGTACGAGTACATCCATACGGTACCAAACCACACCAAAACGGTGCAATACCGTACGAGTACTTCGTTACGGTACCAAACCACACCAAAACGGTGCAATACCGTACGAGTACTTCGTTACGGTACCAAACCACACCAAAACGGTGCAATACCGTACGAGTACGTCCATACGGTACCAAACCACAACAAAACGGTGCAATACCGTACGAGTACATCCATACGGCACCAAACCACACCAAAACGGTGCAATACCGTACGAGTACGTCGTTACGGTACCAAACCACACCAAAACGGTACAATACCGTACGAGAACATCCATACGGTACCAAACCACACCAAAACGGTGCAATACCGTACGAGTACTTCGTTACGGTACCAAACCACAACAAAACGGTGCAATACCGTACGAGTACATCCATACGGTACCAAACCACACCAAAACGGTGCAATACCGTACGAGTACTTCGTTACGGTACCAAACCACACCAAAACGGTGCAATACCGTACGAGTACATCCAAACGGTACCAAACCACACTAAAACGGTGCAATACCGTACGAGTACTTCGCTACGGTACCAAACCACACCAAAACGGTGCAATACCCTACGAGTACTTCGTTACGGTACCAAACCACACTAAAATGGTACAATACCGTACGAGTACATCCATACGGTACCAAACCACACCAAAACGGTGCAATACCGTACGAGTACTTCGTTACGGTACCAAACCACACCAAAACGGTACAATACCGTACGAGTACATCCATACGGTACCAAATCACACCAAAACGGTGCAATACCGTACGAGTACTTCGTTACGGTACCAAACCACACCAAAACGGTACAATACCGTACAAGTACATCCATACGGTACCAAACCACACCAAAATGGTACAATACCGTACGAGTACTTCGTTACGGTACCAAACCACACCAAAACGGTACAATACCGTACGAGGACATCCATACGGTACCAAACCACACCAAAACGGTTCAATACCGTACGAGTACTTCGTTACGGTACCAAACCACACCAAAACGGTGCAATACCGTACGAGTACATCCATACGGTACCAAACCACACCAAAACGGTGCAATACCGTACGAGTACTTCGTTACGGTACCAAACCACACCAAAACGGTGCAATACCGTACGAGTACTTCGCTACGGTACCAAACCACACCAAAACGGTGCAATACCCTACGAGTACTTCGTTACGGTACCAAACCACACTAAAATGGTACAATACCGTACGAGTACATACATACGGTACCAAACCACACCAAAACGGTGCAATACCGTACGAGTACTTCGTTACGGTACCAAACACCACCAAAACGGTACAATACCGTACGAGTACTTCGTTACGGTACCAAACCACACCAAAACGGTCCAATACCGTACGAGTACTTCGTTACGGTACCAAACCACACCAAAACGGTACAATACCGTACTAGTAAATCCATACGGTACCAAACCACACCAAAACGGTGCAATACCGTACGAGTACTTCGTTACGGTGTCAAACCACACCAAAACGGTACAATACTGTACAAGTACATCCATACGGTACCAAACCACACCAAAACGATACAATACTGTACGAGTACATCCATACGGTACCAAACCACACCAAAACGGTACAATACCGTACGAGTACTTCGTTACGGTACCAAACCACACCAAAACGGTACAATACCGTACGAGTACTTCCATACGGTACCAAACCACACCAAAACGGTGCAATACCGTACGAGTACTTCGTTACGGTACCAAACCACACCAAAACGGTACAATACCGTACGAGTACATCCATACGGTACCAAACCACACCAAAACGGTGCAATACTGTACGAGTACTTCGTTACGGTACACAACCACACCAAAACGGTACAATACCGTACGAGTACATCCATACGGTACCAAACCACACCAAAACGGTGCAATACCGTACGAGTACTTCGTTACGGTACCAAACCACACCAAAACGGTGCAATACCGTACGAGTACATCCATACGGTACCAAACCACACCAAAACGGTTCAATACCGTACGAGTACATCCATACGGCAACAAACCACACCAAAACGGTGCAATACCGAACGAGTACTTCGTTATGGCACGAAACCACACCAAAACGGTGCAATACCGTACGAGTACATCGTTACGGTACCAAACCACACCAAAACGGAACAATACCGTACGAGAACATCCATACGGTACCGAACCACACCAAAACGGTGCAATACCGTACGAGTACTTCGTTACGGTACCAAACCACACCAAAACGGTACAATACCGTACGAGTACATCCATACGGTACCAAACCACACCAAAACGGTGCAATACCGTACGAGTACATCGTTACGGTACCAAACCACACCAAAACGGTACAATACCGTACGAGTACATCCATACGGTACCAAACCACACCAAAACGGTACAATACCGTACGAGTACTTCGTTACGGTACCAAACCACACCAAAACGGTGCAATACCGTACGAGTACATCCATACGGTACCAAACCGCACCCAAACGGTGCAATACCGTACGAGTACTTCGTTACGGTACCAAACCACACCGAAACGGTTCAATACCGTACGAGTACATCCATACGGTACCAAACCCCACCAAAACGGTGCAATACCGTACGAGTACTTCGTTACGGCACCAAACCACACCAAAATGGTACAATACCGTACGAGTACATCCATACGGTACCAAACCACACCAAAACGGTGCAATACCGTACGAGTACTTCGTTACGGTACCAAACCACACCAAAACGGTACAATACCGTACGAGTACATCCATACGGTACCAAACCACACCAAAACGGTGCAATACTGTACGAGTACTTCGTTACGGTACCAAACCACACCAAAACGGTACAATACCGTACGAGTACATCCATACGGTACCAAACCACACCAAAACGGTTGAATATCGTACGAGTACTTCGTTACGGTACCAAACCACACCAAAACGGTACAATACCGTACGAGTACTTCGCTACGGTACCAAACCACACTAAAACGGTGCAATACCGTACGAGTACATCCATACGGTACCAAACCACACCAAAACGGTACAATACCGTACGAGTACTTCGTTACGGTACCAAACCACACCAAAACGGTGCAATACCGTACGAGTACTTCGTTACGGTACCAAACCACACCAAAACTGTACAATACCGTACGAGTATATCCATACGGTACCAAACCACACCAAAACGGTGCAATACCGTACGAGTACTTCGTTACGGAACCAAACCACACCAAAACGGTACAATACCGTACGAGAACATCCATACGGTACCAAACCACACCAAAACGGTGCAATACTGTACGAGTACTTCGATACGGTACCAAACCACACCAGAACGGTGCAATACCATACGAGTACATCCATACGGTACCAAACCAGACCAAAACGGTACAATACCGTACGAGTACTTCGTTACGGTACCAAACCACACCAAAACGGTACAATACCGTACGAGTACATCCATACGGTACCAAACCACAATAAAACGGTGCAATACCGTACGATTACATCCATACGGCACCAAACCACACCAAAACGGATCAATACCGTCCGAGTACTTCGTTACGGTACCAAACCACACCAAAACGGTACAATACCGTACGAGAACATCCATACGGTACCAAACCACACCAAAACGGTGCAATACCGTACGAGTACTTCGTTACGGTACCAAACCACACCAGAACGGTGCAATACCGTACGAGTACATCCATACGGTACCAAACCACACCAAAATGGTACAATACAGTGCGAGTACTTCGTTACGGTACCAAACCACACTAAAACAGTGCAATACCGTACGAGTACATCCATACGGTACCAAACCACATCAAAACGGTACAATACCGTACGAGTACTTCGTTACGGTACCAAACCACACCAAAACGGTACAATACCGTACGAGTACATCCATACGGTACCAAACCACACTAAAACGGTGCAATACCGTACGAGTACTTCGCTACGGTACCAAACCACACCAAAACGGTGCAATACCGTACGAGTACTTCGTTACGGTACCAAACCACACCAAAACGGTACAATACCGTACGAGAACATCCATACGGTACCAAACCACACCAAAACGGTGCAATACCGTACGAGTACTTCGTTACGGTACCAAACCACACCAGAACGGTGCAATACCGTACGAGTACTTCGTTACGGTACCAAACCACACCAAAACGGAACAATACCGTACGAGAACATCCATACGGTACCGAACCACACCAAAACGGTGCAATACCGTACGAGTACTTCGTTACGGTACCAAACCACACCAAAACGGTACAATACCGTACGAGTACATCCATACGGTACCAAACCACACCAAAACGGTGCAATACCGTACGAGTACATCGTTACGGTACCAAACCACACCGAAACGGTGCAATACCGTACGAGTACTTCGTTACGTTACCAAACCACACCAAAACGGTGCAATACCGTACGAGTACATCCATACGGTACCAAACCGCACCCAAACGGTGCAATACCGTACGAGTACTTCGTTACGGTACCAAACCACACCGAAACGGTGCAATACCGTACGAGTACATCCATACGGTACCAAACCCCACCAAAACGGTGCAATACCGTACGAGTACTTCGTTACGGTACCAAACCACCACAAAACGGTACAATACCGTACGAGGACATCCATACGGTACCAAACCACACCAAAACGGTGCAATACCGTACGAGTACTTCGTTACGGAACCAAACCACACCAAAACGGTACAATACCGTACGAGAACATCCATACGGTACCAAACCACACCAAAACGGTGCAATACCGTACGAGTACTTCGATACGGTACCAAACCACACCAGAACGGTGCAATACCATACGAGTACATCCATACGGTACCAAACCACACCAAAACGGTACAATACCGTACGAGTACTTCGTTACGGTACCAAACCACACCAAAACGGTACAATACCGTACGAGTACATCCATACGGTACCAAACCACAACAAAACGGTGCAATACCGTACGAGTACATCCATACGGTACCAAACCACACCAAAACGATACAATACCATACGATTACATCCATACGGTAACAAACCACACCAAAACGGTGCAATACCGTACGAGTACTTCGTTACGGTACCAAACACCACCAAAACGGTACAATACCGTACGAGTACTTCGTTACGGTACCAAACCACACCAAAACGGTCCAATACCGTACGAGTACTTCGTTACGGTACCAAACCACACCAAAACGGTACAATACCGTACGAGTAAATCCATACGGTACCAAACCACACCAAAACAGTGCAATACCGTACGAGTACTTCGTTACGATACCAAACCACACCAAAACGGTGCAATACCGTACGAGTACATCCATACGGTACCAAACCACAACAAAACGGTGCAATACCGTACGAGTACATCCATACGGCACCAAACCACACCAAAACGGTGCAATACCGTACGAGCACATCGTTACGGTACCAAACCACACCAAAACGGTACAATACCGTACGAGAACATCCATACGGTACCAAACCACACCAAAACGGTGCAATACTGTACGAGTACTTCGTTACGGTACCAAACCACACCAAAACGGTGCAATACCGTACGAGTACATCCATACGGTACCAAACCACACCAAAACGGTGCAATACCGTACGAGTACTTCGTTACGGTACCAAACCACACCAAAATGGTACAATACCGTACGAGTACATCCATACGGTACCAAACCACACCAAAACGGTGCAATACCGTACGAGTACATCGTTTCGGTACCAAACCACACCAAAACGGTACAATACCGTACAAGTACATCCATACGGTACCAAACCACACCAAAACGATACAATACCATACGAGTACATCCATACGGTACCAAACCACACCAAAACGGTGCAATACCGTACGAGTACTTCGTTACGGTACCAAACCACATCAAAACGGTACAATACCGTACGAGAACTTCGTCACGGCACCAAACCACACGAAAACGGTGCAATACCGTACGAGTACATCCATACGGTACCAAAGCACACCAAAACGGTGCAATACCGTACGAGTACGTCGTTACGGTACCAAACCACACCAAAACGGAACAATACCGTATGAGTACTTCATTACGGTACCAAACCACACTAAAACGGAGCAATACCGTACGAGTACAACCATACGGTACCTAACCACACCAAAACGGTACAATACCGTACGAGTACTTCGTTACGGTACCAAACCACACCAAAACGGTACAATACCGTACGAGTACATCCATACGGTACCAAACCACACCAAAACGGTGCAATACCGTACGAGTACATCGTTACGGTACCAAACCACACCGAAACGGTGCAATACCGTACGAGTACTTCGTTACGGTACCAAACCACACCAAAACGGTGCAATACCGTACGAGTACATCCATACGGTACCAAACCGCACCGAAACGGTGCAATACCGTACGAGTACTTCGTTACGGTACCAAACCACACCAAAACGGTGCAATACCGTACGAGTACATCCATACGGTACCAAACCCCACCAAAACGGTGCAATACCGTACGAGTACTTCGTTACGGTACGAAACCACACCAAAACGGTACAATACCGTACGAGTACATCCATACGGTACCAAACCACACCAAAAGGGTGCAATACCGTACGCGTACTTCGTTACGGTACCAAACCACACCAAAACGGTGCAATACCGTACGAGTACTTCGTTACGGTACCAAACCACACAAAAACGGTGCAATACCGTACGAGTACTTCGTTACGGTACCAAACCACACCAAAACTGTACAATACCGTACGAGTACATCCATACGGTACCAAACCACACCAAAACGGTGCAATACCGTACGAGTACATCCATACGGTACCAAACCCCACCAAAACGGTGCAATACCGTACGAGTACTTCGTTACGGTACCAAACCACACCAAAACGGTACAATACCGTACGAGTACATCCATACGGTACCAAACCACACCAAAACGGTGCAATACCGTACGAGTACTTCGTTACGGTACCAAACCACACCAAAACGGTACAATACCGTACGAGTACATCCATACGGTACCAAACCACACCAAAACGGTGCAATACCGTACGAGTACTTCGTTACGGTACCAAACCACACCAAAACGGTACAATACCGTACGAGTACATCCATACGGTACCAAACCACACCAAAACGGTGCAATACCGTACGAGTACTTCGTTACGGTACCAAACCACACAAAAACGGTGCAATACCGTACGAGTACATCCATGCGGTACCAAACCACACTAAAACGGTGCAATACCGTACGAGTACTTCGCTACGGTACCAAACCACACCAAAACGGTGCAATACCGTACGAGTACTTCGTTACGGTACCAAACCACACCAAAACGGTGCAATACCGTACGAGTACTTCGTTACGGTACCAAACCACACCAAAACGGTACAATACCGTACGAGTACATCCATACGGTACCAAACCACACCAAAACGGTGCAATACCGTACGAGTACTTCGTTACGGTACCAAACCACACCAAAACGGTGCAATACCGTACGAGTACATCCATACGGTACCAAACCACACCAAAACGGTTCAATACCGTACGAGTACATCCATACCCCACCAAACCACACCAAAACGGTGCAATACCGTACGAGTACTTCGTTACGGTACCAAACCACACCAAAACGGTGCAATACCGTACGAGAACATCCATACGGTACCAAACCACACCAAAACGGTGCAATACCGTACGAGTACTTCATTACGGTACCAAACCACACCAAAACGGAACAATACCGTACGAGTACTTCTTTACGGTACCAAACCACACTAAAACGGTACAATACCATACGAGTACTTCGTTACGGTACGAAACCACACCAAAACGGTACAATACCGTACGAGTACATCCATACGGTACCAAACCACACCAAAAGGGTGCAATACCGTACGCGTACTTCGTTACGGTACCAAACCACACCAAAACGGTGCAATACCGTACGAGTACATCCATACGGTACCAAACCACACCAAAACTGTGCAATACCGTACGAGTACTTCATTACGGTACCAAACCACACCAAAACGGAACAATACCGT
Source organism: Rhododendron vialii (assembly GCF_030253575.1). Lineage (NCBI taxonomy): Eukaryota > Viridiplantae > Streptophyta > Magnoliopsida > Ericales > Ericaceae > Rhododendron > Rhododendron vialii. The sequence continues at coordinate 23,096,994 of NC_080561.1, read as the reverse complement.
ACGAGTACTTCTTTACGGTACCAAACCACACTAAAACGGTACAATACCGTACGAGTACTTCGTTACGGTACCAAACCACACCAAAACGGTACAATACCGTACGAGTAAATCCATACGGTACCAAACCACACCAAAACAGTGCAATACCGTACGAGTACTTCGTTACGATACCAAACCACACCAAAATGGTGCAATACCGTACGACTACATCCATACGGTACCAAACCACAACAAAACGGTGCAATACCGTACGAGTACATCCATACGGCACCAAACCACACCAAAACGGTGCAATACCGTACGAGCACATCGTTACGGTACCAAACCACACCAAAACGGTACAATACCGTACGAGAACATCCATACGGTACCAAACCACACCAAAACGATACAATACCATACGAGTACATCCATACGGTACCAAACCACACCAAAACCAAACCACACCAAAACGGTACAATACCGTACGAGAACATCCATACGGTACCAAACCACACCAAAACGATACAATACCATACGAGTACATCCATACGGTACCAAACCACACCAAAACGGTGCAATACCGTACGAGTACATCCATACGGCACCAAACCACAACAAAACGGATCAATACCGTCCGAGTACTTCGTTACGGTACCAAACCACACCAAAACGGTACAATACCGTACGAGAACATCCATACGGTACCAAACCACACCAAAACGGTGCAATACCGTACGAGTACTTCGTTACGGTACCAAACCACACCAAAACGGTGCAATACCGTACGAGTACATCCATACGGTACCAAACCACACCAAAACGGTTCAATACCGTACGAGTACATCCATACGCCACCAAACCACACCAAAACGGTGCAATACCGTACGAGTACATCCATACGGTACCAAACCACACCAAAACGGTGCAATACCGTACGAGTACTTCGTTACGGTACCAAACCACACCAAAACGGTACAATACCGTACGAGTACATCCATACGGTACCAAACCACACCAAAACGGTGCAATACCGTACGAGTACTTCGTTACGGTACAAAACCACACCAAAACGGTACAATACCGTACAAGTACATCCATACGGTACCAAACCACACCAAAACGATACAATACCATACGAGTACATCCATACGGTACCAAACCACACCAAAACGGTGCAATACCGTACGAGTACTTCGTTACGGTACCAAACACCACCAAAACGGTATAATACCGTACGAGTACTTCGTTACGGTACCAAACCACACCAAAACGGTCCAATACCGTACGAGTACTTCGTTACGGTACCAAACCACACCAAAACGGTACAATACCGTACGAGTAAATCCATACGGTACCAAACCACACCAAAACAGTGCAATACCGTACGAGTACTTCGTTACGATACCAAACCACACCAAAATGGTGCAATACCGTACGAGTACATCCATACGGTACCAAACCACAACAAAACGGTGCAATACCGTACGAGTACTTCGTTACGGTACCAAACCACACCAAAACGGTACAATACCGTACGAGTACATCCATACGGTACCAAAGCACACCAAAACGGTGCAATACCGTACGAGTACGTCGTTACGGTACCAAACCACACCAAAACGGAAAATACCGTACGAGTACTTCATTACGGTACCAAACCACACTAAAACGGTGCAATACCGTACGAATACAACCATACGGTACCTAACCACACCAAAACGGTACAATACCGTACGAGTACTTCGTTACGGTACCAAACCACACCAAAACGGTACAATACCGTACGAGTACATCCATACGGTACCAAACCACACCAAAACGGTGCAATACCGTACGAGTACATCGTTACGGTACCAAACCACACCGAAACGGTGCAATACCGTACGAATACTTCGTTACGGTACCAAACCACACCAAAACGATGCAATACCGTACGAGTACATCCATACGGTACCAAACCGCACCGAAACGGTGCAATACCGTACGAGTACTTCGTTCAGGTACCAAACCACACCAAAACGGTGCAATACCGTACGAGTACATCCATACGGTACCAAACCCCACCAAAACGGTGCAATACCGTACGAGTACTTCGTTACGGTACCAAACCACACCAAAACGGTACAATACCGTACGAGTACATCCATACGGTACCAAACCACACCAAAACGCTGCAATACCGTACGAGTACTTCGTTACGGTACCAAACCACACCAAAACGGTACAATACCGTACGAGTACATCCATACGGTACCAAACCACACCAAAACGGTGCAATACCGTACGAGTACTTCGTTACGGTACCAAACCACACCAAAATGGTACAATACCGTACGAGTACATCCATACGGTACCAAACCACACCAAAACGGTGCAATACCGTACGAGTACATCCATACGGTACCAAACCCCACCAAAATGGTGCAATACCGTACGAGTACTTCGTTACGGTACCAAACCACACCAAAACGGTACAATACCGTACGAGTACATCCATACGGTACCAAACCACACCAAAACGGTGCAATACCGTACGAGTACTTCGTTACGGTACCAAACCACACCAAAACGGTACAATACCGTACGAGTACATCCATACGGTACCAAACCACACCAAAACGGTGCAATACCGTACGAGTACTTCGTTACGGTACCAAACCACACCAAAACGGTACAATACCGTACGAGTACATCCATACGGTACCAAACCACACCAAAACGGTGCAATACCGTACGAGTACTTCGTTACGGTACCAAACCACACCAAAACGGTGCAATACCGTACGAGTACATCCATGCGGTACCAAACCACACTAAAACGGTGCAATACCGTACGAGTACTTCGCTACGGTACCAAACCACACCAAAACGGTGCAATACCGTACGAGTACTTCGTTACGGTACCAAACCACACCAAAACGGTACAATACCGTACGAGTACATCCATACGGTACCAAACCACACCAAAACGGTGCAATACCGTACGAGTACTTCGTTACGGTACCGAACCACACCAAAACGGTGCAATACCGTACGAGTACATCCATACGGTACCAAACCACACCAAAACGGTGCAATACCGTACGAGTACTTCGTTACGGTACCAAACCACACCAAAACGGTACAATACCGTACGAGTACATCCATACGGTACCAAACCACACCAAAACGGTGCAATACCGTACGAGTACTTCGTTACGGTACCAAACCACACCAAAACGGTACAATACCGTACAAGTACATCCATACGGTACCAAACCACACCAAAACGATACAATACCATACGAGTACATCCATACGGTAACAAACCACACCAAAACGGTGCAATACCGTACGAGTACTTCGTTACGGTACCAAACACCACCAAAACGGTACAATACCGTACGAGTACTTCGTTACGGTACCAAACCACACCAAAACGGTCCAATACCGTACGAGTACTTCGTTACGGTACCAAACCACACCAAAACGGTACAATACCGTACGAGTAAATCCATACGGTACCAAACCACACCAAAACAGTGCAATACCGTACGAGTACTTCGTTACGATACCAAACCACACCAAAACGGTGCAATACCGTACGAGTACATCCATACGGTACCAAACCACAACAAAACGGTGCAATACCGTACGAGTACATCCATACGGCACCAAACCACACAAAAACGGTGCAATACCGTACGAGCACATCGTTACGGTACCAAACCACACCAAAACGGTACAATACCGTACGAGAACATCCATACGGTACCAAACCACACCAAAACGGTGCAATACTGTACGAGTACTTCGTTACGGTACCAAACCACACCAAAACGGTGCAATACCGTACGAGTACATCCATACGGTACCAAACCACACCAAAACGGTGCAATACCGTACGAGTACTTCGTTACGGTACCAAACCACACCAAAATGGTACAATACCGTACGAGTACATCCATACGGTACCAAACCACACCAAAACGGTGCAATACCGTACGAGTACATCGTTTCGGTACCAAACCACACCAAAACGGTACAATACCGTACAAGTACATCCATACGGCACCAAACGACACCAAAACGATACAATACCATACGAGTACATCCATACGGTACCAAACCACACCAAAACGGTGCAATACCGTACGAGTACTTCGTTACGGTACCAAACCACATCAAAACGGTACAATACCGTACGAGAACTTCGTCACGGCACCAAACCACACGAAAACGGTGCAATACCGTACGAGTACATCCATACGGTACCAAAGTACACCAAAACGGTGCAATACCGTACGAGTACGTCGTTACGGTACCAAACCACACCAAAACGGAACAATACCGTATGAGTACTTCATTACGGTACCAAACCACACTAAAACGGTGCAATACCGTACGAGTACAACCATACGGTACCTAACCACACCAAAACGGTACAATACCGTACGAGTACTTCGTTACGGTACCAAACCACACCAAAACGGTACAATACCGTACGAGTACATCCATACGGTACCAAACCACACCAAAACGGTGCAATACCGTACGAGTACATCGTTACGGTACCAAACCACACCGAAACGGTGCAATACCATACGAGTACTTCGTTACGGTACCGAACCACACCAAAACGGTACAATACCGTACGAGAACATCCATACGGTACCAAACCACACCGAAACGGTGCAATACCGTACGAGTACTTCGTTACGGTACCAAACCACACCAAAACGGTGCAATACCGTACGAGTACATCCATACGGTACCGAACCCCACCAAAACGGTGCCATACCGTACGAGTACTTCGTTACGGTACCAAACCACACCAAAACGGTACAATACCGTACGAGTACATCCATACGGTACCAAACCACACCAAAACGGTGCAATACCGTACGAGTACATCGTTTCGGTACCAAACCACACCAAAACGGTACAATACCGTACCAGTACATCCATACGGTACCAAACCACACCAAAACGATACAATACCATACGAGTACATCCATACGGTACCAAACCACACCAAAACGGTGCAATACCGTACGAGTACTTCGTTACGGTACCAAACCACATCAAAACGGTACAATACCGTACGAGAACTTCGTCACGGCACCAAACCACACGAAAACGGTGCAATACCGTACGAGTACATCCATACGGTACCAAAGCACACCAAAACGGTGCAATACCGTACGAGTACGTCGTTACGGTACCAAACCACACCAAAACGGAAAATACCGTACGAGTACTTCATTACGGTACCAAACCACACAAAAACGGTCCAATACCGTACGAGTACAACCATACGGTACCTAACCACACCAAAACGGTACAATACCGTACGAGTACTTCGTTACGGTACCAAACCACACCAAAACGGTACAATACCGTACGAGTACATCCATACGGTACCAAACCACACCAAAACGGTGCAATACCGTACGAGTACATCGTTACGGTACCAAACCACACCGAAACGGGGCAATACCGTACGAATGCTTCGTTACGGTACCAAACCACACCAAAACGAAGCAATACCGTACGAGTACATCCATACGGTACCAAACCGCACCGAAACGGTGCAATACCGTACGAGTACTTCGTTCAGGTACCAAACCACACCAAAACGGTGCAATACCGTACGAGTACATCCATACGGTACCAAACCCCACCAAAACGGTGCAATACCGTACGAGTACTTCGTTACGGTACCAAACCACACCAAAACGGTACAATACCGTACGAGTACATCCATACGGTACAAAACCACACCAAAACGGTGCAATACCGTACGAGTACTTCGTTACGGTACCAAACCACACTAAAACGGTACAATACCGTACGAGTACATCCATACGGTACCAAACCACACCAAAACGGTGCAATACCGTACGAGTACTTCGTTACGGTACCAAACCACACCAAAACGGTGCAATACCGTACGAGTACTTCGTTACGGTACCAAACCGCACCAAAACGGTACAATACCGTACGAGTACATCCATACGGTACCAAACCACACCAAAACGGTGCAATACCGTACGAGTACATCCATACGGTACCGAACCCCACCAAAACGGTGCAATACCGTACGAGTACTTCGTTACGGTACCAAACCACACCAAAACGGTACAATACCGTACGAGTACATCCATACGGTACCAAACCACACCAAAACGGTGCAATACCGTACGAGTACATCGTTTCGGTACCAAACCACACCAAAACGGTACAATACCGTACAAGTACATCCATACGGTACCAAACCACACCAAAACGATACAATACCATACGAGTACATCCATACGGTACCAAACCACACCAAAACGGTGCAATACCGTACGAGTACTTCGTTACGGTACCAAACCACATCAAAACGGTACAATACCGTACGAGAACTTCGTCACGGCACCAAACCACACGAAAACGGTGCAATACCGTACGAGTACATCCATACGGTACCAAAGCACACCAAAACGGTGCAATACCGTACGAGTACGTCGTTACGGTACCAAACCACACCAAAACGGAAAATACCGTACGAGTACTTCATTACGGTACCAAACCACACTAAAACGGTGCAATACCGTACGAGTACAACCATACGGTACCTAACCACACCAAAACGGTACAATACCGTACGAGTACTTCGTTACGGTACCGAACCACACCAAAACGGTACAATACCGTACGAGTACATCCATACGGTACCAAACCACACCAAGACGGTACAATACCGTACGAGTACTTCGTTACGGTACCAAACCACAAGAAAACGGTGCAATACCGTACGAGTACATCCATACGGTACCAAACCACACCAAAACGGTGCAATACCGTACGAGTACTTCGTTACGGTCCCAAACCACACCAAAACGGTGCAATACCGTACGACTACTTCGTTACGGTACCAAACACCACCAAAACGGTACAATACCGTACGAGTACTTCGTTACGGTACCAAACCACACCAAAACGGTGCAATAACGTACGAGTACTTCGTTACGGTACCAAACCACACCAAAACGGTACAATACCGTACGAGTACATCCATACGGTACCAAACCACACCAAAACGGTGCAATACCGCACGAGTACTTCGTTACGGTACCAAACCACACCAAAACGGTCCAATACCGTACGAGTACTTCGTTACGGTACCAAACAACACCAAAACGGTACAATACCGTACGAGTACATCCATACGGTACCAAACCACACCAAAACGGTGCAATACCGCACGAGTACTTCGTTACGGTACCAAACCACACCAAAACGGTGCAATACCGTACGAGTACTTCGTTACGGTACCAAACCACACCAAAACGGTGCATTACCGTACGACTACTTCGTTACGGTACCAAACACCACCAAAATGGTACAATACCGTACGAGTACTTCGTTACGGTACCAAACCACACCAAAACGGTGCAATAACGTACGAGTACTTCGTTACGGTACCAAACCACACCAAAACGGTACAATACCGTACGAGTACATCCATACGGTACCAAACCACACCAAAACGGTGCAATACCGTACGAGTACTTCGTTACGGTACCAAACCACACCAAAATGGTACAATACCGTACGAGTACATCCATACGGTACCAAACCACACCAAAACGGTGCAATACCGTACGAGTACATCCATACGGTACCAAACCCCACCAAAATGGTGCAATACCGTACGAGTACTTCGTTACGGTACCAAACCACACCAAAACGGTACAATACCGTACGAGTACATCCATACGGTACCAAACCACACCAAAACGGTGCAATACCGTACGAGTACTTCGTTACGGTACCAAACCACACCAAAACGGTACAATACCGTACGAGTACATCCATACGGTACCAAACCACACCAAAACGGTGCAATACCGTACGAGTACTTCGTTACGGTACCAAACCACACCAAAACGGTACAATACCGTACGAGTACATCCATACGGTACCAAACCACACCAAAACGGTGCAATACCGTACGAGTACTTCGTTACGGTACCAAACCACACCAAAACGGTGCAATACCGTACGAGTACATCCATGCGGTACCAAACCACACTAAAACGGTGCAATACCGTACGAGTACTTCGCTACGGTACCAAACCACACCAAAACGGTGCAATACCGTACGAGTACTTCGTTACGGTACCAAACCACACCAAAACGGTACAATACCGTACGAGTACATCCATACGGTACCAAACCACACCAAAACGGTGCAATACCGTACGAGTACTTCGTTACGGTACCGAACCACACCAAAACGGTGCAATACCGTACGAGTACATCCATACGGTACCAAACCACACCAAAACGGTGCAATACCGTACGAGTACTTCGTTACGGTACCAAACCACACCAAAACGGTACAATACCGTACGAGTACATCCATACGGTACCAAACCACACCAAAACGGTGCAATACCGTACGAGTACTTCGTTACGGTACCAAACCACACCAAAACGGTACAATACCGTACAAGTACATCCATACGGTACCAAACCACACCAAAACGATACAATACCATACGAGTACATCCATACGGTAACAAACCACACCAAAACGGTGCAATACCGTACGAGTACTTCGTTACGGTACCAAACACCACCAAAACGGTACAATACCGTACGAGTACTTCGTTACGGTACCAAACCACACCAAAACGGTCCAATACCGTACGAGTACTTCGTTACGGTACCAAACCACACCAAAACGGTACAATACCGTACGAGTAAATCCATACGGTACCAAACCACACCAAAACAGTGCAATACCGTACGAGTACTTCGTTACGATACCAAACCACACCAAAACGGTGCAATACCGTACGAGTACATCCATACGGTACCAAACCACAACAAAACGGTGCAATACCGTACGAGTACATCCATACGGCACCAAACCACACAAAAACGGTGCAATACCGTACGAGCACATCGTTACGGTACCAAACCACACCAAAACGGTACAATACCGTACGAGAACATCCATACGGTACCAAACCACACCAAAACGGTGCAATACTGTACGAGTACTTCGTTACGGTACCAAACCACACCAAAACGGTGCAATACCGTACGAGTACATCCATACGGTACCAAACCACACCAAAACGGTGCAATACCGTACGAGTACTTCGTTACGGTACCAAACCACACCAAAATGGTACAATACCGTACGAGTACATCCATACGGTACCAAACCACACCAAAACGGTGCAATACCGTACGAGTACATCGTTTCGGTACCAAACCACACCAAAACGGTACAATACCGTACAAGTACATCCATACGGCACCAAACGACACCAAAACGATACAATACCATACGAGTACATCCATACGGTACCAAACCACACCAAAACGGTGCAATACCGTACGAGTACTTCGTTACGGTACCAAACCACATCAAAACGGTACAATACCGTACGAGAACTTCGTCACGGCACCAAACCACACGAAAACGGTGCAATACCGTACGAGTACATCCATACGGTACCAAAGCACACCAAAACGGTGCAATACCGTACGAGTACGTCGTTACGGTACCAAACCACACCAAAACGGTACAATACCGTACGAGTACATCCATACGGTACCAAACCACACCAAAACGGTGCAATACCGTACGAGTACTTCGTTACGGTACCAAACCACACCAAAACGGTGCAATACCGTACGAGTACATCCATGCGGTACCAAACCACACTAAAACGGTGCAATACCGTACGAGTACTTCGCTACGGTACCAAACCACACCAAAACGGTGCAATACCGTACGAGTACTTCGTTACGGTACCAAACCACACCAAAACGGTACAATACCGTACGAGTACATCCATACGGTACCAAACCACACCAAAACGGTGCAATACCGTACGAGTACTTCGTTACGGTACCGAACCACACCAAAACGGTGCAATACCGTACGAGTACATCCATACGGTACCAAACCACACCAAAACGGTGCAATACCGTACGAGTACTTCGTTACGGTACCAAACCACACCAAAACGGTACAATACCGTACGAGTACATCCATACGGTACCAAACCACACCAAAACGGTGCAATACCGTACGAGTACTTCGTTACGGTACCAAACCACACCAAAACGGTACAATACCGTACAAGTACATCCATACGGTACCAAACCACACCAAAACGATACAATACCATACGAGTACATCCATACGGTAACAAACCACACCAAAACGGTGCAATACCGTACGAGTACTTCGTTACGGTACCAAACACCACCAAAACGGTACAATACCGTACGAGTACTTCGTTACGGTACCAAACCACACCAAAACGGTCCAATACCGTACGAGTACTTCGTTACGGTACCAAACCACACCAAAACGGTACAATACCGTACGAGTAAATCCATACGGTACCAAACCACACCAAAACAGTGCAATACCGTACGAGTACTTCGTTACGATACCAAACCACACCAAAACGGTGCAATACCGTACGAGTACATCCATACGGTACCAAACCACAACAAAACGGTGCAATACCGTACGAGTACATCCATACGGCACCAAACCACACAAAAACGGTGCAATACCGTACGAGCACATCGTTACGGTACCAAACCACACCAAAACGGTACAATACCGTACGAGAACATCCATACGGTACCAAACCACACCAAAACGGTGCAATACTGTACGAGTACTTCGTTACGGTACCAAACCACACCAAAACGGTGCAATACCGTACGAGTACATCCATACGGTACCAAACCACACCAAAACGGTGCAATACCGTACGAGTACTTCGTTACGGTACCAAACCACACCAAAATGGTACAATACCGTACGAGTACATCCATACGGTACCAAACCACACCAAAACGGTGCAATACCGTACGAGTACATCCATACGGTACCAAAGTACACCAAAACGGTGCAATACCGTACGAGTACGTCGTTACGGTACCAAACCACACCAAAACGGAACAATACCGTATGAGTACTTCATTACGGTACCAAACCACACTAAAACGGTGCAATACCGTACGAGTACAACCATACGGTACCTAACCACACCAAAACGGTACAATACCGTACGAGTACTTCGTTACGGTACCAAACCACACCAAAACGGTACAATACCGTACGAGTACATCCATACGGTACCAAACCACACCAAAACGGTGCAATACCGTACGAGTACATCGTTACGGTACCAAACCACACCGAAACGGTGCAATACCATACGAGTACTTCGTTACGGTACCGAACCACACCAAAACGGTACAATACCGTACGAGAACATCCATACGGTACCAAACCACACCGAAACGGTGCAATACCGTACGAGTACTTCGTTACGGTACCAAACCACACCAAAACGGTGCAATACCGTACGAGTACATCCATACGGTACCGAACCCCACCAAAACGGTGCCATACCGTACGAGTACTTCGTTACGGTACCAAACCACACCAAAACGGTACAATACCGTACGAGTACATCCATACGGTACCAAACCACACCAAAACGGTGCAATACCGTACGAGTACATCGTTTCGGTACCAAACCACACCAAAACGGTACAATACCGTACCAGTACATCCATACGGTACCAAACCACACCAAAACGATACAATACCATACGAGTACATCCATACGGTACCAAACCACACCAAAACGGTGCAATACCGTACGAGTACTTCGTTACGGTACCAAACCACATCAAAACGGTACAATACCGTACGAGAACTTCGTCACGGCACCAAACCACACGAAAACGGTGCAATACCGTACGAGTACATCCATACGGTACCAAAGCACACCAAAACGGTGCAATACCGTACGAGTACGTCGTTACGGTACCAAACCACACCAAAACGGAAAATACCGTACGAGTACTTCATTACGGTACCAAACCACACTAAAACGGTCCAATACCGTACGAGTACAACCATACGGTACCTAACCACACCAAAACGGTACAATACCGTACGAGTACTTCGTTACGGTACCAAACCACACCAAAACGGTACAATACCGTACGAGTACATCCATACGGTACCAAACCACACCAAAACGGTGCAATACCGTACGAGTACATCGTTACGGTACCAAACCACACCGAAACGGGGCAATACCGTACGAATACTTCGTTACGGTACCAAACCACACCAAAACGAAGCAATACCGTACGAGTACATCCATACGGTACCAAACCGCACCGAAACGGTGCAATACCGTACGAGTACTTCGTTCAGGTACCAAACCACACCAAAACGGTGCAATACCGTACGAGTACATCCATACGGTACCAAACCCCACCAAAACGGTGCAATACCGTACGAGTACTTCGTTACGGTACCAAACCACACCAAAACGGTACAATACCGTACGAGTACATCCATACGGTACAAAACAACACCAAAACGGTGCAATACCGTACGAGTACTTCGTTACGGTACCAAACCACACTAAAACGGTACAATACCGTACGAGTACATCCATACGGTACCAAACCACACCAAAACGGTGCAATACCGTACGAGTACTTCGTTACGGTACCAAACCACACCAAAACGGTGCAATACCGTACGAGTACTTCGTTACGGTACCAAACCGCACCAAAACGGTACAATACCGTACGAGTACATCCATACGGTACCAAACCACACCAAAACGGTGCAATACCGTACGAGTACATCCATACGGTACCGAACCCCACCAAAACGGTGCAATACCGTACGAGTACTTCGTTACGGTACCAAACCACACCAAAACGGTACAATACCGTACGAGTACATCCATACGGTACCAAACCACACCAAAACGGTGCAATACCGTACGAGTACATCGTTTCGGTACCAAACCACACCAAAACGGTACAATACCGTACAAGTACATCCATACGGTACCAAACCACACCAAAACGATACAATACCATACGAGTACATCCATACGGTACCAAACCACACCAAAACGGTGCAATACCGTACGAGTACTTCGTTACGGTACCAAACCACATCAAAACGGTACAATACCGTACGAGAACTTCGTCACGGCACCAAACCACACGAAAACGGTGCAATACCGTACGAGTACATCCATACGGTACCAAAGCACACCAAAACGGTGCAATACCGTACGAGTACGTCGTTACGGTACCAAACCACACCAAAACGGAAAATACCGTACGAGTACTTCATTACGGTACCAAACCACACTAAAACGGTGCAATACCGTACGAGTACAACCATACGGTACCTAACCACACCAAAACGGTACAATACCGTACGAGTACTTCGTTACGGTACCGAACCACACCAAAACGGTACAATACCGTACGAGTACATCCATACGGTACCAAACCACACCAAGACGGTACAATACCGTACGAGTACTTCGTTACGGTACCAAACCACAAGAAAACGGTGCAATACCGTACGAGTACATCCATACGGTACCAAACCACACCAAAACGGTGCAATACCGTACGAGTACTTCGTTACGGTCCCAAACCACACCAAAACGGTGCATTACCGTACGACTACTTCGTTACGGTACCAAACACCACCAAAACGGTACAATACCGTACGAGTACTTCGTTACGGTACCAAACCACACCAAAACGGTGCAATAACGTACGAGTACTTCGTTACGGTACCAAACCACACCAAAACGGTACAATACCGTACGAGTACATCCATACGGTACCAAACCACACCAAAACGGTGCAATACCGCACGAGTACTTCGTTACGGTACCAAACCACACCAAAACGGTCCAATACCGTACGAGTACTTCGTTACGGTACCAAACCACACCAAAACGGTACAATACCGTACGAGTACATCCATACGGTACCAAACCACACCAAAACGGTGCAATACCGCACGAGTACTTCGTTACGGTACCAAACCACACCAAAACGGTGCAATACCGTACGAGTACTTCGTTACGGTACCAAACCACACCAAAACGGTGCATTACCGTACGACTACTTCGTTACGGTACCAAACACCACCAAAATGGTACAATACCGTACGAGTACTTCGTTACGGTACCAAACCACACCAAAACGGTGCAATAACGTACGAGTACTTCGTTACGGTACCAAACCACACCAAAACGGTACAATACCGTACGAGTACATCCATACGGTACCAAACCACACCAAAACGGTGCAATACCGTACGAGTACTTCGTTACGGTACCAAACCACACCAAAACGGTACAATACCGTACGAGTACATCCATACGGTACCAAACCACACCAAAACGGTGCAATACCGTACGAGTACATCGTTCAGGTACCAAACCACACCAAAACGGTGCAATACCGTACGAGTACATCCATACGGTACCAAACCCCACCAAAACGGTGCAATACCGTACGAGTACTTCGTTACGGTACCAAACCACACCAAAACGGTACAATACCGTACGAGTACATCCATACGGTACCAAACCACACCAAAACGGTGCAATACCGTACGAGTACTTCGTTACGGTACCAAACCACACTAAAACGGTACAATACCGTACGAGTACATCCATACGGTACCAAACCACACCAAAACGGTGCAATACCGTACGAGTACTTCGTTACGGTACCAAACCACACCAAAACGGTGCAATACCGTACGAGTACTTCGTTACGGTACCAAACCGCACCAAAACGGTACAATACCGTACGAGTACATCCATACGGTACCAAACCACACCAAAACGGTGCAATACCGTACGAGTACATCCATACGGTACCAAACCACACCAAAACGGTGCAATACCGTACGAGTACTTCGTTACGGTACCAAACCACACCAAAACGGTACAATACCGTACGAGTACATCCATACGGTACCAAACCAAACCAAAACGGTGCAATACCGTACGAGTACTTCGTTACGGTACTAAACCACACCAAAACGGTACAATACCGTACCAGTACATCCATACGGTACCAAACCACACCAAAACGATACAATACCATACGAGTACATCCATACGGTAACAAACCACACCAAAACGGTGCAATACCGTACGAGTACTTCGTTACGGTACCAAACACCACCAAAACGGTACAATACCGTACGAGTACTTCGTTACGGTACCAAACCACACCAAAACGGTCCAATACCGTACGAGTACTTCGTTACGGTACCAAACCACACCAAAACGGTACAATACCGTACGAGTAAATCCATACGGTACCAAACCACACCAAAACAGTGCAATACCGTACGAGTACTTCGTTACGATACCAAACCACACCAAAACGGTGCAATACCGTACGAGTACATCCATACGGTACCAAACCACAACAAAACGGTGCAATACCGTACGAGTACATCCATACGGCACCAAACCACACCAAAACGGTGCAATACCGTACGAGCACATCGTTACGGTACCAAACCACACCAAAACGGTCCAATACCGTACGAGAACATCCATACGGTACCAAACCACACCAAAACGGGGCAATACTGTACGAGTACTTCGTTACGGTACCAAACCACACCAAAACGGTGCAATACCGTACGAGTACATCCATACGGTACCAAACCACACCAAAACGGTGCAATACCGTACGAGTACTTCGTTACGGTACCAAACCACACCAAAATGGTACAATACCGTACGAGTACATCCATACGGTACCAAACCACACCAAAACGGTGCAATACCGTACGAGTACATCGTTTCGGTACCAAACCACACCAAAACGGTACAATGACGTACAAGTACATCCATACGGTACCAAACCACACCAAAACGATACAATACCATACGAGTACATCCATACGGTACCAAACCACACCAAAACGGTGCAATACCGTACGAGTACTTCGTTACGGTACCAAACCACATCAAAACGGTACAATACCGTACGAGAACTTCGTCACGGCACCAAACCACACGAAAACGGTGCAATACCGTACGAGTACATCCATACGGTACCAAAGCACACCAAAACGGTACAATACCGTACGAGTACGTCGTTACGGTACCAAACCACACCAAAACGGAACAATACCGTATGAGTACTTCATTACGGTACCAAACCACACTAAAACGGTGCAATACCGTACGAGTACAACCATACGGTACCTAACCACACCAAATTGGTACAATACCGTACGAGTACTTCGTTACGGTACCAAACCACACCAAAACGGTACAATACCGTACGAGTACATCCATACGGTACCAAACCATACCAAAACGGTGCAATACCGTACGAGTACATCGTTACGGTACCAAACCACACCGAAACGGTGCAATACCGTACGAGTACTTCGTTACGGTACCAAACCACACCAAAACGGTGCAATACCGTACGAGTACATCCATACGGTACCAAACCGCACCGAAACGGTGCAATACCGTACGAGTACTTCGTTACGGTACCAAACCACACCAAAACGGTACAATACCGTACGAGTACATCCATACGGTACCAAACCACACCAAAACGGTACAATACCGTACGAGTACATCCACACGGTACCAAACCACACCAAAACGGTGCAATACCGTACGAGTACTTCGTTACGGTACCAAACCACACCAAAACGGTACAATACCGTACGAGTACACCCATACGGTACCAAACCACACCAAAACGGTGCAATACCGTACGAGTACTTCGTTACGGTACCAAACCACACCAAAACGGTGCAATACCATACGAGTACATCCATGCGGTACCAAACCACACTAAAACGGTGCAATACCGTACGAGTACTTCGCTACGGTACCAAACCACACCAAAACGGTGCAATACCGTACGAGTACTTCGTTACGGTACCAAACCACACCAAAACGGTGCAATACCGTACGAGTACTTCGTTACGGTACCAAACCACACCAAAACGGTACAATACCGTACGAGTACATCCATACGGTACCAAACCACACCAAAACGGTGCAATACCGTACGAGTACTTCGTTACGGTACCAAACCACACCAAAACGGTGCAATACCGTACGAGTACATCCATACGGTACCAAACCACACCAAAACGGTTCAATACCGTACGAGTACATCCATACGCCACCAAACCACACCAAAACGGTGCAATACCGAACGAGTACTACGTTACGGTACAAAACCACACCAAAACGGTGCAATACCGTACGAGAACATCCATACGGTACCAAACCACACCAAAACGGTGCAATACCGTACGAGTACTTAATTACGGTACCAAACCACACCAAAACGGAACAATACCGTACGAGTACTTCTTTACGGTACCAAACCACACTAAAACGGTACAATACCGTACGAGTACTTCGTTACGGTACGAAACCACACCAAAACGGTACAATACCGTACGAGTACATCCATACGGTACCAAACCACACCAAAAGGGTGCAATACCGTACGCGTACTTCGTTACGGTACCAAACCACACCAAAACGGTGCAATACCGTACGAGTACATCCATACGGTACCAAACCACACCAAAACGGTGCAATACCGTACGAGTACTTCGTTACGGTACCAAACACCACCAAAACGGTACAATACCGTACGAGTACTTCGTTACGGTACCAAACCACACCAAAACGGTCCAATACCGTACGAGTACTTCGTTACGGTACCAAACCACACCAAAACGGTACAATACCGTACGAGTAAATCCATAGGGTACCAAACCACACCAAAACGGTGCAATACCGCACGAGTACTTCGTTACGGTACCAAACCACACCAAAACGGCGCAATACCGTATGAGTACATCTATACGGTACCAAACCACACCAAATTGGTGCAATACCGTACGAGTACATCCATACGGTACCAAACCACACCAAAACGGTGCAATACCGTACGAGTACTTCGTTACGGTACCAAACCACACCAAAACGGAACAATACCGTACGAGTACTTCTTTACGGTACCAAACCACACTAAAACGGTACAATACCGCACGAGCACTTCGTTACGGTACCAAACTACACCAAAACGGTACAATACCGTACGAGTACATCCATACGGTACCAAACCACACCAAAACTGTGCAATACCGTACGAGTACATCGTTACGGTACCAAACCACACCGAAACGGTGCAATACCGTACGAGTACTTCGTTACGGTACCAAAACACACCAAAACGGTGCAATACCGTACGAGTACATCCATATGGTACCAAACCACACCAAAACGGTGCAATACCGTACGAGTACTTCGTTACGGTACCAAACCACACCAAAACGGTGCAATACCGTACGAGTACATCCATACGGTACCAAACCACACCAAAACGGTACAATACCGTACGAGTACTTCGTTACGGTACCAAACCACACCAAAACGGTCCAATACCGTAAGAGTACTTCGTTACGGTACAAAACCACACCAAAACGGTACAATACCGTACAAGTAAATCCATACGGTACCAAACCACACCAAAACGGTGCAATACCGTACGAGTACTTCGTTACGGTACCAAACCACACCAAAACGGTGCAATACCGTACGAGTACTTCGTTACGGTACCAAACCACACAAAAACGGTGCAATACCGTACGAGTACATCCATACGGTACCAAACCACACCAAAACGGTGCAATACCGTACGAGTACATCCATACGGCACCAAATCACACCAAAATGGTGCAATACCGTACGAGTACGTGCATACGATACCAAACCACACCAAAACGGTGCAATACCGTACGAGGACATCCATACGGTACCAAAGCACACCAAAACTGTGCAATACCGTTCGAGTACTTCGTTACGGTACCGAACCACACCAAAACGGTACAATACCGTACGAGTACATCCATACGGTACCAAACCACACCAAAACGGTACAATACCGTACGAGTACTTCGTTACGGTACCAAACCACAAGAAAACGGTGCAATACCGTACGAGTACATCCATACGGTACCAAACCACACCAAAACGGTGCAATACCGTACGAGTACTTCGTTACGGTACCAAACCACACCAAAACGGTGCATTACCGTACGACTACTTCGTTACGGTACCAAACACCACCAAAACGGTACAATACCGTACGAGTACTTCGTTACGGTACCAAACCACACCAAAACGGTGCAATAACGTACGAGTACTTCGTTACGGTACCAAACCACACCAAAACGGTACAATACCGTACGAGTACATCCATACGGTACCAAACCACACCAAAACGGTGCAATACCGCACGAGTACTTCGTTACGGTACCAAACCACACCAAAACGGTGCAAGACCGTACGAGTACTTCGTTACGGTACCAAACCACACAAAAACGGAACAATACCGTACGAGTACTTCTTTACGGTACCAAACCACACTAAAACGGTGCAATACCGTACGAGTACATCCATACGGTACTAAACCACACCAAAACTGTGCAATACCGTTCGAGTACTTCGTTACGGTACCGAACCACACCAAAACGGTACAATACCGTACGAGTACATCCATACGGTACCAAACCACACCAAAACGGTACAATACCGTACGAGTACTTCGTTACGGTACCAAACCACACCAAAACGGTACAATACCGTACGAGTACATCCATACGGTACCAAACCACACCAAAACGGTGCAATACCATACGAGTACATCCATACGGTACCAAACCACACCAAAACGGTTGAATAACGTACGAGTACTTCGTTACGGTACCAAACCACACCAAAACGGTACAATACCGTACGAGTACTTCGTTACGGTACCAAACCACACTAAAACGGTGCAATACCGTACGAGTACATACATACGGTACCAAACCACACCAAAACGGTACAATACCGTACGAGTACTTCGTTACGGTACCAAACCACACCAAAACGGTACAATACCGTACAAGGACATCCATACGGTACCAAACCACACCAAAACGGTGCAATACCGTACGAGTACATCCATACGGCACCAAACCACAACAAAACGGTGCAATACCGTACGAGTACATCGTTACGGTACCAAACCACACCAAAACGGTACAATACCGTACGAGAACATCCATACGGTACCAAACCACACCAAAACGGTGCAATACCGTACGAGTACTTCGTTACGGTACCAAACCACACCAAAACGGTGCAATACCGTACGAGTACATCCATACGGTACCAAACCACACCAAAACGGTGCAATACCGTACGAGTACTTCGTTACGGTACCAAACCACACCAAAACGGTACAATACCGTACGAGTACATCCATACGGTACCAAACCACACCAAAACGGTGCAATACCGTACGAGTACTTCGTTACGGTACCAAACCACACCAAAACGGTACAATACCGTACGAGTACATCCATACGGTACCAAACCACACCAAAACGGTGCAATACCGTACGAGTACATCCATACGGTACCAAACCACACCAAAACGGTTGAATAACGTACGAGTACTTCGTTACGGTACCAAACCACACCAAAACGGTACAATACCGTACGAGTACTTCGTTACGGTACCAAACCACACTAAAACGGTGCAATACCGTACGAGTACATACATACGGTACCAAACCACACCAAAACGGTACAATACCGTACGAGTACTTCGTTACGGTACCAAACCACACCAAAACGGTACAATACCGTACAAGGACATCCATACGGTACCAAACCACACCAAAACGGTGCAATACCGTACGAGAACATCCATACGGCACCAAACCACAACAAAACGGTGCAATACCGTACGAGTACATCCATACGGTACTAAACCACACCAAAACTGTGCAATTCCGTTCGAGTACTTCGTTACGGTACCGAACCACACCAAAACGGTACAATACCGTACGAGTACATCCATACGGTACCAAACCACACCAAAACGGTACAATACCGTACGAGTACTTCGTTACGGTACCAAACCACACCAAAACGGTACAATACCGTACGAGTACATCCATACGGTACCAAACCACACCAAAACGGTGCAATACCGTACGAGTACATCCATACGGTACCAAACCACACCAAAACGGTTGAATAACGTACGAGTACTTCGTTACGGTACCAAACCACACCAAAACGGTACAATACCGTACGAGTACTTCGTTACGGTACCAAACCACACTAAAACGGTGCAATACCGTACGAGTACATACATACGGTACCAAACCACACCAAAACGGTACAATACCGTACGAGTACTTCGTTACGGTACCAAACCACACCAAAACGGTACAATACCGTACAAGGACATCCATACGGTACCAAACCACACCAAAACGGTGCAATACCGTACGAGTACATCCATACGGCACCAAACCACAACAAAACGGTGCAATACCGTACGAGTACATCGTTACGGTACCAAACCACACCAAAACGGTGCAATACCGTACGAGTACATCCATACGGTACCAAACCACACCAAAACGGTTCAATACCGTACGAGTACATCCATACGCCACCAAACCACACCAAAACGGTGCAATACCGAACGAGTACTACGTTACGGTACAAAACCACACCAAAACGGTGCAATACCGTACGAGAACATCCATACGGTACCAAACCACACCAAAACGGTGCAAGACCGTACGAGTACTTCGTTACGGTACCAAACCACACCAAAACGGAACAATACCGTACGAGTACTTCTTTACGGTACCAAACCACACTAAAACGGTACAATACCGTACGAGTACTTCGTTACGGTACCAAACCACACCAAAACGGTACAATACCGTACGAGTACATCCATACGGTACCAAACCACACCAAAAGGGTGCAATACCGTACGCGTACTTCGTTACGGTACCAAACCACACCAAAACGGTGCAATACCGTACGAGTACATCCATACGGTACCAAACCACACCAAAACGGTGCAATACCGTACGAGTACTTCGTTACGGTACCAAACCACACCAAAACGGTGCAATACCGTACGAGTACTTCGTTACGGTACCAAACCACACCAAAACGGTGCAATACCGTACGAGTACTTCGTTCCGGTACCAAACACCACCAAAACGGTACAATACCGTACGAGTACTTCGTTACGGTACCAAACCACACCAAAACGGTCCAATACCGTACGAGTACTTCGTTACGGTACCAAACCACACCAAAACGGTACAAAACCGTACGAGTAAATCCATAGGGTACCAAACCACACCAAAACGGTGCAATACCGCACGAGTACTTCGTTACGGTACCAAACCACACCAAAACGGTGCAATACCGTATGAGTACATCCATACGGTACCAAACCACACCAAATTGGTGCAATACCGTACGAGTACATACATACGGTACCAAACCACACCAAAACGGTGCAATACCGTACGAGTACTTCGTTACGGTACCAAACCACACCAAAACGGAACAATACCGTACGAGTACTTCTTTACGGTACCAAACCACACTAAAACGGTACAATACCGTACGAGTACTTCGTTACGGTACCAAACTACACCAAAACGGTACAATACCGTACGAGTACATCCATACGGTACCAAACCACACCAAAACTGTGCAATACCGTACGAGTACATCGTTACGGTACCAAACCACACCGAAACGGTGCAATACCGTACGAGTACATCCATACGGTACCAAACCACACCAAAACGGTCCAATACCGTAAGAGTACTTCGTTACGGTACAAAACCACACCAAAACGGTCCAATACCGTATGAGTACTTCGTTACGGTACCAAAACACACCAAAACGGTGCAATACCGTACGAGTACATCCATATGGTACCAAACCACACCAAAACGGTGCAATACCGTACGAGTACTTCGTTACGGTACCAAACCACACCAAAACGGTGCAATACCGTACGAGTACATCCATACGGTACCAAACCACACCAAAACGGTCCAATACCGTAAGAGTACTTCGTTACGGTACAAAACCACACCAAAACGGTACAATACCGTACAAGTAAATCCATACGGTACCAAACCACACCAAAACGGTGCAATACCGTACGAGTACTTCGTTACGGTACCAAACCACACCAAAACGGTGCAATACCGTACGAGTACATCCATACGGTACCAAACCACACCAAAACGGTGCAATACCGTACGAGTACATCCATACGGCACCAAATCACACCAAAATGGTGCAATACCGTACGAGTACGTGCATACGATACCAAACCACACCAAAACGGTGCAATACCGTACGAGGACATCCATACGGTACCAAACCACACCAAAACTGCGCAATACCGTTCGAGTACTTCGTTACGGTACCGAACCACACCAAAACGGTACAATACCGTACGAGTACATCCATACGGTACCAAACCACACCAAAACGGTACAATACCGTACGAGTACTTCGTTACGGTACCAAACCACAAGAAAACGGTGCAATACCGTACGAGTACATCCATAGGTACCAAACCACACCAAAACGGTGCAATACCGTACGAGTACTTCGTTACGGTACCAAACGACACCAAAACGGTGCAATACCGTACGACTACTTCGTTACGGTACCAAACACCACCAAAATGGTACAATACCGTACGAGTACTTCGTTACGGTACCAAACCACACCAAAACGGTGCAATAACGTACGAGTACTTCGTTACGGTACCAAACCACACCAAAACGGTACAATACCGTACGAGTACATCCATACGGTACCAAACCACACCAAAACGGTGCAATACCGTACGAGTACTTCGTTACGGTACCAAACCACACCAAAACGGTGCAAGACCGTACGAGTACTTCGTTACGGTACCAAACCACACCAAAACGGAACAATACCGTACGAGTACTTCTTTACGGTACCAAACCACACTAAAACGGTGCAATACCGTACGAGTACATCCATACGGTACTAAACCACACCAAAACTGTGCAATACCGTTCGAGTACTTCGTTACGGTACCGAACCACACCAAAACGGTACAATACCGTACGAGTACATCCATACGGTACCAAACCACACCAAAACGGTACAATACCGTACGAGTACTTCGTTACGGTACCAAACCACACCAAAACGGTACAATACCGTACGAGTACATCCATACGGTACCAAACCACACCAAAACGGTGCAATACCGTACGAGTACATCCATACGGTACCAAACCACACCAAAACGGTTGAATAACGTACGAGTACTACGTTACGGTACCAAACCACACCAAAACGGTACAATACCGTACGAGTACTTCGTTACGGTACCAAACCACGCTAAAACGGTGCAATACCGTACGAGTACATCCATACGGTACCAAACCACACCAAAACGGTACAATACCGTACGAGTACATCGTGACGGTACCAAACCACACCAAAACGGTACAATACCGTACAAGGACATCCATACGGTACCAAACCACACCAAAACGGTGCAATATCGTACGAGTACATCCATACGGCACCAAACCACAACAAAACGGTGCAATACCGTACGAGTACATCGTTACGGTACCAAACCACACCAAAACGGTACAATACCGTACGAGAACATCCATACGGTACCAAACCACACCAAAACGGTGCAATACCGTACGAGTACTTCGTTACGGTACCAAACCACACCAAAACGGTGCAATACCGTACGAGTACATCCATACGGTACCAAACCACACCAAAACGGTGCAATACCGTACGAGTACTTCGTTACGGTACCAAACCACACCAAAACGGTACAATACCGTACGAGTACATCCATACGGTACCAAACCACACCAAAACGGTGCAATACCGTACGAGTACTTCGTTACGGTACCAAACCACACCAAAACGGTACAATACCGTACGAGAACATCCATACGGTACCAAACCACACAAAAACGGTGCAATACCGTACGAGTACTTCGTTACGGTACCAAACCACACAAAAACGGTGCAATACCGCACGAGTAAATCCATAGGGTACCAAACCACACCAAAACGGTGCAATACCGCACGAGTACTTCGTTACGGTACCAAACCACACCAAAACGGTGCAATACCGTATGAGTACATCCATACGGTACCAAACCACACCAAATTGGTGCAATACCGTACGAGTACATCCATACGGTACCAAACCACACCAAAACGGTGCAATACCGTACGAGTACTTCGTTACGGTACCAAACCACACCAAAACGGTGCAATACCGTACGAGTACATCCATACGGTACCAAACCACACCAAAACGGTGCAATACCGTACGAGTACTTCGTTACGGTACCAAACCACACCAAAACGGAACAATACCGTACGAGTACATCCATACGGTACCAAACATCACCAAAACGGTGCAATACCGTACGAGTACTTCGTTACGGTACCAAACCACACCAAAACGGTACAATACCGTACAAGTACATCCATACGGTACCAAACCACACCAAAACGGTGCAATACCGTACGAGTACTTCGTTACGGTACCAAACCACACCAAAACGGTACAATACCGTACGAGAACTTCGTCACGGCACCAAACCACACGAAAACGGTGCAATACCGTACGAGTACATCGTTACGGTACCAAACCACACCAAAACGGTTCAATACCGTACGAGAACATCCATACGGTACCAAACCACACCAAAACGGTGCAATACCGTACGAGTACTTCGTTACGGTACCAAACCACACCAAAACGGTGCAATACCGTACGAGTACATCCATACGGTACCAAACCACACCAAAACGGTGCAATACCGTACGAGTACTTCGTTACGGTACCAAACCACACCAAAACGGTACAATACCGTACGAGTACATCCATACGGTACCAAACCACACCAAAACGGTGCAATACCGTACGAGTACTTCGTTACAGTACCAAACCACACCAAAACGGTACAATACCGTACGAGAACTTCGTCACGGCACCAAACCACACGAAAACGGTGCAATACCGTACGAGTACATCCATACGGTACCAAAGCACACCAAAACGGTGCAATACCGTACGAGTACGTCGTTACGTTACCAAACCACACCAAAACGGAACAATACCGTACGAGTAATTCGTTACGGTACCAAACCACTCTAAAACGGTGCAATACCGTACGAGTACAACCATACGGTACCAAACCACACCAAAACGGTTCAATACCGTACGAGTACTTCGTTACGGTACCAAACCACACCAAAACGGTACAATACCGTACAAGTACATCCATACGGTACCAAACCACACCAAAACGGTGCAATACCGTACGAGTACTTCGTTACGGTACCAAACCACACCAAAACGGTACAATACCGTACCAGTACATCCATACGGTACCAAACCACACCAAAACGGTGCAATACCGTACGAGTACTTCGTTACGGTACCAAACCACACCAAAACGGTACAATACCGTACGAGAACTTCGTCACGGCACCAAACC
This sequence comes from Rhododendron vialii, assembly GCF_030253575.1. NCBI lineage: Eukaryota > Viridiplantae > Streptophyta > Magnoliopsida > Ericales > Ericaceae > Rhododendron > Rhododendron vialii. Next base: position 23,070,707 of record NC_080561.1, on the reverse strand, counting down.
ACACGAAAACGGTGCAATACCGTACGAGTACATCCATACGGTACCAAACCACACCAAAACGGTGCAATACCGTACGAGTACTTCGTTACGGTACCAAACCACACCAAAACGGTGCAATACCGTACGAGTACATCCATACGGTACCAAACCACACCAAAACGGTGCAATACCGTACGAGTACTTCGTTACGGTACCAAACCACACCAAAACGGTGCAAGACCGTACGAGTACTTCGTTACGGTACCAAACCACACCAAAACGGAACAATACCGTACGAGTACTTCTTTACGGTACCAAACCACACTAAAACGGTGCAATACCGTACGAGTACATCCATACGGTACTAAACCACACAAAAACTGTGCAATACCGTTCGAGTACTTCGTTACGGTACCGAACCACACCAAAACGGTACAATACCGTACGAGTACATCCATACGGTACCAAACCACACCAAAACGGTACAATACCGTACGAGTACTTCGTTACGGTACCAAACCACACCAAAACGGTACAATACCGTACGAGTACATCCATACGGTACCAAACCACACCAAAACGGTGCAATACCGTACGAGTACATCCATACGGTACCAAACCACACCAAAACGGTTGAATAACGTACGAGTACTACGTTACGGTACCAAACCACACCAAAACGGTACAATACCGTACGAGTACTTCGTTACGGTACCAAACCACACTAAAACGGTGCAATACCGTACGAGTACATCCATACGGTACTAAACCACACCAAAACGGAACAATACCGTACGAGTACTTCTTTACGGTACCAAACCACACTAAAACGGTGCAATACCGTACGAGTACATCCATACGGTACTAAACCACACCAAAACTGTGCAATACCGTTCGAGTACTTTGTTACGGTACCGAACCACACCAAAACGGTACAATACCGTACGAGTACATCCATACGGTACAAAACCACACCAAAACGGTGCAATACCGTACGAGTACATCCATACGGCACCAAACCACACCAAAACGGTGCAATACCGTACGAGTACATTGTTACGGTACCAAACCACACCAAAACGGTACAATACCGTACGAGAACATCCATACGGTACCAAACCACACCAAAACGGTGCAATACCGTACGAGTACTTCGTTACGGTACAAAACCACACCAAAACGGTGCAATACCGTACGAGTACATCCATACGGTACCAAACCACACCAAAACGGTGCAATACCGTACGAGTACTTCGTTACGGTACCAAACCACACCAAAACGGTACAATACCGTACGAGTACATCCATACGGTACCAAACCACACCAAAACGGTGCAATACCGTACGAGTACTTCGTTACGGTACCAAACCACACCAAAACGGTACAATACCGTACAAGAACTTCGTCACGGCACCAAACCACACGAAAACGGTGCAATACCGTACGAGTACATCCATACGGTACCAAAGCACACCAAAACGGTGCAATACCGTACGAGTACGTCGTTACGTTACCAAACCACACCAAAACGGAACAATACCGTACGAGTACTTCGTTACGGTACCAAACCACTCTAAAACGGTGCAATACCGTACGAGTACAACCATACGGTACCAAACCACACCAAAACGGTACAATACCGTACGAGTACTTCGTTACGGTACCAAACCACACCAAAACGGTACAATACCGTACAAGTACATCCATACGGTACCAAACCACACCAAAACGGTGCAATACCGTACGAGTACTTCGTTACGGTACCAAACCACACCAAAACGGTACAATACCGTACAAGTACATCCATACGGTACCAAACCACACCAAAACGGTGCAATACCGTACGAGTACTTCGTTACGGTACCAAACCACCCCAAAACGGTACAATACCGTACGAGAACTTCGTCACGGCACCAAACCACACGAAAACGGTGCAATACCGTACGAGTACATCCATACGGTACCAAACCACACCAAAACGGTGCAATACCGTACGAGTACTTCGTTACGGTACCAAACCACACCAAAACGGTGCAATACCGTACGAGTACATCCATACGGTACCAAACCACACCAAAACGGTGCAATACCGTACGAGTACTTCGTTACGGTACCAAACCACACCAAAACGGTGCAATACCGTACGAGTACTTCGTTACGGTACAAAACCACACCAAAACGGTACAATACCGTACAAGTACATCCATACGGTACCAAACCACACCAAAACGGTGCAATACCGTACGAGTACATCCATACGGCACCAAACCACACCAAAACGGTGCAATACCGTACGAGTACATCGTTACGGTACCAAACCACACCAAAACGGTACAATACCGTACGAGAACATCCATACGGTACCAAACCACACCAAAACGGTGCAATACCGTATGAGTACTTCGTTACGGTACAAAACCACACCAAAACGGTGCAATACCGTACGAGTACATCCATACGGTACCAAACCACACCAAAACGGTGCAATACCGTACGAGTACTTCGTTACGGTACCAAACCACACCAAAACGGAACAATACCGTACGAGTACATCCATACGGTACCAAACCACACCAAAACGGTGCAATACCGTACGAGTACTTCGTTACGGTACCAAACCACACCAAAACGGTACAATACCGTACAAGTACATCCATACGGTACCAAACCACACCAAAACGGTGCAATACCGTACGAGTACTTCGTTACGGTACCAAACAACACCAAAACGGTACAATACCGTACGAGAACTTCGTCACGGCACCAAACCACACGAAAACGGTGCAATACCGTACGAGTACATCCATACGGTACCAAAGCACACCAAAACGGTGCAATACCGTACGAGTACATCGTTACGGTACCAAACCACACCGAAACGGTGCAATACCGTACGAGTACTTCGTTACGGTACCAAAACACACCAAAACGGTGCAATACCGTACGAGTACATCCATATGGTAACAAACCACACCAAAACGGTGCAATACCGTACGAGTACTTCGTTACGGTACCAAACCACACCAAAACGGTACAATACCGTACGAGTACTTCGTTACGGTACCAAACCACACCAAAACGGTACAATACCGTACGAGTACATCCATACGGTACCAAACCACACCAAAACGGTGCAATACCGTACGAGTACATCCATACTGTACCAAACCACACAAAAACGGTTGAATAACGTACGAGTACTTCGTTACGGTACCAAACCACACCAAAACGGTACAATACCGTACGAGTACTTCGTTACGGTACCAAACCACACTAAAACGGTGCAATACCGTACGAGTACATCCATACGGTACCAAACCACACCAAAACGGTACAATACCGTACGAGTACTTCGTTACGGTACCAAACCACACCAAAACGGTACAATACCGTACGAGTACATCCATACGGTACCAAACCACACCAAAACGGTGCAATACCGTACGAGTACATCCATACGGTACCAAACCACACCAAAACGGTTGAATAACGTACGAGTACTTCGTTACGGTACCAAACCACACCAAAACGGTACAATACCGTACGAGTACTTCGTTACGGTACCAAACCACACTAAAACGGTGCAATACCGTACGAGTACATCCATACGGTACCAAACCACACCAAAACGGTACAATACCGTACGAGTACTTCGTTACGGTACCAAACCACACCAAAACGGTACAATACCGTACAAGGACATCCATACGGTACCAAACCACACCAAAACGGTGCAATACCGTACGAGTACATCCATACGGCACCAAACCACAACAAAACGGTGCAATACCGTACGAGTACGTCGTTACGTTACCAAACCACACCAAAACGGAACAATACCGTACGAGTAATTCGTTACGGTACCAAACCACTCTAAAACGGTGCAATACCGTACGAGTACAACCATACGGTACCAAACCACACCAAAACGGTTCAATACCGTACGAGTACTTCGTTACGGTACCAAACCACACCAAAACGGTACAATACCGTACAAGTACATCCATACGGTACCAAACCACACCAAAACGGTGCAATACCGTACGAGTACTTCGTTACGGTACCAAACCACACCAAAACGGTACAATACCGTACCAGTACATCCATACGGTACCAAACCACACCAAAACGGTGCAAAACCGTACGAGTACTTCGTTACGGTACCAAACCACACCAAAACGGTACAATACCGTACGAGAACTTCGTCACGGCACCAAACCACACGAAAACGGTGCAATACCGTACGAGTACATCCATACGGTACCAAACCACACCAAAACGGTGCAATACCGTACGAGTACTTCGTTACGGTACCAAACCACACCAAAACGGTACAATACCGTACGAGTACATCCATACGGTACCAAACCACACCAAAACGGTGCAATACCGCACGAGTACTTCGTTACGGTACCAAACCACACCAAAACGGTGCAAGACCGTACGAGTACTTCGTTACGGTACCAAACCACACCAAAACGGAACAATACCGTACGAGTACTTCTTTACGGTACCAAACCACACTAAAACGGTGCAATACCGTACGAGTACATCCATACGGTACTAAACCACACCAAAACTGTGCAATACCGTTCGAGTACTTCGTTACGGTACCGAACCACACCAAAACGGTACAATACCGTACGAGTACATCCATACGGTACCAAACCACACCAAAACGGTACAATACCGTACGAGTACTTCGTTACGGTACCAAACCACACCAAAACGGTACAATACCGTACGAGTACATCCATACGGTACCAAACCACACCAAAACGGTGCAATACCGTACGAGTACATCCATACGGTACCAAACCACACCAAAACGGTTGAATAACGTACGAGTACTTCGTTACGGTACCAAACCACACCAAAACGGTACAATACCGTACGAGTACTTCGTTACGGTACCAAACCACACTAAAACGGTGCAATACCGTACGAGTACATCCATACGGTACCAAACCACACCAAAACGGTACAATACCGTACGAGTACTTCGTTACGGTACCAAACCACACCAAAACGGTACAATACCGTACAAGGACATCCATACGGTACCAAACCACACCAAAACGGTGCAATACCGTACGAGTACATCCATACGGCACCAAACCACAACAAAACGGTGCAATACCGTACGAGTACATCGTTACGGTACCAAACCACACCAAAACGGTACAATACCGTACGAGAACATCCATACGGTACCAAACCACACCAAAACGGTGCAATACCGTACGAGTACTTCGTTACGGTACCAAACCACACCAAAACGGTGCAATACCGTACGAGTACATCCATACGGTACCAAACCACACCAAAACGGTGCAATACCGTACGAGTACTTCGTTACGGTACCAAACCACACCAAAACGGAACAATACCGTACGAGTACATCCATACGGTACCAAACCACACCAAAACGGTGCAATACCGTACGAGTACTTCGTTACGGTACCAAACCACACCAAAACGGTACAATACCGTACAAGTACATCCATACGGTACCAAACCACACCAAAACGGTGCAATACCGTACGAGTACTTCGTTACGGTACCAAACCACACCAAAACGGTACAATACCGTACGAGAACTTCGTCACGGCACCAAACCACACGAAAACGGTGCAATACCGTACGAGTACATCCATACGGTACCAAAGCACACCAAAACGGTGCAATACCGTACGAGTACATCGTTACGGTACCAAACCACACCGAAACGGTGCAATACCGTACGAGTACTTCGTTACGGTACCAAAACACACCAAAACGGTGCAATACCGTACGAGTACATCCATATGGTAACAAACCACACCAAAACGGTGCAATACCGTACGAGTACTTCGTTACGGTACCAAACCACACCAAAACGGTACAATACCGTACGAGTACTTCGTTACGGTACCAAACCACACCAAAACGGTACAATACCGTACGAGTACATCCATACGGTACCAAACCACACCAAAACGGTGCAATACCGTACGAGTACATCCATACTGTACCAAACCACACAAAAACGGTTGAATAACGTACGAGTACTTCGTTACGGTACCAAACCACACCAAAACGGTACAATACCGTACGAGTACTTCGTTACGGTACCAAACCACACTAAAACGGTGCAATACCGTACGAGTACATCCATACGGTACCAAACCACACCAAAACGGTACAATACCGTACGAGTACTTCGTTACGGTACCAAACCACACCAAAACGGTACAATACCGTACGAGTACATCCATACGGTACCAAACCACACCAAAACGGTGCAATACCGTACGAGTACATCCATACGGTACCAAACCACACCAAAACGGTTGAATAACGTACGAGTACTTCGTTACGGTACCAAACCACACCAAAACGGTACAATACCGTACGAGTACTTCGTTACGGTACCAAACCACACTAAAACGGTGCAATACCGTACGAGTACATCCATACGGTACCAAACCACACCAAAACGGTACAATACCGTACGAGTACTTCGTTACGGTACCAAACCACACCAAAACGGTACAATACCGTACAAGGACATCCATACGGTACCAAACCACACCAAAACGGTGCAATACCGTACGAGTACATCCATACGGCACCAAACCACAACAAAACGGTGCAATACCGTACGAGTACGTCGTTACGTTACCAAACCACACCAAAACGGAACAATACCGTACGAGTAATTCGTTACGGTACCAAACCACTCTAAAACGGTGCAATACCGTACGAGTACAACCATACGGTACCAAACCACACCAAAACGGTTCAATACCGTACGAGTACTTCGTTACGGTACCAAACCACACCAAAACGGTACAATACCGTACAAGTACATCCATACGGTACCAAACCACACCAAAACGGTGCAATACCGTACGAGTACTTCGTTACGGTACCAAACCACACCAAAACGGTACAATACCGTACCAGTACATCCATACGGTACCAAACCACACCAAAACGGTGCAAAACCGTACGAGTACTTCGTTACGGTACCAAACCACACCAAAACGGTACAATACCGTACGAGAACTTCGTCACGGCACCAAACCACACGAAAACGGTGCAATACCGTACGAGTACATCCATACGGTACCAAACCACACCAAAACGGTGCAATACCGTACGAGTACTTCGTTACGGTACCAAACCACACCAAAACGGTACAATACCGTACGAGTACATCCATACGGTACCAAACCACACCAAAACGGTGCAATACCGCACGAGTACTTCGTTACGGTACCAAACCACACCAAAACGGTGCAAGACCGTACGAGTACTTCGTTACGGTACCAAACCACACCAAAACGGAACAATACCGTACGAGTACTTCTTTACGGTACCAAACCACACTAAAACGGTGCAATACCGTACGAGTACATCCATACGGTACTAAACCACACCAAAACTGTGCAATACCGTTCGAGTACTTCGTTACGGTACCGAACCACACCAAAACGGTACAATACCGTACGAGTACATCCATACGGTACCAAACCACACCAAAACGGTACAATACCGTACGAGTACTTCGTTACGGTACCAAACCACACCAAAACGGTACAATACCGTACGAGTACATCCATACGGTACCAAACCACACCAAAACGGTGCAATACCGTACGAGTACATCCATACGGTACCAAACCACACCAAAACGGTTGAATAACGTACGAGTACTTCGTTACGGTACCAAACCACACCAAAACGGTACAATACCGTACGAGTACTTCGTTACGGTACCAAACCACACTAAAACGGTGCAATACCGTACGAGTACATCCATACGGTACCAAACCACACCAAAACGGTACAATACCGTACGAGTACTTCGTTACGGTACCAAACCACACCAAAACGGTACAATACCGTACAAGGACATCCATACGGTACCAAACCACACCAAAACGGTGCAATACCGTACGAGTACATCCATACGGCACCAAACCACAACAAAACGGTGCAATACCGTACGAGTACATCGTTACGGTACCAAACCACACCAAAACGGTACAATACCGTACGAGAACATCCATACGGTACCAAACCACACCAAAACGGTGCAATACCGTACGAGTACTTCGTTACGGTACCAAACCACACCAAAACGGTGCAATACCGTACGAGTACATCCATACGGTACCAAACCACACCAAAACGGTGCAATACCGTACGAGTACTTCGTTACGGTACCAAACCACACCAAAACGGTACAATACCGTACGAGTACATCCATACGGTACCAAACCACACCAAAACGGTGCAATACCGTACGAGTACTTCGTTACGGTACCAAACCACACCAAAACGGTGCAATACCGTACGAGTACATCCATACGGTACCAAACCACACCAAAACGGTTCAATACCGTACGAGTACATCCATACGCCACCAAACCACACCAAAACGGTGCAATACCGAACGAGTACTACGTTACGGTACAAAACCACACCAAAACGGTGCAATACCGTACGAGAACATCCATACGGTACCAAACCACACCAAAACGGTGCAATACCGTACGAGTACTTCGTTACGGTACCAAACCACACCAAAACGGAACAATACCGTACGAGTACTTCTTTACGGTACCAAACCACACTAAAACGGTACAATACCGTACGAGTACTTCGTTACGGTACGAAACCACACCAAAACGGTACAATACCGTACGAGTACATCCATACGGTACCAAACCACACCAAAAGGGTGCAATACCGTACGCGTACTTCGTTACGGTACCAAACCACACCAAAACGGTGCAATACCGTACGAGTACATCCATACGGTACCAAACCACACCAAAACGGTGCAATACCGTACGAGTACTTCGTTACGGTACCAAACCACACCAAAACGGTGCAATACCGTACGAGTACTTCATTACGGTACCAAACACCACCAAAACGGTACAATACCGTACGAGTACTTCGTTACGGTACCAAACCACACCAAAACGGTCCAATACCGTACGAGTACTTCGTTACGGTACCAAACCACACCAAAACGGTACAATACCGTACGAGTAAATCCATAGGGTACCAAACCACACCAAAACGGTGCAATACCGCACGAGTACTTCGTTACGGTACCAAACCACACCAAAACAGTGCAATACCGTATGAGTACATCCATACGGTACCAAACCACACCAAATTGGTGCAATACCGTACGAGTACATCCAAACGGTACCAAACCACACCAAAACGGTGCAATACCGTACGAGTACATCGTTACGGTACCAAACCACACCAAAACGGTACAATACCGTACGAGAACATCCATACGGTACCAAACCACACCAAAACGGTGCAATACCGTACGAGTACTTCGTTACGGTACCAAACCACACCAAAACGGTGCAATACCGTACGAGTACATCCATACGGTACCAAACCACACCAAAACGGTGCAATACCGTACGAGTACTTCGTTACGGTACCAAACCACACCAAAACGGTACAATACCGTACGAGTACATCCATACGGTACCAAACCACACCAAAACGGTGCAATACCGTACGAGTACTTCGTTACGGTACCAAACCACACCAAAACGGTGCAATACCGTACGAGTACATCCATACGGTACCAAACCACACCAAAACGGTTCAATACCGTACGAGTACATCCATACGCCACCAAACCACACCAAAACGGTGCAATACCGAACGAGTACTACGTTACGGTACAAAACCACACCAAAACGGTGCAATACCGTACGAGAACATCCATACGGTACCAAACCACACCAAAACGGTGCAATACCGTACGAGTACTTCGTTACGGTACCAAACCACACCAAAACGGAACAATACCGTACGAGTACTTCTTTACGGTACCAAACCACACTAAAACGGTACAATACCGTACGAGTACTTCGTTACGGTACGAAACCACACCAAAACGGTACAATACCGTACGAGTACATCCATACGGTACCAAACCACACCAAAAGGGTGCAATACCGTACGCGTACTTCGTTACGGTACCAAACCACACCAAAACGGTTCAATACCGTACGAGTACATCCATACGGTACCAAACCACACCAAAACGGTGCAATACCGTACGAGTACTTCGTTACGGTACCAAACCACACCAAAACGGTGCAATACCGTACGAGTACTTCATTACGGTACCAAACACCACCAAAACGGTACAATACCGTACGAGTACTTCGTTACGGTACCAAACCACACCAAAACGGTCCAATACCGTACGAGTACTTCGTTACGGTACCAAACCACACCAAAACGGTACAATACCGTACGAGTAAATCCATAGGGTACCAAACCACACCAAAACGGTGCAATACCGCACGAGTACTTCGTTACGGTACCAAACCACACCAAAACAGTGCAATACCGTATGAGTACATCCATACGGTACCAAACCACACCAAATTGGTGCAATACCGTACGAGTACATCCAAACGGTACCAAACCACACCAAAACGGTGCAATACCGTACGAGTACTTCGTTACGGTACCAAACCACACCAAAACGGAACAAACGGAACAATACCGTACGAGTACTTCTTTACGGTACCAAACCACACTAAAACGGTACAATACCGTACGAGTACTTCGTTATGGTACCAAACTACACCAAAACGGTACAATACCGTACGAGTACATCCATACGGTACCAAACCACACCAAAACTGTGCAATACCGTACGAGTACAACGTTACGGTACCAAACCACACCGAAACGGTGCAATACCGTACGAGTACTTCGTTACGGTACCAAAACACACCAAAACGGTGCAATACCGTACGAGTACATCCATATGGTACCAAACCACACCAAAACGGTGCAATACCGTACGAGTACTTCGTTACGGTACCAAACCACACCAAAACGGTGCAATACCGTACGAGTACATCCATACGGTACCAAACCACACCAAAACGGTCCAATACCGTAAGAGTACTTCGTTACGGTACAAAACCACACCAAAACGGTACAATACCGTACAAGTAAATCCATACGGTACCAAACCACACCAAAACGGTGCAATACCGTACGAGTACTTCGTTACGGTACCAAACCACACCAAAACGGTGCAATACCGTACGAGTACATCCATACGGTACCAAACCACACCAAAACGGTGCAATACCGTACGAGTACATCCATACGGCACCAAATCACACCAAAATGGTGCAATACCGTACGAGTACGTGCATACGATACCAAACCACACCAAAACGGTGCAATACCGTACGAGGACATCCATACGGTACCAAACCACACCAAAACTGTGCAATACCGTTCGAGTACTTCGTTACGGTACCGAACCACACCAAAACGGTACAATACCGTACGAGTACATCCATACGGTACCAAACCACACCAAAACGGTACAATACCGTACGAGTACTTCGTTACGGTACCAAACCACAAGAAAACGGTGCAATACCGTACGAGTACATCCATACGGTACCAAACCACACCAAAACGGTGCAATACCGTACGAGTACTTCGTTACGGTACCAAACCACACCAAAACGGTACAATACCGTACGAGTACATCCATACGGTACCAAACCACACCAAAACGGTGCAATACCGCACGAGTACTTCGTTACGGTACCAAACCACACCAAAACGGTGCAAGACCGTACGAGTACTTCGTTACGGTACCAAACCACACCAAAACGGAACAATACCGTACGAGTACTTCTTTACGGTACCAAACCACACTAAAACGGTGCAATACCGTACGAGTACATCCATACGGTACGAAACCACACCAAAACTGTGCAATACCGTTCGAGTACTTCGTTACGGTACCGAACCACACCAAAACGGTACAATACCGTACGAGTACATCCATACGGTACCAAACCACACCAAAACGGTACAATACCGTACGAGTACTTCGTTACGGTACCAAACCACACCAAAACGGTACAATACCGTACAAGGACATCCATACGGTACCAAACCACACCAAAACGGTGCAATACCGTACGAGTACTTCGTTACGGTACCAAACCACACCAAAACTGTACAATACCGTACGAGTATATCCATACGGTACCAAACCACACCAAAACGGTGCAATACCGTACGAGTACTTCGTTACGGTACCAAATCACACCAAAACGGTGCAATACCGTACGAGTACATCCATACGGTACCAAACCACACCAAAACGGTTCAATACCGTACGAGTACATCCATACGCCACCAAACCACACCAAAACGGTGCAATACCGAACGAGTACTACGTTACGGTACAAAACCACACCAAAACGGTGCAATACCGAACGAGTACATCCAAACGGTACCAAACCACACCAAAACGGTGCAATACCGTACGAGTACTTCGTTACGGTACCAAACCACACCAAAACGGAACAATACCGTACGAGTACTTCTTTACGGTACCAAACCACACTAAAACGGTGCAATACCGTACGAGTACAACCATACGGTACCAAACCACACCAAAACGGTACAATACCGTACGAGTACTTCGTTACGGTACCAAACCACACCAAAACGGTACAATACCGTACGAGTACTTCGTTACGGTACCAAACCACACCAAAACGGTACAATACCGTACGAGTACATCCATACGGTACCAAACCACACCGAAACGGTGGAATACCGTACGAGTACATCGTTACGGTACCAAACCACACCGAAACGGTGCAATACCGTACGAGTACTTCGTTACGGTACCAAAACACACCAAAACGGTGCAATACCGTACGAGTACATCCATACGGTACCAAACCACACCAAAACGGTGCAATACCGTACGAGTACTTCGTTACGGTACCAAAACACACCAAAACGGTGCAATACCGTACGAGTACATCCATACGGTACCAAACCACACCAAAACGGTGCAATACCGTACGAGTACTTCGTTACGGTACCAAACCACACCAAAACGGAACAATACCGTACGAGTACTTCGTTACGGTACCAAACCACACCAAAACGGAACAATACCGTACGAGTACTTCTTTACGGTACCAAACCACACTAAAACGGTGCAATACCGTACGAGTACATCCATACGGTACCAAACCACACCAAAACTGTGCAATACCGTTCGAGTACTTCGTTACGGTACCGAACCACACGAAAACGGTACAATACCGTACGAGTACATCCATACGGTACCAAACCACACATAAACGGTACAATACCATACGAGTACTTCGTTACGGTACCAAACCACACCAAAACGGTACAATACCGTACGAGTACATCCATACGGTACCAAACCACACCAAAACGGTGCAATACCGTACGACTACATCCATACGGTACCAAACCACACCAAAACGGTGCAATACCGTATGAGTACTTCGTTACGGTACCAAACCACACCAAAACGGTCCAATACCGTACGAGTACTTCGTTATGGTACCAAACCACACCAAAACGGTACAATACCGTACGAGTAAATCAATACGGTACCAAACCACACCAAAACGGTACAATACCGTACGAGTACATCCATACGGTACCAAACCACACCAAAACGGTGCAATACCGTACGAGTACTTCGTTACGGTACCAAACCACACCAAAACGGTACAATACCGTACGAGTACATCCATACGGTACCAAACCACACCAAAACGGTGCAATACCGCACGAGTACTTCGTTACGGTACCAAACCACACCAAAACGGTGCAAGACCGTACGAGTACTTCGTTACGGTACCAAACCACACCAAAACGGAACAATACCGTACGAGTACTTCTTTACGGTACCAAACCACACTAAAACGGTGCAATACCGTACGAGTACATCCATACGGTACTAAACCACACCAAAACTGTGCAATACCGTTCGAGTACTTCGTTACGGTACCGAACCACACCAAAACGGTACAATACCGTACGAGTAAATCCATACGGTACCAAACCACACCAAAACGGTACAATACCGTACGAGTACTTCGTTACGGTACCAAACCACACCAAAACGGTACAATACCGTACAAGGACATCCATACGGTACCAAACCACACCAAAACGGTGCAATACCGTACGAGTACTTCGTTACGGTACCAAACCACACCAAAACTGTACAATACCGTACGAGTATATCCATACGGTACCAAACCACACCAAAACGGTGCAATACCGTACGAGTACTTCGTTACGGTACCAAATCACACCAAAACGGTGCAATACCGTACGAGTACATCCATACGGTACCAAACCACACCAAAACGGTTCAATACCGTACGAGTACATCCATACGCCACCAAACCACACCAAAACGGTGCAATACCGAACGAGTACTACGTTACGGTACAAAACCACACCAAAACGGTGCAATACCGAACGAGTACATCCAAACGGTACCAAACCACACCAAAACGGTGCAATACCGTACGAGTACTTCGTTACGGTACCAAACCACACCAAAACGGAACAATACCGTACGAGTACTTCTTTACGGTACCAAACCACACTAAAACGGTGCAATACCGTACGAGTACAACCATACGGTACCAAACCACACCAAAACGGTACAATACCGTACGAGTACTTCGTTACGGTACCAAACCACACCAAAACGGTACAATACCGTACGAGTACTTCGTTACGGTACCAAACCACACCAAAACGGTACAATACCGTACGAGTACATCCATACGGTACCAAACCACACCGAAACGGTGGAATACCGTACGAGTACATCGTTACGGTACCAAACCACACCGAAACGGTGCAATACCGTACGAGTACTTCGTTACGGTACCAAAACACACCAAAACGGTGCAATACCGTACGAGTATATCCATACGGTACCAAACCACACCAAAACGGTGCAATACCGTACGAGTACTTCGTTACGGTACCAAAACACACCAAAACGGTGCAATACCGTACGAGTACATCCATACGGTACCAAACCACACCAAAACGGTGCAATACCGTACGAGTACTTCGTTACGGTACCAAACCACACCAAAACGGAACAATACCGTACGAGTACTTCGTTACGGTACCAAACCACACCAAAACGGAACAATACCGTACGAGTACTTCTTTACGGTACCAAACCACACTAAAACGGTGCAATACCGTACGAGTACATCCATACGGTACCAAACCACACCAAAACTGTGCAATACCGTTCGAGTACTTCGTTACGGTACCGAACCACACGAAAACGGTACAATACCGTACGAGTACATCCATACGGTACCAAACCACACCAAAACGGTACAATACCATACGAGTACTTCGTTACGGTACCAAACCACACCAAAACGGTACAATACCGTACGAGTAAATCCATACGGTACCAAACCACACCAAAACGGTGCAATACCGTACGACTACATCCATACGGTACCAAACCACACCAAAACGGTGCAATACCGTATGAGTACTTCGTTACGGTACCAAACCACACCAAAACGGTCCAATACCGTACGAGTACTTCGTTATGGTACCAAACCACACCAAAACGGTACAATACCGTACGAGTAAATCCATACGGTACCAAACCACACCAAAACGGTACAATACCGTACGAGTACATCCATACGGTACCAAACCACACCAAAACGGTGCAATACCGTTCGAGTACTTCGTTACGGTACCAAACCACACCAAAACGGTACAATACCGTACGAGTACATCCATACGGTACCAAACCACACCAAAACGGTGCAATACCGCACGAGTACTTCGTTACGGTACCAAACCACACCAAAACGGTGCAAGACCGTACGAGTACTTCGTTACGGTACCAAACCACACCAAAACGGAACAATACCGTACGAGTACTTCTTTACGGTACCAAACCACACTAAAACGGTGCAATACCGTACGAGTACATCCATACGGTACTAAACCACACCAAAACTGTGCAATACCGTTCGAGTACTTCGTTACGGTACCGAACCACACCAAAACGGTACAATACCGTACGAGTACATCCATACGGTACCAAACCACACCAAAACGGTACAATACCGTACGAGTACTTCGTTACGGTACCAAACCACACCAAAACGGTACAATACCGTACGAGTACATCCATACGGTACCAAACCACACCAAAACGGTGCAATACCGTACGAGTACATCCATACGGTACCAAACCACACCAAAACGGTTGAATAACGTACGAGTACTTCGTTACGGTACCAAACCACACCAAAACGGTACAATACCGTACGAGTACTTCGTTACGGTACCAAACCACACTAAAACGGTGCAATACCGTACGAGTACATCCATACGGTACCAAACCACACCAAAACGGTACAATACCGTACGAGTACTTCGTTACGGTACCAAACCACACCAAAACGGTACAATACCGTACAAGGACATCCATACGGTACCAAACCACACCAAAACGGTGCAATACCGTACGAGTACATCCATACGGCACCAAACCAAAACAAAACGGTGCAATACCGTACGAGTACATCGTTACGGTACCAAACCACACCAAAACGGTACAATACCGTACGAGAACATCCATACGGTACCAAACCACACCAAAACGGTGCAATACCGTACGAGTACTTCGTTACGGTACCAAACCACACCAAAACGGTGCAATACCGTACGAGTACATCCATACGGTACCAAACCACACCAAATCGGTGCAATACCGTACGAGTACTTCGTTACGGTACCAAACCACACAAAAACGGTACAATACCGTACGAGTACATCCATACGGTACCAAACCACACCAAAACGGTGCAATACCGTACGAGTACTTCGTTACGGTACCAAACCACACCAAAACGGTGCAATACCGTACGAGTACATCCATACGGTACCAAACCACACCAAAACGGTTCAATACCGTACGAGTACATCCATACGCCACCAAACCACACCAAAACGGTGCAATACCGAACGAGTACTACGTTACGGTACAAAACCACACCAAAACGGTGCAATACCGTACGAGAACATCCATACGGTACCAAACCACACCAAAACGGTGCAATACCGTACGAGTACTTCGTTACGGTACCAAACCACACCAAAACGGAACAATACCGTACGAGTACTTCTTTACGGTACCAAACCACACTAAAACGGTACAATACCGTACGAGTACTTCGTTACGGTACCAAACCACACCAAAACGGTACAATACCGTACGAGTACATCCATACGGTACCAAACCACACCAAAAGGGTGCAATACCGTACGCGTACTTCGTTACGGTACCAAACCACACCAAAACGGTGCAATACCGTACGAGTACATCCATACGGTACCAAACCACACCAAAACGGTGCAATACCGTACGAGTACTTCGTTACGGTACCAAACCACACCAAAACGGTGCAATACCGTACGAGTACTTCGTTACGGTACCAAACACCACCAAAACGGTACAATACCGTACGAGTACTTCGTTCCGGTACCAAACCACACCAAAACGGTCCAACACCGTACGAGTACTTCGTTACGGTACCAAACCACACCAAAACGGTACAATACCGTACGAGTAAATCCATAGGGTACCAAACCACACCAAAACGGTGCAATACCGCACGAGTACTTCGTTACGGTACCAAACCACACCAAAACGGTGCAATACCGTAGGAGTACATCCATACGGTACCAAACCACACCAAATTGGTGCAATACCGTACGAGTACATCCAAACGGTACCAAACCACACCAAAACGGTGCAATACCGTACGAGTACTTCGTTACGGTACCAAACCACACCAAAACGGAACAATACCGTACGAGTACTTCTTTACGGTACCAAACCACACTAAAACGGTACAATACCGTACGAGTACTTCGTTATGGTACCAAACTACACCAAAACGGTACAATACCGTACGAGTACATCCATACGGTACCAAACCACACAAAAACTGTGCAATACCGTACGAGTACATCGTTACGGTACCAAACCACACCGAAACGGTGCAATACCGTACGAGTACTTCGTTACGGTACCAAAACACACCAAAACGGTGCAATACCGTACGAGTACATCCATATGGTACCAAACCACACCAAAACGGCACAATACCGTACGAGTACTTCGTTACGGTACCAAACCACACCAAAACGGTGCAATACCGTACGAGTACATCCATACGGTACCAAACCACACCAAAACGGTCCAATACCGTAAGAGTCTTCGTTACGGTACAAAACCACACCAAAACGGTACAATACCGTACAAGTAAATCCATACGGTACCAAACCACACCAAAACGGTGCAATACCGTACGAGTACTTCGTTACGGTACCAAACCACACCAAAACGGTTCAATACCGTACGAGTACATCCATACGGTACCAAACCACACCAAAACGGTGCAATACCGTACGAGTACATCCATACGGCACCAAATCACACCAAAATGGTGCAATACCGTACGAGTACGTGCATACGATACCAAACCACACCAAAACGGTGCAATACCGTACGAGGACATCCATACGGTACCAAACCACACCAAAACTGTGCAATACCGTTCGAGTACTTCGTTACGGTACCGAACCACACCAAAACGGTACAATACCGTACGAGTACATCCATACGGTACCAAACCACACCAAAACGTACAATACCGTACGAGTACTTCGTTACGGTACCAAACCACAAGAAAACGCTGCAATACCGTACGAGTACATCCATACGGTACCAAACCACACCAAAACGGTGCAATACCGTACGAGTACTTCGTTACGGTACCAAACCACACCAAAACGGTGCAATACCGTACGACTACTTCGTTACGGTACCAAACACCACCAAAATGGTACAATACCGTACGAGTACTTCGTTACGGTACCAAACCACACCAAAACGGTGCAATAACGTACGAGTACTTCGTTACGGTACCAAACCACACCAAAACGGTACAATACCGTACGAGTACATCCATACGGTACCAAACCACACCAAAACGGTGCAATACCGTACGAGTACTTCGTTACGGTACCAAACCACACCAAAACGGTGCAAGACCGTACGAGTACTTCGTTACGGTACCAAACCACACCAAAACGGAACAATACCGTACGAGTACATCCATACGGTACCAAACCACACTAAAACGGTGCAATACCGTACGAGTACATCCATACGGTACTAAACCACACCAAAACTGTGCAATACCGTTCGAGTACTTCGTTACGGTACCGAACCACACCAAAACGGTACAATACCGTACGAGTACATCCATACGGTACCAAACCACACCAAAACGGTACAATACCGTACGAGTACTTCGTTACGGTACCAAACCACACCAAAACGGTACAATACCGTACGAGTACATCCATACGGTACCAAACCACACCAAAACGGTGCAATACCGTACGAGTACATCCATACGGTACCAAACAACACCAAAACGGTTGAATAACGTACGAGTACTACGTTACAGTACCAAACCACACCAAAACGGTACAATACCCTACGAGTACTTCGTTACGGTACCAAACCACACTAAAACGGTGCAATACCGTACGAGTACATCCATACGGTACCAAACCACACCAAAACGGTACAATACCGTACGAGTACTTCGTTACGGTACCAAACCACACCAAAACGGTACAATACCGTACGAGTACATCCATACGGTACCAAACCACACCAAAACGGTGCAATACCGTACGAGTACATCCATACGGTACCAAACAACACCAAAACGGTTGAATAACGTACGAGTACTACGTTACAGTACCAAACCACACCAAAACGGTACAATACCCTACGAGTACTTCGTTACGGTACCAAACCACACTAAAACGGTGCAATACCGTACGAGTACATCCATACGGTACCAAACCACACCAAAACGGTACAATACCGTACGAGTACTTCGTTACGGTACCAAACCACACCAAAACGGTACAATACCGTACAAGGACATCCATACGGTACCAAACCACACCAAAACGGTGCAATATCGTACGAGTACATCCATACGGCACCAAACCACAACAAAACGGTGCAATACCGTACGAGTACATCGTTACGGTACCAAACCACACCAAAACGGTACAATACCGTACGAGAACATCCATACGGTACCAAACCACACCAAAACGGTGCAATACCGTACGAGTACTTCGTTACGGTACCAAACCACACCAAAACGGTGCAATACCGTACGAGTACATCCATACGGTACCAAACCACACCAAAACGGTGCAATACCGTACGAGTACTTCGTTACGGTACCAAACCACACCAAAACGGTACAATACCGTACGAGTACATCCATACGGTACCAAACCACACCAAAACGGTGCAATACCGTACGAGTACTTCGTTACGGTACCAAACCACACAAAAACGGTACAATACCGTACGAGAACTTCGTCACGGCACCAAACCACACGAAAACGGTGCAATACCGTACGAGTACATCCATACGGTACCAAAGCACACCAAAACGGTGCAATACCGTACGAGTACGTCGTTACGTTACCAAACCACACCAAAACGGAACAATACCGTACGAGTACTTCGTTACGGTACCAAACCACTCTAAAACGGTGCAATACCGTACGAGTACAACCATACGGTACCAAACCACACCAAAACGGTACAATACCGTACGAGTACTTCGTTACGGTACCAAACCACACCAAAACGGTACAATACCGTACAAGTACATCCATACGGTACCAAACCACACCAAAACGGTGCAACACCGTACGAGTACTTCGTTACGGTACCAAACCACACCAAAACGGTGCAATACCGTACGAGTACTTCGTTACGGTACCAAACCACACCAAAACGGTGCAATACCGTACGAGTACATCCATACGGTACCAAACCACACCAAAACGGTGCAATACCGTACGAGTACTTCGTTACGGTACCAAACCACACCAAAACGGTGCAATACCGTACGAGTACTTCGTTACAATACCAAACCACACCAAAACGGTACAATACCGTACAAGTACATCCATACGGTACCAAACCACACCAAAACGGTGCAATACCGTACGAGTACATCCATACGGCACCAAACCACACCAAAACGGTGCAATACCGTACGAGTACATCGTTACGGTACCAAACCACACCAAAACGGTACAATACCGTACGAGAACATCCATACGGTACCAAACCACACCAAAACGGTGCAATACCGTACGAGTACTTCGTTACGGTACCAAACCACACCAAAACGGAACAATACCGTACGAGTACTTCGTTACGGTACCAAACCACACCAAAACGGAACAATACCGTACGAGTACTTCTTTACGGTACCAAACCACACTAAAACGGTGCAATACCGTACGAGTTCATCCATACGGTACCAAACCACACCAAAATTGTGCAATACCGTTCGAGTACTTCGTTACGGTACCGAACCACACCAAAACGGTACAATACCGTACGAGTACATCCATACGGTACCAAACCACACCAAAACGGTACAATACCATACGAGTACTTCGTTACGGTACCAAACCACACCAAAACGGTACAATACCGTACGAGTACATCCATACGGTACCAAACCACACCAAAACGGTGCAATACCGTACGACTACATCCATACGGTACCAAACCACACCAAAACGGTGCAATACCGTATGAGTACTTAGTTACGGTACCAAACCACACCAAAACGGTGCAATACCGTACGAGTACATCCATACGGTACCAAACCACACCAAAACGGTGCAATATCGTACGAGTACATCCATACGGCACCAAACCACAACAAAACGGTGCAATACCGTACGAGTACATCGTTACGGTACCAAACCACACCAAAACGGTACAATACCGTACGAGAACATCCATACGGCACCAAACCACACCAAAACGGTGCAATACCGTACGAGTACTTCGTTACGGTACCAAACCACACCAAAACGGTGCAATACCGTACGAGTACATCCATACGGTACCAAACCACACCAAAACGGTGCAATACCGTACGAGTACTTCGTTACGGTACCAAACCACACCAAAACGGTACAATACCGTACGAGTACATCCATACGGTACCAAACCACACCAAAACGGTGCAATACCGTACGAGTACTTCGTTACGGTACCAAACCACACCAAAACGGTACAATACCGTACGACAACTTCGTCACGGAACCAAACCACACGAAAACGGTGCAATACCGTACGAGTACATCCATACGGTACCAAAGCACACCAAAACGGTGCAATACCGTACGAGTACATCGTTACGGTACCAAACCACACCGAAACGGTGCAATACCGTACGAGTACTTCGTTACGGTACCAAACCACACCAAAACGGTGCAATACCGTACGAGTACATCCATACGGTACCAAACCGCACCAAAACGGTGCA
The DNA here is from genome assembly GCF_030253575.1 of Rhododendron vialii. Taxonomy (NCBI): domain Eukaryota; kingdom Viridiplantae; phylum Streptophyta; class Magnoliopsida; order Ericales; family Ericaceae; genus Rhododendron; species Rhododendron vialii. The sequence continues at coordinate 23,048,384 of NC_080561.1, read as the reverse complement.
ATACCGTACGAGTACTTCGTTACGGTACCAAACCACACCGAAACGGTGCAATACCGTACGAGTACATCCATACGGTACCAAACCCCACCAAAACGGTGCAATACCGTACGAGTACTTCGTTACGGTACCAAACCACACCAAAACGGTACAATACCGTACGAGTACATCCATACGGTACCAAACCACACCAAAACGGTGCAATACCGTACGAGTACTTCGTTACGGTACCAAACCACACCAAAACGGTACAATACCGTACGAGTACATCCTTACGGTACCAAACCACACCAAAACGGTGCAATACCGTACGAGTACTTCGTTACGGTACCAAACCACACCAAAACGGTACAATACCATAGGAGTACATCCATACGAAACCAAACCACACCAAAACGGTGCAATACCGTACGAGTATTCGTTACGGTACCAAACCACACCAAAACGGTGCAATACCGTACGAGTACAACCATACGGTACCAAACCACACCAAAACGGTTCAATACCGTACGAGTACATCCATACGGCACCAAACCACACCAAAACGGTGAAATACCGAACGAGTACTTCGTTATGGCACCAAACCACACCAAAACGGTGCAATACCGTACGAGTACATCCATACGGTACCAAACCACACCAAAACGGTTGAATATCGTACGAGTACTTCGTTACGGTACCAAACCACACGAAAACGGTACAATACCGTACGAGTACTTCGTTACGGTACCAAACCACACTAAAACGGTGCAATACCGTACGAGTACAACCATACGGTACCAAACCACACCAAAACGGTTCAATACCGTACGAGTACATCCATACGGTACCAAACCCAACCAAAACGGTGCAATACCGTACGAGTACTTCGTTACGGTACCAAACCACACCAAAACGGTCCAATACCGTACGAGTATATCCATACGGTACCAAACCACACCAAAACGGTGCAATACCGTACGAGTACTTCGTTACGGTACCAAACCACACCAAAACGGTACAATACCGTACGAGAACATCCATACGGTACCAAACCACACCAAAACGGTGCAATACCGTACGAGTACTTCGTTCCGGTACCAAACCACACCAAAATGGTGCAATACCGTACGAGTACATCCATACGGTACCAAACCACACCAAAACGGTGCAATACCGTACGAGTACTTCGTTACGGTACCAAACCACACCAAAACGGTACAATACCGTACAAGTACATCCATAAGGTACCAAACCACACCAAAACGGTGCAATACCGTACGAGTACTTCGTTACGGTACCAACGACACCAAAACGGTACAATACCGTACGAGAACTTCGTCACGGCACCAAACCACACGAAAACGGTGCAATACCGTACGAGTACATCCATACGGTACCAAAGCACACCAAAACGGTGCAATACCGTACGAGTACGTCGTTACGTTACCAAACCACACCAAAACGGAACAATACCGTACGAGTACTTCGATACGGTACCAAACCCCACTAAAACGGTGCAATACCGTACGAGTACAACCATACAGTACCAAACCACACCAAAACGGTACAATACCATACGAGTACTTCGTTACGGTACCAAACCACACCAAAACGGTACAATACCGTACAAGTACATCCATACGGTACCAAACCACACCAAAACGGTGCAATACCGTACGAGTACATCGTTACGGTACCAAACCACACCGAAACGGTGCAATACCGTACGAGTACTTCGTTACGGTACCAAACCACACCAAAACGGTGCAATACCGTACGAGTACATCCATACGGTACCAAACCGCACAAAAACGGTGCAATACCGTACGAGTACTTCGTTACGGTACCAAACCACACCGAAACGGTGCAATACCGTACGAGTACATCCATACGGTACCAAACCCCACCAAAACGGTGCAATACCGTACGAGTACTTCGTTACGGTACCAAACCACACCAAAACGGTACAATACCGTACGAGTACATCCATACGGTACCAAACCACACCAAAACGGTGCAATACCGTACGGGTACTTCGTTACGGTACCAAACCACACCAAAACGGTTTAACACCGTACAAGTACATCCATACGGTACCAAACCACACCAAAACGGTGCAATACCGTACGAGTACTTCGTTACGGTACCAAACCACACCAAAACGGTACAATACCGTACGAGAACTTCGTCACGGCACCAAACCACACGAAAACGGTGCAATACCGTACGAGTACATCCATACGGTACCAAAGCACACCAAAACGGTGCAATACCGTACGAGTACGTCGTTACGGTACCAAACCACACAAAAACGGAACAATACCGTACGAGTACTTCGTTACGGTACCAAACCACACTAAAACGGTGCAATACCGTACGAGTACAACCATACGGTACCAAACCACACCAAAACGGTACAATACCATACGAGTACTTCGTTACGGTACCAAACCACACCAAAACGGTACAATACCGTACGAGTACATCCATACGGTACCAAACCACACCAAAACGGTGCAATACCGTACGAGTACATCGTTACGGTACCAAACCACACCGAAACGGTGCAATACCGTACGAGTACTTCGTTACGGTACCAAACCACACCAAAACGGTGCAATACCGTACGAGTACATCCATACGGTACCAAACCGCACCAAAACGGTGCAATACCGTACGAGTACTTCGTTACGGTACCAAACCACACCGAAACGGTGCAATACCGTACGAGTACATCCATACGGTACCAAACCCCACCAAAACGGTGCAATACCGTACGAGTACTTCGTTACGGTACCAAACCACACCAAAACGGTACAATACCGTACGAGTACATCCATACGGTACCAAACCACACCAAAACGGTGCAATACCGTACGAGTACTTCGTTACGGTACCAAACCACACCAAAACGGTGCAATACCGTACGAGTACTTCGTTATGGTACCAAACCACACCAAAACGGTACAATACCATAGGAGTACATCCATACGAAACCAAACCACACCAAAACGGTGCAATACCGTACGAGTATTCGTTACGGTACCAAACCACACCAAAACGGTGCAATACCGTACGAGTACAACCATACGGTACCAAACCACACCAAAACGGTTCAATACCGTACGAGTACATCCATACGGCACCAAACCACACCAAAACGGTGCAATACCGAACGAGTACTTCGTTATGGCACCAAACCACACCAAAACGGTGCAATACCGTACGAGTACATCCATACGGTACCAAACCACACCAAAACGGTTGAATATCGTACGAGTACTTCGTTACGGTACCAAACCACACGAAAACGGTACAATACCGTACGAGTACTTCGTTACGGTACCAAACCACACTAAAACGGTGCAATACCGTACGAGTACAACCATACGGTACCAAACCACACCAAAACGGTTCAATACCGTACGAGTACATCCATACGGTACCAAACCCCACCAAAACGGTGCAATACCGTACGAGTACTTCGTTACGGTACCAAACCACACCAAAACGGTCCAATACCGTACGAGTACATCCATACGGTACCAAACCACACCAAAACGGTGCAATACCGTACGAGTACTTCGTTACGGTACCAAACCACACCAAAACGGTACAATACCGTACGAGAACATCCATACGGTACCAAACCACACCAAAACGGTGCAATACCGTACGAGTACTTCGTTACGGTACCAAACCACACCAAAACGGTGCAATACCGTACGAGTACATCCATACGGTACCAAACCACACCAAAACGGTGCAATACCGTACGAGTACTTCGTTACGGTACCAAACCACACCAAAACGGTGCAATACCGTACGAGTACATCCATACGGTACCAAACCACACCAAAACGGTGCAATACCGTACGAGTACTTCGTTACGGTACCAAACCACACCAAAACGGTACAATACCGTACGAGAACTTCGTCACGGCACCAAACCACACGAAAACGGTGCAATACCGTACGAGTACATCCATACGGTACCAAAGCACACCAAAACGGTGCAATACCGTACGAGTACGTCGTTACGTTACCAAACCACACCAAAACGGAACAATACCGTACGAGTACTTCGATACGGTACCAAACCCCACTAAAACGGTGCAATACCGTACGAGTACAACCATACAGTACCAAACCACACCAAAACGGTACAATACCGTACGAGTACTTCGTTACGGTACCAAACCACACCAAAACGGTACAATACCGTACAAGTACATCCATACGGTACCAAACCACACCAAAACGGTGCAATACCGTACGAGTACATCGTTACGGTACCAAACCACACCGAAACGGTGCAATACCGTACGAGTACTTCGTTACGGTACCAAACCACACCAAAACGGTACAATACCGTACGAGTACATCCATACGGTACCAAACCGCACAAAAACGGTGCAATACCGTACGAGTACTTCGTTACGGTACCAAACCACACCGAAACGGTGCAATACCGTACGAGTACATCCATACGGTACCAAACCCCACCAAAACGGTGCAATACCGTACGAGTACTTCGTTACAGTACCAAACCACACCAAAACGGTACAATACCGTACGAGTACATCCATACGGTACCAAACCACACCAAAACGGTGCAATACCGTACGGGTACTTCGTTACGGTACCAAACCACACCAAAACGGTTTAACACCGTACAAGTACATCCATACGGTACCAAACCACACCAAAACGGTGCAATACCGTACGAGTACTTCGTTACGGTACCAAACCACACCAAAACGGTACAATACCGTACGAGAACTTCGTCACGGCACCAAACCACACGAAAACGGTGCAATACCGTACGAGTACATCCATACGGTACCAAAGCACACCAAAACGGTGCAATACCGTACGAGTACGTCGTTACGGTACCAAACCACACAAAAACGGAACAATACCGTACGAGTACTTCGTTACGGTACCAAACCACACTAAAACGGTGCAATACCGTACGAGTACAACCATACGGTACCAAACCACACCAAAACGGTACAATACCGTACGAGTACTTCGTTACGGTACCAAACCACACCAAAACGGTACAATACCGTACGAGTACATCCATACGGTACCAAACCACACCAAAACGGTGCAATACCGTACGAGTACATCGTTACGGTACAAAACCACACCGAAACGGTGCAATACCGTACGAGTACTTCGTTACGGTACCAAACCACACCAAAACGGTGCAATACCGTACGAGTACATCCATACGGTACCAAACCGCACCAAAACGGTGCAATACCGTACGAGTACTTCGTTACGGTACCAAACCACACCAAAACGGTACAATACCGTACGAGTACATCCATACGGTACCAAACCTCACCAAAACGGTGCAATACCGTACGAGTACTTCGTTACGGTACCAAACCACACCAAAACGGTACAATACCGTACGAGTACATCCATACGGTACCAAACCACACCAAAACGGTGCAATACCGTACGAGTACTTCGTTACGGTACCAAACCACACCAAAACGGTACAATACCATACGAGTACATCCATACGGTACCAAACCACACCAAAACGGTGCAATACCGTACGAGTATTCGTTACGGTACCAAACCACACCAAAACGGTGCAATACCGTACGAGTACAACCATACGGTACCAAACCACACCAAAACGGTTCAATACCGTTCGAGTACATCCATACGGCACCAAACCACACCAAAACGGTGCAATACCGAACGAGTACTTCGTTATGGCACCAAACAACACCAAAACGGTGCAATACCGTACGAGTACATCCATACGGTACCAAACCACACCAAAACGGTTGAATATCGTACGAGTACTTCGTTACGGTACCAAACCACACCAAAACGGTACAATACCGTACGAGTACTTCGTTACGGTAGCAAACCACACCAAAACGGTGCAATACCGTACGAGTACATCCATACGGTACCAAACCACACCAAAACGGTACAATACCGTACGAGTACTTCGTTACGGTACCAAACCACACCAAAACGGTACGATACCGTACAAGGACATCCATACGGTACCAAACCACACCAAAACGGTGTAATACCGTACGAGTACATCCATACGGCACCAAACCACAACAAAACGGTGCAATACCGTACGAGTACATCGTTACGGTACCAAACCACACCAAAACGGTACAATACCGTACGAGAACATCCATACGGTACCAAACCACACCAAAACGGTGCAATACCATACGAGTACTTCGTTACGGTACCAAACCACACCAAAACGGTGCAATACCGTACGAGTACATCCATACGGTACCAAACCACACCAAAACGGTGCAATACCGTACGAGTACTTCGTTACGGTACCAAACCACACCAAAACGGTACAATACCGTACGAGTACATCCATACGGTACCAAACCACACCAAAACGGTGCAATACCGTACGAGTACTTCGTTACGGTACCAAACCACACCAAAACGGTACAATACCGTACAAGTACATCCATACGGTACCAAACCACACCAAAACGGTGCAATACCGTACGAGTACTTCGTTACGGTACCAAACCACACCAAAACGGTACAATACCGTACGAGAACATCCATACGGTACCAAACCACACCAAAACAGTTGAATATCGTACGAGTACTTCGTTACGGTACCAAACCACACCAAAACGGTACAATACCGTACGAGTACTTCGTTACGGTACCAAACCACACTAAAACGGTGCAATACCGTACGAGTACATCCATACGGTACCAAACCACACCAAAACGGTACAATACCGTACGAGTACTTCGTTACGGTACCAAACCACACCAAAACGGTACAATACCGTACAAGGACATCCATACGGTACCAAACCACACCAAAACGGTGTAATACCGTACGAGTACATCCATACGGCACCAAACCACAAAAAAACGGTGCAATACCGTACGAGAACATCCATACGGTACCAAACCACACCAAAACGGTGCAATACCGTACGAGTACTTCGTTACGGTACCAAACCACACCAAAACGGTGCAATACCGTACGAGTACATCCATACGGTACCAAACCACACCAAAACGGTGCAATACCGTACGAGTACTTCGTTACGGTACCAAACCACACCAAAACGGTACAATACCGTACAAGTACATCCATAAGGTACAAAACCACACCAAAACGGTGCAATACCGTACGAGTACTTCGTTACGGTACCAAACCACACCAAAACGGTACAATACCGTACGAGTACATCCATACGGTACCAAACCACACCAAAACGGTGCAATACCGTACGAGTACTTCGTTACGGTACCAAACCACACCAAAACGGTACAATACCATACGAGTACATCCATACGGTACCAAACCACACCAAAACGGTGCAATACCGTACGAGTATTCGTTACGGTACCAAACCACACCAAAACGGTGCAATACCGTACGAGTACAACCATACGGTACCAAACCACACCAAAACGGTTCAATACCGTTCGAGTACATCCATACAGCACCAAACCACACCAAAACGGTGCAATACCGAACGAGTACTTCGTTATGGCACCAAACAACACCAAAACGGTGCAATACCGTACGAGTACATCCATACGGTACCAAACCACACCAAAACGGTTGAATATCGTACGAGTACTTCGTTACGGTACCAAACCACACCAAAACGGTACAATACCGTACGAGTACTTCGTTACGGTAGCAAACCACACCAAAACGGTGCAATACCGTACGAGTACATCCATACGGTACCAAACCACACCAAAACGGTACAATACCGTACGAGTACTTCGTTACGGTACCAAACCACACCAAAACGGTACGATACCGTACAAGGACATCCATACGGTACCAAACCACACCAAAACGGTGTAATACCGTACGAGTACATCCATACGGCACCAAACCACAACAAAACGGTGCAATACCGTACGAGTACATCGTTACGGTACCAAACCACACCAAAACGGTACAATACCGTACGAGAACATCCATACGGTACCAAACCACACCAAAACGGTGCAATACCATACGAGTACTTCGTTACGGTACCAAACCACACCAAAACGGTGCAATACCGTACGAGTACATCCATACGGTACCAAACCACACCAAAACGGTGCAATACCGTACGAGTACTTCGTTACGGTACCAAACCACACCAAAACGGTACAATACCGTACGAGTACATCCATACGGTACCAAACCACACCAAAACGGTGCAATACCGTACGAGTACTTCGTTACGGTACCAAACCACACCAAAACGGTACAATACCGTACAAGTACATCCATACGGTACCAAACCACACCAAAACGGTGCAATACCGTACGAGTACTTCGTTACGGTACCAAACCACACCAAAACGGTACAATACCGTACGAGAACATCCATACGGTACCAAACCACACCAAAACAGTTGAATATCGTACGAGTACTTCGTTACGGTACCAAACCACACAAAAACGGTACAATACCGTACGAGTACTTCGTTACGGTACCAAACCACACTAAAACGGTGCAATACCGTACGAGTACATCCATACGGTACCAAACCACACCAAAACGGTACAATACCGTACGAGTACTTCGTTACGGTACCAAACCACACCAAAACGGTACAATACCGTACAAGGACATCCATACGGTACCAAACCACACCAAAACGGTGTAATACCGTACGAGTACATCCATACGGCACCAAACCACAAAAAAACGGTGCAATACCGTACGAGAACATCCATACGGTACCAAACCACACCAAAACGGTGCAATACCGTACGAGTACTTCGTTACGGTACCAAACCACACCAAAACGGTGCAATACCGTACGAGTACATCCATACGGTACCAAACCACACCAAAACGGTGCAATACCGTACGAGTACTTCGTTACGGTACCAAACCACACCAAAACGGTACAATACCGTACAAGTACATCCATAAGGTACAAAACCACACCAAAACGGTGCAATACCGTACGAGTACTTCGTTACGGTACCAAACCACACCAAAACGGTACAATACCGTACGAGTACATCCATACGGTACCAAACCACACCAAAACGGTGCAATACCGTACGAGTACTTCGTTACGGTACCAAACCACACCAAAACGGTACAATACCATACGAGTACATCCATACGGTACCAAACCACACCAAAACGGTGCAATACCGTACGAGTATTCGTTACGGTACCAAACCACACCAAAACGGTGCAATACCGTACGAGTACAACCATACGGTACCAAACCACACCAAAACGGTTCAATACCGTTCGAGTACATCCATACAGCACCAAACCACACCAAAACGGTGCAATACCGAACGAGTACTTCGTTATGGCACCAAACAACACCAAAACGGTGCAATACCGTACGAGTACATCCATACGGTACCAAACCACACCAAAACGGTTGAATATCGTACGAGTACTTCGTTACGGTACCAAACCACACCAAAACGGTACAATACCGTACGAGTACTTCGTTACGGTAGCAAACCACACCAAAACGGTGCAATACCGTACGAGTACATCCATACGGTACCAAACCACACCAAAACGGTACAATACCGTACGAGTACTTCGTTACGGTACCAAACCACACCAAAACGGTACAATACCGTACGAGTACATCCATACGGTACCAAACCACACCAAAACGGTGCAATACCGTACGAGTACATCGTTACGGTACCAAACCACACCGAAACGGTGCAATACCGTACGAGTACTTCGTTACGGTACCAAACCACACCAAAACGGTGCAATACCGTACGAGTACATCCATACGGTACCAAACCGCACAAAAACGGTGCAATACCGTACGAGTACTTCGTTACGGTACCAAACCACACCGAAACGGTGCAATACCGTACGAGTACATCCATACGGTACCAAACCCCACCAAAACGGTGCAATACCGTACGAGTACTTCGTTACGGTACCAAACCACACCAAAACGGTACAATACCGTACGAGTACATCCATACGGTACCAAACCACACCAAAACGGTGCAATACCGTACGAGTACTTCGTTACGGTACCAAACCACACCAAAACGGTACAATACCGTACGAGAACTTCGTCACGGCACCAAACCACACGAAAACGGTGCAATACCGTACGAGTACATCCATACGGTTCCAAAGCACACCAAAACGGTGCAATACCGTACGAGTACGTCGTTACGTTACCAAACCACACCAAAACTGAACAATACCGTACGAGTACTTCGATACGGTACCAAACCCCACTAAAACGGTGCAATACCGTACGAGTACAACCATACGGTACCAAACCACACCAAAAAGGTACAATACCGTACGAGTACTTCGTTACGGTACCAAACCACACCAAAACGGTACAATACCGTACGAGTACATCCATACGGTACCAAACCACACCAAAACGGTGCAATACCGTACGAGTACATCGTTACGGTACCAAACCACACCGAAACGGTGCAATACCGTACGAGTACTTCGTTACGGTACCAAACCACACCAAAACGGTGCAATACCGTACGAGTACATCCATACGGTACCAAACCGCACAAAAACGGTGCAATACCGTACGAGTACTTCGTTACGGTACCAAACCACACCGAAACGGTGCAATACCGTACGAGTACATCCATACGGTACCAAACCCCACCAAAACGGTGCAATACCGTACGAGTACTTCGTTACGGTACCAAACCACACCAAAACGGTACAATACCGTACGAGTACATCCATACGGTACCAAACCACACCAAAACGGTGCAATACCGTACGAGTACTTCGTTACGGTACCAAACCACACCAAAACGGTACAACACCGTACAAGTACATCCATACGGTACCAAACCACACCAAAACGGTGCAATACCGTACGAGTACTTCGTTACGGTACCAAACCACACCAAAACGGTACAATACCGTACGAGAACTTCGTCACGGCACCAAACCACACGAAAACGGTGGAATACCGTACGAGTACATCCATACGGTACCAAAGCACACCAAAACGGTGCAATACCGTACGAGTACGTCGTTACGGTACCAAACCACACAAAAACGGAACAATACCGTACGAGTACTTCGTTACGGTACCAAACCACACTAAAACGGTGCAATACCGTACGAGTACAACCATACACCAAAACGGTGTAATACCGTACGAGTACATCCATACGGCACCAAACCACAAAAAAACGGTGCAATACCGTACGAGTACATCGTTACGGTACCAAACCACACCAAAACGGTACAATACCGTACGAGAACATCCATACGGTACCAAACCACACCAAAACGGTGCAATACCGTACGAGTACTTCGTTACGGTACCAAACCACACCAAAACGGTGCAATACCGTACGAGTACATCCATACGGTACCAAACCACACCAAAACGGTGCAATACCGTACGAGTACTTCGTTACGGTACCAAACCACACCAAAACGGTGCAATACCGTACGAGTACATCCATACGGTACCAAACCACACCAAAACGGTGCAATACCGTACGAGTACTTCGTTACGGTACCAAACCACACCAAAACGGTACAATACCGTACAAGTACATCCATAAGGTACCAAACCACACCAAAACGGTGCAATACCGTACGAGTACTTCGTTACGGTACCAAACCACACCAAAACGGTACAATACCGTACGAGAACTTCGTCACGGCACCAAACCACACGAAAACGGTGCAATACCGTACGAGTACATCCATACGGTACCAAAGCACACCAAAACGGTGCAATACCGTACGAGTACGTCGTTACGTTACCAAACCACACCAAAACGGAACAATACCGTACGAGTACTTCGATACCGTACCAAACCCCACTAAAACGGTGCAATACCGTACGAGTACAACCATACGGTACCAAACCACACCAAAACGGTACAATACCGTACGAGTACTTCGTTACGGTACCAAACCACACCAAAACGGTACAATACCGTACGAGTACATCCATACGGTACCAAACCACACCAAAACGGTGCAATACCGTACGAGTACATCGTTACGGTACCAAACCACACCGAAAAGGTGCAATACCGTACGAGTACTTCGTTACGGTACCAAACCACACCAAAACGGTGCAATACCGTACGAGTACATCCATACGGTACCAAACCGCACAAAAACGGTGCAATACCGTACGAGTACTTCGTTACGGTACCAAACCACACCGAAACGGTGCAATACCGTACGAGTACATCCATACGGTACCAAACCCCACCAAAATGGTGCAATACCGTACGAGTACTTCGTTACGGTACCAAACCACACCAAAACGGTACAATACCGTACGAGTACATCCATACGGTACCAAACCACACCAAAACGGTGCAATACCGTACGAGTACTTCGTTACGGTACCAAACCACACCAAAACGGTACAACACCGTACAAGTACATCCATACGGTACCAAACCACACCAAAACGGTGCAATACCGTACGAGTACTTCGTTACGGTACCAAACCACACCAAAACGGTACAATACCGTACGAGAACTTCGTCACGGCACCAAACCACACGAAAACGGTGCAATACCGTACGAGTACATCCATACGGTACCAAAGCACACCAAAACGGTGCAATACCGTACGAGTACGTCGTTACGGTACCAAACCACACAAAAACGGAACAATACCGTACGAGTACTTCGTTACGGTACCAAACCACACTAAAACGGTGCAATACCGTACGAGTACAACCATACGATACCAAACCACACCAAAACGGTACAATACCGTACGAGTACTTCGTTACGGTACCAAACCACACCAAAACGGTACAATACCGTACGAGTACATCCATACGAGTACATCCATACGGTACCAAACCACACCAAAACGGTGCAATACCGTACGAGTACATCGTTACGGTACCAAACCATACCGAAACGGTGCAATACCGTACGAGTACTTCGTTACGGTACCAAAGCACACCAAAACGGTGCAATACCGTATGAGTACTTCGTTACGGTACCAAACCACACCAAAACGGTCCAATACCGTACGAGTACTTCGTTACGGTACCAAACCACACCAAAACGGTACAATACCGTACGAGTAAATCCATACGGTACCAAACCACACCAAAACGGTGCAATACCGTACGAGTACTTCGTTACGATACCAAACCACACCAAAACGGTGCAATACCGTACGAGTACATCCATACGGTACCAAACCACAACAAAACGGTTCAATACCGTACGAGTACATCCATACGGCACCAAACCACACCAAAACGGTGCAATACCGTACGAGTACATCGTTACGGTACCAAACCACACCAAAACGGTACAATACCGTACGAGAACATCCATACGGTACCAAACCACACCAAAACGGTGCAATACCGTAAGAGTACTTCGTTACGGTACCAAACCACACCAAAACGGTGCAATACCGTACGAGTACATCCATACGGTACCAAACCACACCAAAACGGTGCAATACCGTACGAGTACTTCGTTACGGTACCAAACCACACCAAAACGGTACAATACCGTACGAGTACATCCATACGGTACCAAACCACACCAAAACGGTGCAATACCGTACGAGTACTTCGTTACGGTACCAAACCACACCAAAACGGTACAACACCGTACCAGTACATCCATACGGTACCAAACCACACCAAAACGGTGCAATACCGTACGAGTACTTCGTTACGGTACCAAACCACACCAAAACGGTACAATACCGTACGAGTACATCCATACGGTACCAAACCACACCAAAACGGTGCAATACCGTACGAGTACTTCGTTACGGTACCAAACCACACCAAAACGGTACAACACCGTACAAGTACATCCATACGGTACCAAACCACACCAAAACGGTGCAATACCGTACGAGTACTTCGTTACGGTACCAAACCACACCAAAACGGTACAATACCGTACGAGTACGTCGTTACGGTACCAAACCACACAAAAACGGAACAATACCGTACGAGTACTTCGTTACGGTACCAAACCACACTAAAACGGTGCAATACCGTACGAGTACAACCATACGGTACCAAACCACACCAAAACGGTACAATACCGTACGAGTACTTCGTTACGGTACAAAACCACACCAAAACGGTACAATACCGTACGAGTACATCCATACGGTACCAAACCACACCAAAACGGTGCAATACCGTACGAGTACATCCTTACGGTACCAAACCACACCGAAACGGTGCAATACCGTACGAGTACTTCGTTACGGTACCAAACCACACCAAAACGGTGCAATACCGTACGAGTACATCCATACGGTACCAAACCGCACCAAAACGGTGCAATACCGTACGAGTACTTCGTTACGGTACCAAACCACACCGAAACGGTGCAATACCGTACGAGTACATCCATACGGTACCAAACCCCACCAAAACGGTGCAATACCGTACGAGTACTTCGTTACGGTACCAAACCACACCAAAACGGTACAATACCGTACGAGTACATCCATACGGTACCAAACCACACAAAAACGGTGCAATACCGTACGAGTACTTCGTTACGGTACCAAACCACACCAAAACGGTACAATACCGTACGAGTACATCCATACGGTACCAAACCACACCAAAACGGTGCAATACCGTACGAGTACTTCGTTACGGTACCAAACCACACCAAAACGGTACAATACCATACGAGTACATCCATACGGTACCAAACCACACCAAAACGGTGCAATACCGTACGAGTATTCGTTACGGTACCAAACCACACCAAAACGGTGCAATACCGTACGAGTACAACCATACGGTAACAAACCACACCAAAACGGTTCAATACCGTACGAGTACATCCATACGGCACCAAACCACACCAAAACGGTGCAATACCGAACGAGTACTTCGTTATGGCACCAAACAACACCAAAACGGTTCAATACCGTACGAGTACATCCATACGGTACCAAACCACACCAAAACGGTTGAATATCGTACGAGTACTTCGTTACGGTACCAAACCACACCAAAACGGTACAATACCGTACGAGTACTTCGTTACGGTACCAAACCACACTAAAACGGTGCAATACCGTACGAGTACATCCATACGGTACCAAACCACACCAAAACGGTACAATACCATACGAGTACTTCGTTACGGTACCAAACCACACCAAAACGGTACGATACCGTACAAGGACAACCATACGGTACCAAACCACACCAAAACGGTGTAATACCGTACGAGTACATCCATACGGCACCAAACCACAACAAAACGGTGCAATACCGTACGAGTACATCGTTACGGTACCAAACCACACAAAAACGGTACAATACCGTACGAGAACATCCATACGGTACCAAACCACACCAAAACGGTGCAATACCATACGAGTACTTCGTTACGGTACCAAACCACACCAAAACGGTGCAATACCGTACGAGTACATCCATACGGTACCAAACCACACCAAAACGGTGCAATACCGTACGAGTACTTCGTTACGGTACCAAACCACACCAAAACGGTACAATACCGTACGAGTACATCCATACGGTACCAAACCACACCAAAACGGTGCAATACCGTACGAGTACTTCGTTACGGTACCAAACCACACCAAAACGGTACAATACCGTACAAGTACATCCATACGGTACCAAACCACACCAAAACGGTGCAATACCGTACGAGTACTTCGTTACGGTACCAAACCACACCAAAACGGTACAATACCGTACGAGTACATCCATACGGTACCAAACCACACCAAAACGGTTGAATATCGTACGAGTACTTCGTTACGGTACCAAACCACACCAAAACGGTACAATACCGTACGAGTACTTCGTTACGGTACCAAACCACACTAAAACGGTGCAATACCGTACGAGTACATCCATACGGTACCAAACCACACCAAAACGGTACAATACCGTACGAGTACTTCGTTACGGTACCAAACCACACCAAAACGGTACAATACCGTACAAGGACATCCATACGGTACCGAACCACACCAAAACGGTGTAATACCGTACGAGTACATCCATACGGCACCAAACCACAAAAAAACGGTGCAATACCGTACGAGTACATCGTTACGGTACCAAACCACACCAAAACGGTACAATACCGTACGAGAACATCCATACGGTACCAAACCACACCAAAACGGTGCAATACCGTACGAGTACTTCGTTACGGTACCAAACCACACCAAAACGGTGCAATACCGTACGAGTACATCCATACGGTACCAAACCACACCAAAACGGTGCAATACCGTACGAGTACTTCGTTAGGGTACCAAACCACACCAAAACGGTGCAATACCGTACGAGTACATCCATACGGTACCAAACCACACCAAAACGGTGCAATCCACACCAAAACGGTGCAATACCGTACGAGTACTTCGTTACGGTACCAAACCACACCAAAACGGTACAATACCGTACAAGTACATCCATAAGGTACCAAACCACACCAAAACGGTGCAATACCGTACGAGTACTTCGTTACGGTACCAAACCACACCAAAACGGTACAATACCGTACGAGAACTTCGTCACGGCACCAAACCACACGAAAACGGTGCAATACCGTACGAGTACGTCGTTACGTTACCAAACCACACCAAAACTGAACAATACCGTACGAGTACTTCGATACGGTACCAAACCCCACTAAAACGGTGCAATACCGTACGAGTACAACCATACGGTACCAAACCACACCAAAACGGTACAATACCGTACGAGTACTTCGTTACGGTACCAAACCACACCAAAACGGTGCAATACCGTACGAGTACTTCGTTACGGTACCAAACCACACCAAAACGGTGCAATACCGTACGAGTACATCCATACGGTACCAAACCGCACAATAACGGTGCAATACCGTACGAGTACTTCGTTACGGTACCAAACCACACCGAAACGGTGCAATACCGTACGAGTACATCCATACGGTACCAAACCCCACAAAAACGGTGCAATACCGTACGAGTACTTCGTTACGGTACCAAACCACACCAAAACGGTACAATACCGTACGAGTACATCCATACGGTACCAAACCACACCAAAACGGTGCAATACCGTACGAGTACTTCGTTACGGTACCAAACCACACCAAAACGGTACAACACCGTACAAGTACATCCATACGGTACCAAACCACACCAAAACGGTGCAATACCGTACGAGTACTTCGTTACGGTACCAAACCACACCAAAACGGTACAATACCGTACGAGAACTTCGTCACGGCACCAAACCACACGAAAACGGTCCAATACCGTACGAGTACATCCATACGGTACCAAAGCACACCAAAACGGTGCAATACCGTACGAGTACGTCGTTACGGTACCAAACCACACAAAAACGGAACAATACCGTACGAGTACTTCGTTACGGTACCAAACCACACTAAAACGGTGCAATACCGTACGAGTACAACCATACACCAAAACGGTGTAATACCGTACGAGTACATCCATACGGCACCAAACCACAAAAAAACGGTGCAATACCGTACGAGTACATCGTTACGGTACCAAACCACACCAAAACGGTACAATACCGTACGAGAACATCCATACGGTACCAAACCACACCAAAACGGTGCAATACCGTACGAGTACTTCGTTACGGTACCAAACCACACCAAAACGGTGCAATACCGTACGAGTACATCCATACGGTACCAAACCACACCAAAACGGTGCAATACCGTACGAGTACTTCGTTACGGTACCAAACCACACCAAAACGGTGCAATACCGTACGAGTACATCCATACGGTACCAAACCACACCAAAACGGTGCAATACCGTACGAGTACTTCGTTACGGTACCAAACCACACCAAAACGGTGCAATACCGTACGAGTACATCCATAAGGTACCAAACCACACCAAAACGGTGCAATACCGTACGAGTACTTCGTTACGGTACCAAACCACACCAAAACGGTACAATACCGTACGAGAACTTCGTCACGGCACCAAACCACACGAAAACGGTGCAATACCGTACGAGTACATCCATACGGTACCAAAGCACACCAAAACGGTGCAATACCGTACGAGTACGTCGTTACGTTACCAAACCACACCAAAACGGAACAATACCGTACAAGTACTTCGATACGGTACCAAACCCCACTAAAACGGTGCAATACCGTACGAGTACAACCATACGGTACAAAACCACACCAAAACGGTACAATACCGTACGAGTACTTCGTTACGGTACCAAACCACACCAAAACGGTACAATACCGTACGAGTACATCCATACGGTACCAAACCACACCAAAACGGTGCAATACCGTACGAGTACATCGTTACGGTACCAAACCACACCGAAACGGTGCAATACCGTAC
Organism: Rhododendron vialii; assembly: GCF_030253575.1. Lineage (NCBI taxonomy): Eukaryota > Viridiplantae > Streptophyta > Magnoliopsida > Ericales > Ericaceae > Rhododendron > Rhododendron vialii. The sequence continues at coordinate 23,030,024 of NC_080561.1, read as the reverse complement.
GAGTACTTCGTTACGGTACCAAACCACACCAAAACGGTGCAATACCGTACGAGTACATCCATACGGTACCAAACCGCACAAAAACGGTGCAATACCGTACGAGTACTTCGTTACGGTACCAAACCACACCGAAACGGTGCAATACCGTACGAGTACATCCATACGGTACCAAACCCCACCAAAACGGTGCAATACCGTACGAGTACTTCGTTACGGTACCAAACAACACCAAAACGGTACAATACCGTACGAGTACATCCATACGGTACCAAACCACACCAAAACGGTGCAATACCGTACGAGTACTTCGTTACGGTACCAAACCAGACCAAAACGGTACAACACCGTACAAGTACATCCATACGGTACCAAACCACACCAAAACGGTGCAATACCGTACGAGTACTTCGTTACGGTACCAAACCACACCAAAACGGTGCAATACCGTACGAGTACATCCATACGGTACCAAACCGCACAAAAACGGTGCAATACCGTACGAGTACTTCGTTACGGTACCAAACCACACCGAAACGGTGCAATACCGTACGAGTACATCCATACGGTACCAAACCCCACCAAAACGGTGCAATACCGTACGAGTACTTCGTTACGGTACCAAACAACACCAAAACGGTACAATACCGTACGAGTACATCCATACGGTACCAAACCACACCAAAACGGTGCAATACCGTACGAGTACTTCGTTACGGTACCAAACCAGACCAAAACGGTACAACACCGTACAAGTACATCCATACGGTACCAAACCACACTAAAACGGTGCAATACCGTACGAGTACAACCATACGATACCAAACCACACCAAAACGGTACAATACCGTACGAGTACTTCGTTACGGTACCAAACCACACCAAAACGGTACAATACCGTACGAGTACATCCATACGGTACCAAACCACACCAAAACGGTGCAATACCGTACGAGTACATCGTTACGGTACCAAACCACACCGAAACGGTGCAATACCGTACGAGTACTTCGTTACGGTACCAAAGCACACCAAAACGGTGCAATACCGTATGAGTACTTCGTTACGGTACCAAACCACACCAAAACGGTCCAATACCGTACGAGTACTTCGTTACGGTACCAAACCACACCAAAACGGTACAATACCATACGAGTAAATCCATACGGTACCAAACCACACCAAAACGGTGCAATACCGTACGAGTACTTCGTTACGATACCAAACCACACCAAAACGGTGCAATACCGTACGAGTACATCCATACGGTACCAAACCACAACAAAACGGTGCAATACCGTACGAGTACATCCATACGGCACCAAACCACACCAAAACGGTGCAATACCGTACGAGTACATCGTTACGGTACCAAACCACACCAAAACGGTACAATACCGTACGAGAACATCCATACGGTACCAAACCACACCAAAACGGTGCAATACCGTAAGAGTACTTCGTTACGGTACCAAACCACACCAAAACGGTGCAATACCGTACGAGTACATCCATACGGCACCAAACCACACCAAAACGGTGCAATACCGTACGAGTACTTCGTTACGGTACCAAACCACACCAAAATGGTACAATACCGTACGAGTACATCCATATGGTACCAAACCACACCAAAACGGTGCAATACCGTACGAGTACTTCGTTACGGTACCAAACCACACCAAAACGGTACAACACCGTACAAGTACATCCATACGGTACCAAACCACACCAAAACGGTGCAATACCTTACGAGTACTTCGTTACGGTACCAAACCACACCAAAACGGTACAATACCGTACGAGAACTTCGTCACGGCACCAAACCACACGAAAACGGTGCAATACCGTACGAGTACATCCATACGGTACCAAAGCACACCAAAACGGTGCAATACCGTACGAGTACGTCGTTACGGTACCAAACCACACAAAAACGGAACAATACCGTACGAGTACTTCGTTACGGTACCAAACCACACTAAAACGGTGCAATATTGTACGAGTACAACCATACGGTACCAAACCACACCAAAACGGTACAATACCGTACGAGTACTTCGTTACGGTACCAAACCACACCAAAACGGTACAATACCGTACGAGTACATCCATACGGTACCAAACCACACCAAAACGGTGCAATACCGTACGAGTACATCGTTACGGTACCAAACCACACCGAAACGGTGCAATACCGTACGAGTACTTCGTTACGGTACCAAACCACACCAAAACGGTGCAATACCGTACGAGTACATCCATACGGTACCAAACCGCACCAAAACGGTGCAATACCGTACGAGTACTTCGTTACGGTACCAAACCACTCCGAAACGGTGGAATACCGTACGAGTACATCCATACGGTACCAAACCCCACCAAAACGGTGCAATACCGTACGAGTACTTCGTTACGGTACCAAACCACACCAAAACGGTACAATACCGTACGAGTACATCCATACGGTACCAAACCACACCAAAACGGTGCAATACCGTACGAGTACTTCGTTACGGTACCAAACCACACCAAAACGGTACAATACCGTACGAGTACATCCATACGGTACCAAACCACACCAAAACGGTGCAATACCGTACGAGTACTTCGTTACGGTACCAAACCACACCAAAACGGTACAATACCCTACGAGTACATCCATACGGTACCAAACCACACCAAAACGGTGCAATACCGTACGAGTATTCGTTACGGTACCAAACCACACCAAAACGGTGCAATACCGTACGAGTACAACCATACGGTACCAAACCACACCAAAACGGTTCAATACCGTACGAGTACATCCATACGGCACCAAACCACACCAAAACGGTGCAATACCGAACGAGTACTTCGTTATGGCACCAAACCACACCAAAACGGTGCAATACCGTACGAGTACATCCATACGGTACCAAACCACACCAAAACGGTTGAATATCGTACGAGTACTTCGTTACGGTACCAAACCACACCAAAACGGTACAATACCGTATGAGTACTTCGTTACGGTACCAAACCACACTAAAACGGTGCAATACCGTACGAGTACATCCATACGGTACCAAACCACACCAAAACGGTACAATACCGTACGAGTACTTCGTTACGGTACCAAACCACACCAAAACGGTACAATACCGTACAAGGACATCCATACGGTACCAAACCACACCAAAACGGTGTAATACCGTACGAGTACATCCATACGGCACCAAACCACAACAAAACGGTGCAATACCGTACGAGTACATCGTTACGGTACCAAACCACACCAAAACGGTACAATACCGTACGAGAACATCCATACGGTACCAAACCACACCAAAACGGTGCAATACCGTACGAGTACTTCGTTACGGTACCAAACCACACCAAAACGGTGCAATACCGTACGAGTACATCCATACTGTACCAAACCACACCAAAACGGTGCAATACCGTACGAGTACTTCGTTACGGTACCAAACCACACCAAAACGGTACAATACCGTACGAGTACATCCATACGGTACCAAACCACACCAAAACGGTGCAATACCGTACGAGTACTTCGTTACGGTACCAAACCACACCAAAACGGTACAATACCGTACAAGTACATCCATACGGTACCAAACCACACCAAAACGGTGCAATACCGTACGAGTACTTCGTTACGGTACCAAACCACACCAAAACGGTACAATACCGTACGAGAACTTCGTCACGGCACCAAACCACACGAAAACGGTGCAATACCGTACGAGTACATCCATACGGTACCAAAGCACACCAAAACGGTGCAATACCGTACGAGTACGTCGTTACGTTACCAAACCACACCAAAACGGAACAATACCGTACGAGTACTTCGTTACGGTACCAAACCACACTAAAACAGTGCAATACCGTACGAGTACAACCATACGGTACCAAACCACACCAAAACGGTACAATACTGTACGAGTACTTCGTTACGGTACCAAACCACACCAAAACGGTACAATACCGTACGAGTACATCCATACGGTACCAAACCACACCAAAACGGTGCAATACCGTACGAGTACATCGTTACGGTACCAAACCACACCGAAACGGTGCAATACCGTACGAGTACTTCGTTACGGTACCAAACCACACCAAAACGGTGCAATGCCGTACGAGTACATCCATACGGTACCAAACCGCACCAAAACGGTGCAATACCGTACGAGTACTTCGTTACGGTACCAAACCACACCGAAACGGTGCAATACCGTACGAGTACATCCATACGGTACCAAACCCCACCAAAACGGTGCAATACCGTACGAGTACTTCGTTACGGTACCAAACCACACCAAAACGGTACAATACCGTACGAGTACATCCATACGGTACCAAACCACACCAAAACGGTGCAATACCGTATGAGTACTTCGTTACGGTACCAAACCACACCAAAACGGTCCAATACCGTACGAGTACTTCGTTACGGTACCAAACCACACCAAAACGGTACAATACCGTACGAGTAAATCCATACGGTACCAAACCACACCAAAACGGTGCAATACCGTACGAGTACTTCGTTACGATACCAAACCACACCAAAACGGTGCAATACCGTACGAGTACATCCATACGGTACCAAACCACAACAAAACGGTGCAATACCGTACGAGTACATCAATACGGCACCAAACCACACCAAAACGGTGCAATACCGTACGAGTACATCGTTACGGTACCAAACCACACCAAAACGGTACAATACCGTACGAGAACATCCATACGGTACCAAACCACACCAAAACGGTGCAATACCGTAAGAGTACTTCGTTACGGTACCAAACCACACCAAAACGGTGCAATAATGTACGAGTACTTCGTTACGGTACCAAACCACACCGAAACGGTGCAATACCGTACGAGTACATCCATACGGTACCAAACCCCACCAAAACGGTGCAATACCGTACGAGTACTTCGTTACGGTACCAAACCACACAAAAACGGTACAATACCGTACGAGTACATCCATACGGTACCAAACCACACCAAAACGGTGCAATACCGTACGAGTACTTCGTTACGGTACCAAACCACACCAAAACGGTACAATACCGTACGAGTACATCCATACGGTACCAAACCACACCAAAACGGTGCAATACCGTACGAGTACTTCGTTACGGTACCAAACCACACCAAAACGGTACAATACCATACGAGTACATCCATACGGTACCAAACCACACCAAAACGGTGCAATACCGTACGAGTATTCGTTACGGTACCAAACCACACCAAAACGGTGCAATACCGTACGAGTACTACCATACGGTACCAAACCACACCAAAACGGTTCAATACCGTACGAGTACATCCATACGGCACCAAACCACACCAAAACGGTGCAATACCGAACGAGTACTTCGTTATGGCACCAAACCACACCAAAACGGTGCAATACCGTACGAGTACATCCATACGGTACCAAACCACACCAAAACGGTTGAATATCGTACGAGTACTTCGTTACGGTACCAAACCACACCAAAACGGTACAATACCGTACAAGTACTTCGTTACGGTACCAAACCACACTAAAACGGTGCAATACCGTACGAGTACATCCATACGGTACCAAACCACACCAAAACCGTACAATACCGTACGAGTACTTCGTTACGGTACCAAACCACACCAAAACGGTACAATACCGTACAAGGACATCCATACGGTACCAAACCACACCAAAACGGTGAAATACCGTACGAGTACATCCATACGGCACCAAACCACAACAAAACGGTGCAATACCGTACGAGTACATCGTTACGGTACCAAACCACACCAAAACGGTACAATACCGTACGAGAACATCCATACGGTACCAAACCACACCAAAACGGTGCAATACCGTACGAGTACTTCGTTACGGTACCAAACCACACCAAAACGGTGCAATACCGTACGAGTACATCCATACTGTACCAAACCACACCAAAACGGTGCAATACCGTACGAGTACTTCGTTACGGTACCAAACCACACCAAAACGGTACAATACCGTACGAGTACATCAATACGGTACCAAACCACACCAAAACGGTGCAATAGCGTACGAGTACTTCGTTACGGTACCAAACCACACCAAAACGGTACAATACCGTACAAGTACATCCATACGGTACCAAACCACACCAAAACGGTACAATACCGTACGAGTACTTCGTTACGGTACCAAACCACACCAAAACGGTACAATACCGTACAAGGACATCCATACGGTACCAAACCACACCAAAACGGTGTAATACCGTACGAGTACATCCATACGGCACCAAACCACAACAAAACGGTGCAATACCGTACGAGTACATCGTTACGGTACCAAACCACACCAAAACGGTACAATACCGTACGAGAACATCCATACGGTACCAAACCACACCAAAACGGTGCAATACCGTACGAGTACTTCGTTACGGTACCAAACCACACCAAAACGGTGCAATACCGTACGAGTACATCCATACTGTACCAAACCACACCAAAACGGTGCAATACCGTACGAGTACTTCGTTACGGTACCAAACCACACCAAAACGGTACAATACCGTACGAGTACATCCATACGGTACCAAACCACACCAAAACGGTGCAATACCGTACGAGTACTTCGTTACGGTACCAAACCACACCAAAACGGTACAATACCGTACAAGTACATCCATACGGTACCAAACCACACCAAAACGGTGCAATACCGTACGAGTACTTCGTTACGGTACCAAACCACACCAAAACGGTACAATACCGTACGAGAACTTCGTCACGGCACCAAACCACACGAAAACGGTGCAATACCGTACGAGTACATCCATACGGTACCAAAGCACACCAAAACGGTGCAATACCGTACGAGTACGTCGTTACGTTACCAAACCACACCAAAACGGAACAATACCGTACGAGTACTTCGTTACGGTACCAAACCACACTAAAACAGTGCAATACCGTACGAGTACAACCATACGGTACCAAACCACACCAAAACGGTACAATACTGTACGAGTACTTCGTTACGGTACCAAACCACACCAAAACGGTACAATACCGTACGAGTACATCCATACGGTACCAAACCACACCAAAACGGTGCAATACCGTACGAGTACATCGTTACGGTACCAAACCACACCGAAACGGTGCAATACCGTACGAGTACTTCGTTACGGTACCAAACCACACCAAAACGGTGCAATGCCGTACGAGTACATCCATACGGTACCAAACCGCACCAAAACGGTGCAATACCGTACGAGTACTTCGTTACGGTACCAAACCACACCGAAACGGTGCAATACCGTACGAGTACATCCATACGGTACCAAACCCCACCAAAACGGTGCAATACCGTACGAGTACTTCGTTACGGTACCAAACCACACCAAAACGGTACAATACCGTACGAGTGCATCCATACGGTACCAAACCACACCAAAACGGTGCAATACCGTATGAGTACTTCGTTACGGTACCAAACCACACCAAAACGGTCCAATACCGTACGAGTACTTCGTTACGGTACCAAACCACACCAAAACGGTACAATACCGTACGAGTAAATCCATACGGTACCAAACCACACCAAAACGGTGCAATACCGTACGAGTACTTCGTTACGATACCAAACCACACCAAAACGGTGCAATACCGTACGAGTACATCCATACGGTACCAAACCACAACAAAACGGTGCAATACCGTACGAGTACATCAATACGGCACCAAACCACACCAAAACGGTGCAATACCGTACGAGTACATCGTTACGGTACCAAACCACACCAAAACGGTACAATACCGTACGAGAACATCCATACGGTACCAAACCACACCAAAACGGTGCAATACCGTAAGAGTACTTCGTTACGGTACCAAACCACACCAAAACGGTGCAATAATGTACGAGTACTTCGTTACGGTACCAAACCACACCGAAACGGTGCAATACCGTACGAGTACATCCATACGGTACCAAACCCCACCAAAACGGTGCAATACCGTACGAGTACTTCGTTACGGTACCAAACCACACAAAAACGGTACAATACCGTACGAGTACATCCATACGGTACCAAACCACACCAAAACGGTGCAATACCGTACGAGTACTTCGTTACGGTACCAAACCACACCAAAACGGTACAATACCGTACGAGTACATCCATACGGTACCAAACCACACCAAAACGGTGCAATACCGTACGAGTACTTCGTTACGGTACCAAACCACACCAAAACGGTACAATACCATACGAGTACATCCATACGGTACCAAACCACACCAAAACGGTGCAATACCGTACGAGTATTCGTTACGGTACCAAACCACACCAAAACGGTGCAATACCGTACGAGTACTACCATACGGTACCAAACCACACCAAAACGGTTCAATACCGTACGAGTACATCCATACGGCACCAAACCACACCAAAACGGTGCAATACCGAACGAGTACTTCGTTATGGCACCAAACCACACCAAAACGGTGCAATACCGTACGAGTACATCCATACGGTACCAAACCACACCAAAACGGTTGAATATCGTACGAGTACTTCGTTACGGTACCAAACCACACCAAAACGGTACAATACCGTACAAGTACTTCGTTACGGTACCAAACCACACTAAAACGGTGCAATACCGTACGAGTACATCCATACGGTACCAAACCACACCAAAACCGTACAATACCGTACGAGTACTTCGTTACGGTACCAAACCACACCAAAACGGTACAATACCGTACAAGGACATCCATACGGTACCAAACCACACCAAAACGGTGAAATACCGTACGAGTACATCCATACGGCACCAAACCACAACAAAACGGTGCAATACCGTACGAGTACATCGTTACGGTACCAAACCACACCAAAACGGTACAATACCGTACGAGAACATCCATACGGTACCAAACCACACCAAAACGGTGCAATACCGTACGAGTACTTCGTTACGGTACCAAACCACACCAAAACGGTGCAATACCGTACGAGTACATCCATACTGTACCAAACCACACCAAAACGGTGCAATACCGTACGAGTACTTCGTTACGGTACCAAACCACACCAAAACGGTACAATACCGTACGAGTACATCAATACGGTACCAAACCACACCAAAACGGTGCAATAGCGTACGAGTACTTCGTTACGGTACCAAACCACACCAAAACGGTACAATACCGTACAAGTACATCCATACGGTACCAAACCACACCAAAACGGTGCAATACCGTACGAGTACTTCGTTACGGTACCAAACCACACCAAAACGGTACAATACCGTACGAGAACTTCGTCACGGCACCAAACCACACGAAAACGGTGCAATACCGTACGAGTAGATCCATACGGTACCAAAGCACACCAAAACGGTGCAATTCCGTACGAGTACGTCGTTACGTTACCAAACCACACCAAAACGGAACAATACCGTACGAGTACTTCGTTACGGTACCAAACCACACTAAAACAGTGCAATACCGTACGAGTACAACCATACGGTACCAAACCACACCAAAACGGTACAATACCGTACGAGTACTTCGTTACGGTACCAAACCACACCAAAACGGTACAATACCGTACGAGTACATCCATACGGTACCAAACCACACCAAAACGGTGCAATACCGTACGAGTACATCGTTACGGTACCAAACCACACCGAAACGGTGCAATACCGTACGAGTACTTCGTTACGGTACCAAACCACACCAAAACGGTGCAATGCCGTACGAGTACATCCATACGGTACCAAACCGCACCAAAACGGTGCAATACCGTTCGAGTAGTTCGTTACGGTACCAAACCACACCGAAACGGTGCAATACCGTACGAGTACATCCATACGGTACCAAACCCCACCAAAACGGTTCAATACCGTACGAGTACTTCGTTACGGTACCAAACCACACCAAAACGGAACAATACCGTACGAGTACTTCGTTACGGTACCAAACCACACTAAAACAGTGCAATACCGTACGAGTACAACCATACGGTACCAAACCACACCAAAACGGTACAATACTGTACGAGTACTTCGTTACGGTACCAAACCACACCAAAACGGTACAATACCGTACGAGTACATCCATACGGTACCAAACCACACCAAAACGGTGCAATACCGTACGAGTACATCGTTACGGTACCAAACCACACCGAAACGGTGCAATACCGTACGAGTACTTCGTTACGGTACCAAACCACACCAAAACGGTGCAATGCCGTACGAGTACATCCATACGGTACCAAACCGCACCAAAACGGTGCAATACCGTACGAGTACTTCGTTACGGTACCAAACCACACCGAAACGGTGCAATACCGTACGAGTACATCCATACGGTACCAAACCCCACCAAAACGGTGCAATACCGTACGAGTACTTCGTTACGGTACCAAACCACACCAAAACGGTACAATACCGTACGAGTGCATCCATACGGTACCAAACCACACCAAAACGGTGCAATACCGTATGAGTACTTCGTTACGGTACCAAACCACACCAAAACGGTCCAATACCGTACGAGTACTTCGTTACGGTACCAAACCACACCAAAACGGTACAATACCGTACGAGTAAATCCATACGGTACCAAACCACACCAAAACGGTGCAATACCGTACGAGTACTTCGTTACGATACCAAACCACACCAAAACGGTGCAATACCGTACGAGTACATCCATACGGTACCAAACCACAACAAAACGGTGCAATACCGTACGAGTACATCAATACGGCACCAAACCACACCAAAACGGTGCAATACCGTACGAGTACATCGTTACGGTACCAAACCACACCAAAACGGTACAATACCGTACGAGAACATCCATACGGTACCAAACCACACCAAAACGGTGCAATACCGTAAGAGTACTTCGTTACGGTACCAAACCACACCAAAACGGTGCAATAATGTACGAGTACTTCGTTACGGTACCAAACCACACCGAAACGGTGCAATACCGTACGAGTACATCCATACGGTACCAAACCCCACCAAAACGGTGCAATACCGTACGAGTACTTCGTTACGGTACCAAACCACACAAAAACGGTACAATACCGTACGAGTACATCCATACGGTACCAAACCACACCAAAACGGTGCAATACCGTACGAGTACTTCGTTACGGTACCAAACCACACCAAAACGGTACAATACCGTACGAGTACATCCATACGGTACCAAACCACACCAAAACGGTGCAATACCGTACGAGTACTTCGTTACGGTACCAAACCACACCAAAACGGTACAATACCATACGAGTACATCCATACGGTACCAAACCACACCAAAACGGTGCAATACCGTACGAGTATTCGTTACGGTACCAAACCACACCAAAACGGTGCAATACCGTACGAGTACTACCATACGGTACCAAACCACACCAAAACGGTTCAATACCGTACGAGTACATCCATACGGCACCAAACCACACCAAAACGGTGCAATACCGAACGAGTACTTCGTTATGGCACCAAACCACACCAAAACGGTGCAATACCGTACGAGTACATCCATACGGTACCAAACCACACCAAAACGGTTGAATATCGTACGAGTACTTCGTTACGGTACCAAACCACACCAAAACGGTACAATACCGTACAAGTACTTCGTTACGGTACCAAACCACACTAAAACGGTGCAATACCGTACGAGTACATCCATACGGTACCAAACCACACCAAAACCGTACAATACCGTACGAGTACTTCGTTACGGTACCAAACCACACCAAAACGGTACAATACCGTACAAGGACATCCATACGGTACCAAACCACACCAAAACGGTGAAATACCGTACGAGTACATCCATACGGCACCAAACCACAACAAAACGGTGCAATACCGTACGAGTACATCGTTACGGTACCAAACCACACCAAAACGGTACAATACCGTACGAGAACATCCATACGGTACCAAACCACACCAAAACGGTGCAATACCGTACGAGTACTTCGTTACGGTACCAAACCACACCAAAACGGTGCAATACCGTACGAGTACATCCATACTGTACCAAACCACACCAAAACGGTGCAATACCGTACGAGTACTTCGTTACGGTACCAAACCACACCAAAACGGTACAATACCGTACGAGTACATCAATACGGTACCAAACCACACCAAAACGGTGCAATAGCGTACGAGTACTTCGTTACGGTACCAAACCACACCAAAACGGTACAATACCGTACAAGTACATCCATACGGTACCAAACCACACCAAAACGGTGCAATACCGTACGAGTACTTCGTTACGGTACCAAACCACACCAAAACGGTACAATACCGTACGAGAACTTCGTCACGGCACCAAACCACACGAAAACGGTGCAATACCGTACGAGTAGATCCATACGGTACCAAAGCACACCAAAACGGTGCAATTCCGTACGAGTACGTCGTTACGTTACCAAACCACACCAAAACGGAACAATACCGTACGAGTACTTCGTTACGGTACCAAACCACACTAAAACAGTGCAATACCGTACGAGTACAACCATACGGTACCAAACCACACCAAAACGGTACAATACCGTACGAGTACTTCGTTACGGTACCAAACCACACCAAAACGGTACAATACCGTACGAGTACATCCATACGGTACCAAACCACACCAAAACGGTGCAATACCGTACGAGTACATCGTTACGGTACCAAACCACACCGAAACGGTGCAATACCGTACGAGTACTTCGTTACGGTACCAAACCACACCAAAACGGTGCAATGCCGTACGAGTACATCCATACGGTACCAAACCGCACCAAAACGGTGCAATACCGTTCGAGTAGTTCGTTACGGTACCAAACCACACCGAAACGGTGCAATACCGTACGAGTACATCCATACGGTACCAAACCCCACCAAAACGGTTCAATACCGTACGAGTACTTCGTTACGGTACCAAACCACACCAAAACGGTACAATACCGTACGAGTACATCCATACGGTACCAAACCACACCAAAACGGTGCAATACCGTATGAGTACTTCGTTACGGTACCAAACCACACCAAAACGGTCCAATACCGTACGAGTACTTCGTTACGGTACCAAACCACACCAAAACGGTACAATACCGTACGAGTAAATCCATACGGTACCAAACCACACCAAAACGGTGCAATACCGTACGAGTACTTCGTTACGATACCAAACCACACCAAAACGGTGCAATACCGTACGAGTACATCCATACGGTACCAAACCACAACAAAACGGTGCAATACCGTACGAGTACATCCATACGGCACCAAACCACACCAAAACGGTGCAATACCGTACGAGTACATCGTTACGGTACCAAACCACACCAAAACGGTACAATACCGTACGAGAACATCCATACGGTACCAAACCACACCAAAACGGTGCAATACCGTAAGAGTACTTCGTTACGGTACCAAACCACACCAAAACGGTACAATACCGTACGAGTACATCCATACGGTACCAAACCACACCAAAACGGTGCAATACCGTACGAGTACTTCGTTACGGTACCAAACCACACCAAAACGGTACAACACCGTACCAGTACATCCATACGGTACCAAACCACACCAAAACGGTGCAATACCGTACGAGTACATCCATACGGTACCAAACCACACCAAAACGGTGCAATACCGTACGAGTACTTCGTTACGGTACCAAACCACACCAAAACGGTACAATACCGTACGAGTACATCCATACGGTACCAAACCACACCAAAACGGTGCAATACCGTACGAGTACTTCGTTACGGTACCAAACCACACCAAAACGGTACAATACCGTACAAGTACATCCATACGGTACCAAACCACACCAAAACGGTGCAATACCGTACGAGTACTTCGTTACGGTACCAAACCACACCAAAACGGTACAATACCGTACGAGAACTTCGTCACGGCACCAAACCACACGAAAACGGTGCAATACCGTACGAGTACATCCATACGGTACCAAAGCACACCAAAACGGTGCAATACCGTACGAGTACGTCGTTACGTTACCAAACCACACCAAAACGGAACAATACCGTACGAGTACTTCGTTACGGTACCAAACCACACTAAAACAGTGCAATACCGTACGAGTACAACCATACGGTACCAAACCACACCAAAACGGTACAATACTGTACGAGTACTTCGTTACGGTACCAAACCACACCAAAACGGTACAATACCGTACGAGTACATCCATACGGTACCAAACCACACCAAAACGGTGCAATACCGTACGAGTACATCGTTACGGTACCAAACCACACCGAAACGGTGCAATACCGTACGAGTACTTCGTTACGGTACCAAACCACACCAAAACGGTGCAATGCCGTACGAGTACATCCATACGGTACCAAACCGCACCAAAACGGTGCAATACCGTACGAGTACTTCGTTACGGTACCAAACCACACCGAAACGGTGCAATACCGTACGAGTACATCCATACGGTACCAAACCCCACCAAAACGGTGCAATACCGTACGAGTACTTCGTTACGGTACCAAACCACACCAAAACGGTACAATACCGTACGAGTGCATCCATACGGTACCAAACCACACCAAAACGGTGCAATACCGTATGAGTACTTCGTTACGGTACCAAACCACACCAAAACGGTCCAATACCGTACGAGTACTTCGTTACGGTACCAAACCACACCAAAACGGTACAATACCGTACGAGTAAATCCATACGGTACCAAACCACACCAAAACGGTGCAATACCGTACGAGTACTTCGTTACGATACCAAACCACACCAAAACGGTGCAATACCGTACGAGTACATCCATACGGTACCAAACCACAACAAAACGGTGCAATACCGTACGAGTACATCAATACGGCACCAAACCACACCAAAACGGTGCAATACCGTACGAGTACATCGTTACGGTACCAAACCACACCAAAACGGTACAATACCGTACGAGAACATCCATACGGTACCAAACCACACCAAAACGGTGCAATACCGTAAGAGTACTTCGTTACGGTACCAAACCACACCAAAACGGTGCAATAATGTACGAGTACTTCGTTACGGTACCAAACCACACCGAAACGGTGCAATACCGTACGAGTACATCCATACGGTACCAAACCCCACCAAAACGGTGCAATACCGTACGAGTACTTCGTTACGGTACCAAACCACACAAAAACGGTACAATACCGTACGAGTACATCCATACGGTACCAAACCACACCAAAACGGTGCAATACCGTACGAGTACTTCGTTACGGTACCAAACCACACCAAAACGGTACAATACCGTACGAGTACATCCATACGGTACCAAACCACACCAAAACGGTGCAATACCGTACGAGTACTTCGTTACGGTACCAAACCACACCAAAACGGTACAATACCATACGAGTACATCCATACGGTACCAAACCACACCAAAACGGTGCAATACCGTACGAGTATTCGTTACGGTACCAAACCACACCAAAACGGTGCAATACCGTACGAGTACTACCATACGGTACCAAACCACACCAAAACGGTTCAATACCGTACGAGTACATCCATACGGCACCAAACCACACCAAAACGGTGCAATACCGAACGAGTACTTCGTTATGGCACCAAACCACACCAAAACGGTGCAATACCGTACGAGTACATCCATACGGTACCAAACCACACCAAAACGGTTGAATATCGTACGAGTACTTCGTTACGGTACCAAACCACACCAAAACGGTACAATACCGTACAAGTACTTCGTTACGGTACCAAACCACACTAAAACGGTGCAATACCGTACGAGTACATCCATACGGTACCAAACCACACCAAAACCGTACAATACCGTACGAGTACTTCGTTACGGTACCAAACCACACCAAAACGGTACAATACCGTACAAGGACATCCATACGGTACCAAACCACACCAAAACGGTGAAATACCGTACGAGTACATCCATACGGCACCAAACCACAACAAAACGGTGCAATACCGTACGAGTACATCGTTACGGTACCAAACCACACCAAAACGGTACAATACCGTACGAGAACATCCATACGGTACCAAACCACACCAAAACGGTGCAATACCGTACGAGTACTTCGTTACGGTACCAAACCACACCAAAACGGTGCAATACCGTACGAGTACATCCATACTGTACCAAACCACACCAAAACGGTGCAATACCGTACGAGTACTTCGTTACGGTACCAAACCACACCAAAACGGTACAATACCGTACGAGTACATCAATACGGTACCAAACCACACCAAAACGGTGCAATAGCGTACGAGTACTTCGTTACGGTACCAAACCACACCAAAACGGTACAATACCGTACAAGTACATCCATACGGTACCAAACCACACCAAAACGGTGCAATACCGTACGAGTACTTCGTTACGGTACCAAACCACACCAAAACGGTACAATACCGTACGAGAACTTCGTCACGGCACCAAACCACACGAAAACGGTGCAATACCGTACGAGTAGATCCATACGGTACCAAAGCACACCAAAACGGTGCAATTCCGTACGAGTACGTCGTTACGTTACCAAACCACACCAAAACGGAACAATACCGTACGAGTACTTCGTTACGGTACCAAACCACACTAAAACAGTGCAATACCGTACGAGTACAACCATACGGTACCAAACCACACCAAAACGGTACAATACCGTACGAGTACTTCGTTACGGTACCAAACCACACCAAAACGGTACAATACCGTACGAGTACATCCATACGGTACCAAACCACACCAAAACGGTGCAATACCGTACGAGTACATCGTTACGGTACCAAACCACACCGAAACGGTGCAATACCGTACGAGTACTTCGTTACGGTACCAAACCACACCAAAACGGTGCAATGCCGTACGAGTACATCCATACGGTACCAAACCGCACCAAAACGGTGCAATACCGTTCGAGTAGTTCGTTACGGTACCAAACCACACCGAAACGGTGCAATACCGTACGAGTACATCCATACGGTACCAAACCCCACCAAAACGGTTCAATACCGTACGAGTACTTCGTTACGGTACCAAACCACACCAAAACGGTACAATACCGTACGAGTACATCCATACGGTACCAAACCACACCAAAACGGTGCAATACCGTATGAGTACTTCGTTACGGTACCAAACCACACCAAAACGGTCCAATACCGTACGAGTACTTCGTTACGGTACCAAACCACACCAAAACGGTACAATACCGTACGAGTAAATCCATACGGTACCAAACCACACCAAAACGGTGCAATACCGTACGAGTACTTCGTTACGATACCAAACCACACCAAAACGGTGCAATACCGTACGAGTACATCCATACGGTACCAAACCACAACAAAACGGTGCAATACCGTACGAGTACATCCATACGGCACCAAACCACACCAAAACGGTGCAATACCGTACGAGTACATCGTTACGGTACCAAACCACACCAAAACGGTACAATACCGTACGAGAACATCCATACGGTACCAAACCACACCAAAACGGTGCAATACCGTAAGAGTACTTCGTTACGGTACCAAACCACACCAAAACGGTACAATACCGTACGAGTACATCCATACGGTACCAAACCACACCAAAACGGTGCAATACCGTACGAGTACTTCGTTACGGTACCAAACCACACCAAAACGGTACAACACCGTACCAGTACATCCATACGGTACCAAACCACACCAAAACGGTGCAATACCGTACGAGTACATCCATACGGTACCAAACCACACCAAAACGGTGCAATACCGTACGAGTACTTCGTTACGGTACCAAACCACACCAAAACGGTACAATACCGTACGAGTACATCCATACGGTACCAAACCACACCAAAACGGTGCAATACCGTACGAGTACTTCGTTACGGTACCAAACCACACCAAAACGGTACAACACCGTACCAGTACATCCATACGGTACCAAACCACACCAAAACGGTGCAATACCGTACGAGTACTTCGTTACGGTACCAAACCACACCAAAACGGTACAATACCGTACGAGAACTTCGTCACGGCACCAAACCACACGAAAACGGTGCAATACCGTACGAGTACATCCATACGGTACCAAAGCACACCAAAACGGTGCAATACCGTACGAGTACGTCGTTACGGTACCAAACCACACAAAAACGGAACAATTCCGTACGAGTACTTCGTTACGGTACCAAACCACACCAAAACGGTACAATACCATACGAGTACATCCATACGGTACCAAACCACACCAAAACGGTGCAATACCGTACGAGTATTCGTTACGGTACCAAACCACACCAAAACGGTGCAATACCGTACGAGTACAACCATACGGTACCAAACCACACCAAAACGGTTCAATACCGTACGAGTACATCCATACGGCACCAAACCACACCAAAACGGTGCAATACCGAACGAGTACTTCGTTATGGCACCAAACCACACCAAAACGGTGCAATACCGTACGAGTACATCCATACGGTACCAAACCACTCCAAAACGGTTGAATATCGTACGAGTACTTCGTTACGGTACCAAACCACACCAAAACGGTACAATACCGTACGAGTACTTCGTTACGGTACCAAACCACACTAAAACGGTGCAATACCGTACGAGTACATCCATACGGTACCAAACCACACCAAAACGGTACAATACCGTACGAGTACTTCGTTACGGTACCAAACCACACCAAAACGGTACAATACCGTACAAGGACATCCATACGGTACCAAACCACACCAAAACGGTGTAATACCGTACGAGTACATCCATACGGCACCAAACCACAACAAAACGGTGCAATACCGTACGAGTACATCGTTACGGTACCAAACCACACCAAAACGGTACAATACCGTACGAGAACATCCATACGGTACCAAACCACACCAAAACGGTGCAATACCGTACGAGTACTTCGTTACGGTACCAAACCACACCAAAACGGTACAATACCGTACGAGTACATCCATACGGTACCAAACCACACCAAAACGGTGCAATACCGTACGAGTACTTCGTTACGGTACCAAACCACACCAAAACGGTACAATACCGTACAAGTACATCCATACGGTACCAAACCACACCAAAATGGTGCAATACCGTACGAGTACTTCGTTACGGTACCAAACCACACCAAAAAGGTACAATACCATACGAGTACATCCATACGGTACCAAACCACACCAAAACGGTGCAATACCGTACGAGTATTCGTTACGGTACCAAACCACACCAAAACGGTGCAATACCGTACGAGTACAACCATACGGTACCAAACCACACCAAAACGGTACAATACCGTACGAGTACTTCATTACGGTACCAAACCACACCAAAACGGTACAATACCGTACGAGTACATCCATACGGTACCAAACCACACCAAAACGGTACAATACCGTACGAGTACTTCGTTACGATAGCAAACCACACCAAAACGGTACAATACCGTACGAGTACATCCATACGGTACCAAACCACACCAAAACGGTGCAATACCGTACGAGTACATCGTTACGGTACCAAACCACACCGAAACGGTGCAATACCGTACGAGTACTTCGTTACGGTACCAAACCACACCCAAACGGTGCAATACCGTACGAGTACATCCATACGGTACCAAACCACACCAAAACGGTGCAATACCGTACGAGTACATCCATACGGCACCAAACCACACCAAAACGGCGCAATACCGTACGAGTACGTGCATACAATACCAAACCACACCAAAACGGTGCAATACCGTACAAGGACATCCATACAGTACCAAACCGCACCAAAACGGTGCAATACCGTACAAGTACTTCGTTACGGTACAAAGCCACACCAAAATGGTACAATACCGTACGAGTACATCCATACGGTACCAAACCACACCAAAACGGTGCAATACCGTACGAGTACTTCGTTACGGTACCAAACCACAGCAAAATGGTGCAATACCGTACGAGTACATCCATACGGTACCAAACCACACCAAAACGGTGCAATACCGTACGAGTACTTCGTTACGGTACCAAACCACACCAAAACGGTACAATACCATACGAGTAAATCAATACGGTACCACACCACACCAAAACGGTTTAATACCGTACGAGTACTTCGTTACGGTACCAAACCACACCAAAACGGTACAATACCGTACGAGTACATCCATACGGTACCAAACCACACCAAAACGGTGCAATACCGTATGAGTACTTCGTTACGGTACCAAACCACACCAAAACGGTACAATACCGTACGAGTACATCCATACGGTACCAAACCACACCAAAACGGTGCAATACCGTACGAGTACTTCGTTACGGTACCAAACCACACCAAAACGGTACAATACCATACGAGTAAATCAATACGGTACCACACCACACCAAAACGGTTTAATACCGTACGAGTACTTCGTTACGGTACCAAACCACACCAAAACGGTACAATACCGTACGAGTACATCCATACGGTACCAAACCACACCAAAACGGTGCAATACCGTACGAGTACTTCGTTACGGTACCAAACCACACCAAAACGGTGCAATACCGTACGAGTACTTCGTTACGGTACCAAACCACACCAAAACGGAACAATACCGTACGAGTACTTCTTTACGGTACCAAACCACACTAAAACGGTGCAATACCGTACGAGTACATCCATACGGTACCAAACCACACCAAAACGGTGCAATACCGTACGAGTACTTCGTTACGGTACCAAACCACACCAAAACGGTGCAATACCGTACGAGTACTTCGTTACGGTACCAAACACCACCAAAACGGTACAATACCGTACGAGTATTTCGTTACGGTACCAAACCACACCAAAATGGTCCAATACCGTACGAGTACTTCGTTACGGTACCAAACCACACCAAAACGGTACAATACCGTACGAGTACATCCATACGGTACCAAACCACACCAAAACGGTGCAATACCGTACGAGTACTTCGTTACGGTACCAAACCACAGCAAAATGGTGCAATACCGTACGAGTACATCCATACGGTACCAAACCACACCAAAACGGTGCAATACCGTACGAGTACATCCATACGGCACCAAACCACACCAAAACGGCGCAATACCGTACGAGTACGTGCATACAATACCAAACCACACCAAAACGGTGCAATACCGTACAAGGACATCCATACAGTACCAAACCGCACCAAAACGGTGCAATACCGTACAAGTACTTCGTTACGGTACAAAGCCACACCAAAATGGTACAATACCGTACGAGTACATCCATACGGTACCAAACCACACCAAAACGGTGCAATACCGTACGAGTACTTCGTTACGGTACCAAACCACAGCAAAATGGTGCAATACTGTACGAGTACATCCATACGGTACCAAACCACACCAAAACGGTGCAATACCGTACGAGTACTTCGTTACGGTACCAAACCACACCAAAACGGTACAATACCGTACGAGTACATCCATACGGTACCAAACCACACGAAAACGGTGCAATACCGTACGAGTACTTCGTTACGGTACCAAACCACACCGAAACGGTGCAATACCGTACGAGTACTTCGTTACGGTACCGAACCACACCAAAACGGTACAATACCGTACGAGTACATCCATACGGTACCAAACCACACCAAAACGGTACAATACCGTACGAGTACTTCGTTACGGTACCAAACCACAACAAAACGGTATAATACCGTACGAGTACATCCATACGGTATCAAACCACACTAAAACGGTGCAATACCGTACGAGTACAACCATACGGTACCAAACCACACCAAAACGGTACAATACCGTACGAGTACTTCGTTACGGTAGCAAACCACACCAAAACGGTACAATACCGTACGAGTACATCCATACGGTACCAAACCACACCAAAACGGTGCAATACCGTACGAGTACTTCGTTACGGTACCAAACCACACCAAAACGGTACAATACCGTACGAGTACATCCATACGGTACCAAACCACACGAAAACGGTGCAATACCGTACGAGTACTTCGTTACGGTACCAAACCACACCGAAACGGTGCAATACCGTACGAGTACTTCGTTACGGTACCAAACCACACCCAAACGGTGCAATACCGTACGAGTACATCCATACGGTACCAAACCACACCAAAACGGTGCAATACCGTACGAGTACTTCGTTACGGTACCAAACCACACCAAAACGGAACAATACCGTACGAGTACTTCTTTACGGTACCAAACCACACTAAAACGGTGCAATACCGTACGAGTACAACCATACGGTACCAAACCACACCAAAACGGTACAATACCGTACGAGTACATCCATACGGTACCAAACCACACCAAAACGGTGCAATACCGTACGAGTACATCGTTACGGTACCAAACCACACCGAAACGGTGCAATACCGTACGAGTACTTCGTTACGGTACCAAACCACACCAAAACGGTGCAATACCGTACGAGTACATCCATACGGTACCAAACCACACCAAAACGGTGCATTACCGTGCGAGTACTTCGTTACGGTACCAAACACCACCAAAATGGTGCAATACCGTACGAGTACTTCGTTACGGTACCAAACCACACCAAAGCGGTGCAATACCGTACGAGTACTTCGTTACGGTACCAAACCACACCAAAACGGTACAATACCGTTCGAGTAAATCAATACGGTACCACACAACACCAAAACGGTTTAATACCGTACGAGTACTTCGTTATGGTACCAAACCACACCAAAACGGTACAATACCGTACGAGTACATCCATACGGTACCAAACCACACCAAAACGGTGCAATACCGTACGAGTACTTCGTTACGGTTCCAAACCACACCAAAACGGAACAATACCGTACGAGTACTTCTTTACGGTACCAAACCACACTAAAACGGTGCAATACCGTACGAGTACAACCATACGGTACCAAACCACCCCAAAACGGTACAATACCGTACGAGTACATCCATACGGTACCAAACCACACCAAAACGGTGCAATACCGTACGAGTACATCGTTACGGTACCAAACCACACCGAAACGGTGCAATACCGTACGAGTACTTCGTTACGGTACCAAACCACACCAAAACGGTGCAATACCGTACGAGTACATCCATACGGTACCAAACCACACCAAAACGGTGCAATACCGTACGAGTACTTCGTTACGGTACCAAACCACACCAAAACGGAGCAATACCGTACAAGTACATCCATACGGTACCAAACCACACCAAAACGGTGCAATACCGTACGAGTACTTCGTTACGGTACCAAACCACACCAAAACGGTGCAATACCGTACGAGTACTTCGTTACGGTACCAAACACCACCAAAACGGTACAATACCGTACGAGTATTTCGTTACGGTACCAAACCACACCAAAATGGTCCAATACCGTACGAGTACTTCGTTACGGTACCAAACCACACCAAAACGGTACAATACCGTACGAGTAAATCCATACGGTACCAAACCACACCAAAACTGTGCAATACCGTTCGAGTACTTCGTTACGGTACCGAACCACACCAAAACGGTACAATACCGTACGAGTACATCCATACGGTACCAAACCACACGAAAAAGGTGCAATACCGTACGAGTACATCCATACGGTACCAAATCACACGAAAACGGTACAATACCGTACGAGTAAATCCATACGGTACCAAACCACCCCAAAACGGTTCAATACCGTACTAGTACATCCATACGGCACCAAACCACACCAAAACGGTGCAATACCTTACGAGTACTTCGTTACGGTACCAAACCACACTAAAACGGTGCAATACCGTACGAGTACATCCATACGGTACCAAACCACACCAAAACGGTGCAATACCGTACGAGTACTTCGTTACGGTACCAAACCACACCAAAACGGAACAATACCGTACGAGTACTTCTTTACGGTACCAAACCACACTAAAACGGTGCAATACCGTACGAGTACAACCATACGGTACCAAACCACCCCAAAACGGTACAATACCGTACGAGTACATCCATACGGTACCAAACCACACCAAAACGGTGCAATACCGTACGAGTACATCGTTACGGTACCAAACCACACCGAAACGGTGCAATACCGTACGAGTACTTCGTTACGGTACCAAACCACACCAAAACGGTGCAATACCGTACGAGTACATCCATACGGTACCAAACCACACCAAAACGGTGCAATACCGTACGAGTACTTCGTTACGGTACCAAACCACACCAAAACGGAGCAATACCGTACAAGTACATCCATACGGTACCAAACCACACCAAAACGGTGCAATACCGTACGAGTACTTCGTTACGGTACCAAACCACACCAAAACGGTGCAATACCGTACGAGTACTTCGTTACGGTACCAAACACCACCAAAACGGTACAATACCGTACGAGTATTTCGTTACGGTACCAAACCACACCAAAATGGTCCAATACCGTACGAGTACTTCGTTACGGTACCAAACCACACCAAAACGGTACAATACCGTACGAGTAAATCCATACGGTACCAAACCACACCAAAACTGTGCAATACCGTTCGAGTACTTCGTTACGGTACCGAACCACACCAAAACGGTACAATACCGTACGAGTACATCCATACGGTACCAAACCACACGAAAAAGGTGCAATACCGTACGAGTACATCCATACGGTACCAAATCACACGAAAACGGTACAATACCGTACGAGTAAATCCATACGGTACCAAACCACCCCAAAACGGTTCAATACCGTACTAGTACATCCATACGGCACCAAACCACACCAAAACGGTGCAATACCTTACGAGTACTTCGTTACGGTACCAAACCACACTAAAACGGTGCAATACCGTACGAGTACATCCATACGGTACCAAACCACACCAAAACGGTTCAATACCGTACTAGTACATCCATACGGCACCAAACCACACCAAAACGGTGCAATACCGAACGAGTACTTCGTTACGGTACCAAACCACACCAAAACGGTGCAATACCGTACGAGTACTTCGTTACGGTACCAAACCACACCAAAACGGTACAATACCGTACGAGTAAATCAATACAGTACCACACCACACCAAAACGGTGCAATACCGTACGAGTACTTCGTTACGGTACCAAACCACACCAAAACGGTACAATACTGTACGAGTACATCCATACGGTACCAAACCACACCAAAATGGTGCAATACCGTACGAGTACTTCGTTACGGTACCAAACCACACCAAAACGGTGCAATACCGTACGAGTACTTCGTTACGGTACCAAACACCACCAAAACGGTACAATACCGTACGAGTACTTCGTTACGGTACCAAACCACACTAAAACGGTGCAATACCGTACGAGTACATCCATACGGTACCAAACCACACCAAAACGGTGCAATACCGTACGAACACTTCGTTACGGTACCAAACCACACAAAAACGGTACAATACCGTACGAGTACATCCATACGGTACCAAACCACACCAAAACGGTGCAATACCGTACGAGTACTTCGTTACGGTACCAAACAACACAAAAACGGTACAATACCGTACGAGTACATCCATACGGTACCAAACCACACCAAAACGGTGCAATACCGTACGAGAACTTCGTCACGGCACCAAACTACACTAAAACGGTGCAATACCGTATGAGTACATCCATACGGCACCAAACCACACCAAAACGGTGCAACTCCGAACGAGTAATTCGTTACGGCACCAAACCACACCAAAACGGTGCAATACCGAACGAGTACTTCGTTACGGTACCAAACCACACCAAAACGGTACAATACCGTACGAGTACATCCATACGGTACCAAACCACACCAAAACGGTGCAAATACCGTACGAGTAGTTCGTTACGGTACCAAACCACACCAAAACGGTGCAATACTGTACGAGTACTTCGTTACGGTACCAAACCACACCAAAACGGAACAATACCGTACGAGTACTTCTTTACGGTACCAAACCACACTAAAACGGTGCAATACCGTACGAGTACAACCATACGGTACCAAAACACACCAAAACGGTACAATACCGTACGAGTACTTCGTTACGGTAGCAAACCACACCAAAACGGTACAATACCGTACGAGTACTTCGTTACGGTAGCAAACCACACCAAAACGGTACAATACCGTACGAGTACATCCATACGGTACCAAACCACACCAAAACGGTGCAATACCGTACGAGTACATCGTTACGGTACCAAACCACACCGAAACGGTGCAATACCGTACGAGTACTTCGTTACGGTACCAAACCACACCAACACGGTGCAATACCGTACGAGTACATCCATACGGTACCAAACCACACCAAAACGGTGCAATACCGTACGAGTACTTCGTTACGGTACCAAACCACACCAAAACGGAGCAATACCGTACGAGTACATCCATACGGTACCAAACCACACCAAAACGGTGCAATACCGTACGAGTACTTCATTACGGTACCAAACCACACCAAAACGGTGCAATACCGTACGAGTACTTCGTTACGGTACCAAACACCACCAAAACAGTACAATACCGTACGAGTACTTCGTTACGGTACCAAACCACACCAAAACGGTCCAATACCGTACGAGTACTTCGTTACGGTACCAAACCACACCAAAACGGTACAATACCGTACGAGTAAATCCATACGGTACCAAACCACACCAAAACGGTGCAATACCGTACGAGTACTTCGTTACGGTACCAAACCACACCAAAACGGTGCAATACCGTACGAGTACATCCATACGGTACCAAACCACACCAAAACGGTGCAATACCGTACGAGTACATCCATACGGCACCAAATCACACTAAATGGTGCAATACCGTACGAGTAAATAAATACAGTACCACACCACACCAAAACGGTGCAATACCGTACGAGTACTTCGTTACGGTACCAAACCACACCAAAACGGTAAAATACTGTACGAGTACATCCATACGGTACCAAACCACACCAAAATGGTGCAATACCGTACGACTACTTCGTTATGGTACCAAAGCACACCAAAACGGTGCAATACCGTACGAGTACTTCGTTACGGTACCAAACCACACCAAAACGGTACAATACCATACGAGTACATCCATACGGTACCACACCACACCAAAACGGTTTAATACCGTACGAGTACTTCGTTACGGTACCAAACCACACCAAAACGGTACAATACCGTACGAGTACATCCATACGGTACCAAACCACACCAAAACGGTGCAATACCGTATGAGTACTTCGTTACGGTACCAAACCACACCAAAACGGTGCAATACCGTACGAGTACTTCGTTACGGTACCAAACCACACCAAAACGGTAAAATACTTTACGAGTACATCCATACGGTACCAAACCACACCAAAACGGTGCAATACCGTACGAGTACTTCGTTACGGTACCAAACCACACCAAAACGGAACAATACCGTACGAGTACTTCTTTATGGTACCAAACCACACTAAAACGGTGCAATACCGTACGAGTACATCCATACGGTACCAAACCACACCAAAACGGTGCAATACCGTACGAGTACTTCGTTACGGTACCAAACCACCCCAAAACGGTACAATACCGTACGAGTAAATCCATACGGTACCAAACCACACCAAAACGGTGCAATACCGTACGAGTACTTCGTTACGGTACCAAACCACACCAAAACAGTGCAATACCGTACGAGTACTTCGTTACGGTACCAAACACTACAAAAATGTACAATACCGTACGAGTACTTCGTTACGGTACCAAACCACACCAAAACGGTGCAATACCGTACGAGTACTTCGTTACGGTACCAAACCACACCAAAACGGTACAATACCGTACGAGTACTTCGTTACGGTACCAAACCACACCAAAACGGTACAATACCGTACGAGAACTTCGTCACGGCACCAAACCACACTAAAACGGTGCAATACCATACGAGTACATCCATACGGTACCAAACCACACCAAAACGGTGCAATACCGTACGAGTACTTCGTTATGGTACCAAACCACACCAAAACGGTACAATACCGTACGAGTAAATCCATACGGTACCAAACCACACCAAAACGGTGCAATACCGTACGAGTACTTCGTTACGGTACAAAACCACACTAAAACGGTCCAATACCGTACGAGTACTTCGTTATGGTACCAAACCACACCAAAACGGTACAATACCGTACGAGTAAATCCATACGGTACCAAACCACACCAAAACGGTGCAATACCGTCCGAGTAAATCCATACGGTACCAAACCACACCAAAACGGTGCAATACCGTACGAGTACTTCGTTACCGTACCAAACACCACCAAAACGGTACAATACCGTACGAGTACTTCGTTACGGTACCAAACCACACCAAAACGGTACAATACCGTACGAGAACTTCGTCACGGCACCAAACCACACTAAAACGGTGCAATACCGTACGAGTACATCCATACGGTACCAAACCACACCAAAACGGTGCAATACCGTACGAGTACTTCGTTACGGTACCAAACCACACCAAAACGGTACAATACCGTACGAGAACTTCGTCACGGCACCAAACCACACTAAAACGGTGCAATACCGTACGAGTACATCCATACGGTACCAAACCACACCAAAACGGTGCAATACCGTACGAGTACTTCGTTATGGTACCAAACCACACCAAAACGGTACAATACCGTACGAGTAAATCCATACGGTACCAAACCACACCAAAACGGTGCAATACCGTACGAGTACTTCGTGACGGTTCCAAACCACCCCAAAACGGTGCAATACCGTACGAGTACTTCGTTACGGTACAAAGCCACACCAAAACGGTACAATACCGTACGAGTACATCAATACGGTACCAAACCACCCCAAAAAGGTGCAATACAGTACGAGTACATTCATACGGTCCCAAACCACACCAAAACGGTGCAATACCGTACGAGTACTTCGTTACGGTACCAAACCACATCAAAACGATGCAATACCGTACGAGTACTTCGTTACGGAACCAAACCACCCCAAAACGGTGCAATACCGTACGAGTACATCCATACGGTACCAAACCACACCAAAACGGTGCAATACCGTACGAGTACATCCATACGGCAACAAACCACACCAAAATGGTGCAATACCGTACGAGTACTTCGTTACGGTACCAAACCACACCAAAACGGTACAATACCGTGCGAGTACATCCAAACGGTACCAAACCACCCCAAAACGGTGCAATACCGTACGAGTACATACATACGGTACCAAACCACACCAAAACGGTGCATTACCGTACGAGTACATCCATACGGTACCAAACCACACCAAAACGGTGCAATACCGTACGAGTACTTCGTTACGGTACCAAACCACACCAAAACGGTACAATACCGTGCGAGTACATCCAAACGGTACCAAACCACCCCAAAACGGTGCATTACCGTACGAGTATTTCGTTACGGGACCAAACCACACCAAAACGGTACAATACCGTCCGAGTAAATCCATACGGTACCAAACCACACCAAAACGGTGCAATACCGTACGAGTACTTCGTTAAGGTACCAAACACCACCAAAACGGTACAATACCGTACGAGTACTTCGTTACGGTACCAAACCACACCAAAACGGTGCAATACCGTACGAGTACTTCGTTACGGTACCAAACCACACCAAAACGGTACAATACCGTACGAGTACATCCATACGGTACCAAACCACACCAAAACGGTGCAATACCGTACGAGTACTTCGTTACGGTACCAAACCACACCAAAACGGTACAATACCGTACGAGAACTTCGTCACGGCACCAAACCACACTAAAACGGTGCAATACCGTACGAGTACATCCATACGGTACCAAACCACACCAAAACGGTGCAATACCGTACGAGTACTTCGTGACGGTTCCAAACCACCCTAAAACGGTGCAATACCGTACGAGTACTTCGTTACGGTACCAAACCACACCAAAACGGTACAATACCGTACGAGGAAATCCATACGGTACCAAACCACACCAAAACGGTGCAATACCGTACGAGTACTTCGTGACGGTTCCAAACCACCCCAAAACGGTGCAATACCGTACGAGTACTTCGTTACGGTACAAAGCCACACCAAAACGGTACAATACCGTACGAGTACATCAATACGGTACCAAACCACCCCAAAACGGTGCAATACGGTACGAGTACTTCGTTACGGTACCAAACCACACCAAAACGGTGCAATACCGTACGAGTACTTCGTGACGGTTCCAAACCACCCCAAAACGGTGCAATACCGTACGAGTACTTCGTTACGGTACAAAGCCACACCAAAACGGTACAATACCGTACGAGTACATCAATACGGTACCAAACCACCCCAAAACGGTGCAATACGGTACGAGTACTTCGTTACGGTACCAAACCACACCAAAACGGTACAATACCGTACGAGTACATCCATACGGTACCAAACCACACCAAAACGGTGCAATACCGTACGAGTACTTCGTTACAGTACCAAACCACACAAAAACGGTGCAATGACGTACGAGTACTTCGTTACGGTACCAAACCGCACCAAAACGGTACAATACCGTACGAGTACATCCATACGGTACCAAACCGCACCAAAACGGTGCAATACCGTACGAGTACTTCGTTACGGTACCAAACCACACAAAAACGGTACAATACGGTACGAAGACATCCATACGGTACCAAACCACACCAAAACGGTGCAATACCGTACGAGTACTTCGTTACGGTACCAAACCACACCAAAATGGTACAATACCGTACGAGTAAATCCATACGGTACCAAAGCACACCAAAACGGTGCAATACCGTACGAGTACTTCGTTATGGTACCAAACCACACCAAAACGGTGCAAACGGTGCAATACCGTACGAGTACATCCATATGGTCCCAAACCACACCAAAACGGTGCAATACCATACGAGTACTTCGTTACGGTACCAAACACCACCAAAACGGTACAATACCGTACGAGTACTTCGTTACGGTACCAAACCACACCAAAACGGTACAATACCGTACGAGTACATCCATACGGTACCAAACCACACCAAAACGGTGCAATACCGTACGAGTACTTCGTTACGGTACCAAACCACACCAAAACGGTACAATACCGTACGAGTACATCCATACGGTACCAAACCACACCAAAACGGTGCAATACCGTACGAGTACATTCATACGGTCCCAAACCACACCAAAACGGTGCAATACCGTACGAGTACTTCGTTACGGTACCAAACCACACCAAAACGATGCAATACCGTACGAGTACTTCGTTACGGTACCAAACCACCCCAAAACGGTGCAATACCGTACGAGTACATCCATACGGTACCAAACCACACCAAAACGGTGCAATACCGTACGAGTACATCCATACGGCAACAAACCACACCAAAATGGTGCAATACCGTACGAGTACGTGCATACGATACCAAAGCACACCAAAACGGTGCAATACCGTACGAAGACATCCATACGGTACCAAACCACACCAAAACGGTGCAATACCGTACGAGTACTTCGTTACGGTACAAAGCCACACCAAAACGGTACAATACCGTACGAGTACATCCATACGGTACAAAACTACCCCAAAACGGTGCAATACCGTACGAGTACTTCGTTACGGTACCAAACCACACCAAAACGGTACAATACCGTACGAGTACATCCATACGGTACCAAACCACACCAAAACGGTGCAATACCGTACGAGTACTTCGTTACGGTACCAAACCACACCAAAACGGTACAATACCGTACGAGAACTTCGTCACGGCACCAAACCACACTAAAACGGTGCAATACCGTACGAGTACATCCATACGGTACCAAACCACACCAAAACGGTGCAATACCGTACGAGTACTTCGTTACGGTACCAAACCACACCAAAACGGTACAATACCGTACGAGTAAATCCATACGGTACCAAACCACACCAAAACGGTGCAATACCGTACGAGTACTTCGTGACGGTTCCAAACCACCCCAAAACGGTGCAATACCGTACGAGTACTTCGTTACGGTACAAAGCCACACCAAAACGGTACAATACCGTACGAGTACATCAATACGGTACCAAACCACCCCAAAACAGTGCAATACGGTACGAGTACTTCGTTACGGTACCAAACCACACCAAAACGGTGCACTACAGTACGAGTACTTCGTTACGGTACCAACCACACCAAAACGGTGCAATACCGTACGAGTACTTCGTTACGGTACCAAACCACACCAAAACGGTACAATACCGTACGAGTAAATCCATACAGTACCAAACCACACAAAAATGGTGCAATACCGTACGAGTACTTCGTTACGGTACCAAACCACACGAAAACGGTGCAATACCGTACGAGTACTTCGTTACGGTACCAAACCACACCAAAACGGTACAATACCGTACGAGTAAATCCATACGGTACCAAACCACACAAAAAGGGTGCAATACCGTACGAGTACTTCGTGACGGTACCAAACCACACCAAAACGGTGCAATACCGTACGAGTACATCCATACGGTACCAAACCACACCAAAACGGTGCAATACTGTACGAGTACTTCGTTACGGTACCAAACCACACCAAAATGGTACAATACCGTACGAGTAAATCCATACGGTACCAAACCACACCAAAACGGTGCAATACCGTACGAGTACTTCGTTACGGTACCAAACCACCCCAAAACGGTGCAATACCATACGAGTACATCCATACGGCACCAAACCACACCAAAATGGTGCAATACCGTACGAGTACTTCGTTACGGTACCATACCACACCAAAACGGTACAATACCGTACGAGTACTTCGTTACGGTACCAAACCACACAAAAACGGTGCAATGACGTACGAGTACTTCGTTACGGTACCAAACCGCACCAAAACGGTACAATACCGTACGAGTACATCCATACGGTACCAAACCGCACCAAAACGGTGCAATACCGTACGAGTACTTCGTTACGGTACCAAACCACACCAAAACGGTACAATACCGTACGAAGACATCCATACGGTACCAAACCACACCAAAACGGTGCAATACCGTACGAGTACTTCGTTACGGTACCAAACCACACCAAAACGGAACAATACCGTACGAGAACTTCGTCACGGCACCAAACCACACTAAAGCGGTGCAATACCGTACGAGTACATCCATACGGTACCAAACCACACCAAAACGGTGCAATACCCTACGAGTACTTCGTTACGGTACCAAACCACACCAAAACGGTACAGTACCGTACGAGTACATCCATACGGTACCAAACCACACCAAAACGGTGCAATACCGTACGAGTACTTCGTTACGGTACCAAACCACCCCAAAACGGTACAATACCGTACGAGTAAATCCATACGGTACCAAACCACACCAAAACGGTGCAATACCGTACGAGTACTTCGTTACGGTACCAAACCACACCAAAACAGTGCAATACCGTACGAGTACTTCGTTACGGTACCAAACACTACAAAAATGTACAATACCGTACGAGTACTTCGTTACGGTACCAAACCACACCAAAACGGTGCAATACCGTACGAGTACTTCGTTACGGTACCAAACCACACCAAAACGGTACAATACCGTACGAGTAAATCCATACAGTACCAAACCACACAAAAATGGTGCAATACCGTACGAGTACTTCGTTACGGTACCAAACCACACCAAAACGGTGCAATACCGTACGAGTACTTCGTTACGGTACCAAACCACACCCAAACGGTACAATACCGTACGAGTAAATCCATACGGTACCAAACCACACAAAAAGGGTGCAATACCGTACGAGTACTTCGTTACGGTACCAAACCACACCAAAACGGTGCAATACCGTACGAGTACATCCATACGGTACCAATCCACACCAAAACGGTGCAATACTGTACGAGTACTTCGTTACGGTACCAAACCACACCAAAATGGTACAATACCGTACGAGTAAATCCATACGGTACAAAACCACACCAAAACGGTGCAATACCGTACGAGTACTTCGTTACAGTACCAAACCACCCCAAAACGGTGCAATACCATACGAGTACATCCATACGGCACCAAACCACACCAAAATGGTGCAATACCGTACGAGTACTTCGTTACGGTACCAAACCACACCAAAACGGTACAATACCGTACGAGTACATCCATACGGTACCAAACCACACCAAAACGGTGCAATACCGTACGAGTACTTCGTTACGGTACCAAACCACACCAAAACGGTGCAATACCGTACGAGTACTTCGTGACGGTACCAAACCACATCAAAACAGTGCAATACGGTACGAGTACATTCATACGTTACCAAACCAAACCAAAACGGTGCAATACCGTGCGAGTACATCAATACGGTACCAAACCACCCCAAAACGGTGCAATACCGTACGAGTACTTCGTTACGGTACCAAACCACACAAAAACGGTACAATACCGTACGAGTACATCCATACGGTACCAAACCACACCAAAACGGTGCAATACCGTACGAGTACTTCGTTACGGCACCAAACACCGCCAAAACGGTACAATACCGTTCGAGTACTTCGTTACGGTACGAAACCACACCAAAACGGTGCAATACCGTACGAGTACTTCGTTACGGTACCAAACCACACCAAAACGGTACAATACCGTACGAGTAAATCCATACGGTACCAAACCACTCAAAAATGGTGCAATACCGTACGAGTACTTCGTTACGGTACCAAACCACACCAAAACGGTGCAATAACGTACGAGTACATCCATACGGTACCAAACCACACCAAAACGGTGCAATACCGTACGAGTACTTCGTTACGGTACCAAACCACACCAAAGTGGTACAATACCGTACGAGTAAATCAATACGGTACCAAAGCACACCAAAACGGTGCAATACCGTACGAGTACTTCGTTACGGTACCAAACCACACCAAAACAGTGCAATACCGTACGAGTACATCCATATGGTCCCAAACCACACCAAAACGGTGCAATACCGTACGAGTACTTCGTTACGGTACCAAACCACACCAAAACGGTACAATACCGTACTAGTACATCCATACGGTACCAAACAACACCAAAACGGTGCAATACCGTACGAGTACTTCGTTACGGTACCAAACCACACCAAAACGGTGCAATACCGTACAAGTACATCCATACGGTACCAAACCACACCAAAATGGTGCAATACCGTACGAGTACTTCGTTACGGTACCAAACACCACCAAAACGGTACAATACCGTACGAGTACTTCGTTACGGTACGAAACCACACCAAAACGGTGCAATACCGTACGAGTACTTCGTTACGGTACCAAACCACACCAACACGGTACAATACCGTACGAGGAAATCCATACGGTACCAAACCACACAAAAATGGTGCAATACCGTACGAGTACTTCGTTACGGTACCAAACCACCCCAAAACGGTACAATACCGTACGAGTAAATCCATACGGTACCAAACCACACCAAAACGGTGCAATACCGTACGAGTACTTCGTTACGGTACCAAACCACACCAAAACAGTGCAATACCGTACGGGTACTTCGTTACGGTACCAAACACTACAAAAATGTACAATACCGTACGAGTACTTCGTTACGGTACCAAACCACACCAAAACGGTGCAATACCGTACGAGTACATCCATACGGTACCAATCCACACCAAAACGGTGCAATACTGTACGAGTACTTCGTTACGGTACCAAACCACACCAAAATGGTACAATACCGTACGAGTAAATCCATACGGTACAAAACCACACCAAAACGGTGCAATACCGTACGAGTACTTCGTTACAGTACCAAACCACCCCAAAACGGTGCAATACCATACGAGTACATCCATACGGCACCAAACCACACCAAAATGGTGCAATACCGTACGAGTACTTCGTTACGGTACCAAACCACACCAAAACGGTACAATACCGTACGAGTACATCCATACGGTACCAAACCACACCAAAACGGTGCAATACCGTACGAGTACTTCGTTACGGTACCAAACCACACCAAAACGGTGCAATACCGTACGAGTACTTCGTGACGGTACCAAACCACATCAAAACAGTGCAATACGGTACGAGTACATTCATACGTTACCAAACCAAACCAAAACGGTGCAATACCGTGCGAGTACATCAATACGGTACCAAACCACCCCAAAACGGTGCAATACCGTACGAGTACTTCGTTACGGTACCAAACCACACAAAAACGGTACAATACCGTACGAGTACATCCATACGGTACCAAACCACACCAAAACGGTGCAATACCGTACGAGTACTTCGTTACGGCACCAAACACCGCCAAAACGGTACAATACCGTTCGAGTACTTCGTTACGGTACGAAACCACACCAAAACGGTGCAATACCGTACGAGTACTTCGTTACGGTACCAAACCACACCAAAACGGTACAATACCGTACGAGTAAATCCATACGGTACCAAACCACTCAAAAATGGTGCAATACCGTACGAGTACTTCGTTACGGTACCAAACCACACCAAAACGGTGCAATAACGTACGAGTACATCCATACGGTACCAAACCACACCAAAACGGTGCAATACCGTACGAATACTTCGTTACGGTACCAAACCACACCAAAGTGGTACAATACCGTACGAGTAAATCAATACGGTACCAAAGCACACCAAAACGGTGCAATACCGTACGAGTACTTCGTTACGGTACCAAACCACACCAAAACAGTGCAATACCGTACGAGTACATCCATATGGTCCCAAACCACACCAAAACGGTGCAATACCGTACGAGTACTTCGTTACGGTACCAAACCACACCAAAACGGTACAATACCGTACTAGTACATCCATACGGTACCAAACAACACCAAAACGGTGCAATACCGTACGAGTACTTCGTTACGGTACCAAACCACCCCAAAACGGTGCAATACCGTACGAGTACATCAATACGGTATCAAACCACACTAAAACGGTTCAATACCGTACGAGTACATCCATATGGCACCAAACCACACCAAAAAGGTGCAATACCATACGAGTACGTGCATACGAAACCAAACCACACCGAAACGGTGTAAAACCGTACGAGGACATCCATACGGTACCAAACCACACCAAAACGATGCAATACCGTACGAGTACTTCGTTACGGTACAAAGCCACACCAAAACGGTACAATACCGTACGAGTACATCCATACGGTACGAAACCACACCAAAACGGTGCAATACCGTACGAGTACTTCGTTACGGTACCAAACCACACCAAAACGGTACAATACCGTACGAGTAAATCCATACGGTACCGAACCACACAAAAATGGTGCAATACCGTACGAGTACTTCGTTACGGTACCAAACCACACCAAAACGGTGCAATAACGTACGAGTACATCCATACGGTACCAAACCACACCAAAACGGTGCAATACCGTACGAGTACTTCGTTACGGTACCAAACCACACCAAAGTGGTACAATACCGTACGAGTAAATCCATACGGTACCAAAGCACACCAAAACGGTGCAATACCGTACGAGTACTTTGTTAAGGTACCAAACCACACCAAAACAGTGCAATACCGTACGAGTACATCCATATGGTCCCAAACAACACCAAAACGGTGCAATACCGTACGAGTACTTCGTTACGGTACCAAACCACACCAAAACGGTGCAATACCGTACGAGTACTTCGTTACGGTACCAAACCACCCCAAAACGGTTCAATACCGTACGAGTACATCCATACGGTATCAAACCACACTAAAACGGTGCAATACCGTACGAGTACATCCATATGGCACCAAACCACACACCAAAAAGGTGCAATACCGTACGAGTACGTGCATACGAAACCAAACCACACCAAAACGGTGTAAAACCGTACGAGGACATCCATACGGTACCAAACCACACCAAAACGATGCAATACCGTACGAGTACTTCGTTACGGTACAAAGCCACACCAAAACGGTACAATACCGTACGAGTACATCCATACGGTACCAAACCATCCCAAAACGGTGCAATACCGTACGAGTACTTCGTTACGGTACCAAACCACACCAAAACGGTACAATACCGTACGAGTAAATCCATACGGTACCAAACCACACCAAAACGATGCAATACCGTACGAGTACTTCGTTACGGTACCAAACCACACCAAAATGGTACAATACCGTACGAGTAATTCCATACGGTACCAAAGCACACCAAAACGGTGCAATACCGTACGAGTACTTCGTTATGGTACCAAACAACACCAAAACGGTGCAATACCGTACGAGTACATCCATACGGTACCAAACCACACCAAAACGGTGCAATACCGTACGAGTACTTCGTTACGGTACCAAACCACACCAAAACGGTACAATACCGTACGAGTAAATCCATACGGTACCAAACCACACAAAAAGGGTGCAATACCGTACGAGTACTTCGTTACGGTACCAAACCACACCAAAACGGTGCAATACCGTACGAGTACATCCATACGGTACCAATCCACACCAAAACGGTGCAATACTGTACGAGTACTTCGTTACGGTACCAAACCACACCAAAATGGTACAATACCGTACGAGTAAATCCATACGGTACAAAACCACACCAAAACGGTGCAATACCGTACGAGTACTTCGTTACGGTACCAAACCACCCCTAAACGGTGCAATACCATACGAGTACATCCATACGGCACCAAACCACACCAAAATGGTGCAATACCGTACGAGTACTTCGTTACGGTACCAAACCACACCAAAACGGTACAATACCGTATGAGTACATCCATACGGTACCAAACCACACCAAAACGGTGCAATACCGTACGAGTACTTCGTTACGGTACCAAACCACACCAAAACGGTGCAATACCGTACGAGTACTTCGTGACGGTACCAAACCACATCAAAACAGTGCAATACGGTACGAGTACATTCATACGTTACCAAACCAAACCAAAACGGTGCAATACCGTGCGAGTACATCAATACGGTACCAAACCACCCCAAAACGGTGCAATACCGTACGAGTACTTCGTTACGGTACCAAACCACACCAAAACGGTGCAATACCGTACGAGTACTTCGTTACGGTACCAAACCACACCAACACGGTACAATACCGTACGAGGAAATCCATACGGTACCAAACCACACAAAAATGGTGCAATACCGTACGAGTACTTCGTTACGGTACCAAACCACCCCAAAACGGTACAATACCGTACGAGTAAATCCATACGGTACCAAACCACACCAAAACGGTGCAATACCGTACGAGTACTTCGTTACGGTACCAAACCACACCAAAACAGTGCAATACCGTACGGGTACTTCGTTACGGTACCAAACACTACAAAAATGTACAATACCGTACGAGTACTTCGTTACGGTACCAAACCACACCAAAACGGTGCAATACCGTACGAGTACATCCATACGGTACCAATCCACACCAAAACGGTGCAATACTGTACGAGTACTTCGTTACGGTACCAAACCACACCAAAATGGTACAATACCGTACGAGTAAATCCATACGGTACAAAACCACACCAAAACGGTGCAATACCGTACGAGTACTTCGTTACAGTACCAAACCACCCCAAAACGGTGCAATACCATACGAGTACATCCATACGGCACCAAACCACACCAAAATGGTGCAATACCGTACGAGTACTTCGTTACGGTACCAAACCACACCAAAACGGTACAATACCGTACGAGTACATCCATACGGTACCAAACCACACCAAAACGGTGCAATACCGTACGAGTACTTCGTTACGGTACCAAACCACACCAAAACGGTGCAATACCGTACGAGTACTTCGTGACGGTACCAAACCACATCAAAACAGTGCAATACGGTACGAGTACATTCATACGTTACCAAACCAAACCAAAACGGTGCAATACCGTGCGAGTACATCAATACGGTACCAAACCACCCCAAAACGGTGCAATACCGTACGAGTACTTCGTTACGGTACCAAACCACACAAAAACGGTACAATACCGTACGAGTACATCCATACGGTACCAAACCACACCAAAACGGTGCAATACCGTACGAGTACTTCGTTACGGCACCAAACACCGCCAAAACGGTACAATACCGTTCGAGTACTTCGTTACGGTACGAAACCACACCAAAACGGTGCAATACCGTACGAGTACTTCGTTACGGTACCAAACCACACCAAAACGGTACAATACCGTACGAGTAAATCCATACGGTACCAAACCACTCAAAAATGGTGCAATACCGTACGAGTACTTCGTTACGGTACCAAACCACACCAAAACGGTGCAATAACGTACGAGTACATCCATACGGTACCAAACCACACCAAAACGGTGCAATACCGTACGAATACTTCGTTACGGTACCAAACCACACCAAAGTGGTACAATACCGTACGAGTAAATCAATACGGTACCAAAGCACACCAAAACGGTGCAATACCGTACGAGTACTTCGTTACGGTACCAAACCACACCAAAACAGTGCAATACCGTACGAGTACATCCATATGGTCCCAAACCACACCAAAACGGTGCAATACCGTACGAGTACTTCGTTACGGTACCAAACCACACCAAAACGGTACAATACCGTACTAGTACATCCATACGGTACCAAACAACACCAAAACGGTGCAATACCGTACGAGTACTTCGTTACGGTACCAAACCACCCCAAAACGGTGCAATACCGTACGAGTACATCAATACGGTATCAAACCACACTAAAACGGTTCAATACCGTACGAGTACATCCATATGGCACCAAACCACACCAAAAAGGTGCAATACCATACGAGTACGTGCATACGAAACCAAACCACACCGAAACGGTGTAAAACCGTACGAGGACATCCATACGGTACCAAACCACACCAAAACGATGCAATACCGTACGAGTACTTCGTTACGGTACAAAGCCACACCAAAACGGTACAATACCGTACGAGTACATCCATACGGTACCAAACCACCCCAAAACGGTGCAATACCGTACGAGTACTTCGTTACGGTACGAAACCACACCAAAACGGTACAATACCGTACGAGTACATCCATACGGTACCAAACCACACCAAAACGGTGCCATACCGTACGAGTACTTCGTTACGGTACCAAACCACACAAAAACGGCGCAATAACGTACGAGTACTTCGTTACGGTACCAAACCGCACCAAAACGGTACAATACCGTACGAGTACATCCATACGGTACCAAACCACATCAAAACGGTGCAATACGGTACGAGTACATTCATACGGTACCAAACCAAACCAAAACGGTGCAATACCGTGCGAGTACATCCATACGGTACCAAACCACCCCAAAACGGTGCAATACCGTACGAGTACTTCGTTACGGTACCAAACCACACCAAAACGGTACAATACCGTACGAGTACATCCATACGGTACCAAACCCCACCAAAACGGTGCAATACCGTACGAGTACTTCGTTACGGTACCAAACCACACCAAAACGGTGCCATACCGTACGAGTACTTCGTTACGGTACCAAACCACACAAAAACGGCGCAATAACGTACGAGTACTTCGTTACGGTACCAAACCGCACCAAAACGGTACAATACCGTACGAGTACATCCATACGGTACCAAACCACATCAAAACGGTGCAATACGGTACGAGTACATTCATACGGTACCAAACCAAACCAAAACGGTGCAATACCGTGCGAGTACATCCATACGGTACCAAACCACCCCAAAACGGTGCAATACCGTACGAGTACTTCGTTACGGTACCAAACCACACCAAAACGGTACAATACCGTACGAGTACATCCATACGGTACCAAACCCCACCAAAACGGTGCAATACCGTACGAGTACTTCGTTACGGTACCAAACCACACCAAAATGGTGCAATACCGTACGAGTAAATCCATACGGTACGAAACCACACCAAAATGGTGCAATACCGTACGAGTACTTCGTTACGGTACCAAACACCACCAAAACGGTATAATACCGTACGAGTACTTCGTTACGGTACGAAACCACACCAAAACGGTGCAATACCGTACGAGTACTTCGTTACGGTACCAAACCACACCAAAACGGTACAATACCGTACGAGTAAATCCATACGGTACCGAACCACACAAAAATGGTGCA
Organism: Rhododendron vialii; assembly: GCF_030253575.1. NCBI lineage: Eukaryota > Viridiplantae > Streptophyta > Magnoliopsida > Ericales > Ericaceae > Rhododendron > Rhododendron vialii. The sequence goes on along the minus strand of NC_080561.1, from coordinate 22,987,634 downwards.
ATACCGTACGAGTACTTCGTTACGGTACCAAACCACACCAAAACGGTGCAATAACGTACGAGTACATCCATACGGTACCAAACCACACCAAAACGGTGCAATACCGTACGAGTACTTCGTTACGGTACCAAACCACACCAAAGTGGTACAATACCGTACGAGTAAATCCATACGGTACCAAAGCACACCAAAACGGTGCAATACCGTACGAGTACTTTGTTACGGTACCAAACCACACCAAAACAGTGCAATACCGTACGAGTACATCCATATGGTCCCAAACAACACCAAAACGGTGCAATACCGTACGAGTACTTCGTTACGGTACCAAACCACACCAAAACGGTGCAATACCGTACGAGTACTTCGTTACGGTACCAAACCACCCCAAAACGGTTCAATACCGTACGAGTACATCCATACGGTATCAAACCACACTAAAACGGTGCAATACCGTACGAGTACATCCATATGGCACCAAACCACACACCAAAAAGGTGCAATACCGTACGAGTACGTGCATACGAAACCAAACCACACCAAAACGGTGTAAAACCGTACGAGGACATCCATACGGTACCAAACCACACCAAAACGATGCAATACCGTACGAGTACTTCGTTACGGTACAAAGCCACACCAAAACGGTACAATACCGTACGAGTACATCCATACGGTACCAAACCATCCCAAAACGGTGCAATACCGTACGAGTACTTCGTTACGGTACCAAACCACACCAAAACGGTACAATACCGTACGAGTAAATCCATACGGTACCAAACCACACCAAAACGATGCAATACCGTACGAGTACTTCGTTACGGTACCAAACCACACCAAAATGGTACAATACCGTACGAGTAATTCCATACGGTACCAAAGCACACCAAAACGGTGCAATACCGTACGAGTACTTCGTTATGGTACCAAACAACACCAAAACGGTGCAATACCGTACGAGTACATCCATACGGTACCAAACCACACCAAAACGGTGCAATACCGTACGAGTACTTCGTTACGGTACCAAACCACACCAAAACGGTACAATACCGTACGAGTAAATCCATACGGTACCAAACCACACAAAAAGGGTGCAATACCGTACGAGTACTTCGTTACGGTACCAAACCACACCAAAACGGTGCAATACCGTACGAGTACATCCATACGGTACCAATCCACACCAAAACGGTGCAATACTGTACGAGTACTTCGTTACGGTACCAAACCACACCAAAATGGTACAATACCGTACGAGTAAATCCATACGGTACAAAACCACACCAAAACGGTGCAATACCGTACGAGTACTTCGTTACGGTACCAAACCACCCCTAAACGGTGCAATACCATACGAGTACATCCATACGGCACCAAACCACACCAAAATGGTGCAATACCGTACGAGTACTTCGTTACGGTACCAAACCACACCAAAACGGTACAATACCGTATGAGTACATCCATACGGTACCAAACCACACCAAAACGGTGCAATACCGTACGAGTACTTCGTTACGGTACCAAACCACACCAAAACGGTGCAATACCGTACGAGTACTTCGTGACGGTACCAAACCACATCAAAACAGTGCAATACGGTACGAGTACATTCATACGTTACCAAACCAAACCAAAACGGTGCAATACCGTGCGAGTACATCAATACGGTACCAAACCACCCCAAAACGGTGCAATACCGTACGAGTACTTCGTTACGGTACCAAACCACACCAAAACGGTACAATACCGTACGAGTACATCCATACGGTACCAAACCACACCAAAACGGTGCAATACCGTACGAGTACTTCGTTACGGTACCAAACCACACCAAAACGGTGCAATACCGTACGAGTACTTCGTTACGGTACCAAACACCGCCAAAACGGTACAATACCGTTCGAGTACTTCGTTACGGTACGAAACCAGACCAAAACGGTGCAATACCGTACGAGTACTTCGTTACGGTACCAAACCACACCAAAACGGTACAATACCGTACGAGTAAATCCATACGGTACCAAACCACACAAAAATGGTGCAATACCGTACGAGTACTTCGTTACGGTACCAAACCACACCAAAACGGTGCAATAACGTACGAGTACATCCATACGGTACCAAACCACACCAAAACGGTGCAATACCGTACGAGTACTTCGTTACGATACCAAACCACACCAAAGTGGTACAATACCGTACGAGTAAATCAATACGGTACCAAAGCACACCAAAACGGTGCAATACCGTACGAGTACTTCGTTACGGTACCAAACCACACCAAAACAGTGCAATACCGTACGAGTACATCCATATGGTCCCAAACCACACCAAAACGGTGCAATACCGTACGAGTACTTCGTTACGGTACCAAACCACACCAAAACGGTACAATACCGTACTAGTACATCCTTACGGTACCAAACAACACCAAAACGGTGCAATACCGTACGAGTACTTCGTTACGGTACCAAACCACACCAAAACGGTGCAATACCGTACAAGTACATCCATACGGTACCAAACCACACCAAAATGGTGCAATACCGTACGAGTACTTCGTTACGGTACCAAACACCACCAAAACGGTACAATACCGTACGAGTACTTCGTTACGGTACGAAACCACACCAAAACGGTGCAATACCGTACGAGTACTTCGTTACGGTACCAAACCACACCAACACGGTACAATACCGTACGAGGAAATCCATACGGTACCAAACCACACAAAAATGGTGCAATACCGTACGAGTACTTTGTTACGGTACCAAACCACACCAAAACGGTGCAATAACGTACGAGTACATCCATACGGTACCAAACCACACCAAAACGGTGCAATACCGTACGAGTACATCAATACGGTATCAAACCACACTAAAACGGTGCAATACCGTACGAGTACATCCATATGGCACCAAACCACACCAAAAAGGTGCAATACCATACGAGTACGTGCATACGAAACCAAACCACACCAAAACGGTGTAAAACCGTACGAGGACATCCATACGGTACCAAACCACACCAAAACGATGCAATACCGTACGAGTACTTCGTTACGGTACAAAGCCACACCAAAACGGTACAATACCGTACGAGTACATCCATACGGTACCAAACCACCCCAAAACGGTGCAATACCGTACGAGTACTTCGTTACGGTACCAAACCACACCAAAACGGTACAATACCGTACGAGTACATCCATACGGTACCAAACCACACCAAAACGGTGCAATACCGTACGAGTACTTCGTTACGGTACCAAACCACACAAAAACGGCGCAATAACGTACGAGTACTTCGTTACGGTACCAAACCGCACCAAAACGGTACAATACCGTACGAGTACATCCATACGGTACCAAACCACATCAAAACGGTGCAATACGGTACGAGTACATTCATACGGTACCAAACCAAACCAAAACGGTGCAATACCGTGCGAGTACATCCATACGGTACCAAACCACCCCAAAACGGTGCAATACCGTACGAGTACTTCGTTACGGTACCAAACCACACCAAAACGGTACAATACCGTACGAGTACATCCATACGGTACCAAACCCCACCAAAACGGTGCAATACCGTACGAGTACTTCGTTATGGTACCAAACCACACCAAAATGGTGCAATACCGTACGAGTACATCCATACGGTACGAAACCACACCAAAATGGTGCAATACCGTACGAGTACTTCGTTACGGTACCAAACACCACCAAAACGGTATAATACCGTACGAGTACTTCGTTACGGTACGAAACCACACCAAAACGGTGCAATACCGTACGAGTACTTCGTTACGGTACCAAACCACACCAAAACGGTACAATACCGTACGAGTAAATCCATACGGTACCAAACCACACAAAAATGGTGCAATACCGTACGAGTACTTCGTTACGGTACCAAACCACACCAAAACGGTGCAATAACGTACGAGTACATCCATACGGTACCAAACCACACCAAAACGGTGCAATACCGTACGAGTACTTCGTTACGGTACCAAACCACACCAAAGTGGTACAATACCGTACGAGTAAATCCATACGGTACCAAAGCACACCAAAACGGTGCAATACCGTACGAGTACTTTGTTACGGTACCAAACCACACCAAAACAGTGCAATACCGTACGAGTACATCCATATGGTCCCAAACCACACCAAAACGGTGCAATACCGTACGAGTACTTCGTTACGGTACCAAACCACACCAAAACGGTGCAATACCGTACGAGTACTTCGTTACGGTACCAAACCACCCCAAAACGGTGCAATACCGTACGAGTACATCCATACGGTATCAAACCACACTAAAACGGTGCAATACCGTACGAGTACATCCATATGGCACCAAACCACACCAAAAAGGTGCAATACCGTACGAGTACGTGCATACGAAACCAAACCACACCAAAACGGTGTAAAACCGTACGAGGACATCCATACGGTACCAAACCACACCAAAACGATGCAATACCGTACGAGTACTTCGTTACGGTACAAAGCCACACCAAAACGGTACAATACCGTACGAGTACATCCATACGGTACCAAACCATCCCAAAACGGTGCAATACCGTACGAGTACTTCGTTACGGTACCAAACCACACCAAAACGGTACAATACCGTACGAGTAAATCCATACGGTACCAAACCACACCAAAACGATGCAATACCGTACGAGTACTTCGTTACGGTACCAAACCACACCAAAATGGTACAATACCGTACGAGTAATTCCATACGGTACCAAAGCACACCAAAACGGTGCAATACCGTACGAGTACTTCGTTATGGTACCAAACCACACCAAAACGGTGCAATACCGTACGAGTACATCCATACGGTACCAAACCACACCAAAACGGTGCAATACCGTACGAGTACTTCGTTACGGTACCAAACCACACCAAAACGGTACAATACCGTACGAGTAAATCCATACGGTACCAAACAACACAAAAAGGGTGCAATACCGTACGAGTACTTCGTTACGGTACAAAACCACACCAAAACGGTGCAATACCGTACGAGTACATCCATACGGTACCAATCCACACCAAAACGGTGCAATACTGTACGAGTACTTCGTTACGGTACCAAACCACACCAAAATGGTACAATACCGTACGAGTAAATCCATACGGTACAAAACCACACCAAAACGGTGCAATACCGTACGAGTACTTCGTTACGGTACCAAACCACCCCTAAACGGTGCAATACCATACGAGTACATCCATACGGCACCAAACCACACCAAAATGGTGCAATACTGTACGAGTACTTCGTTACGGTACCAAACCACACCAAAACGGTACAATACCGTACGAGTACATCCATACGGTACCAAACCACACCAAAACGGTGCAATACCGTACGAGTACTTCGTTACGGTACCAAACCACACCAAAACGGTGCAATACCGTACGAGTACTTCGTGACGGTACCAAACCACATCAAAACAGTGCAATACGGTACGAGTACATTCATACGTTACCAAACCAAACCAAAACGGTGCAATACCGTGCGAGTACATCAATACGGTACCAAACCACCCCAAAACGGTGCAATACCGTACGAGTACTTCGTTACGGTACCAAACCACACCAAAACGGTACAATACCGTACGAGTACATCCATACGGTACCAAACCACACCAAAACGGTGCAATACCGTACGAGTACTTCGTTACGGTACCAAACCACACCAAAACGGTGCAATACCGTACGAGTACTTCGTTACGGTACCAAACACCGCCAAAACGGTACAATACCGTTCGAGTACTTCGTTACGGTACGAAACCACACCAAAACGGTGCAATACCGTACGAGTACTTCGTTACGGTACCAAACCACACCAAAACGGTACAATACCGTACGAGTAAATCCATACGGTACCAAACCACACAAAAATGGTGCAATACCGTACGAGTACTTCGTTACGGTACCAAACCACACCAAAACGGTGCAATAACGTACGAGTACATCCATACGGTACCAAACCACACCAAAACGGTGCAATACCGTACGAGTACTTCGTTACGGTACCAAACCACACCAAAGTGTTACAATACCGTACGAGTAAATCAATACGGTACCAAAGCACACCAAAACGGTGCAATACCGTACGAGTACTTCGTTACGGTACCAAACCACACCAAAACAGTGCAATACGGTACGAGTACATCCATATGGTCCCAAACCACACCAAAACGGTGCAATACCGTACGAGTACTTCGTTACGGTACCAAACCACACCAAAACGGTACAATACCGTACTAGTACATCCTTACGGTACCAAACAACACCAAAACGGTGCAATACCGTACGAGTACTTCGTTACGGTACCAAACCACACCAAAACGGTGCAATACCGTACAAGTACATCCATACGGTACAAAACCACACCAAAATGGTGCAATACCGTACGAGTACTTCGTTACGGTACCAAACACCACCAAAACGGTACAATACCGTACGAGTACTTCGTTACGGTACGAAACCACACCAAAACGGTGCAATACCGTACGAGTACTTCGTTACGGTACCAAACCACACCAACACGGTACAATACCGTACGAGGAAATCCATACGGTACCAAACCACACAAAAATGGTGCAATACCGTACGAGTACTTTGTTACGGTACCAAACCACACCAAAACGGTGCAATAACGTACGAGTACATCCATACGGTACCAAACCACACCAAAACGGTGCAATACCGTACGAGTACATCAATACGGTATAAAACCACACTAAAACGGTGCAATACCGTACGAGTACATCCATATGGCACCAAACCACACCAAAAAGGTGCAATACCATACGAGTACGTGCATACGAAACCAAACCACACCAAAACGGTGTAAAACCGTACGAGGACATCCATACGGTACCAAACAACACCAAAACGATGCAATACCGTACGAGTACTTCGTTACGGTACAAAGCCACACCAAAACGGTACAATACCGTACGAGTACATCCATACGGTACCAAACCACCCCAAAACGGTGCAATACCGTACGAGTACTTCGTTACGGTACCAAACCACACCAAAACGGTACAATACCGTACGAGTACATCCATACGGTACCAAACCACACCAAAACGGTGCAATACCGTACGAGTACTTCGTTACGGTACCAAACCACACAAAAACGGCGCAATAACGTACGAGTACTTCGTTACGGTACCAAACCGCACCAAAACGGTACAATACCGTACGAGTACATCCATACGGTACCAAACCACATCAAAACGGTGCAATACGGTACGAGTACATTCATACGGTACCAAACCAAACCAAAACGGTGCAATACCGTGCGAGTACATCCATACGGTACCAAACCACCCCAAAACGGTGCAATACCGTACGAGTACTTCGTTACGGTACCAAACCACACCAAAACGGTACAATACCGTACGAGTACATCCATACGGTACCAAACCCCACCAAAACTGTGCAATACCGTACGAGTACTTCGTTACGGTACCAAACCACACCAAAATGGTGAAATACCGTACGAGTACATCCATACGGTACGAAACCACACCAAAATGGTGCAATACCGTACGAGTACTTCGTTACGGTACCAAACACCACCAAAACGGTATAATACCGTACGAGTACTTCGTTACGGTACGAAACCACACCAAAACGGTGCAATACCGTACGAGTACTTCGTTACGGTACCAAACCACACCAAAACGGTACAATACCGTACGAGTAAATCCATATGGTACCAAACCACACAAAAATGGTGCAATACCGTACGAGTACTTCGTTACGGTACCAAACCACACCAAAACGGTGCAATAACGTACGAGTACATCCATACGGTACCAAACCACACCAAAACGGTGCAATACCGTACGAGTACTTCGTTACGGTACGAAACCACACCAAAGTGGTACAATACCGTACGAGTAAATCCATACGGTACCAAAGCACACCAAAACGGTGCAATACCGTACGAGTACTTTGTTACGGTACCAAACCACACCAAAACAGTGCAATACCGTACGAGTACATCCATATGGTCCTAAACCACACCAAAACGGTGCAATACCGTACGAGTACTTCGTTACGGTACCAAACCACACCAAAACGGTGCAATACCGTACGAGTACTTCGTTACGGTACCAAACCACCCCAAAACGGTGCAATACCGTACGGGTACATCCATACGGTATCAAACCACCCTAAAACGGTGCAATACCGTACGAGTACATCCATATGGCACCAAACCACACCAAAAAGGTGCAATACCGTACGAGTACGTGCATACGAAACCAAACCACACCAAAACGGTGTAAAACCGTACGAGGACATCCATACGGTACCAAACCACACCAAAACGATGCAATACCGTACGAGTACTTCGTTACGGTACAAAGCCACACCAAAACGGTACAATACCGTACGAGTACATCCATACGGTACCAAACCATCCCAAAACGGTGCAATACCGTACGAGTACTTCGTTACGGTACCAAACCACACCAAAACGGTACAATACCGTACGAGTAAATCCATACGGTACCAAACCACACCAAAACGATGCAATACCGTACGAGTACATCCATACGGTACCAAACCACACCAAAACGGTGCAATACCGTACGAGTACTTCGTTACGGTACCAAACCACGCCAAAATGGTACAATACCGTACGAGTAATTCCATACGGTACCAAAGCACACCAAAACGGTGCAATACCGTACGAGTACTTCGTTATGGTACCAAACCACACCAAAACGGTGCAATACCGTACGAGTACATCCATACGGTACCAAACCACACCAAAACGGTGCAATACCGTACGAGTACTTCGTTACGGTACCAAACCACACCAAAACGGTACAATACCGTACGAGTAAATCCATACGGTACCAAACCACACCAAAACGGTGCAATACCGTACGAGTACTTCGTGACGGTTCCAAACCACCCCAAAACGGTGCAATACCGTACGAGTACTTCGTTACGGTACCAAACCACACCAAAACTGTGCAATACGTACGAGTATTTCGTTACGGTACCAAACCACACCAAAACGGTACAATACCGTACGAGTAAATCCATACGGTACCAAACCACACCAAAACGGTGCAATACCGTACGAGGACATCCATACGGTACCAAACCACACCAAAACGGTGCAATACCGTACGAGTACATCCATACGGTACCAAACCACCCCAAAACGGTGCAATACCGTACGAGTACTTCGTTACGGTACCAAACCACACCAAAACGGTACAATACCGTACGAGTACATCCATACGGTACCAAACCACACCAAAACGGTGCAATACCATACGAGTACATCCATACGGTACCAAACCACACCAAAACGGTGCAATACCGTACGAGTAATTCGTTACGGTACCAAACCACACCAAAACGGTACAATACCGTGCGAGTACATCCAAACGGTACCAAACCACCCCAAAACGGTGCAATACCGTACGAGTACTTCGTGACGGTACCAAACCACACCAAAACGGTACAATACCGTACGAGTACATCCATACGGTACCAAACCACACCAAAACGGTGCAATACCGTACGAGTACATTCATACGGTCCCAAACCACACCAAAACGGTGCAATACCATACGAGTACGGTACCAAACCACACCAAAACGGTGCAATACCGTACGAGTACTTCGTTACGGTACAAAGCCACACCAAAACGGTACAATACCGTACGAGTACATCCATACGGTACCAAACTACCCAAAAACGGTGCAATACCGTACGAGTACTTCGTTACGGTACCAAACCATACAAAAACGGTACAATACCGTACGAGTACATCCATACGGTACCAAACCACACCAAAACGGTGCAATACCGTACGAGTACTTCGTTACGGTACCAAACCACACCAAAACGGTACAATACCGTACGAGAACTTCGTCACGGCACCAAACCACACTAAAACGGTGCAATACCGTACGAGTACATCCATACGGTACCAAACCACACCAAAACGGTACAATACCGTACGAGTACTTCGTTACGGTACCAAACCACAGCAAAACGGTACGATACCGTACAAGGACATCCGTACGGTACCAAACCACACCAAAACGGTGTAATACCGTACGAGTACATCCATACGGCACCAAACCACAACAAAACGGTGCAATACCGTACGAGTACATCGTAACGGTACCAAACCACACCAAAACGGTACAATACCGTACGAGAACATCCATACGGTACCAAACCACACCAAAACGGTGCAATACCGTACGAGTACTTCGTTACGGTACCAAACCACACCAAAACGGTGCAATACCGTACGAGTACATCCATACGGTACCAAACCACACCAAAACGGTGCAATACCGTACGAGTACTTCGTTACGGTACCAAACCACACCAAAATGGTACAATACCGTACGAGTACATCCATACGGTACCAAACCACACCAAAACGGTGCAATACCGTACGAGTACTTCGTTACGGTACCAAACCACACCAAAACGGTACAATACCGTACAAGTACATCCATACGGTACCAAACCACACCAAAACGGTGCAATACCGTACGAGTACTTCGTTACGGTACCAAACCACACCAAAACGGTACAATACCGTACGAGTACATCCACACGGTACCAAACCACACCAAAACGGTGCAATACCGTACGAGTATTCGTTACGGTACCAAACCACACCAAAACGGTGCAATACTGTACGAGTACAACCATACGGTACCAAACCACACTAAAACGGTGCAATACCGTACGAGTACTTCGTTACGGTACCAAACCACACCGAAACGGTGCAATACCGTACGAGTACTTCGTTACGGTACCAAAACACACCAAAACGGTGCAATACCGTACGAGTACATCCATACGGTACCAAACCACACCAAAACGGTGCAATACCGTACGAGTACTTCGTTACGGTACCAAAACACACCAAAACGGTGCAATACCGTACGAGTACATCCATACGGTACCAAACCACACCAAAACGGTGCAATACCGTACGAGTACTTCGTTACGGTACCAAACCACACCAAAACGGTGCAATACCGTACGAGTACTTCGTTACGGTACCAAACCACACCAAAGTGTTACAATACCGTACGAGTAAATCAATACGGTACCAAAGCACACCAAAACGGTGCAATACCGTACGAGTACTTCGTTACGGTACCAAACCACACCAAAACAGTGCAATACGGTACGAGTACATCCATATGGTCCCAAACCACACCAAAACGGTGCAATACCGTACGAGTACTTCGTTACGGTACCAAACCACACCAAAACGGTACAATACCGTACTAGTACATCCTTACGGTACCAAACAACACCAAAACGGTGCAATACCGTACGAGTACTTCGTTACGGTACCAAACCACACCAAAACGGTGCAATACCGTACAAGTACATCCATACGGTACAAAACCACACCAAAATGGTGCAATACCGTACGAGTACTTCGTTACGGTACATAACACCACCAAAACGGTACAATACCGTACGAGTACTTCGTTACGGTACGAAACCACACCAAAACGGTGCAATACCGTACGAGTACTTCGTTACGGTACCAAACCACACCAACACGGTACAATACCGTACGAGGAAATCCATACGGTACCAAACCACACAAAAATGGTGCAATACCGTACGAGTACTTTGTTACGGTACCAAACCACACCAAAACGGTGCAATAACGTACGAGTACATCCATACGGTACCAAACCACACCAAAACGGTGCAATACCGTACGAGTACATCAATACGGTATAAAACCACACTAAAACGGTGCAATACCGTACGAGTACATCCATATGGCACCAAACCACACCAAAAAGGTGCAATACCATACGAGTACGTGCATACGAAACCAAACCACACCAAAACGGTGTAAAACCGTACGAGGACATCCATACGGTACCAAACCACACCAAAACGATGCAATACCGTACGAGTACTTCGTTACGGTACAAAGCCACACCAAAACGGTACAATACCGTACGAGTACATCCATACGGTACCAAACCACCCCAAAACGGTGCAATACCGTACGAGTACTTCGTTACGGTACCAAACCACACCAAAACGGTACAATACCGTACGAGTACATCCATACGGTACCAAACCACACCAAAACGGTGCAATACCGTACGAGTACTTCGTTACGGTACCAAACCACACAAAAACGGCGCAATAACGTACGAGTACTTCGTTACGGTACCAAACCGCACCAAAACGGTACAATACCGTACGAGTACATCCATACGGTACCAAACCACATCAAAACGGTGCAATACGGTACGAGTACATTCATACGGTACCAAACCAAACCAAAACGGTGCAATACCGTGCGAGTACATCCATACGGTACCAAACCACCCCAAAACGGTGCAATACCGTACGAGTACTTCGTTACGGTACCAAACCACACCAAAACGGTACAATACCGTACGAGTACATCCATACGGTACCAAACCCCACCAAAACTGTGCAATACCGTACGAGTACTTCGTTACGGTACCAAACCACACCAAAATGGTGAAATACCGTACGAGTACATCCATACGGTACGAAACCACACCAAAATGGTGCAATACCGTACGAGTACTTCGTTACGGTACCAAACACCACCAAAACGGTATAATACCGTACGAGTACTTCGTTACGGTACGAAACCACACCAAAACGGTGCAATACCGTACGAGTACTTCGTTACGGTACCAAACCACACCAAAACGGTACAATACCGTACGAGTAAATCCATATGGTACCAAACCACACAAAAATGGTGCAATACCGTACGAGTACTTCGTTACGGTACCAAACCACACCAAAACGGTGCAATAACGTACGAGTACATCCATACGGTACCAAACCACACCAAAACGGTGCAATACCGTACGAGTACTTCGTTACGGTACCAAACCACACCAAAGTGGTACAATACCGTACGAGTAAATCCATACGGTACCAAAGCACACCAAAACGGTGCAATACCGTACGAGTACTTTGTTACGGTACCAAACCACACCAAAACAGTGCAATACCGTACGAGTACATCCATATGGTCCTAAACCACACCAAAACGGTGCAATACCGTACGAGTACTTCGTTACGGTACCAAACCACACCAAAACGGTGCAATACCGTACGAGTACTTCGTTACGGTACCAAACCACCCCAAAACGGTGCAATACCGTACGGGTACATCCATACGGTATCAAACCACACTAAAACGGTGCAATACCGTACGAGTACATCCATATGGCACCAAACCACACCAAAAAGGTGCAATACCGTACGAGTACGTGCATACGAAACCAAACCACACCAAAACGGTGTAAAACCGTACGAGGTAATCCATACGGTACCAAACCACACCAAAACGATGCAATACCGTACGAGTACTTCGTTACGGTACAAAGCCACACCAAAACGGTACAATACCGTACGAGTACATCCATACGGTACCAAACCATCCCAAAACGGTGCAATACCGTACGAGTACTTCGTTACGGTACCAAACCACACCAAAACGGTACAATACCGTACGAGTAAATCCATACGGTACCAAACCACACCAAAACGATGCAATACCGTACGAGTACATCCATACGGTACCAAACCACACCAAAACGGTGCAATACCGTACGAGTACTTCGTTACGGTACCAAACCACACCAAAATGGTACAATACCGTACGAGTAATTCCATACGGTACCAAAGCACACCAAAACGGTGCAATACCGTACGAGTACTTCGTTATGGTACCAAACCACACCAAAACGGTGCAATACCGTACGAGTACATCCATACGGTACCAAACCACACCAAAACGGTGCAATACCGTACGAGTACTTCGTTACGGTACCAAACCACACCAAAACGGTACAATACCGTACGAGTAAATCCATACGGTACCAAACCACACCAAAACGGTGCAATACCGTACGAGTACTTCGTGACGGTTCCAAACCACCCCAAAACGGTGCAATACCGTACGAGTACTTCGTTACGGTACCAAACCACACCAAAACTGTGCAATACGTACGAGTATTTCGTTACGGTACCAAACCACACCAAAACGGTACAATACCGTACGAGTAAATCCATACGGTACCAAACCACACCAAAACGGTGCAATACCGTACGAGGACATCCATACGGTACCAAACCACACCAAAACGGTGCAATACCGTACGAGTACATCCATACGGTACCAAACCACCCCAAAACGGTGCAATACCGTACGAGTACTTCGTTACGGTACCAAACCACACCAAAACGGTACAATACCGTACGAGTACATCCATACGGTACCAAACCACACCAAAACGGTGCAATACCATACGAGTACATCCATACGGTACCAAACCACACCAAAACGGTGCAATACCGTACGAGTAATTCGTTACGGTACCAAACCACACCAAAACGGTACAATACCGTGCGAGTACATCCAAACGGTACCAAACCACCCCAAAACGGTGCAATACCGTACGAGTACTTCGTGACGGTACCAAACCACACCAAAACGGTACAATACCGTACGAGTACATCCATACGGTACCAAACCACACCAAAACGGTGCAATACCGTACGAGTACATTCATACGGTCCCAAACCACACCAAAACGGTGCAATACCATACGAGTACGGTACCAAACCACACCAAAACGGTGCAATACCGTACGAGTACTTCGTTACGGTACAAAGCCACACCAAAACGGTACAATACCGTACGAGTACATCCATACGGTACCAAACTACCCAAAAACGGTGCAATACCGTACGAGTACTTCGTTACGGTACCAAACCATACAAAAACGGTACAATACCGTACGAGTACATCCATACGGTACCAAACCACACCAAAACGGTGCAATACCGTACGAGTACTTCGTTACGGTACCAAACCACACCAAAACGGTACAATACCGTACGAGAACTTCGTCACGGCACCAAACCACACTAAAACGGTGCAATACCGTACGAGTACATCCATACGGTACCAAACCACACCAAAACGGTACAATACCGTACGAGTACTTCGTTACGGTACCAAACCACAGCAAAACGGTACGATACCGTACAAGGACATCCGTACGGTACCAAACCACACCAAAACGGTGTAATACCGTACGAGTACATCCATACGGCACCAAACCACAACAAAACGGTGCAATACCGTACGAGTACATCGTAACGGTACCAAACCACACCAAAACGGTACAATACCGTACGAGAACATCCATACGGTACCAAACCACACCAAAACGGTGCAATACCGTACGAGTACTTCGTTACGGTACCAAACCACACCAAAACGGTGCAATACCGTACGAGTACATCCATACGGTACCAAACCACACCAAAACGGTGCAATACCGTACGAGTACTTCGTTACGGTACCAAACCACACCAAAACGGTACAATACCGTACGAGTACATCCATACGGTACCAAACCACACCAAAACGGTGCAATACCGTACGAGTACTTCGTTACGGTACCAAACCACACCAAAACGGTACAATACCGTACAAGTACATCCATACGGTACCAAACCACACCAAAACGGTGCAATACCGTACGAGTACTTCGTTACGGTACCAAACCACACCAAAACGGTACAATACCGTACGAGTACATCCACACGGTACCAAACCACACCAAAACGGTGCAATACCGTACGAGTATTCGTTACGGTACCAAACCACACCAAAACGGTGCAATACTGTACGAGTACAACCATACGGTACCAAACCACACTAAAACGGTGCAATACCGTACGAGTACTTCGTTACGGTACCAAACCACACCGAAACGGTGCAATACCGTACGAGTACTTCGTTACGGTACCAAAACACACCAAAACGGTGCAATACCGTACGAGTACATCCATACGGTACCAAACCACACCAAAACGGTGCAATACCGTACGAGTACTTCGTTACGGTACCAAAACACACCAAAACGGTGCAATACCGTACGAGTACATCCATACGGTACCAAACCACACCAAAACGGTGCAATACCGTACGAGTACTTCGTTACGGTACCAAACCACACCAAAACGGTGCAATACCGTACGAGTACTTCGTTACGGTACCAAACCACACCAAAGTGTTACAATACCGTACGAGTAAATCAATACGGTACCAAAGCACACCAAAACGGTGCAATACCGTACGAGTACTTCGTTACGGTACCAAACCACACCAAAACAGTGCAATACGGTACGAGTACATCCATATGGTCCCAAACCACACCAAAACGGTGCAATACCGTACGAGTACTTCGTTACGGTACCAAACCACACCAAAACGGTACAATACCGTACTAGTACATCCTTACGGTACCAAACAACACCAAAACGGTGCAATACCGTACGAGTACTTCGTTACGGTACCAAACCACACCAAAACGGTGCAATACCGTACAAGTACATCCATACGGTACAAAACCACACCAAAATGGTGCAATACCGTACGAGTACTTCGTTACGGTACCAAACACCACCAAAACGGTACAATACCGTACGAGTACTTCGTTACGGTACGAAACCACACCAAAACGGTGCAATACCGTACGAGTACTTCGTTACGGTACCAAACCACACCAACACGGTACAATACCGTACGAGGAAATCCATACGGTACCAAACCACACAAAAATGGTGCAATACCGTACGAGTACTTTGTTACGGTACCAAACCACACCAAAACGGTGCAATAACGTACGAGTACATCCATACGGTACCAAACCACACCAAAACGGTGCAATACCGTACGAGTACATCAATACGGTATAAAACCACACTAAAACGGTGCAATACCGTACGAGTACATCCATATGGCACCAAACCACACCAAAAAGGTGCAATACCATACGAGTACGTGCATACGAAACCAAACCACACCAAAACGGTGTAAAACCGTACGAGGACATCCATACGGTACCAAACCACACCAAAACGATGCAATACCGTACGAGTACTTCGTTACGGTACAAAGCCACACCAAAACGGTACAATACCGTACGAGTACATCCATACGGTACCAAACCACCCCAAAACGGTGCAATACCGTACGAGTACTTCGTTACGGTACCAAACCACACCAAAACGGTACAATACCGTACGAGTACATCCATACGGTACCAAACCACACCAAAACGGTGCAATACCGTACGAGTACTTCGTTACGGTACCAAACCACACAAAAACGGCGCAATAACGTACGAGTACTTCGTTACGGTACCAAACCGCACCAAAACGGTACAATACCGTACGAGTACATCCATACGGTACCAAACCACATCAAAACGGTGCAATACGGTACGAGTACATTCATACGGTACCAAACCAAACCAAAACGGTGCAATACCGTGCGAGTACATCCATACGGTACCAAACCACCCCAAAACGGTGCAATACCGTACGAGTACTTCGTTACGGTACCAAACCACACCAAAACGGTACAATACCGTACGAGTACATCCATACGGTACCAAACCCCACCAAAACTGTGCAATACCGTACGAGTACTTCGTTACGGTACCAAACCACACCAAAATGGTGCAATACCGTACGAGTACATCCATACGGTACGAAACCACACCAAAATGGTGCAATACCGTACGAGTACTTCGTTACGGTACCAAACACCACCAAAACGGTATAATACCGTACGAGTACTTCGTTACGGTACGAAACCACACCAAAACGGTGCAATACCGTACGAGTACTTCGTTACGGTACCAAACCACACCAAAACGGTACAATACCGTACGAGTAAATCCATATGGTACCAAACCACACAAAAATGGTGCAATACCGTACGAGTACTTCGTTACGGTACCAAACCACACCAAAACGGTGCAATAACGTACGAGTACATCCATACGGTACCAAACCACACCAAAACGGTGCAATACCGTACGAGTACTTCGTTACGGTACCAAACCACACCAAAGTGGTACAATACCGTACGAGTAAATCCATACGGTACCAAAGCACACCAAAACGGTGCAATACCGTACGAGTACTTTGTTACGGTACCAAACCACACCAAAACAGTGCAATACCGTACGAGTACATCCATATGGTCCTAAACCACACCAAAACGGTGCAATACCGTACGAGTACTTCGTTACGGTACCAAACCACACCAAAACGGTGCAATACCGTACGAGTACTTCGTTACGGTACCAAACCACCCCAAAACGGTGCAATACCGTACGGGTACATCCATACGGTATCAAACCACACTAAAACGGTGCAATACCGTACGAGTACATCCATATGGCACCAAACCACACCAAAAAGGTGCAATACCGTACGAGTACGTGCATACGAAACCAAACCACACCAAAACGGTGTAAAACCGTACGAGGACATCCATACGGTACCAAACCACACCAAAACGATGCAATACCGTACGAGTACTTCGTTACGGTACAAAGCCACACCAAAACGGTACAATACCGTACGAGTACATCCATACGGTACCAAACCATCCCAAAACGGTGCAATACCGTACGAGTACTTCGTTACGGTACCAAACCACACCAAAACGGTACAATACCGTACGAGTAAATCCATACGGTACCAAACCACACCAAAACGATGCAATACCGTACGAGTACATCCATACGGTACCAAACCACACCAAAACGGTGCAATACCGTACGAGTACTTCGTTACGGTACCAAACCACACCAAAATGGTACAATACCGTACGAGTAATTCCATACGGTACCAAAGCACACCAAAACGGTGCAATACCGTACGAGTACTTCGTTACGGTACCAAACCACACCAAAACGGTGCAATACCGTACGAGTACATCCATACGGTACCAAACCACACCAAAACGGTGCAATACCGTACGAGTACTTCGTTACGGTACCAAACCACACCAAAACGGTACAATACCGTACGAGTAAATCCATACGGTACCAAACCACACCAAAACGGTGCAATACCGTACGAGTACTTCGTGACGGTTCCAAACCACCCCAAAACGGTGCAATACCGTACGAGTACTTCGTTACGGTACCAAACCACACCAAAACTGTGCAATACGTACGAGTATTTCGTTACGGTACCAAACCACACCAAAACGGTACAATACCGTACGAGTAAATCCATACGGTACCAAACCACACCAAAACGGTGCAATACCGTACGAGGACATCCATACGGTACCAAACCACACCAAAACGGTGCAATACCGTACGAGTACATCCATACGGTACCAAACCACCCCAAAACGGTGCAATACCGTACGAGTACTTCGTTACGGTACCAAACCACACCAAAACGGTACAATACCGTACGAGTACATCCATACGGTACCAAACCACACCAAAACGGTGCAATACCATACGAGTACATCCATACGGTACCAAACCACACCAAAACGGTGCAATACCGTACGAGTAATTCGTTACGGTACCAAACCACACCAAAACGGTACAATACCGTGCGAGTACATCCAAACGGTACCAAACCACCCCAAAACGGTGCAATACCGTACGAGTACTTCGTGACGGTACCAAACCACACCAAAACGGTACAATACCGTACGAGTACATCCATACGGTACCAAACCACACCAAAACGGTGCAATACCGTACGAGTACATTCATACGGTCCCAAACCACACCAAAACGGTGCAATACCATACGAGTACGGTACCAAACCACACCAAAACGGTGCAATACCGTACGAGTACTTCGTTACGGTACAAAGCCACACCAAAACGGTACAATACCGTACGAGTACATCCATACGGTACCAAACTACCCAAAAACGGTGCAATACCGTACGAGTACTTCGTTACGGTACCAAACCATACCAAAACGGTACAATACCGTACGAGTACATCCATACGGTACCAAACCACACCAAAACGGTGCAATACCGTACGAGTACTTCGTTACGGTACCAAACCACACCAAAACGGTACAATACCGTACGAGAACTTCGTCACGGCACCAAACCACACTAAAACGGTGCAATACCGTACGAGTACATCCATACGGTACAAAACCACACCAAAACGGTACAATACCGTACGAGTACTTCGTTACGGTACCAAACCACAGCAAAACGGTACGATACCGTACAAGGACATCCGTACGGTACCAAACCACACCAAAACGGTGTAATACCGTACGAGTACATCCATACGGCACCAAACCACAACAAAACGGTGCAATACCGTACGAGTACATCGTAACGGTACCAAACCACACCAAAACGGTACAATACCGTACGAGAACATCCATACGGTACCAAACCACACCAAAACGGTGCAATACCGTACGAGTACTTCGTTACGGTACCAAACCACACCAAAACGGTGCAATACCGTACGAGTACATCCATACGGTACCAAACCACACCAAAACGGTGCAATACCGTACGAGTACTTCGTTACGGTACCAAACCACACCAAAACGGTGCAATACCGTACGAGTACATCCATACGGTACCAAACCACCCCAAAACGGTGCAATACCGTACGAGTACTTCGTTACGGTACCAAACCACACCAAAACGGTACAATACCGTACGAGTACATCCATACGGTACCAAACCACACCAAAACGGTGCAATACCATACGAGTACATCCATACGGTACCAAACCACACCAAAACGGTGCAATACCGTACGAGTAATTCGTTACGGTACCAAACCACACCAAAACGGTACAATACCGTGCGAGTACATCCAAACGGTACCAAACCACCCCAAAACGGTGCAATACCGTACGAGTACTTCGTGACGGTACCAAACCACACCAAAACGGTACAATACCGTACGAGTACATCCATACGGTACCAAACCACACCAAAACGGTGCAATACCGTACGAGTACATTCATACGGTCCCAAACCACACCAAAACGGTGCAATACCATACGAGTACGGTACCAAACCACACCAAAACGGTGCAATACCGTACGAGTACTTCGTTACGGTACAAAGCCACACCAAAACGGTACAATACCGTACGAGTACATCCATACGGTACCAAACTACCCAAAAACGGTGCAATACCGTACGAGTACTTCGTTACGGTACCAAACCATACAAAAACGGTACAATACCGTACGAGTACATCCATACGGTACCAAACCACACCAAAACGGTGCAATACCGTACGAGTACTTCGTTACGGTACCAAACCACACCAAAACGGTACAATACCGTACGAGAACTTCGTCACGGCACCAAACCACACTAAAACGGTGCAATACCGTACGAGTACATCCATACGGTACCAAACCACACCAAAACGGTACAATACCGTACGAGTACTTCGTTACGGTACCAAACCACAGCAAAACGGTACGATACCGTACAAGGACATCCGTACGGTACCAAACCACACCAAAACGGTGTAATACCGTACGAGTACATCCATACGGCACCAAACCACAACAAAACGGTGCAATACCGTACGAGTACATCGTAACGGTACCAAACCACACCAAAACGGTACAATACCGTACGAGAACATCCATACGGTACCAAACCACACCAAAACGGTGCAATACCGTACGAGTACTTCGTTACGGTACCAAACCACACCAAAACGGTGCAATACCGTACGAGTACATCCATACGGTACCAAACCACACCAAAACGGTGCAATACCGTACGAGTACTTCGTTACGGTACCAAACCACACCAAAACGGTACAATACCGTACGAGTACATCCATACGGTACCAAACCACACCAAAACGGTGCAATACCGTACGAGTACTTCGTTACGGTACCAAACCACACCAAAACGGTACAATACCGTACAAGTACATCCATACGGTACCAAACCACACCAAAACGGTGCAATACCGTACGAGTACTTCGTTACGGTACCAAACCACACCAAAACGGTACAATACCGTACGAGTACATCCACACGGTACCAAACCACACCAAAACGGTGCAATACCGTACGAGTATTCGTTACGGTACCAAACCACACCAAAACGGTGCAATACTGTACGAGTACAACCATACGGTACCAAACCACACTAAAACGGTGCAATACCGTACGAGTACTTCGTTACGGTACCAAACCACACCGAAACGGTGCAATACCGTACGAGTACTTCGTTACGGTACCAAAACACACCAAAACGGTGCAATACCGTACGAGTACATCCATACGGTACCAAACCACACCAAAACGGTGCAATACCGTACGAGTACTTCGTTACGGTACCAAAACACACCAAAACGGTGCAATACCGTACGAGTACATCCATACGGTACCAAACCACACCAAAACGGTGCAATACCGTACGAGTACTTCGTTACGGTACCAAACCACACCAAAACGGTGCAATACCGTACGAGTACTTCGTTACGGTACCAAACCACACCAAAGTGTTACAATACCGTACGAGTAAATCAATACGGTACCAAAGCACACCAAAACGGTGCAATACCGTACGAGTACTTCGTTACGGTACCAAACCACACCAAAACAGTGCAATACGGTACGAGTACATCCATATGGTCCCAAACCACACCAAAACGGTGCAATACCGTACGAGTACTTCGTTACGGTACCAAACCACACCAAAACGGTACAATACCGTACTAGTACATCCTTACGGTACCAAACAACACCAAAACGGTGCAATACCGTACGAGTACTTCGTTACGGTACCAAACCACACCAAAACGGTGCAATACCGTACAAGTACATCCATACGGTACAAAACCACACCAAAATGGTGCAATACCGTACGAGTACTTCGTTACGGTACCAAACACCACCAAAACGGTACAATACCGTACGAGTACTTCGTTACGGTACGAAACCACACCAAAACGGTGCAATACCGTACGAGTACTTCGTTACGGTACCAAACCACACCAACACGGTACAATACCGTACGAGGAAATCCATACGGTACCAAACCACACAAAAATGGTGCAATACCGTACGAGTACTTTGTTACGGTACCAAACCACACCAAAACGGTGCAATAACGTACGAGTACATCCATACGGTACCAAACCACACCAAAACGGTGCAATACCGTACGAGTACATCAATACGGTATAAAACCACACTAAAACGGTGCAATACCGTACGAGTACATCCATATGGCACCAAACCACACCAAAAAGGTGCAATACCATACGAGTACGTGCATACGAAACCAAACCACACCAAAACGGTGTAAAACCGTACGAGGACATCCATACGGTACCAAACCACACCAAAACGATGCAATACCGTACGAGTACTTCGTTACGGTACAAAGCCACACCAAAACGGTACAATACCGTACGAGTACATCCATACGGTACCAAACCACCCCAAAACGGTGCAATACCGTACGAGTACTTCGTTACGGTACCAAACCACACCAAAACGGTACAATACCGTACGAGTACATCCATACGGTACCAAACCACACCAAAACGGTGCAATACCGTACGAGTACTTCGTTACGGTACCAAACCACACAAAAACGGCGCAATAACGTACGAGTACTTCGTTACGGTACCAAACCGCACCAAAACGGTACAATACCGTACGAGTACATCCATACGGTACCAAACCACATCAAAACGGTGCAATACGGTACGAGTACATTCATACGGTACCAAACCAAACCAAAACGGTGCAATACCGTGCGAGTACATCCATACGGTACCAAACCACCCCAAAACGGTGCAATACCGTACGAGTACTTCGTTACGGTACCAAACCACACCAAAACGGTACAATACCGTACGAGTACATCCATACGGTACCAAACCCCACCAAAACTGTGCAATACCGTACGAGTACTTCGTTACGGTACCAAACCACACCAAAATGGTGCAATACCGTACGAGTACATCCATACGGTACGAAACCACACCAAAATGGTGCAATACCGTACGAGTACTTCGTTACGGTACCAAACACCACCAAAACGGTATAATACCGTACGAGTACTTCGTTACGGTACGAAACCACACCAAAACGGTGCAATACCGTACGAGTACTTCGTTACGGTACCAAACCACACCAAAACGGTACAATACCGTACGAGTAAATCCATATGGTACCAAACCACACAAAAATGGTGCAATACCGTACGAGTACTTCGTTACGGTACCAAACCACACCAAAACGGTGCAATAACGTACGAGTACATCCATACGGTACCAAACCACACCAAAACGGTGCAATACCGTACGAGTACTTCGTTACGGTACCAAACCACACCAAAGTGGTACAATACCGTACGAGTAAATCCATACGGTACCAAAGCACACCAAAACGGTGCAATACCGTACGAGTACTTTGTTACGGTACCAAACCACACCAAAACAGTGCAATACCGTACGAGTACATCCATATGGTCCTAAACCACACCAAAACGGTGCAATACCGTACGAGTACTTCGTTACGGTACCAAACCACACCAAAACGGTGCAATACCGTACGAGTACTTCGTTACGGTACCAAACCACCCCAAAACGGTGCAATACCGTACGGGTACATCCATACGGTATCAAACCACACTAAAACGGTGCAATACCGTACGAGTACATCCATATGGCACCAAACCACACCAAAAAGGTGCAATACCGTACGAGTACGTGCATACGAAACCAAACCACACCAAAACGGTGTAAAACCGTACGAGGACATCCATACGGTACCAAACCACACCAAAACGATGCAATACCGTACGAGTACTTCGTTACGGTACAAAGCCACACCAAAACGGTACAATACCGTACGAGTACATCCATACGGTACCAAACCATCCCAAAACGGTGCAATACCGTACGAGTACTTCGTTACGGTACCAAACCACACCAAAACGGTACAATACCGTACGAGTAAATCCATACGGTACCAAACCACACCAAAACGATGCAATACCGTACGAGTACATCCATACGGTACCAAACCACACCAAAACGGTGCAATACCGTACGAGTACTTCGTTACGGTACCAAACCACACCAAAATGGTACAATACCGTACGAGTAATTCCATACGGTACCAAAGCACACCAAAACGGTGCAATACCGTACGAGTACTTCGTTACGGTACCAAACCACACCAAAACGGTGCAATACCGTACGAGTACATCCATACGGTACCAAACCACACCAAAACGGTGCAATACCGTACGAGTACTTCGTTACGGTACCAAACCACACCAAAACGGTACAATACCGTACGAGTAAATCCATACGGTACCAAACCACACCAAAACGGTGCAATACCGTACGAGTACTTCGTGACGGTTCCAAACCACCCCAAAACGGTGCAATACCGTACGAGTACTTCGTTACGGTACCAAACCACACCAAAACTGTGCAATACGTACGAGTATTTCGTTACGGTACCAAACCACACCAAAACGGTACAATACCGTACGAGTAAATCCATACGGTACCAAACCACACCAAAACGGTGCAATACCGTACGAGGACATCCATACGGTACCAAACCACACCAAAACGGTGCAATACCGTTCGAGTACATCCATACGGTACCAAACCACCCCAAAACGGTGCAATACCGTACGAGTACTTCGTTACGGTACCAAACCACACCAAAACGGTACAATACCGTACGAGTACATCCATACGGTACCAAACCACACCAAAACGGTGCAATACCATACGAGTACATCCATACGGTACCAAACCACACCAAAACGGTGCAATACCGTACGAGTAATTCGTTACGGTACCAAACCACACCAAAACGGTACAATACCGTGCGAGTACATCCAAACGGTACCAAACCACCCCAAAACGGTGCAATACCGTACGAGTACTTCGTGACGGTACCAAACCACACCAAAACGGTACAATACCGTACGAGTACATCCATACGGTACCAAACCACACCAAAACGGTGCAATACCGTACGAGTACATTCATACGGTCCCAAACCACACCAAAACGGTGCAATACCATACGAGTACGGTACCAAACCACACCAAAACGGTGCAATACCGTACGAGTACTTCGTTACGGTACAAAGCCACACCAAAACGGTACAATACCGTACGAGTACATCCATACGGTACCAAACTACCCAAAAACGGTGCAATACCGTACGAGTACTTCGTTACGGTACCAAACCATACCAAAACGGTACAATACCGTACGAGTACATCCATACGGTACCAAACCACACCAAAACGGTGCAATACCGTACGAGTACTTCGTTACGGTACCAAACCACACCAAAACGGTACAATACCGTACGAGAACTTCGTCACGGCACCAAACCACACTAAAACGGTGCAATACCGTACGAGTACATCCATACGGTACAAAACCACACCAAAACGGTACAATACCGTACGAGTACTTCGTTACGGTACCAAACCACAGCAAAACGGTACGATACCGTACAAGGACATCCGTACGGTACCAAACCACACCAAAACGGTGTAATACCGTACGAGTACATCCATACGGCACCAAACCACAACAAAACGGTGCAATACCGTACGAGTACATCGTAACGGTACCAAACCACACCAAAACGGTACAATACCGTACGAGAACATCCATACGGTACCAAACCACACCAAAACGGTGCAATACCGTACGAGTACTTCGTTACGGTACCAAACCACACCAAAACGGTGCAATACCGTACGAGTACATCCATACGGTACCAAACCACACCAAAACGGTGCAATACCGTACGAGTACTTCGTTACGGTACCAAACCACACCAAAACGGTACAATACCGTACGAGTACATCCATACGGTACCAAACCACACCAAAACGGTGCAATACCGTACGAGTACTTCGTTACGGTACCAAACCACACCAAAACGGTACAATACCGTACAAGTACATCCATACGGTACCAAACCACACCAAAACGGTGCAATACCGTACGAGTACTTCGTTACGGTACCAAACCACACCAAAACGGTACAATACCGTACGAGTACATCCACACGGTACCAAACCACACCAAAACGGTGCAATACCGTACGAGTATTCGTTACGGTACCAAACCACACCAAAACGGTGCAATACTGTACGAGTACAACCATACGGTACCAAACCACACTAAAACGGTGCAATACCGTACGAGTACTTCGTTACGGTACCAAACCACACCGAAACGGTGCAATACCGTACGAGTACTTCGTTACGGTACCAAAACACACCAAAACGGTGCAATACCGTACGAGTACATCCATACGGTACCAAACCACACCAAAACGGTGCAATACCGTACGAGTACTTCGTTACGGTACCAAAACACACCAAAACGGTGCAATACCGTACGAGTACATCCATACGGTACCAAACCACACCAAAACGGTGCAATACCGTACGAGTACTTCGTTACGGTACCAAACCACACCAAAACGGAACAATACCGTACGAGTACTTCGTTACGGTACCAAACCACACCAAAACGGAACAATACCGTACGAGTACTTCTTTACGGTACCAAACCACACTAAAACGGTGCAATACCGTACGAGTACATCCATACGGTACCAAACCACACCAAAACTGTGCAATACCGTTCGAGTACTTCGTTACGGTACCGAACCACACCAAAACGGAGCAATACCGTACGAGTACTTCGTTACGGTACCAAACCACACCAAAAAGGAACAATACCGTACGAGTACTTCTTTACGGTACCAAACCACACTAAAACGGTGCAATACCGTACGAGTACATCCATACGGTACCAAACCACACCAAAACGGTGCAATACCGTACGAGTACATCGTTACGGTACCAAACCACACCGAAACGGTGCAATACCGTACGAGTACTTCGTTACGGTACCAAACCACACCGAAACGGTGCAATACCGTACGAGTACATCCATACGGTACCAAACCGCACCAAAACGGTGCAATACCGTACGAGTACTTCGTTACGGTACCAAACCACACCGAAACGGTGCAATACCGTACGAGTACATCCATACGGTACCAAACCCCACCAAAACGGTGCAATACCGTACGAGTACTTCGTTACGGTACCAAACCACACCCAAATGGTACAATACCGTACGAGTACATCCATACGGTACCAAACCACACCAAAACGGTGCAATACCGTACGAGTACTTCGTTACGGTACCAAACCACACCAAAACGGTACAATACCGTACGAGTACATCCAAACGGTACCAAACCACACCAAAACGGTGCAATACCGTACGAGTACTTCGTTACGGTACCAAACCACACCAAAACGGTACAATACCGTACGAGTACATCCACACGGTACCAAACCACACCAAAACGGTGCAATACCGTACGAGTATTCGTTACGGTACCAAACCACACCAAAACGGTGCAATACTGTACGAGTACAACCATACGGTACCAAACCACACTAAAACGGTGCAATACCGTACGAGTACTTCGTTACGGTACCAAACCACACCGAAACGGTGCAATACCGTACGAGTACTTCGTTACGGTACCAAAACACACCAAAACGGTGCAATACCGTACGAGTACATCCATACGGTACCAAACCACACCAAAACGGTGCAATACCGTACGAGTACTTCGTTACGGTACCAAAACACACCAAAACGGTGCAATACCGTACGAGTACATCCATACGGTACCAAACCACACCAAAACGGTGCAATACCGTACGAGTACTTCGTTACGGTACCAAACCACACCAAAACGGAACAATACCGTACGAGTACTTCGTTACGGTACCAAACCACACCAAAACGGAACAATACCGTACGAGTACTTCTTTACGGTACCAAACCACACTAAAACGGTGCAATACCGTACGAGTACATCCATACGGTACCAAACCACACCAAAACTGTGCAATACCGTTCGAGTACTTCGTTACGGTACCGAACCACACCAAAACGGTACAATACCGTACGAGTACATCCATACGGTACCAAACCACACCAAAACGGTACAATACCATACGAGTACTTCGTTACGGTACCAAACCACACCAAAACGGTACAATACCGTACGAGTACATCCATACGGTACCAAACCACACCAAAACGGTGCAATACCGTACGACTACATCCATACGGTACCAAACCACACCAAAACGGTGCAATACCGTAGGAGTACTTCGTTACGGTACCAAACCACACCAAAACGGTCCAATACCGTACGAGTACTTCGTTACGGTACCAAACCACACCAAAACGGTACAATACCGTACGAGTAAATCCATACGGTACCAAACCACACCAAAACGGTGCAATACCGTACGAGTACTTCGTTACGATACCAAACCACACCAAAACGGTGCAATACCGTACGAGTACATCCATACGGTACCAAACCACAACAAAACGGTGCAATACCGTACGAGTACTTCGTTACGGTACCAAACCACACCAAAACGGTACAATACCGTACGAGTACATCCATACGGTACCAAACCACACCAAAACGGTGCAATACCGTACGAGTACTTCGTTACGGTACCAAACCACACCAAAACGGTACAATACCGTACGAGTACATCCACACGGTACCAAACCACACCAAAACGGTGCAATACCGTACGAGTATTCGTTACGGTACCAAACCACACCAAAACGGTGCAATACTGTACGAGTACAACCATACGGTACCAAACCACACTAAAACGGTGCAATACCGTACGAGTACTTCGTTACGGTACCAAACCACACCGAAACGGTGCAATACCGTACGAGTACTTCGTTACGGTACCAAAACACACAAAAACGGTGCAATACCGTACGAGTACATCCATACGGTACCAAACCACACCAAAACGGTGCAATACCGTACGAGTACTTCGTTACGGTACCAAAACACACCAAAACGGTGCAATACCGTACGAGTACATCCATACGGTACCAAACCACACCAAAACGGTGCAATACCGTACGAGTACTTCGTTACGGTACCAAACCACACCAAAACGGAACATTACCGTACGAGTACTTCGTTACGGTACCAAACCACACCAAAACGGAACAATACCGTACGAGTACTTCTTTACGGTACCAAACCACACTAAAACGGTGCAATACCGTACGAGTACATCCATACGGTACCAAACCACACCAAAACTGTGCAATACCGTTCGAGTACTTCGTTACGGTACCGAACCACACCAAAACGGTACAATACCGTACGAGTACATCCATACGGTACCAAACCACACCAAAACGGTACAATACCATACGAGTACTTCGTTACGGTACCAAACCACACCAAAACGGTACAATACCGTACGAGTACATCCATACGGTACCAAACCACACCAAAACGGTGCAATACCGTACGACTACATCCATACGGTACCAAACCACACCAAAACGGTGCAATACCGTATGAGTACTTCGTTACGGTACCAAACCACACCAAAACGGTCCAATACCGTACGAGTACTTCGTTACGGTACCAAACCACACCAAAACGGTACAATACCGTACGAGTAAATCCATACGGTACCAAACCACACCAAAACAGTGCAATACCGTACGAGTACTTCGTTACGATACCAAACCACACCAAAACGGTGCAATACCGTACGAGTACATCCATACGGTACCAAACCACAACAAAACGGTGCAATACCGTACGAGTACATCCATACGGCACCAAACCACACCAAAACGGTGCAATACCGTACGAGTACATCGTTACGGTACCAAACCACACCAAAACGGTACAATACCGTACGAGAACATCCATACGGTACCAAACCACACCAAAACGGTACAATATCGTAAGAGTACTTCGTTACGGTACCAAACCACACCAAAACGGTGCAATACCGTACGAGTACATCCATACGGTACCAAACCACACCAAAACGGTGCAATACCGTACGAGTACTTCGTTACGGTACCAAACCACACCAAAACGGTACAATACCGTACGAGTACATCCATACGGTACCAAACCACACCAAAACGGTGCAATACCGTACGAGTACTTCGTTACGGTACCAAACCACACCAAAACGGTACAACACCGTACCAGTACATCCATACGGTACCAAACCACACCAAAACGGTGCAATACCGTACGAGTACTTCGTTACGGTACCAAACCACACCAAAACGGTACAATACCGTACGAGAACTTCGTCACGGCACCAAACCACACGAAAACGGTGCAATACCGTACGAGTACATCCATACGGTACCAAAGCACACCAAAACGGTGCAATACCGTACGAATACGTCGTTACGGTACCAAACCACACAAAAACGGAACAATACCGTACGAGTACTTCGTTACGGTACCAAACCACACTAAAACGGTGCAATACCGTACGAGTACAACCATACGGTACCAAACCACACCAAAACGGTACAATACCGTACGAGTACTTCGTTACGGTACCAAACCACACCAAAACGGTACAATACCGTACGAGTACATCCATACGGTACCAAACCACACCAAAACGGTGCAATACCGTACGAGTACATCGTTACGGTACCAAACCACACCGAAACGGTGCAATACCGTACGAGTACTTCGTTACGGTACCAAACCACACCAAAACGGTGCAATACCGTACGAGTACATCCATACGGTACAAAACCGAACCAAAACGGTGCAATACCGTACGAGTACTTCGTTACGGTACCAAACCACACCGAAACGGTGCAATACCGTACGAGTACATCCATACGGTACCAAACCCCACCAAAACGGTGCAATACCGTACGAGTACTTCGTTACGGTACCAAACCACACCAAAACGGTACAATACCGTACGAGTACATCCATACGGTACCAAACCACACAAAAACGGTGCAATACCGTACGAGTACTTCGTTACGGTACCAAACCACACCAAAACGGTACAATACCGTACGAGTACATCCATACGGTACCAAACCACACCAAAACGGTGCAATACCGTACGAGTACTTCGTTACGGTACCAAACCACACCAAAACGGTACAATACCCTACGAGTACATCCATACGGTACCAAACCACACAAAAACGGTGCAATACCGTACGAGTATTCGTTACGGTACCAAACCACACCAAAACGGTGCAATACCGTACGAGTACAACCATACGGTACCAAACCACACCAAAACGGTTCAATACCGTACGAGTACATCCATACGGCACCAAACCACACCAAAACGGTGCAATACCGAACGAGTACTTCGTTATGGCACCAAACCACACCAAAACGGTGCAATACCGTACGAGTACATCCATACGGTACCAAACCACACCAAAACGGTTGAATATCGTAAGAGTACTTCGTTACGGTACCAAACCACACCAAAACGGTACAATACCGTACAAGGACATCCATACGGTACCAAACCACACCAAAACGGTGTAATACCGTACGAGTACATCCATACGGCACCAAACCACAACAAAACGGTGCAATACCGTACGAGTACATCGTTACGGTACCAAACCACACCAAAACGGTACAATACCGTACGAGAACATCCATACGGCACCAAACCACACCAAAACGGTGCAATACCGTACGAGTACTTCGTTACGGTACCAAACCACACCAAAACGGTGCAATATCGTACGAGTACATCCATACGGTACCAAAGCACACCAAAACGGTGCAATACCGTACGAGTACGTCGTTACGTTACCAAACCACACCAAAACGGAACAATACCGTACGAGTACTTCGTTACGGTACCAAACCACACTAAAACAGTGCAATACCGTACGAGTACAACCATACGGTACCAAACCACATCAAAACGGTACAATACCGTACGAGTACTTCGTTACGGTACCAAACCACACCAAAACGGTACAATACCGTACGAGTACATCCATACGGTACCAAACCACAACAAAACGGTGCAATACCGTACGAGTACATCGTTACGGTACCAAACCACACCGAAACGGTGCAATACCGTACGAGTACTTCGTTACGGTACCAAACCACACCCAAACGGTGCAATGCCGTACGAGTACATCCATACGGTACCAAACCGCACCAAAACGGTGCAATACCGTACGAGTACTTCGTTACGGTACCAAACCACACCGAAACGGTGCAATACCGTACGAGTACATCCATACGGTACCAAACCCCACCAAAACGGTGCAATACCGTACGAGTACTTCGTTACGGTACCAAACCACACCAAAACGGTACAATACCGTACGAGTACATCCATACGGTACCAAACCACACCAAAACGGTGCAATACCGTACGAGTACTTCGTTACGGTACCAAACCACACCAAAACGGTACAATACCGTACGAGTACATCCATACGGTACCAAACCACACCAAAACGGTGCAATACCGTACGAGTACTTCGTTACGGTACCAAACCACACCAAAACGGTACAATACCGTACGAGTACATCCATACGGTACCAAACCACACCAAAACGGTGCAATACCGTACGAGTATTCGTTACGGTACCAAACCACACCAAAACGGTGCAATACCGTACGAGTACAACCATACGGTACCAAACCACACCAAAACGGTTCAATACCGTACGAGTACATCCATACGGCACCAAACCACACCAAAACGGTGCAATACCGAACGAGTACTTCGTTATGGCACCAAACCACACCAAAACGGTGCAATACCGTACGAGTACATCCATACGGTACCAAACCACACCAAAACGGTTGAATATCGTACGAGTACTTCGTTACGGTACCAAACCACACCAAAACGGTACAATACCGTACGAGTACTTCGTTACGGTACCAAACCACACTAAAACGGTGCAATACCGTACGAGTACATCC
The DNA here is from genome assembly GCF_030253575.1 of Rhododendron vialii. Lineage (NCBI taxonomy): Eukaryota > Viridiplantae > Streptophyta > Magnoliopsida > Ericales > Ericaceae > Rhododendron > Rhododendron vialii. Next base: position 22,953,815 of record NC_080561.1, on the reverse strand, counting down.
ATACGGTACCAAACCACACCAAAACGGTACAATACCTAACGAGTACTTCGTTACGGTACCAAACCACACCAAAACGGTACAATACCGTACAAGCACATCCATACGGTACCAAACCACACCAAAACGGTGCAATACCGTACGAGTACTTCGTTACGGTACCAAACCACACTAAAACGGTGCAATACCGTACGAGTACATCCATACGGTACCAAACCCCACCAAAACAGTGCAATACCGTACGAGTACTTCGTTACGGTACCAAACCACACCAAAACGGTGCAATACCGTACGAGTACAACCATACGGTACCAAACCACACCAAAACGGTTCAATACCGTACGAGTACATCGTTACGGTACCAAACCACACCAAAACGGTACAATACCGTACGAGAACATCCATACGGTACCAAACCACACCAAAACGGTGCAATACCGTACGAGTACTTCGTTACGGTACCAAACCACACCAAAACGGTGCAATACCGTACGAGTACATCCATACGGTACCAAAGCACACCAAAACGGTGCAATACCGTACGAGTACGTCGTTACGTTACCAAACCACACCAAAACGGAACAATACCGTACGAGTACTTCGTTACGGTACCAAACCACACTAAAACAGTGCAATACCGTACGAGTACAACCATACGGTACCAAACCACATCAAAACGGTACAATACCGTACGAGTACTTCGTTACGGTACCAAACCACACCAAAACGGTACAATACCGTACGAGTACATCCATACGGTACCAAACCATAACAAAACGGTGCAATACCGTACGAGTACATCGTTACGGTACCAAACCACACCGAAACGGTGCAATACCGTACGAGTACTTCGTTACGGTACCAAACCACACCCAAACGGTGCAATGCCGTACGAGTACATCCATACGGTACCAAACCGCACCAAAACGGTGCAATACCGTACGAGTACTTCGTTACGGTACCAAACCACACCGAAACGGTGCAATACCGTACGAGTACATCCATACGGTACCAAACCCCACCAAAACGGTGCAATACCGTACGAGTACTTCGTTACGGTATTAAACCACACCAAAACGGTACAATACCGTACGAGTACATCCATACGGTACCAAACCACACCAAAACGGTGCAATACCGTATGAGTACTTTGTTACGGTACCAAACCACACCAAAACGGTCCAATACCGTACGAGTACTTCGTTACGGTACCAAACCACACCAAAACGGTACAATACCGTACGAGTAAATCCATACGGTACCAAACCACACCAAAACGGTGCAATACCGTACGAGTACTTCGTTACGATACCAAACCACACCAAAACGGTGCAATACCGTACGAGTACATCCATACGGTACCAAACCACAACAAAACGGTGCAATACCGTACGAGTACATCCATACGGCGCCAAACCACACCAAAACGGTGCAATACCGTACGAGTACATCGTTACGGTACCAAACCACACCAAAACGGTACAATACCGTACGAGAACATCCATACGGTACCAAATTACACCAAAACGGTGCAATACCGTAAGAGTACTTCGTTACGGTACCAAACCACACCAAAACGGTGCAATACCGTACGAGTACATCCATACGGTACCAAACCACACCAAAACGGTGCAATACCGTACTAGTACATCCATACGGTACCAAACCACACCAAAACGGTGCAATACCGTACGACTACATCCATACGGTACCAAACCACACCAAAACGGTGCAATACCGTATGAGTACTTCGTTACGGTACCAAACCACACCAAAACGGTCCAATACCGTACGAGTACTTCGTTACGGTACCAAACCACACCAAAACGGTACAATACCGTACGAGTAAATCCATACGGTACCAAACCACACCAAAACGGTGCAATACCGTACGAGTACTTCGTTACGGTACCAAACCACACCAAAACGGTACAATACCGTACGAGTACATCCATACGGTACCAAACCACACCAAAACGGTGCAATACCGTACGAGTACTTCGTTACGGTACCAAACCACACCAAAACGGTACAATACCGTACGAGTACATCCATACGGTACCAAACCACACCAAAACGGTTCAATACCGTACGAGTATTCGTTACGGTACCAAACCACACCAAAACGGTGCAATACCGTACGAGTACAACCATACGGTACCAAACCACACCAAAACGGTTCAATACCGTACGAGTACATCCATACGGCACCAAACCACACCAAAACGGTGCAATACCGAACGAGTACTTCGTTATGGCACCAAACCACACCAAAACGGTGCAATACCGTACGAGTACATCCATACGGTACCAAACCACACCAAAACGGTTGAATATCGTACGAGTACTTCGTTACGGTACCAAACCACACCAAAACGGTACAATACCGTACGAGTACTTCGTTACGGTACCAAACCACACTAAAACGGTGCAATACCGTACGAGTACATCCATACGGTACCAAACCACACCAAAACGGTACAATACCTAACGAGTACTTCGTTACGGTACCAAACCACACCAAAACGGTACAATACCGTACAAGCACATCCATACGGTACCAAACCACACCAAAACGGTGCAATACCGTACGAGTACTTCGTTACGGTACCAAACCACACTAAAACGGTGCAATACCGTACGAGTACATCCATACGGTACCAAACCCCACCAAAACAGTGCAATACCGTACGAGTACTTCGTTACGGTACCAAACCACACCAAAACGGTGCAATACCGTACGAGTACAACCATACGGTACCAAACCACACCAAAACGGTTCAATACCGTACGAGTACATCGTTACGGTACCAAACCACACCAAAACGGTACAATACCGTACGAGAACATCCATACGGTACCAAACCACACCAAAACGGTGCAATACCGTACGAGTACTTCGTTACGGTACCAAACCACACCAAAACGGTGCAATACCGTACGAGTACATCCATACGGTACCAAAGCACACCAAAACGGTGCAATACCGTACGAGTACGTCGTTACGTTACCAAACCACACCAAAACGGAACAATACCGTACGAGTACTTCGTTACGGTACCAAACCACACTAAAACAGTGCAATACCGTACGAGTACAACCATACGGTACCAAACCACATCAAAACGGTACAATACCGTACGAGTACTTCGTTACGGTACCAAACCACACCAAAACGGTACAATACCGTACGAGTACATCCATACGGTACCAAACCATAACAAAACGGTGCAATACCGTACGAGTACATCGTTACGGTACCAAACCACACCGAAACGGTGCAATACCGTACGAGTACTTCGTTACGGTACCAAACCACACCCAAACGGTGCAATGCCGTACGAGTACATCCATACGGTACCAAACCGCACCAAAACGGTGCAATACCGTACGAGTACTTCGTTACGGTACCAAACCACACCGAAACGGTGCAATACCGTACGAGTACATCCATACGGTACCAAACCCCACCAAAACGGTGCAATACCGTACGAGTACTTCGTTACGGTATTAAACCACACCAAAACGGTACAATACCGTACGAGTACATCCATACGGTACCAAACCACACCAAAACGGTGCAATACCGTATGAGTACTTTGTTACGGTACCAAACCACACCAAAACGGTCCAATACCGTACGAGTACTTCGTTACGGTACCAAACCACACCAAAACGGTACAATACCGTACGAGTAAATCCATACGGTACCAAACCACACCAAAACGGTGCAATACCGTACGAGTACTTCGTTACGATACCAAACCACACCAAAACGGTGCAATACCGTACGAGTACATCCATACGGTACCAAACCACAACAAAACGGTGCAATACCGTACGAGTACATCCATACGGCGCCAAACCACACCAAAACGGTGCAATACCGTACGAGTACATCGTTACGGTACCAAACCACACCAAAACGGTACAATACCGTACGAGAACATCCATACGGTACCAAATTACACCAAAACGGTGCAATACCGTAAGAGTACTTCGTTACGGTACCAAACCACACCAAAACGGTGCAATACCGTACGAGTACATCCATACGGTACCAAAGCACACCAAAACGGTGCAATACCGTACGAGTACGTCGTTACGTTACCAAACCACACCAAAACGGAACAATACCGTACGAGTACTTCGTTACGGTACCAAACCACACTAAAACAGTGCAATACCGTACGAGTACAACCATACGGTACCAAACCACATCAAAACGGTACAATACCGTACGAGTACTTCGTTACGGTACCAAACCACACCAAAACGGTACAATACCGTACGAGTACATCCATACGGTACCAAACCATAACAAAACGGTGCAATACCGTACGAGTACATCGTTACGGTACCAAACCACACCGAAACGGTGCAATACCGTACGAGTACTTCGTTACGGTACCAAACCACACCCAAACGGTGCAATGCCGTACGAGTACATCCATACGGTACCAAACCGCACCAAAACGGTGCAATACCGTACGAGTACTTCGTTACGGTACCAAACCACACCGAAACGGTGCAATACCGTACGAGTACATCCATACGGTACCAAACCCCACCAAAACGGTGCAATACCGTACGAGTACTTCGTTACGGTATTAAACCACACCAAAACGGTACAATACCGTACGAGTACATCCATACGGTACCAAACCACACCAAAACGGTGCAATACCGTATGAGTACTTTGTTACGGTACCAAACCACACCAAAACGGTCCAATACCGTACGAGTACTTCGTTACGGTACCAAACCACACCAAAACGGTACAATACCGTACGAGTAAATCCATACGGTACCAAACCACACCAAAACGGTGCAATACCGTACGAGTACTTCGTTACGATACCAAACCACACCAAAACGGTGCAATACCGTACGAGTACATCCATACGGTACCAAACCACAACAAAACGGTGCAATACCGTACGAGTACATCCATACGGCGCCAAACCACACCAAAACGGTGCAATACCGTACGAGTACATCGTTACGGTACCAAACCACACCAAAACGGTACAATACCGTACGAGAACATCCATACGGTACCAAATTACACCAAAACGGTGCAATACCGTAAGAGTACTTCGTTACGGTACCAAACCACACCAAAACGGTGCAATACCGTACGAGTACATCCATACGGTACCAAACCACACCAAAACGGTGCAATACCGTACTAGTACATCCATACGGTACCAAACCACACCAAAACGGTGCAATACCGTACGACTACATCCATACGGTACCAAACCACACCAAAACGGTGCAATACCGTATGAGTACTTCGTTACGGTACCAAACCACACCAAAACGGTCCAATACCGTACGAGTACTTCGTTACGGTACCAAACCACACCAAAACGGTACAATACCGTACGAGTAAATCCATACGGTACCAAACCACACCAAAACGGTGCAATACCGTACGAGTACTTCGTTACGGTACCAAACCACACCAAAACGGTACAATACCGTACGAGTACATCCATACGGTACCAAACCACACCAAAACGGTGCAATACCGTACGAGTACTTCGTTACGGTACCAAACCACACCAAAACGGTACAATACCGTACGAGTACATCCATACGGTACCAAACCACACCAAAACGGTGCAATACCGTACGAGTATTCGTTACGGTACCAAACCACACCAAAACGGTGCAATACCGTACGAGTACAACCATACGGTACCAAACCACACCAAAACGGTTCAATACCGTACGAGTACATCCATACGGCACCAAACCACACCAAAACGGTGCAATACCGAACGAGTACTTCGTTATGGCACCAAACCACACCAAAACGGTGCAATACCGTACGAGTACATCCATACGGTACCAAACCACACCAAAACGGTTGAATATCGTACGAGTACTTCGTTACGGTACCAAACCACACCAAAACGGTACAATACCGTACGAGTACTTCGTTACGGTACCAAACCACACTAAAACGGTGCAATACCGTACGAGTACATCCATACGGTACCAAACCACACCAAAACGGTACAATACCTAACGAGTACTTCGTTACGGTACCAAACCACACCAAAACGGTACAATACCGTACAAGCACATCCATACGGTACCAAACCACACCAAAACGGTGCAATACCGTACGAGTACTTCGTTACGGTACCAAACCACACTAAAACGGTGCAATACCGTACGAGTACATCCATACGGTACCAAACCCCACCAAAACAGTGCAATACCGTACGAGTACTTCGTTACGGTACCAAACCACACCAAAACGGTGCAATACCGTACGAGTACAACCATACGGTACCAAACCACACCAAAACGGTTCAATACCGTACGAGTACATCGTTACGGTACCAAACCACACCAAAACGGTACAATACCGTACGAGAACATCCATACGGTACCAAACCACACCAAAACGGTGCAATACCGTACGAGTACTTCGTTACGGTACCAAACCACACCAAAACGGTGCAATACCGTACGAGTACATCCATACGGTACCAAAGCACACCAAAACGGTGCAATACCGTACGAGTACGTCGTTACGTTACCAAACCACACCAAAACGGAACAATACCGTACGAGTACTTCGTTACGGTACCAAACCACACTAAAACAGTGCAATACCGTACGAGTACAACCATACGGTACCAAACCACATCAAAACGGTACAATACCGTACGAGTACTTCGTTACGGTACCAAACCACACCAAAACGGTACAATACCGTACGAGTACATCCATACGGTACCAAACCATAACAAAACGGTGCAATACCGTACGAGTACATCGTTACGGTACCAAACCACACCGAAACGGTGCAATACCGTACGAGTACTTCGTTACGGTACCAAACCACACCCAAACGGTGCAATGCCGTACGAGTACATCCATACGGTACCAAACCGCACCAAAACGGTGCAATACCGTACGAGTACTTCGTTACGGTACCAAACCACACCGAAACGGTGCAATACCGTACGAGTACATCCATACGGTACCAAACCCCACCAAAACGGTGCAATACCGTACGAGTACTTCGTTACGGTATTAAACCACACCAAAACGGTACAATACCGTACGAGTACATCCATACGGTACCAAACCACACCAAAACGGTGCAATACCGTATGAGTACTTTGTTACGGTACCAAACCACACCAAAACGGTCCAATACCGTACGAGTACTTCGTTACGGTACCAAACCACACCAAAACGGTACAATACCGTACGAGTAAATCCATACGGTACCAAACCACACCAAAACGGTGCAATACCGTACGAGTACTTCGTTACGATACCAAACCACACCAAAACGGTGCAATACCGTACGAGTACATCCATACGGTACCAAACCACAACAAAACGGTGCAATACCGTACGAGTACATCCATACGGCGCCAAACCACACCAAAACGGTGCAATACCGTACGAGTACATCGTTACGGTACCAAACCACACCAAAACGGTACAATACCGTACGAGAACATCCATACGGTACCAAATTACACCAAAACGGTGCAATACCGTAAGAGTACTTCGTTACGGTACCAAACCACACCAAAACGGTGCAATACCGTACGAGTACATCCATACGGTACCAAACCACACCAAAACGGTGCAATACCGTACTAGTACATCCATACGGTACCAAACCACACCAAAACGGTGCAATACCGTACGACTACATCCATACGGTACCAAACCACACCAAAACGGTGCAATACCGTATGAGTACTTCGTTACGGTACCAAACCACACCAAAACGGTCCAATACCGTACGAGTACTTCGTTACGGTACCAAACCACACCAAAACGGTACAATACCGTACGAGTAAATCCATACGGTACCAAACCACACCAAAACGGTGCAATACCGTACGAGTACTTCGTTACGGTACCAAACCACACCAAAACGGTACAATACCGTACGAGTACATCCATACGGTACCAAACCACACCAAAACGGTGCAATACCGTACGAGTACTTCGTTACGGTACCAAACCACACCAAAACGGTACAATACCGTACGAGTACATCCATACGGTACCAAACCACACCAAAACGGTGCAATACCGTACGAGTATTCGTTACGGTACCAAACCACACCAAAACGGTGCAATACCGTACGAGTACAACCATACGGTACCAAACCACACCAAAACGGTTCAATACCGTACGAGTACATCCATACGGCACCAAACCACACCAAAACGGTGCAATACCGAACGAGTACTTCGTTATGGCACCAAACCACACCAAAACGGTGCAATACCGTACGAGTACATCCATACGGTACCAAACCACACCAAAACGGTTGAATATCGTACGAGTACTTCGTTACGGTACCAAACCACACCAAAACGGTACAATACCGTACGAGTACTTCGTTACGGTACCAAACCACACTAAAACGGTGCAATACCGTACGAGTACATCCATACGGTACCAAACCACACCAAAACGGTACAATACCTAACGAGTACTTCGTTACGGTACCAAACCACACCAAAACGGTACAATACCGTACAAGCACATCCATACGGTACCAAACCACACCAAAACGGTGCAATACCGTACGAGTACTTCGTTACGGTACCAAACCACACTAAAACGGTGCAATACCGTACGAGTACATCCATACGGTACCAAACCCCACCAAAACAGTGCAATACCGTACGAGTACTTCGTTACGGTACCAAACCACACCAAAACGGTGCAATACCGTACGAGTACAACCATACGGTACCAAACCACACCAAAACGGTTCAATACCGTACGAGTACATCGTTACGGTACCAAACCACACCAAAACGGTACAATACCGTACGAGAACATCCATACGGTACCAAACCACACCAAAACGGTGCAATACCGTACGAGTACTTCGTTACGGTACCAAACCACACCAAAACGGTGCAATACCGTACGAGTACATCCATACGGTACCAAAGCACACCAAAACGGTGCAATACCGTACGAGTACGTCGTTACGTTACCAAACCACACCAAAACGGAACAATACCGTACGAGTACTTCGTTACGGTACCAAACCACACTAAAACAGTGCAATACCGTACGAGTACAACCATACGGTACCAAACCACATCAAAACGGTACAATACCGTACGAGTACTTCGTTACGGTACCAAACCACACCAAAACGGTACAATACCGTACGAGTACATCCATACGGTACCAAACCATAACAAAACGGTGCAATACCGTACGAGTACATCGTTACGGTACCAAACCACACCGAAACGGTGCAATACCGTACGAGTACTTCGTTACGGTACCAAACCACACCCAAACGGTGCAATGCCGTACGAGTACATCCATACGGTACCAAACCGCACCAAAACGGTGCAATACCGTACGAGTACTTCGTTACGGTACCAAACCACACCGAAACGGTGCAATACCGTACGAGTACATCCATACGGTACCAAACCCCACCAAAACGGTGCAATACCGTACGAGTACTTCGTTACGGTATTAAACCACACCAAAACGGTACAATACCGTACGAGTACATCCATACGGTACCAAACCACACCAAAACGGTGCAATACCGTATGAGTACTTCGTTACGGTACCAAACCACACCAAAACGGTCCAATACCGTACGAGTACTTCGTTACGGTACCAAACCACACCAAAACGGTACAATACCGTACGAGTAAATCCATACGGTACCAAACCACACCAAAACGGTGCAATACCGTACGAGTACTTCGTTACGATACCAAACCACACCAAAACGGTGCAATACCGTACGAGTACATCCATACGGTACCAAACCACAACAAAACGGTGCAATACCGTACGAGTACATCCATACGGCGCCAAACCACACCAAAACGGTGCAATACCGTACGAGTACATCGTTACGGTACCAAACCACACCAAAACGGTACAATACCGTACGAGAACATCCATACGGTACCAAATTACACCAAAACGGTGCAATACCGTAAGAGTACTTCGTTACGGTACCAAACCACACCAAAACGGTGCAATACCGTACGAGTACATCCATACGGTACCAAACCACACCAAAACGGTGCAATACCGTACGAGTACATCCATACGGTACCAAACCACACCAAAACGGTGCAATACCGTACGACTACATCCATACGGTACCAAACCACACCAAAACGGCGCAATACCGTATGAGTACTTCGTTACGGTACCAAACCACACCAAAACGGTCCAATACCGTACGAGTACTTCGTTACGGTACCAAACCACACCAAAACGGTACAATACCGTACGAGTAAATCCATACGGTACCAAACCACACCAAAACGGTGCAATACCGTACGAGTACTTCGTTACGATACCAAACCACACCAAAACGGTGCAATACCGTACGAGTACATCCATACGGTACCAAACCACAACAAAACGGTGCAATACCGTACGAGTACATCCATACGGCACCAAACCACACCAAAACGGTGCAATACCGTACGAGTACATCGTTACGGTACCAAACCACACCAAAACGGTACAATACCGTACGAGAACATCCATACGGTACCAAACCACACCAAAACGGTGCAATACCGTAAGAGTACTTCGTTACGGTACCAAACCACACCAAAACGGTGCAATACCGTACGAGTACATCCATACGGTACCAAACCAAAACAAAACGGTGCAATACCGTACGAGTACATCCATACGGCACCAAACCACACCAAAACGGTGCAATACCGTACGAGTACATCGTTACGGTACCAAACCACACCAAAACGGTACAATACCGTACGAGAACATCCATACGGTACCAAACCACACCAAAACGGTGCAATACCGTAAGAGTACTTCGTTACGGTACCAAACCACACCAAAACGGTGCAATACCGTACGAGTACATCCATACGGTACCAAACCACACCAAAACGGTGCAATACCGTACGAGTACTTCGTTACGGTACCAAACCACACCAAAACGGTACAATACCGTACGAGTACATCCATACGGTACCAAACCACACCAAAACGATGCAATACCGTACGAGTACTTCGTTACGGTACCAAACCACACCAAAACGGTACAACACCGTACCAGTACATCCATACGGTACCAAACCACACCAAAACGGTGCAATACCGTACGAGTACTTCGTTACGGTACCAAACCACACCAAAACGGTACAATACCGTACGAGAACTTCGTCACGGCACCAAACCACACGAAAACGGTGCAATACCGTACGAGTACATCCATACGGTACCAAAGCACACCAAAACGGTGCAATACCGTACGAGTACGTCGTTACGGTACCAAACCACACAAAAATGGAACAATACCGTACGAGTACTTCGTTACGGTACCAAACCACACTAAAACGGTGCAATACCGTACGAGTACAACCATACGGTACCAAACCACACCAAAACGGTACAATACCGTACGAGTACTTCGTTACGGTACCAAACCACACCAAAACTGTACAATACCGTACGAGTACATCCATACGGTACCAAACCACACCAAAACGGTGCAATACCGTACGAGTACATCGTTACGGTACCAAACCACACCGAAACGGTGCAATACCGTACGAGTACTTCGTTACGGTACCAAACCACACCAAAACGGTGCAATACCGTACGAGTACATCCATACGGTACCAAACCGCACCAAAACGGTGCAATACCGTACGAGTACTTCGTTACGGTACCAAACCACACCGAAACGGTGCAATACCGTACGAGTACATCCATACGGTACCAAACCCCACCAAAACGGTGCAATACCGTACGAGTACTTCGTTACGGTACCAAACCACACCAAAACGGTACAATACCGTACGAGTACATCCATACGGTACCAAACCAAACCAAAACGGTGCAATACCGTACGAGTACTTCGTTACGGTACCAAACCACACCAAAACGGTACAATACCGTACGAGTACATCCATACGGTACCAAACCACACCAAAACGGTGCAATACCGTACGAGTACATCGTTACGGTACCCAACCACACCGAAACGGAGCAATACCGTACGAGTACTTCGTTACGGTACCAAACCACACCAAAACGGTGCAATACCGTACGAGTACATCCATACGGTACCAAACCGCACCAAAACGGTGCAATACCGTACGAGTACTTCGTTACGGTACCAAACCACACCGAAACGGTGCAATACCGTACGAGTACATCCATACGGTACCAAACCCCACCAAAACGGTGCAATACCGTACGAGTACTTCGTTACGGTACCAAACCACACCAAAACGGTGCAATACCGTAAGAGTACTTCGTTACGGTACCAAACCACACCAAAACGGTGCAATACCGTACGAGTACATCCATACGGTACCAAACCACACCAAAACGGTGCAATACCGTACGAGTACATCCATACGGTACCAAACCACACCAAAACGGTGCAATACCGTACGACTACATACATACGGTACCAAACCACACCAAAACGGTGCAATACCGTATGAGTACTTCGTTACGGTACCAAACCACACCAAAACGGTCCAATACCGTACGAGTACTTCGTTACGGTACCAAACCACACCAAAACGGTACAATACCGTACGAGTAAATCCATACGGTACCAAACCACACCAAAACGGTGCAATACCGTACGAGTACATCCATACGGTACCAAACCACACCAAAACGGTGCAATACCGTACGAGTACTTCGTTACGGTACCAAACCACACTAAAACGGTGCAATACCGTACGAGTACATCCATACGGTACCAAACCCCACCAAAACGGTGCAATACCGTACGAGTACTTCGTTACGGTACCAAACCACACCAAAACGGTGCAATACCGTACGAGTACAACCATACGGTACCAAACCACACCAAAACGATGCAATACCGTACGAGTACTTCGTTACGGTACCAAACCACACCAAAACGGTACAACACCGTACCAGTACATCCATACGGTACCAAACCACACCAAAACGGTGCAATACCGTACGAGTACTTCGTTACGGTACCAAACCACACCAAAACGGTACAATACCGTACGAGTACATCCATACGGTACCAAACCAAACCAAAACGGTGCAATACCGTACGAGTACTTCGTTACGGTACCAAACCACACCAAAACGGTACAATACCGTACGAGTACATCCATACGGTACCAAACCACACCAAAACGGTGCAATACCGTACGAGTACATCGTTACGGTACCCAACCACACCGAAACGGTGCAATACCGTACGAGTACTTCGTTACGGTACCAAACCACACCAAAACGGTGCAATACCGTACGACTACATCCATACGGTACCAAACCACACCAAAACGGTGCAATACCGTACGAGTACTTCGTTACGATACCAAACCACACCAAAACGGTGCAATACCGTACGAGTACATCCATACGGTACCAAACCACAACAAAACGGTGCAATACCGTACGAGTACATCCATACGGCGCCAAACCACACCAAAACGGTGCAATACCGTACGAGTACATCGTTACGGTACCAAACCACACCAAAACGGTACAATACCGTACGAGAACATCCATACGGTACCAAATTACACCAAAACGGTGCAATACCGTAAGAGTACTTCGTTACGGTACCAAACCACACCAAAACGGTGCAATACCGTACGAGTACATCCATACGGTACCAAACCACACCAAAACGGTGCAATACCGTACGAGTACATCCATACGGTACCAAACCACACCAAAACGGTGCAATACCGTACGACTACATCCATACGGTACCAAACCACACCAAAACGGCGCAATACCGTATGAGTACTTCGTTACGGTACCAAACCACACCAAAACGGTCCAATACCGTACGAGTACTTCGTTACGGTACCAAACCACACCAAAACGGTACAATACCGTACGAGTAAATCCATACGGTACCAAACCACACCAAAACGGTGCAATACCGTACGAGTACTTCGTTACGATACCAAACCACACCAAAACGGTGCAATACCGTACGAGTACATCCATACGGTACCAAACCACAACAAAACGGTGCAATACCGTACGAGTACATCGTTACGGTACCAAACCACACCAAAACGGTACAATACCGTACGAGAACATCCATACGGTACCAAACCACACCAAAACGGTGCAATACCGTAAGAGTACTTCGTTACGGTACCAAACCACACCAAACCGGTGCAATACCGTACGAGTACATCCATACGGTACCAAACCAAAACAAAACGGTGCAATACCGTACGAGTACATCCATACGGCACCAAACCACACCAAAACGGTGCAATACCGTACGAGTACATCGTTACGGTACCAAACCACACCAAAACGGTACAATACCGTACGAGAACATCCATACGGTACCAAACCACACCAAAACGGTGCAATACCGTAAGAGTACTTCGTTACGGTACCAAACCACACCAAAACGGTGCAATACCGTACGAGTACATCCATACGGTACCAAACCACACCAAAACGGTGCAATACCGTACGAGTACTTCGTTACGGTACCAAACCACACCAAAACGGTACAATACCGTACGAGTACATCCATACGGTACCAAACCACACCAAAACGATGCAATACCGTACGAGTACTTCGTTACGGTACCAAACCACACCAAAACGGTACAACACCGTACCAGTACATCCATACGGTACCAAACCACACCAAAACGGTGCAATACCGTACGAGTACTTCGTTACGGTACCAAACCACACCAAAACGGTACAATACCGTACGAGAACTTCGTCACGGCACCAAACCACACGAAAACGGTGCAATACCGTACGAGTACATCCATACGGTACCAAAGCACACCAAAACGGTGCAATACCGTACGAGTACGTCGTTACGGTACCAAACCACACAAAAATGGAACAATACCGTACGAGTACTTCGTTACGGTACCAAACCACACTAAAACGGTGCAATACCGTACGAGTACAACCATACGGTACCAAACCACACCAAAACGGTACAATACCGTACGAGTACTTCGTTACGGTACCAAACCACACCAAAACTGTACAATACCGTACGAGTACATCCATACGGTACCAAACCACACCAAAACGGTGCAATACCGTACGAGTACATCGTTACGGTACCAAACCACACCGAAACGGTGCAATACCGTACGAGTACTTCGTTACGGTACCAAACCACACCAAAACGGTGCAATACCGTACGAGTACATCCATACGGTACCAAACCGCACCAAAACGGTGCAATACCGTACGAGTACTTCGTTACGGTACCAAACCACACCGAAACGGTGCAATACCGTACGAGTACATCCATACGGTACCAAACCCCACCAAAATGGTGCAATACCGTACGAGTACTTCGTTACGGTACCAAACCACACCAAAACGGTACAATACCGTACGAGTACATCCATACGGTACCAAACCAAACCAAAACGGTGCAATACCGTACGAGTACTTCGTTACGGTACCAAACCACACCAAAACGGTACAATACCGTACGAGTACATCCATACGGTACCAAACCACACCAAAACGGTGCAATACCGTACGAGTACATCGTTACGGTACCCAACCACACCGAAACGGTGCAATACCGTACGAGTACTTCGTTACGGTACCAAACCACACCAAAACGGTGCAATACCGTACGAGTACATCCATACGGTACCAAACCGCACCAAAACGGTGCAATACCGTACGAGTACTTCGTTACGGTACCAAACCACACCGAAACGGTGCAATACCGTACGAGTACATCCATACGGTACCAAACCCCACCAAAACGGTGCAATACCGTACGAGTACTTCGTTACGGTACCAAACCACACCAAAACGGTACAATACCGTACGAGAACATCCATACGGTACCAAACCACACCAAAACGGTGCAATACCGTAAGAGTACTTCGTTACGGTACCAAACCACACCAAAACGGTGCAATACCGTACGAGTACATCCATACGGTACCAAACCACACCAAAACGGTGCAATACCGTACGAGTACATCCATACGGTACCAAACCACACCAAAACGGTGCAATACCGTACGACTACATCCATACGGTACCAAACCACACCAAAACGGTGCAATACCGTATGAGTACTTCGTTACGGTACCAAACCACACCAAAACGGTCCAATACCGTACGAGTACTTCGTTACGGTACCAAACCACACCAAAACGGTACAATACCGTACGAGTAAATCCATACGGTACCAAACCACACCAAAACGGTGCAATACCGTACGAGTACATCCATACGGTACCAAACCACACCAAAACGGTGCAATACCGTACGAGTACTTCGTTACGGTACCAAACCACACTAAAACGGTGCAATACCGTACGAGTACATCCATACGGTACCAAACCCCACCAAAACGGTGCAATACCGTACGAGTACTTCGTTACGGTACCAAACCACACCAAAACGGTGCAATACCGTACGAGTACAACCATACGGTACCAAACCACACCAAAACGGTTCAATACCGTACGAGTACATCCATACGGCACCAAACCACAACAAAACGGTGCAATACCGTACGAGTACATCGTTACGGTACCAAACCACACCAAAACGGTACAATACCGTACGAGAACATCCATACGGTACCAAACCACACCAAAACGGTGCAATACCGTACGAGTACTTCGTTACGGTACCAAACCACACCAAAACGGTGCAATACCGTACGAGTACATCCATACGGTACCAAACCACACCAAAACGGTGCAATACCGTACGAGTACTTCGTTACGGTACCAAACCACACCAAAACGGTACAATACCGTACGAGTACATCCATACGGTACCAAACCACACCAAAACGGTGCAATACCGTACGAGTACTTCGTTACGGTACCAAACCACACCAAAACGGTACAATACCGTACAAGTACATCCATACGGTACCAAACCACACCAAAACGGTGCAATACCGTACGAGTACTTCGTTACGGTACCAAACCACACCAAAACGGTACAATACCGTACGAGTACATCCATACGGTACCAAACCACACCAAAACGGTGCAATACCGTACGAGTACTTCGTTACGGTACCAAACCACACCAAAACGGTACAATACCGTACAAGTACATCCATACGGTACCAAACCACACCAAAACGGTGCAATACCGTACGAGTACTTCGTTACGGTACCAAACCACACCAAAACGGTACAATACCGTACGAGAACTTCGTCACGGCACCAAACCACACGAAAACGGTGCAATACCGTACGAGTACATCCATACGGTACCAAAGCACACCAAAACGGTGCAATACCGTACGAGTACGTCGTTACGTTACCAAACCACACCAAAACGGAACAATACCGTACGAGTACTTCGTTACGGTACCAAACCACACTAAAACAGTGCAATACCGTACGAGTACAACCATACGGTACCAAACCACACCAAAACGGTACAATACCGTACGAGTACATCCATACGGTACCAAACCACACCAAAACGGTGCAATACCGTACGAGTACATCGTTACGGTACCAAACCACACCGAAACGGTGCAATACCGTACGAGTACTTCGTTACGGTACCAAACCACACCAAAACGGTGCAATGCCGTACGAGTACATCCATACGGTACCAAACCGCACCAAAACGGTGCAATACCGTACGAGTACTTCGTTACGGTACCAAACCACACCGAAACGGTGCAATACCGTACGAGTACATCCATACGGTACCAAACCCCACCAAAACGGTGCAATACCGTACGAGTACTTCGTTACGGTACCAAACCACACCAAAACGGTACAATACCGTACGAGTACATCCATACGGTACCAAACCACACCAAAACGGTGCAATACCGTATGAGTACTTCGTTACGGTACCAAACCACACCAAAACGGTCCAATACCGTACGAGTACTTCGTTACGGTACCAAACCACACCAAAACGGTACAATACCGTACGAGTAAATCCATACGGTACCAAACCACACCAAAACGGTGCAATACCGTACGAGTACTTCGTTACGATACCAAACCACACCAAAACGGTGCAATACCGTACGAGTACATCCATACGGTACCAAACCACAACAAAACGGTGCAATACCGTACGAGTACATCCATACGGCACCAAACCACACCAAAACGGTGCAATACCGTACGAGTACATCGTTACGGTACCAAACCACACCAAAACGGTACAATACCGTACGAGAACATCCATACGGTACCAAACCACACCAAAACGGTGCAATACCGTAAGAGTACTTCGTTACGGTACCAAACCACACCAAAACGGTGCAATACCGTACGAGTACATCCATACGGTACCAAACCACACCAAAACGGTGCAATACCGTACGAGTACATCCATACGGTACCAAACCACACAAAAACGGTGCAATACCGTACGAGTACTTCGTTACGGTACCAAACCACACAAAAACGGTACAATACCGTACGAGTACATCCATATGGTACCAAACCACACCAAAACGGTGCAATACCGTACGAGTACTTCGTTACGGTACCAAACCACACCAAAACGGTACAACACCGTACAA
The DNA here is from genome assembly GCF_030253575.1 of Rhododendron vialii. Lineage (NCBI taxonomy): Eukaryota > Viridiplantae > Streptophyta > Magnoliopsida > Ericales > Ericaceae > Rhododendron > Rhododendron vialii. Next base: position 22,935,276 of record NC_080561.1, on the reverse strand, counting down.
GTACATCCATACGGTACCAAACCACACCAAAACGGTGCAATACCGTACGAGTACTTCGTTACGGTACCAAACCACACCAAAACGGTACAATACCGTACGAGAACTTCGTCACGGCAGCAAACCACACGAAAACGGTGCAATACCGTACGAGTACATCCATACGGTACCAAAGCACACCAAAACGGTGCAATACCGTACGAGTACGTCGTTACGTTACCAAACCACACCAAAACGGAACAATACCGTACGAGTACTTCGTTACGGTACCAAACCACACTAAAACAGTGCAATACCGTACGAGTACAACCATACGGTACCAAACCACACCAAAACGGTACAATACCGTACGAGTACATCCATACGGTACCAAACCACACCAAAACGGTGCAATACCGTACGAGTACATCGTTACGGTACCAAACCACACCGAAACGGTGCAATACCGTACGAGTACTTCGTTACGGTACCAAACCACACCAAAACGGTGCAATGCCGTACGAGTACATCCATACGGTACCAAACCGCACCAAAACGGTGCAATACCGTACGAGTACTTCGTTACGGTACCAAACCACACCGAAACGGTGCAATACCGTACGAGTACATCCATACGGTACCAAACCCCACCAAAACGGTGCAATACCGTACGAGTACTTCGTTACGGTACCAAACCACACCAAAACGGTACAATACCGTACGAGTACATCCATACGGTACCAAACCACACCAAAACGGTGCAATACCGTATGAGTACTTCGTTACGGTACCAAAGCACACCAAAACGGTCCAATACCGTACGAGTACTTCGTTACGGTACCAAACCACACCAAAACGGTACAATACCGTACGAGTAAATCCATACGGTACCAAACCACACCAAAACGGTGCAATACCGTACGAGTACTTCGTTACGATACCAAACCACACCAAAACGGTGCAATACCGTACGAGTACATCCATACGGCACCAAACCACAACAAAACGGTGCAATACCGTACGAGTACATCCATACGGCACAAAACCACACCAAAACGGTGCAATACCGTACGAGTACATCGTTACGGTACCAAACCACACCAAAACGGTACAATACCGTACGAGAACATCCATACGGTACCAAACCACACCAAAACGGTGCAATACCGTAAGAGTACTTCGTTACGGTACCAAACCACACCAAAACGGTGCAATACCGTACGAGTACATCCATACGGTACCAAACCACACCAAAACGGTGCAATACCGTACGAGTACATCCATACGGTACCAAACCACACAAAAACGGTGCAATACCGTACGAGTACTTCGTTACGGTACCAAACCACACAAAAACGGTACAATACCGTACGAGTACATCCATATGGTACCAAACCACACCAAAACGGTGCAATACCGTACGAGTACTTCGTTACGGTACCAAACCACACCAAAACGGTACAACACCGTACAAGTACATCCATACGGTACCAAACCACACCAAAACGGTGCAATACCGTACGAGTACTTCGTTACGGTACCAAACCACACCAAAACGGTACAATACCGTACGAGAACTTCGTCACGGCACCAAACAACACGAAAACGGTGCAATACCGTACGAGTACATCCATACGGTACCAAAGCACACCAAAACGGTGCAATACCGTACGAGTACGTCGTTACGGTACCAAACCTCACAAAAACGGAACAATACCGTACGAGTACTTCGTTACGGTACCAAACCACACTAAAACGGTGCAATACCGTACGAGTACAACCATACGGTACCAAACCACACCAAAACGGTACAATACCGTACGAGTACTTCGTTACGGTACCAAACCACACCAAAACGGTACAATACCGTACGAGTACATCCATACGGTACCAAACCACACCAAAACGGTGCAATACCGTACGAGTACATCGTTACGGTACCAAACCACACCGAAACGGTGCAATACCGTACGAGTAGTTCGTTACGGTACCAAACCACACCAAAACGGTGCAATACCGTACGAGTACATCCATACGGTACCAAACCGCACCAAAACGGTGCAATACCGTACGAGTACTTCGTTACGGTACCAAACCACACCGAAACGGTGCAATACCGTACGAGTACATCCATACGGTACCAAACCCCACCAAAACGGTGCAATACCGTACGAGTACTTCGTTACGGTACCAAACCACACCAAAACGGTACAATACCGTACGAGTACATCCATACGGTACCAAACCACACCAAAACGGTGCAATACCGTACGAGTACTTCGTTACGGTACCAAACCACACCAAAACGGTACAATACCGTACGAGTACATCCATACGGTACCAAACCACACCAAAACGGTGCAATACCGTACGAGTACTTCGTTACGGTACCAAACCACACCAAAACGGTACAATACCATACGAGTACATCCATACGGTACCAAACCACACCAAAACGGTGCAATACCGTACGAGTATTCGTTACGGTACCAAACCACACCAAAACGGTGCAATACCGTACGAGTACAACCATACGGTACCAAACCACACCAAAACGGTTCAATACCGTACGAGTACATCCATACGGCACCAAACCACACCAAAACGGTGCAATACCGTACGAGTACTTCGTTACGGTACCAAACCACACCAAAATGGTGCAATACCGTACGAGTACATCCATACGGTACCAAACCACACCAAAACGGTGCAATACCGTACGAGTACTTCGTTACGGTACCAAACCACACCAAAACGGTACAATACCGTACGAGTACATCCATACGGTACCAAACCACACCAAAACGGTGCAATACCGTACGAGTACTTCGTTACGGTACCAAACCACACCAAAACGGTACAATACCGTACAAGTACATCCATACGGTACCAAACCACACCAAAACGGTGCAATACCGTACGAGTACTTCGTTACGGTACCAAACCACACCAAAACGGTACAATACCGTACGAGGAATTCGTCACGGCACCAAACCACACGAAAACGGTGCAATACCGTACGAGTGCATCCATACGGTACCAAAGCACACCAAAACGGTGCAATACCGTACGAGTACGTCGTTACGTTACCAAACCACACCAAAACGGAACAATACCGTACGAGTACTTCGTTACGGTACCAAACCACACTAAAACAGTGCAATACCGTACGAGTACAACCATACGGTACCAAACCACACCAAAACGGTACAATACCGTACGAGTACTTCGTTACGGTACCAAACCACACCAAAACGGTACAATACCGTACGAGTACATCCATACGGTACCAAACCACACCAAAACGGTGCAATACCGTACGAGTACATCGTTACGGTACCAAACCACACCGAAACGGTGCAATACCGTACGAGTACTTCGTTACGGTACCAAACCACACCAAAACGGTGCAATGCCGTACGAGTACATCCATACGGTACCAAACCGCACCAAAACGGTGCAATACCGTACGAGTACTTCGTTACGGTACCAAACCACACCGAAACGGTGCAATACCGTACGAGTACATCCATACGGTACCAAACCCCACCAAAACGGTGCAATACCGTACGAGTACTTCGTTACGGTACCAAACCACACCAAAACGGTACAATACCGTCTGAGTACATCCATACGGTACCAAACCACACCAAAACGGTGCAATACCGTAAAAGTACTTCGTTACGGTACCAAACCACACCAAAACGGTCCAATACCGTACGAGTACTTCGTTACGGTACCAAACCACACCAAAACGGTACAATACCGTACGAGTAAATCCATACGGTACCAAACCACACCAAAACGGTGCAATACCGTACGAGTACTTCGTTACGATACCAAACCACACCAAAACGGTGCAATACCGTACGAGTACATCCATACGGTACCAAACCACAACAAAACGGTGCAATACCGTACGAGTACATCCATACGGCACCAAACCACACCAAAACGGTGCAATACCGTACGAGTACATCGTTACGGTACCAAACCACACCAAAACGGTACAATACCGTACGAAAACATCCATACGGTACCAAACCACACCAAAACGGTGCAATACCGTAAGAGTACTTCGTTACGGTACCAAACCACACCAAAACGGTGCAATACCGTACGAGTACATCCATACGGTACCAAACCACACCAACACGGTGCAATACCGTACGAGTACTTCGTTACGGTACCAAACCACACCAAAACGGTACAATACCGTACGAGTACATCCATACGGTACCAAACCACACCAAAACGGTGCAATACCGTACGAGTACTTCGTTACGGTACCAAACCACACCAAAACGGTACAACACCGTACAAGTACATCCATACGGTACCAAACCACACCAAAACGGTGCAATACCGTACGAGTACTTCGTTACGGTACCAAACCACACCAAAACGGTACAATACCGTACGAGAACTTCGTCACGGCACCAAACCACACGAAAACGGTGCAATACCGTACGAGTACATCCATACGGTACCAAAGCACACCAAAACGGTGCAATACCGTACGAGTACGTCGTTACGGTACCAAACCACACAAAAACGGAACAATACCGTACGAGTACTTCGTTACGGTACCAAACCACACCAAAACGGTCCAATACCGTACGAGTACTTCGTTACGGTACCAAACCACACCGAAACGGTGCAATACCGTACGAGTACATCCATACGGTACCAAACCCCACCAAAACGGTGCAATACCGTACGAGTACTTCGTTACGGTACCAAACCACACCAAAACGGTACAATACCGTCTGAGTACATCCATACGGTACCAAACCACACCAAAACGGTGCAATACCGTAAAAGTACTTCGTTACGGTACCAAACCACACCAAAACGGTCCAATACCGTACGAGTACTTCGTTACGGTACCAAACCACACCAAAACGGTACAATACCGTACGAGTAAATCCATACGGTACCAAACCACACCAAAACGGTGCAATACCGTACGAGTACTTCGTTACGATACCAAACCACACCAAAACGGTGCAATACCGTACGAGTACATCCATACGGTACCAAACCACAACAAAACGGTGCAATACCGTACGAGTACATCCATACGGCACCAAACCACACCAAAACGGTGCAATACCGTACGAGTACATCGTTACGGTACCAAACCACACCAAAACGGTACAATACCGTACGAAAACATCCATACGGTACCAAACCACACCAAAACGGTGCAATACCGTAAGAGTACTTCGTTACGGTACCAAACCACACCAAAACGGTGCAATACCGTACGAGTACATCCATACGGTACCAAACCACACCAAAACGGTGCAATACCGTACGAGTACTTCGTTACGGTACCAAACCACACCAAAACGGTACAATACCGTACGAGTACATCCATACGGTACCAAACCACACCAAAACGGTGCAATACCGTACGAGTACTTCGTTACGGTACCAAACCACACCAAAACGGTACAACACCGTACAAGTACATCCATACGGTACCAAACCACACCAAAACGGTGCAATACCGTACGAGTACTTCGTTACGGTACCAAACCACACCAAAACGGTACAATACCGTACGAGAACTTCGTCACGGCACCAAACCACACGAAAACGGTGCAATACCGTACGAGTACATCCATACGGTACCAAAGCACACCAAAACGGTGCAATACCGTACGAGTACGTCGTTACGGTACCAAACCACACAAAAACGGAACAATACCGTACGAGTACTTCGTTACGGTACCAAACCACACTAAAACGGTGCAATACCGTACGAGTACAACCATACGGTACCAAACCACACCAAAACGGTACAATACCGTACGAGTACTTCGTTACGGTACCAAACCACACCAAAACGGTACAATACCGTACGAGTACATCCATACGGTACCAAACCACACCAAAACGGTTCAATACCGTACGAGTACATCGTTACGGTACCAAACCACACCGAAACGGTGCAATACCGTACGAGTACTTCGTTACGGTACCAAACCACACCAAAACGGTGCAATACCGTACGAGTACATCCATACGGTACCAAACCGCACCGAAACGGTGCAATACCGTACGAGTACTTCGTTACGGTACCAAACCACACCAAAACGGTGCAATACCGTACGAGTACATCCATACGGTACCAAACCGCACCAAAACGGTGCAATACCGTACGAGTACTTCGTTACGGTACCAAACCACACCGAAACGGTGCAATACCGTACGAGTACATCCATACGGTACCAAACCCCACCAAAACGGTGCAATACCGTACGAGTACTTCGTTACGGTACCAAACCACACCAAAACGGTACAATACCGTACGAGTACATCCATACGGTACCAAACCACACCAAAACGGTGCAATACCGTACGAGTACTTCGTTACGGTACCAAACCACACCAAAACGGTACAATACCGTACGAGTACATCCATACGGTACCAAACCACACCAAAACGGTGCAATACCGTACGAGTACTTCGTTACGGTACCAAACCACACCAAAACGGTACAATACCATATGAGTACATCCATACGGTACCAAACCACACCAAAACGGTGCAATACCGTACGAGTATTCGTTACGGTACCAAACCACACCAAAACGGTGCAATACCGTACGAGTACAACCATACGGTACCAAACCACACCAAAACGGTTCAATACCGTACGAGTACATCCATACGGCACCAAACCACACCAAAACGGTGCAATACCGTACGAGTACATCCATACGGTACCAAACAACACCAAAACGGTTGAATATCGTACGGGTACTTCGTTACGGTACCAAACCACACCAAAACGGTACAATACCGTACGAGTACTTCGTTACGGTACCAAACCACACTAAAACGGTGCAATACCGTACGAGTACATCCATACGGTACCAAACCAAACCAAAACGGTACAATACCGTACGAGTACTTCGTTACGGTACCAAACCACACCAAAACGGTACAATACCGTACAAGGACATCCATACGGTACCAAACCACACCAAAACGGTGTAATACCGTACGACTACATCCATACGGCACCAAACCACAACAAAACGATGCAATACCGTACGAGTACATCGTTACGGTACCAAACCACACCAAAACGGTACAATACCGTACGAGAACATCCATACGGTACCAAACCACACCAAAACGGTGCAATACCGTACGAGTACTTCGTTACGGTACCAAACCACACCAAAACGGTGCAATACCGTACGAGTACATCCATACGGTACCAAACCACACCAAAACGGTGCAATACCGTACGAGTACTTCGTTACGGTACCAAACCACACCAAAACGGTACAATACCGTACGAGTACATCCATACGGTACCAAACCACACCAAAACGGTGCAATACCGTACGAGTACTTCGTTACGGTACAAAACCACACCAAAACGGTACAATACCGTACAAGTACATCCATACGGTACCAAACCACACCAAAATGGTGCAATACCGTACGAGTACTTCGTTACGGTACCAAACCACACCAAAACGGTACAATACCGTACGAGAACTTCGTCACGGCACCAAACCACACGAAAACGGTGCAATACCGTACGAGTACATCCATACGGTACCAAAGCACACCAAAACGGTGCAATACCGTACGAGTACGTCGTTACGTTACCAAACCACACCAAAACGGAACAATACCGTACGAGTACTTCGATACGGTACCAAACCACACTAAAACGGTTCAATACCGTACGAGTACAACCATACGGTACCAAACCACACCAAAACGGTACAATACCGTACGAGTACTTCGTTACGGTACCAAACCACACCAAAACGGTACAATACCGTACGAGTACATCCATACGGTACCAAACCACACCAAAACGGTGCAATACTGTACGAGTACATCGTTACGGTACCAAACCACACCGAAACAGTGCAATACCGTACGAGTACTTCGTTACGGTACCAAACCACACCAAAACGGTGCAATACCGTACGAGTACATCCATACGGTACCAAACCCCACCAAAACGGTGCAATACCGTACGAGTACTTCGTTACGGTACCAAACCACACCAAAACGGTACAATACCGTACGAGTACATCCATACGGTACCAAACCACACCAAAACGGTGCAATACCGTACGAGTACTTCGTTACGGTACCAAACCACACCAAAACGGTACAATACCGTACGAGTACATCCATACCGTACCAAACCACACCAAAACGGTGCAATACCGTACGAGTATTCGTTACGGTACCAAACCACACCAAAACGGTGCAATACTGTACGAGTACAACCATACGGTACCAAACCACACTAAAACGGTTCAATACCGTACGAGTACATCCATACGGCACCAAACCACACCAAAACGGTGCAATACCGAACGAGTACTTCGTTATGGCACCAAACCACACCAAAACGGTGCAATACCGTACGAGTACATCCATACGGTACCAAACCACACCAAAACGGTTGAATATCGTACGAGTACTTCGTTACGGTACCAAACCACACCAAAACGGTACAATACCGTACGAGTACATCCATACGGTACCAAACCACACCAAAACGGTTCAATACCGTACGATTACATCCATACGGTACCAAACCACACCAAAACGGTACAATACCGTACGAGTACTTCGTTACGGTACCAAACCACACCAAAACGGTACAATACCGTACTAGGACATCCATACGGTACCAAACCACACCAAAACGGTGCAATACCGTACGAGTACTTCGTTACAGTACAAAACCACACCAAAACTGTACAATACCGTACGAGTATATCCATACGGTACCAAACCACACCAAAACGGTTGAATATCGTACGAGTACTTCGTTACGGTACCAAACCACACCAAAACGGTACAATACCGTACGAGTACATCCATACGGTACCAAACCACACCAAAACGGTACAATACCGTACGAGTACATCCATACGGTACCAAACCACACCAAAACGATGCAATACCGTACGAGTACTTCGTTACGGTACCAAACCACACCAAAACGGTACAACACCGTACCAGTACATCCATACGGTACCAAACCACACCAAAACGGTGCAATACCGTACGAGTACTTCGTTACGGTACCAAACCACACCAAAACGGTACAATACCGTACGAGAACTTCGTCACGGCACCAAACCACACGAAAACGGTGCAATACCGTACGAGTACATCCATACGGTACCAAAGCACACCAAAACGGTGCAATACCGTACGAGTACGTCGTTACGGTACCAAACCACACAAAAATGGAACAATACCGTACGAGTACTTCGTTACGGTACCAAACCACACTAAAACGGTGCAATACCGTACGAGTACAACCATACGGTACCAAACCACACCAAAACGGTACAATACCGTACGAGTACTTCGTTACGGTACCAAACCACACCAAAACTGTACAATACCGTACGAGTACATCCATACGGTACCAAACCACACCAAAACGGTGCAATACCGTACGAGTACATCGTTACGGTACCAAACCACACCGAAACGGTGCAATACCGTACGAGTACTTCGTTACGGTACCAAACCACACCAAAACGGTGCAATACCGTACGAGTACATCCATACGGTACCAAACCGCACCAAAACGGTGCAATACCGTACGAGTACTTCGTTACGGTACCAAACCACACCGAAACGGTGCAATACCGTACGAGTACATCCATACGGTACCAAACCCCACCAAAATGGTGCAATACCGTACGAGTACTTCGTTACGGTACCAAACCACACCAAAACGGTACAATACCGTACGAGTACATCCATACGGTACCAAACCAAACCAAAACGGTGCAATACCGTACGAGTACTTCGTTACGGTACCAAACCACACCAAAACGGTACAATACCGTACGAGTACATCCATACGGTACCAAACCACACCAAAACGGTGCAATACCGTACGAGTACATCGTTACGGTACCCAACCACACCGAAACGGTGCAATACCGTACGAGTACTTCGTTACGGTACCAAACCACACCAAAACGGTGCAATACCGTACGAGTACATCCATACGGTACCAAACCGCACCAAAACGGTGCAATACCGTACGAGTACTTCGTTACGGTACCAAACCACACCGAAACGGTGCAATACCGTACGAGTACATCCATACGGTACCAAACCCCACCAAAACGGTGCAATACCGTACGAGTACTTCGTTACGGTACCAAACCACACCAAAACGGTACAATACCGTACGAGAACATCCATACGGTACCAAACCACACCAAAACGGTGCAATACCGTAAGAGTACTTCGTTACGGTACCAAACCACACCAAAACGGTGCAATACCGTACGAGTACATCCATACGGTACCAAACCACACCAAAACGGTGCAATACCGTACGAGTACATCCATACGGTACCAAACCACACCAAAACGGTGCAATACCGTACGACTACATCCATACGGTACCAAACCACACCAAAACGGTGCAATACCGTATGAGTACTTCGTTACGGTACCAAACCACACCAAAACGGTCCAATACCGTACGAGTACTTCGTTACGGTACCAAACCACACCAAAACGGTACAATACCGTACGAGTAAATCCATACGGTACCAAACCACACCAAAACGGTGCAATACCGTACGAGTACATCCATACGGTACCAAACCACACCAAAACGGTGCAATACCGTACGAGTACTTCGTTACGGTACCAAACCACACTAAAACGGTGCAATACCGTACGAGTACATCCATACGGTACCAAACCCCACCAAAACGGTGCAATACCGTACGAGTACTTCGTTACGGTACCAAACCACACCAAAACGGTGCAATACCGTACGAGTACAACCATACGGTACCAAACCACACCAAAACGGTTCAATACCGTACGAGTACATCCATACGGCACCAAACCACAACAAAACGGTGCAATACCGTACGAGTACATCGTTACGGTACCAAACCACACCAAAACGGTACAATACCGTACGAGAACATCCATACGGTACCAAACCACACCAAAACGGTGCAATACCGTACGAGTACTTCGTTACGGTACCAAACCACACCAAAACGGTGCAATACCGTACGAGTACATCCATACGGTACCAAACCACACCAAAACGGTGCAATACCGTACGAGTACTTCGTTACGGTACCAAACCACACCAAAACGGTACAATACCGTACGAGTACATCCATACGGTACCAAACCACACCAAAACGGTGCAATACCGTACGAGTACTTCGTTACGGTACCAAACCACACCAAAACGGTACAATACCGTACAAGTACATCCATACGGTACCAAACCACACCAAAACGGTGCAATACCGTACGAGTACTTCGTTACGGTACCAAACCACACCAAAACGGTACAATACCGTACGAGTACATCCATACGGTACCAAACCACACCAAAACGGTGCAATACCGTACGAGTACTTCGTTACGGTACCAAACCACACCAAAACGGTACAATACCGTACAAGTACATCCATACGGTACCAAACCACACCAAAACGGTGCAATACCGTACGAGTACTTCGTTACGGTACCAAACCACACCAAAACGGTACAATACCGTACGAGAACTTCGTCACGGCACCAAACCACACGAAAACGGTGCAATACCGTACGAGTACATCCATACGGTACCAAAGCACACCAAAACGGTGCAATACCGTACGAGTACGTCGTTACGTTACCAAACCACACCAAAACGGAACAATACCGTACGAGTACTTCGTTACGGTACCAAACCACACTAAAACAGTGCAATACCGTACGAGTACAACCATACGGTACCAAACCACACCAAAACGGTACAATACCGTACGAGTACATCCATACGGTACCAAACCACACCAAAACGGTGCAATACCGTACGAGTACATCGTTACGGTACCAAACCACACCGAAACGGTGCAATACCGTACGAGTACTTCGTTACGGTACCAAACCACACCAAAACGGTGCAATGCCGTACGAGTACATCCATACGGTACCAAACCGCACCAAAACGGTGCAATACCGTACGAGTACTTCGTTACGGTACCAAACCACACCGAAACGGTGCAATACCGTACGAGTACATCCATACGGTACCAAACCCCACCAAAACGGTGCAATACCGTACGAGTACTTCGTTACGGTACCAAACCACACCAAAACGGTACAATACCGTACGAGTACATCCATACGGTACCAAACCACACCAAAACGGTGCAATACCGTATGAGTACTTCGTTACGGTACCAAACCACACCAAAACGGTCCAATACCGTACGAGTACTTCGTTACGGTACCAAACCACACCAAAACGGTACAATACCGTACGAGTAAATCCATACGGTACCAAACCACACCAAAACGGTGCAATACCGTACGAGTACTTCGTTACGATACCAAACCACACCAAAACGGTGCAATACCGTACGAGTACATCCATACGGTACCAAACCACAACAAAACGGTGCAATACCGTACGAGTACATCCATACGGCACCAAACCACACCAAAACGGTGCAATACCGTACGAGTACATCGTTACGGTACCAAACCACACCAAAACGGTACAATACCGTACGAGAACATCCATACGGTACCAAACCACACCAAAACGGTGCAATACCGTAAGAGTACTTCGTTACGGTACCAAACCACACCAAAACGGTGCAATACCGTACGAGTACATCCATACGGTACCAAACCACACCAAAACGGTGCAATACCGTACGAGTACATCCATACGGTACCAAACCACACAAAAACGGTGCAATACCGTACGAGTACTTCGTTACGGTACCAAACCACACAAAAACGGTACAATACCGTACGAGTACATCCATATGGTACCAAACCACACCAAAACGGTGCAATACCGTACGAGTACTTCGTTACGGTACCAAACCACACCAAAACGGTACAACACCGTACAAGTACATCCATACGGTACCAAACCACACCAAAACGGTGCAATACCGTACGAGTACTTCGTTACGGTACCAAACCACACCAAAACGGTACAATACCGTACGAGAACTTCGTCACGGCAGCAAACCACACGAAAACGGTGCAATACCGTACGAGTACATCCATACGGTACCAAAGCACACCAAAACGGTGCAATACCGTACGAGTACGTCGTTACGTTACCAAACCACACCAAAACGGAACAATACCGTACGAGTACTTCGTTACGGTACCAAACCACACTAAAACAGTGCAATACCGTACGAGTACAACCATACGGTACCAAACCACACCAAAACGGTACAATACCGTACGAGTACATCCATACGGTACCAAACCACACCAAAACGGTGCAATACCGTACGAGTACATCGTTACGGTACCAAACCACACCGAAACGGTGCAATACCGTACGAGTACTTCGTTACGGTACCAAACCACACCAAAACGGTGCAATGCCGTACGAGTACATCCATACGGTACCAAACCGCACCAAAACGGTGCAATACCGTACGAGTACTTCGTTACGGTACCAAACCACACCGAAACGGTGCAATACCGTACGAGTACATCCATACGGTACCAAACCCCACCAAAACGGTGCAATACCGTACGAGTACTTCGTTACGGTACCAAACCACACCAAAACGGTACAATACCGTACGAGTACATCCATACGGTACCAAACCACACCAAAACGGTGCAATACCGTATGAGTACTTCGTTACGGTACCAAAGCACACCAAAACGGTCCAATACCGTACGAGTACTTCGTTACGGTACCAAACCACACCAAAACGGTACAATACCGTACGAGTAAATCCATACGGTACCAAACCACACCAAAACGGTGCAATACCGTACGAGTACTTCGTTACGATACCAAACCACACCAAAACGGTGCAATACCGTACGAGTACATCCATACGGCACCAAACCACAACAAAACGGTGCAATACCGTACGAGTACATCCATACGGCACAAAACCACACCAAAACGGTGCAATACCGTACGAGTACATCGTTACGGTACCAAACCACACCAAAACGGTACAATACCGTACGAGAACATCCATACGGTACCAAACCACACCAAAACGGTGCAATACCGTAAGAGTACTTCGTTACGGTACCAAACCACACCAAAACGGTGCAATACCGTACGAGTACATCCATACGGTACCAAACCACACCAAAACGGTGCAATACCGTACGAGTACATCCATACGGTACCAAACCACACAAAAACGGTGCAATACCGTACGAGTACTTCGTTACGGTACCAAACCACACAAAAACGGTACAATACCGTACGAGTACATCCATATGGTACCAAACCACACCAAAACGGTGCAATACCGTACGAGTACTTCGTTACGGTACCAAACCACACCAAAACGGTACAACACCGTACAAGTACATCCATACGGTACCAAACCACACCAAAACGGTGCAATACCGTACGAGTACTTCGTTACGGTACCAAACCACACCAAAACGGTACAATACCGTACGAGAACTTCGTCACGGCACCAAACAACACGAAAACGGTGCAATACCGTACGAGTACATCCATACGGTACCAAAGCACACCAAAACGGTGCAATACCGTACGAGTACGTCGTTACGGTACCAAACCTCACAAAAACGGAACAATACCGTACGAGTACTTCGTTACGGTACCAAACCACACTAAAACGGTGCAATACCGTACGAGTACAACCATACGGTACCAAACCACACCAAAACGGTACAATACCGTACGAGTACTTCGTTACGGTACCAAACCACACCAAAACGGTACAATACCGTACGAGTACATCCATACGGTACCAAACCACACCAAAACGGTGCAATACCGTACGAGTACATCGTTACGGTACCAAACCACACCGAAACGGTGCAATACCGTACGAGTAGTTCGTTACGGTACCAAACCACACCAAAACGGTGCAATACCGTACGAGTACATCCATACGGTACCAAACCGCACCAAAACGGTGCAATACCGTACGAGTACTTCGTTACGGTACCAAACCACACCGAAACGGTGCAATACCGTACGAGTACATCCATACGGTACCAAACCCCACCAAAACGGTGCAATACCGTACGAGTACTTCGTTACGGTACCAAACCACACCAAAACGGTACAATACCGTACGAGTACATCCATACGGTACCAAACCACACCAAAACGGTGCAATACCGTACGAGTACTTCGTTACGGTACCAAACCACACCAAAACGGTACAATACCGTACGAGTACATCCATACGGTACCAAACCACACCAAAACGGTGCAATACCGTACGAGTACTTCGTTACGGTACCAAACCACACCAAAACGGTACAATACCATACGAGTACATCCATACGGTACCAAACCACACCAAAACGGTGCAATACCGTACGAGTATTCGTTACGGTACCAAACCACACCAAAACGGTGCAATACCGTACGAGTACAACCATACGGTACCAAACCACACCAAAACGGTTCAATACCGTACGAGTACATCCATACGGCACCAAACCACACCAAAACGGTGCAATACCGTACGAGTACTTCGTTACGGTACCAAACCACACCAAAATGGTGCAATACCGTACGAGTACATCCATACGGTACCAAACCACACCAAAACGGTGCAATACCGTACGAGTACTTCGTTACGGTACCAAACCACACCAAAACGGTACAATACCGTACGAGTACATCCATACGGTACCAAACCACACCAAAACGGTGCAATACCGTACGAGTACTTCGTTACGGTACCAAACCACACCAAAACGGTACAATACCGTACAAGTACATCCATACGGTACCAAACCACACCAAAACGGTGCAATACCGTACGAGTACTTCGTTACGGTACCAAACCACACCAAAACGGTACAATACCGTACGAGGAATTCGTCACGGCACCAAACCACACGAAAACGGTGCAATACCGTACGAGTGCATCCATACGGTACCAAAGCACACCAAAACGGTGCAATACCGTACGAGTACGTCGTTACGTTACCAAACCACACCAAAACGGAACAATACCGTACGAGTACTTCGTTACGGTACCAAACCACACTAAAACAGTGCAATACCGTACGAGTACAACCATACGGTACCAAACCACACCAAAACGGTACAATACCGTACGAGTACTTCGTTACGGTACCAAACCACACCAAAACGGTACAATACCGTACGAGTACATCCATACGGTACCAAACCACACCAAAACGGTGCAATACCGTACGAGTACATCGTTACGGTACCAAACCACACCGAAACGGTGCAATACCGTACGAGTACTTCGTTACGGTACCAAACCACACCAAAACGGTGCAATGCCGTACGAGTACATCCATACGGTACCAAACCGCACCAAAACGGTGCAATACCGTACGAGTACTTCGTTACGGTACCAAACCACACCGAAACGGTGCAATACCGTACGAGTACATCCATACGGTACCAAACCCCACCAAAACGGTGCAATACCGTACGAGTACTTCGTTACGGTACCAAACCACACCAAAACGGTACAATACCGTCTGAGTACATCCATACGGTACCAAACCACACCAAAACGGTGCAATACCGTAAAAGTACTTCGTTACGGTACCAAACCACACCAAAACGGTCCAATACCGTACGAGTACTTCGTTACGGTACCAAACCACACCAAAACGGTACAATACCGTACGAGTAAATCCATACGGTACCAAACCACACCAAAACGGTGCAATACCGTACGAGTACTTCGTTACGATACCAAACCACACCAAAACGGTGCAATACCGTACGAGTACATCCATACGGTACCAAACCACAACAAAACGGTGCAATACCGTACGAGTACATCCATACGGCACCAAACCACACCAAAACGGTGCAATACCGTACGAGTACATCGTTACGGTACCAAACCACACCAAAACGGTACAATACCGTACGAAAACATCCATACGGTACCAAACCACACCAAAACGGTGCAATACCGTAAGAGTACTTCGTTACGGTACCAAACCACACCAAAACGGTGCAATACCGTACGAGTACATCCATACGGTACCAAACCACACCAACACGGTGCAATACCGTACGAGTACTTCGTTACGGTACCAAACCACACCAAAACGGTACAATACCGTACGAGTACATCCATACGGTACCAAACCACACCAAAACGGTGCAATACCGTACGAGTACTTCGTTACGGTACCAAACCACACCAAAACGGTACAACACCGTACAAGTACATCCATACGGTACCAAACCACACCAAAACGGTGCAATACCGTACGAGTACTTCGTTACGGTACCAAACCACACCAAAACGGTACAATACCGTACGAGAACTTCGTCACGGCACCAAACCACACGAAAACGGTGCAATACCGTACGAGTACATCCATACGGTACCAAAGCACACCAAAACGGTGCAATACCGTACGAGTACGTCGTTACGGTACCAAACCACACAAAAACGGAACAATACCGTACGAGTACTTCGTTACGGTACCAAACCACACCAAAACGGTCCAATACCGTACGAGTACTTCGTTACGGTACCAAACCACACCGAAACGGTGCAATACCGTACGAGTACATCCATACGGTACCAAACCCCACCAAAACGGTGCAATACCGTACGAGTACTTCGTTACGGTACCAAACCACACCAAAACGGTACAATACCGTCTGAGTACATCCATACGGTACCAAACCACACCAAAACGGTGCAATACCGTAAAAGTACTTCGTTACGGTACCAAACCACACCAAAACGGTCCAATACCGTACGAGTACTTCGTTACGGTACCAAACCACACCAAAACGGTACAATACCGTACGAGTAAATCCATACGGTACCAAACCACACCAAAACGGTGCAATACCGTACGAGTACTTCGTTACGATACCAAACCACACCAAAACGGTGCAATACCGTACGAGTACATCCATACGGTACCAAACCACAACAAAACGGTGCAATACCGTACGAGTACATCCATACGGCACCAAACCACACCAAAACGGTGCAATACCGTACGAGTACATCGTTACGGTACCAAACCACACCAAAACGGTACAATACCGTACGAAAACATCCATACGGTACCAAACCACACCAAAACGGTGCAATACCGTAAGAGTACTTCGTTACGGTACCAAACCACACCAAAACGGTGCAATACCGTACGAGTACATCCATACGGTACCAAACCACACCAAAACGGTGCAATACCGTACGAGTACTTCGTTACGGTACCAAACCACACCAAAACGGTACAATACCGTACGAGTACATCCATACGGTACCAAACCACACCAAAACGGTGCAATACCGTACGAGTACTTCGTTACGGTACCAAACCACACCAAAACGGTACAACACCGTACAAGTACATCCATACGGTACCAAACCACACCAAAACGGTGCAATACCGTACGAGTACTTCGTTACGGTACCAAACCACACCAAAACGGTACAATACCGTACGAGAACTTCGTCACGGCACCAAACCACACGAAAACGGTGCAATACCGTACGAGTACATCCATACGGTACCAAAGCACACCAAAACGGTGCAATACCGTACGAGTACGTCGTTACGGTACCAAACCACACAAAAACGGAACAATACCGTACGAGTACTTCGTTACGGTACCAAACCACACTAAAACGGTGCAATACCGTACGAGTACAACCATACGGTACCAAACCACACCAAAACGGTACAATACCGTACGAGTACTTCGTTACGGTACCAAACCACACCAAAACGGTACAATACCGTACGAGTACATCCATACGGTACCAAACCACACCAAAACGGTTCAATACCGTACGAGTACATCGTTACGGTACCAAACCACACCGAAACGGTGCAATACCGTACGAGTACTTCGTTACGGTACCAAACCACACCAAAACGGTGCAATACCGTACGAGTACATCCATACGGTACCAAACCGCACCGAAACGGTGCAATACCGTACGAGTACTTCGTTACGGTACCAAACCACACCAAAACGGTGCAATACCGTACGAGTACATCCATACGGTACCAAACCGCACCAAAACGGTGCAATACCGTACGAGTACTTCGTTACGGTACCAAACCACACCGAAACGGTGCAATACCGTACGAGTACATCCATACGGTACCAAACCCCACCAAAACGGTGCAATACCGTACGAGTACTTCGTTACGGTACCAAACCACACCAAAACGGTACAATACCGTACGAGTACATCCATACGGTACCAAACCACACCAAAACGGTGCAATACCGTACGAGTACTTCGTTACGGTACCAAACCACACCAAAACGGTACAATACCGTACGAGTACATCCATACGGTACCAAACCACACCAAAACGGTGCAATACCGTACGAGTACTTCGTTACGGTACCAAACCACACCAAAACGGTACAATACCATATGAGTACATCCATACGGTACCAAACCACACCAAAACGGTGCAATACCGTACGAGTATTCGTTACGGTACCAAACCACACCAAAACGGTGCAATACCGTACGAGTACAACCATACGGTACCAAACCACACCAAAACGGTTCAATACCGTACGAGTACATCCATACGGCACCAAACCACACCAAAACGGTGCAATACCGTACGAGTACATCCATACGGTACCAAACAACACCAAAACGGTTGAATATCGTACGGGTACTTCGTTACGGTACCAAACCACACCAAAACGGTACAATACCGTACGAGTACTTCGTTACGGTACCAAACCACACTAAAACGGTGCAATACCGTACGAGTACATCCATACGGTACCAAACCAAACCAAAACGGTACAATACCGTACGAGTACTTCGTTACGGTACCAAACCACACCAAAACGGTACAATACCGTACAAGGACATCCATACGGTACCAAACCACACCAAAACGGTGTAATACCGTACGACTACATCCATACGGCACCAAACCACAACAAAACGATGCAATACCGTACGAGTACATCGTTACGGTACCAAACCACACCAAAACGGTACAATACCGTACGAGAACATCCATACGGTACCAAACCACACCAAAACGGTGCAATACCGTACGAGTACTTCGTTACGGTACCAAACCACACCAAAACGGTGCAATACCGTACGAGTACATCCATACGGTACCAAACCACACCAAAACGGTGCAATACCGTACGAGTACTTCGTTACGGTACCAAACCACACCAAAACGGTACAATACCGTACGAGTACATCCATACGGTACCAAACCACACCAAAACGGTGCAATACCGTACGAGTACTTCGTTACGGTACAAAACCACACCAAAACGGTACAATACCGTACAAGTACATCCATACGGTACCAAACCACACCAAAATGGTGCAATACCGTACGAGTACTTCGTTACGGTACCAAACCACACCAAAACGGTACAATACCGTACGAGAACTTCGTCACGGCACCAAACCACACGAAAACGGTGCAATACCGTACGAGTACATCCATACGGTACCAAAGCACACCAAAACGGTGCAATACCGTACGAGTACGTCGTTACGTTACCAAACCACACCAAAACGGAACAATACCGTACGAGTACTTCGATACGGTACCAAACCACACTAAAACGGTTCAATACCGTACGAGTACAACCATACGGTACCAAACCACACCAAAACGGTACAATACCGTACGAGTACTTCGTTACGGTACCAAACCACACCAAAACGGTACAATACCGTACGAGTACATCCATACGGTACCAAACCACACCAAAACGGTGCAATACTGTACGAGTACATCGTTACGGTACCAAACCACACCGAAACAGTGCAATACCGTACGAGTACTTCGTTACGGTACCAAACCACACCAAAACGGTGCAATACCGTACGAGTACATCCATACGGTACCAAACCCCACCAAAACGGTGCAATACCGTACGAGTACTTCGTTACGGTACCAAACCACACCAAAACGGTACAATACCGTACGAGTACATCCATACGGTACCAAACCACACCAAAACGGTGCAATACCGTACGAGTACTTCGTTACGGTACCAAACCACACCAAAACGGTACAATACCGTACGAGTACATCCATACCGTACCAAACCACACCAAAACGGTGCAATACCGTACGAGTATTCGTTACGGTACCAAACCACACCAAAACGGTGCAATACTGTACGAGTACAACCATACGGTACCAAACCACACTAAAACGGTTCAATACCGTACGAGTACATCCATACGGCACCAAACCACACCAAAACGGTGCAATACCGAACGAGTACTTCGTTATGGCACCAAACCACACCAAAACGGTGCAATACCGTACGAGTACATCCATACGGTACCAAACCACACCAAAACGGTTGAATATCGTACGAGTACTTCGTTACGGTACCAAACCACACCAAAACGGTACAATACCGTACGAGTACATCCATACGGTACCAAACCACACCAAAACGGTTCAATACCGTACGATTACATCCATACGGTACCAAACCACACCAAAACGGTACAATACCGTACGAGTACTTCGTTACGGTACCAAACCACACCAAAACGGTACAATACCGTACTAGGACATCCATACGGTACCAAACCACACCAAAACGGTGCAATACCGTACGAGTACTTCGTTACAGTACAAAACCACACCAAAACTGTACAATACCGTACGAGTATATCCATACGGTACCAAACCACACCAAAACGGTGCAATACCGTACGAGTACTTCGTTACAGTACAAAACCACACCAAAACTGTACAATACCGTACGAGTATATCCATACGGTACCAAACCACACCAAAACGGTGCAATACCGTACGAGTACATCCATACGCCACCAAACCACACCAAAACGGTGCAATACCGAACGAGTACTACGTTACGGTACAAAACCACACCAAAACGGTGCAATACCGTACGAGGACATCCATACGGTACCAAACCACACCAAAACGGTGCAATACCGTACGAGTACATCGTTACGGTACCAAACCACACCGAAACGGTGCAATACCGTACGAGTACTTCGTTACGGTACCAAAACACACCAAAACGGTGCAATACCGTACGACTACATCCATACGGTACCAAACCACACCAAAACGGTGCAATACCGTACGAGTACTTCGTTACGGTACCAAACCACACCAAAACGGTGCAATACCGTACGAGTACATCCATACCGTACCAAACCACACCAAAACGGTACAATACCGTACGAGTACTTCGTTACGGTACCAAACCACACCAAATAGGTCCAATACCGTAAGAGTACTTCGTTACGGTACCAAACCACACCAAAACGGTACAATACCGTACGAGTAAATCCATACGGTACCAAACCACACCAAAACGGTGCAATACCGTACGAGTACTTCGTTACGGTACCAAACCACACCAAAACGGTGCAATACCGTACGAGTACATCCATACGATACCAAACCACACCAAAACGGTGCAATACCGTACGAGTACATCCATACGGCACCAAATCACACCAAAATGGTGCAATACCGTACGAGTACGTGCATACGATACCAAACCACACCAAAACGGTGCAATACCGTACGAGGACATCCATACGGTACCAAACCACACCAAAACTGTGCAATACCGTTCGAGTACTTCGTTACGGTACCGAACCACACCAAATCGGTACAATACCGTACGAGTACATCCATACGGTACCAAACCACACCAAAACGGTACAATACCGTACGAGTACTTCATTACGGTACCAAACAAAACCAAAACGGTACAATACCGTACGAGTACATCCATACGGTACCAAACCACACCAAAACGGTGCAATACCGTATGAGTACTTCGTTACGGTACCAAACCACAAGAAAACGGTGCAATACCGTACGAGTACATCCATACGGTACCAAACCACACCAAAACGGTGCAATACCGTACGAGTACTTCGTTACGGTACCAAACCACACCAAAACGGTGCAATACCGTACGACTACTTCGTTACGGTACCAAACACCACCAAAACGGTACAATACCGTACGAGTACTTCGTTACGGTACCAAACCACACCAAAACGGTGCAATACCGTACGAGTACTTCGTTACGGTACCAAACCACACCAAAACGGTACAATACCATACGAGTAAATCAATACGGTACCACACCACACCAAAACGGTGCAATACCGTACGAGTACTTCGTTACGGTACCAAACCACACCAAAACGGTACAATACCGTACGAGTACATCCATACGGTACCAAACCACACGAAAACGGTGCAATACCGTACGAGTACTTCGTTACGGTACCAAACCACACCGAAACGGTGCAATACCGTACGAGTACTTCGTTACGGTACCAAACCACACCCAAACGGTGCAATACCGTACGAGTACATCCATACGGTACCAAACCACACCAAAACGGTACAATACCGTACGAGTACTTCGTTACGATAGCAAACCACACCAAAACGGTACAATACCGTACGAGTACATCCATACGGTACCAAACCACACCAAAACGGTGCAATACCGTACGAGTACATCCATACGGCACCAAATCACACTAAAATGGTGCAATACCGTACGAGTAAATCAATACAGTACCACACCACACCAAAACGGTGCAATACCGTACGAGTACTTCGTTACGGTACCAAACCACACCAAAACGGTAAAATACTGTACGAGTACATCCATACGGTACCAAACCACACCAAAATGGTGCAATACCGTACGAGTACTTCGTTACGGTACCAAACCACACCAAAACGGTGCAATACCGTACGAGTACTTCGTTACGGTACCAAACACCACCAAAACGGTACAATACCGTACGAGTACTTCGTTACGGTACCAAACCACACGAAAACGGTGCAATACCGTACGAGTACATCCATACGGTACCAAACCACACCAAAACGGTGCAATACCGTACGAGTACTTCGTTACGGCACCAAACCACACAAAAACGGTACAATACCGTACGAGTACATCCATACGGTACCAAACCACACCAAAACGGTGCAATACCGTACGAGTACTTCGTTACGGTACCAAACCACACCAAAACGGTACAATACCGTACGAGTACATCCATACGGTACCAAACCACACCAAAACGGTGCAATACCGTATGAGTACTTCGTTACGGTACCAAACCACACAAAAACGGTACAATACCGTACGAGTACATCCATACGGTACAAAACCACACCAAAACGGTGCAATACCGTACGAGAACTTCGTCACGGCACCAAACTACACTAAAACGGTGCAATACCGTATGAGTACATCCATACGGCACCAAACCACACCAAAACGGTGCAACTCCGAACGAGTACTTCGTTACGGCACCAAACCACACCAAAACGGTGCAATACCGAACGAGTACTTCGTTACGGTACCAAACCACACCAAAACGGTACAATACCATACGAGTAAATCAATACGGTACCACACCACACCAAAACGGTTTAATACCGTACGAGTACTTCGTTACGGTACCAAACCACACCAAAACGGTACAATACCGTACGAGTACATCCATACGGTACCAAACCACACCAAAACGGTGCAATACCGTAGGAGTACTTCGTTACGGTACCAAACCACACCAAAACGGTGCAATACCGTACGAGTACTTCGTTACGGTACCAAACCACACCAAAACGGAACAATACCGTACGAGTACTTCTTTACGGTACCAAACCACACTAAAACGGTGCAATACCGTACGAGTACAACCATACGGTACCAAACCACACCAAAACGGTACAATACCGTACGAGTACTTCGTTACGGTAGCAAACCACACCAAAACGGTACAATACCGTACGAGTACATCCATACGGTACCAAACCACACCAAAACGGTGCAATACCGTACGAGTACATCGTTACGGTACCAAACCACACCGAAACGGTGCAATACCGTACGAGTACTTCGTTACGGTACCAAACCACACCAACACGGTGCAATACCGTACGAGTACATCCATACGGTACCAAACCACACCAAAACGGTGCAATACCGTACGAGTACTTCATTACGGTACCAAACCACACCAAAACGGTGCAATACCGTACGAGTACTTCGTTACGGTACCAAACACCACCAAAACGGTACAATACCGTACGAGTACTTCGTTACGGTACCAAACCACACCAAAACGGTCCAATACCGTACGAGTACTTCGTTACGGTACCAAACCACACCAAAACGGTACAATACCGTACGAGTAAATCCATACGGTACCAAACCACACCAAAACGGTGCAATACCGTACGAGTACTTCGTTACGGTACCAAACCACACCAAAACGGTGCAATACCGTACGAGTACATCCATACTGTACCAAACCACACCAAAACGGTGCAATACCGTACGAGTACATCCATACGGTACCAAACCACACCAAAACGGTGCAATACCGTACGAGTACATCCATACGGCACCAAATCACACTAAAATGGTGCAATACCGTACGAGTAAATCAATACAGTACCACACCACACCAAAACGGTGCAATACCGTACGAGTACTTCGTTACGGTACCAAACCACACCAAAACGGTAAAATACTGTACGAGTACATCCATACGGTACCAAACCACACCAAAATGGTGCAATACCGTACGAGTACTTCGTTACGGTACCAAACCACACCAAAACGGTGCAATACCGTACGAGTACTTCGTTACGGTACCAAACACCACCAAAACGGTACAATACCATACGAGTACTTCGTTACGGTACCAAACCACACGAAAACGGTGCAATACCGTACGAGTACATTCATACGGTACCAAACCACACCAAAACGGTGCAATACCGTACGAGTACTTCGTTACGGCACCAAACCACACAAAAACGGTACAATACCGTACGAGTACATCCATACGGTACCAAACCACACCAAAACGGTGCAATACCGTACGAGTACTTCGTTACGGTACCAAACCACACCAAAACGGTACAATACCGTACGAGTACATCCATACGGTACCAAACCACACCAAAACGGTGCAATACCGTATGAGTACTTCGTTACGGTACCAAACCACACAAAAACGGTACAATACCGTACGAGTACATCCATACGGTACAAAACCACACCAAAACGGTGCAATACCGTACGAGAACTTCGTCACGGCACCAAACTACACTAAAACGGTGCAATACCGTATGAGTACATCCATACGGCACCAAACCACACCAAAACGGTGCAACTCCGAACGAGTACTTCGTTACGGCACCAAACCACACCAAAACGGTGCAATACCGAACGAGTACTTCGTTACGGTACCAAACCACACCAAAACGGTACAATACCATACGAGTAAATCAATACGGTACCACACCACACCAAAACGGTTTAATACCGTACGAGTACTTCGTTACGGTACCAAACCACACCAAAACGGTACAATACCGTACGAGTACATCCATACGGTACCAAACCACACCAAAACGGTGCAATACCGTATGAGTACTTCGTTACGGTACCAAACCACACCAAAACGGTACAATACCGTACGAGTACATCCATACGGTACCAAACCACACCAAAACGGTGCAATACCGTACGAGTACTTCGTTACGGTACCAAACCACACCAAAACGGTACAATACCATACGAGTAAATCAATACGGTACCACACCACACCAAAACGGTTTAATACCGTACGAGTACTTCGTTACGGTACCAAACCACACCAAAACGGTACAATACCGTACGAGTACATCCATACGGTACCAAACCACACCAAAACGGTGCAATACCGTACGAGTACTTCGTTACGGTACCAAACCACACCAAAACGGTTCAATACCGTACGAGTACTTCGTTACGGTACCAAACACCACCAAAACGGTACAATACCGTACGAGTACTTCGTTACGGTACCAAACCACACGAAAACGGTGCAATACCGTACGAGTACATCCATACGGTACCAAACCACACCAAAACGGTGCAATACCGTACGAGTACTTCGTTACGGCACCAAACCACACAAAAACGGTACAATACCGTACGAGTACATCCATACGGTACCAAACCACACCAAAACGGTGCAATACCGTACGAGTACTTCGTTACGGTACCAAACCACACCAAAACGGTACAATACCGTACGAGTACATCCATACGGTACCAAACCACACCAAAACGGTGCAATACCGTATGAGTACTTCGTTACGGTACCAAACCACACCAAAACGGTACAATACCGTACGAGTACATCCATACGGTACCAAACCACACCAAAACGGTGCAATACCGTACGAGTACTTCGTTACGGTACCAAACCACACCAAAACGGTACAATACCATACGAGTAAATCAATACGGTACCACACCACACCAAAACGGTTTAATACCGTACGAGTACTTCGTTACGGTACCAAACCACACCAAAACGGTACAATACCGTACGAGTACATCCATACGGTACCAAACCACACCAAAACGGTGCAATACCGTACGAGTACTTCGTTACGGTACCAAACCACACCAAAACGGTGCAATACCGTACGAGTACTTCGTTACGGTACCAAACCACACCAAAACGGAACAATACCGTACGAGTACTTCTTTATGGTACCAAACCACACTAAAACGGTGCAATACCGTACGAGTACATCCATACGGTACCAAACCACACCAAAACGGTGCAATACCGTACGAGTACATCCATACGGTACCAAACCACACCAAAACGGTGCAATACCGTACGAGTACTTCGTTACGGTACCAAACCACACCAAAACGGTACAATACCGTGCGAGTACATCCAAACGGTACCAAACCACCCCAAAACGGTGCAATACCGTACGAGTACATACAAACGGTACCAAACCACACCAAAACGGTGCAATACCGTACGAGTACATCCATACGGTACCAAACCACACCAAAATGGTGCAATACCGTACGAGTACTTCGTTACGGTACAAAACCACACCAAAACGGTACAATACCGTGCGAGTACATCCAAACGGTATCAAACCACCCCAAAACGGTGCAATACCGTACGAGTACTTCGTTAGGGTACCAAACCACACCAAAACAGTACAATACCGTCCGAGTAAATCCATACGGTACCAAACCACACCAAAACGGTGCAATACCGTACGAGTACATCCATACGGCAACAAACCACACCAAAATGGTGCAATACCGTACGAGTACTTCGTTACGGTACCAAACCACACCAAAACGGTACAATACCGTGCGAGTACATCCAAACGGTACCAAACCACCCAAAAACGGTGCAATACCGTACGAGTACATACATACGGTACCAAACCACACCAAAACGGTGCAATACCGTCCGAGTACATCCA
The DNA here is from genome assembly GCF_030253575.1 of Rhododendron vialii. Classification (NCBI taxonomy): domain Eukaryota; kingdom Viridiplantae; phylum Streptophyta; class Magnoliopsida; order Ericales; family Ericaceae; genus Rhododendron; species Rhododendron vialii. The sequence continues at coordinate 22,906,973 of NC_080561.1, read as the reverse complement.
TACGGTACCAAACCACACCAAAACGGTGCAATACCGTACGAGTACTTCGTTACGGTACCAAACCACACCAAAACGGTACAATACCGTGCGAGTACATCCAAACGGTATCAAACCACCCCAAAACGGTGCAATACCGTACGAGTACTTCGTTACGGTACCAAACCACACCAAAACGGTACAATACCGTCCGAGTAAATCCATACGGTACCAAACCACACCAAAACGGTGCAATACCGTACGAGTACTTCGTTACGGTACCAAACCACCCCAAAACGGTGCAATACCGTACGAGTACATTCATACGGTCCCAAACCACACCAAAAAGGTGCAATACCGTACGACTACTTCGTTACGGTACGAAACCACACCAAAACGGTACAATACCGTACGAGTACATCCATACGGTACCAAACCACACCAAAACGGTGCAATACCGTACGAGTACTTCGTTACGGTACCAAACCACACCAAAACGGTACAATACCGTACGAGAACTTCGTCACGGCACCAAACCTCACCAAAACGGTGCAATACCGTACGAGTACATCCATACGGTACCAAACCACAGCAAAACGGTGCAATACCGTACGAGTACTTCGTTACGGTACCAAACCACACCAAAACGGTACAATACCGTACGAGTACATCCATACGGTACCAAACCACACCAAAACGGTGCACTACCGTACGAGTACTTCGTTACGGTACCAAACCACACCAAAACGGTGCAATACTGTACGAGTACTTCGTTACGGTACCAAACACCACCAAAACGGTACAATACCGTACGAGTACTTCGTTACGGTAACAAACCACACCAAAACGGTGCAATACCGTACGAGTACTTCGTTACGGTACCAAACCACACCAAAACGGTACAATACCGTACGAGTACATACATACGGTACCAAACCACACGAAAACGGTGCAATACCGTACGAGTACTTCGTTACGGTACCAAACCACACCAAAACGGTACAATACCGTACGAGAACTTCGTCACGGCACCAAACCACACTAAAACGGTGCAATACCGTACGAGTACATCCATACGGTACCAAACCACACCAAAACGGTGCAATACCGTACGAGTACTTCGTTACGGTACCACACCACCCCAAAACGGTGCAATACCGTACGAGTACATTCATACGGTCCCAAACCACACCAAAAAGGTGCAATACCATACGAGTACTTCGTTACGGTACCAAACCACACCAAAACGGTACAATACCGTACGAGTAAATCCATACGGTACCAAACCACACGAAAACGGTGCAATACCGTACGAGTACTTCGTGACGGTTCCAAACCACCCCAAAACGGTGCAATACCGTACGAGTACTTCGTTACGGTACAAAGCCACACCAAAACGGTACAATACCGTACGAGTACATCAATATGGTACCAAACCACCCCAAAACGGTGCAATACGGTACGAGTACTTCGTTACGGTACCAAACCACACCAAAACGGTGCAATACCGTACGAGTACTTCGTTACGGTACAAAGCCACACCAAAACGGTACAATACCGTACAAGTACATCAATACGGTACCAAACCACCCCAAAACGGTGCAATACGGTACGAGTACTTCGTTACGGTACCAAACCACACCAAAACGGTACAATATCGTACGAGTACATCCATACGGTACCAAACCACACCAAAACGGTGCAATACCGTACGAGTACTTCGTTACGGTACCAAACCACACCAAAACGGTACAATACCATACGAGTAAATCAATACGGTACCACACCACACCAAAACGGTTTAATACCGTACGAGTACTTCGTTACGGTACCAAACCACACCAAAACGGTACAATACCGTACGAGTACATCCATACGGTACCAAACCACACCAAAACGGTGCAATACCGTACGAGTACATCGTTACGGTACCAAACCAAACCGAAACGGTGCAATACCGTACGAGTACTTCGTTACGGTACCAAACCACACCAACACGGTGCAATACCGTACGAGTACATCCATACGGTACCAAACCACACCAAAACGGTGCAATACCGTACGAGTACTTCGTTACGGTACCAAACCACACCAAAACGGAGCAATACCGTACGAGTACATCCATACGGTACCAAACCACACCAAAACGGTGCAATACCGTACGAGTACTTCATTACGGTACCAAACCACACCAAAACGGTGCAATACCGTACGAGTACTTCGTTACGGTACCAAACACCACCAAAACGGTACAATACCGTACGAGTACTTCGTTACGGTACCAAACCCCACCAAAACGGTCCAATACCGTACGAGTACTTCGTTACGGTACCAAACCACACCAAAACGGTACAATACCGTACGAGTAAATCCATACGGTACCAAACCACACCAAAACGGTGCAATACCGTACGAGTACTTCGTTACGGTACCAAACCACACCAAAACGGTGCAATACCGTACGAGTACATCCATACGGTACCAAACCACACCAAAACGGTGCAATACCGTACGAGTACATCCATACGGTACCAAACCACACCAAAACGGTGCAATACCGTACGAGTACATCCATACGGCACCAAATCACACTAAAATGGTGCAATACCGTACGAGTAAATCAATACAGTACCACACCACACCAAAACGGTGCAATACCGTACGAGTACTTCGTTACGGTACCAAACCACACCAAAACGGTAAAATACTGTACGAGTACATCCATACGGTACCAAACCACACAAAAATGGTGCAATACCGTACGAGTACTTCGTTACGGTACCAAACCACACCAAAACGGTGCAATACCGTACGAGTACTTCGTTACGGTACCAAACACCACCAAAACGGTACAATACCGTACGAGTACTTCGTTACGGTACCAAACCACACGAAAACGGTGCAATACCGTACGAGTACATCCATACGGTACCAAACCACACCAAAACGGTGCAATACCGTACGAGTACTTCGTTACGGTACCAAACCACACAAAAACGGTACAATACCGTACGAGTACATCCATACGGTACCAAACCACACCAAAACGGTGCAATACCGTACGAGTACTTCGTTACGGTACCAAACCACACCAAAACGGTACAATACCGTACGAGTACATCCATACGGTACCAAACCACACCAAAACGGTGCAATACCGTATGAGTACTTCGTTACGGTACCAAACCACACAAAAACGGTACAATACCGTACGAGTACATCCATACGGTACAAAACCACACCAAAACGGTGCAATACCGTACGAGAACTTCGTCACGGCACCAAACTACACTAAAACGGTGCAATACCGTATGAGTACATCCATACGGCACCAAACCACACCAAAACGGTGCAACTCCGAACGAGTACTTCGTTACGGCACCAAACCACACCAAAACGGTGCAATACCGAACGAGTACTTCGTTACGGTACCAAACCACACCAAAACGGTACAATACCATACGAGTAAATCAATACGGTACCACACCACACCAAAACGGTTTAATACCGTACGAGTACTTCGTTACGGTACCAAACCACACCAAAACGGTACAATACCGTACGAGTACATCCATACGGTACCAAACCACACCAAAACGGTGCAATACCGTATGAGTACTTCGTTACGGTACCAAACCACACCAAAACGGTACAATACCGTACGAGTACATCCATACGGTACCAAACCACACCAAAACGGTGCAATACCGTACGAGTACTTCGTTACGGTACCAAACCACACCAAAACGGTACAATACCATACGAGTAAATCAATACGGTACCACACCACACCAAAACGGTTTAATACCGTACGAGTACTTCGTTACGGTACCAAACCACACCAAAACGGTACAATACCGTACGAGTACATCCATACGGTACCAAACCACACCAAAACGGTGCAATACCGTACGAGTACTTCGTTACGGTACCAAACCACACCAAAACGGTGCAATACCGTACGAGTACTTCGTTACGGTACCAAACCACACCAAAACGGAACACTACCGTACGAGTACTTCTTTACGGTACCAAACCACACTAAAACGGTGCAATACCGTACGAGTACATCCATACGGTACCAAACCACACCAAAACGGTGCAATACCGTACGAGTACTTCGTTACGATACCAAACCACACCAAAACGGTACAATACCGTACGAGTACATCCATACGGTACCAAACCACACCAAAACGGTGCAATACCGTAAGAGTACTTCGTTACGGTACCAAACCACACCAAAACGGTACAATACCGTACGAGTACATCCATACGGTACCAAACCACACCAAAACGGTCCAATACCGTACGAGTACTTCGTTACGGTACCAAACCACACCAAAACGGTACAATACCATACGAGTAAATCAATACGGTACCACACCACACCAAAACGGTTTAATACCGTAGGAGTACTTCGTTACGGTACCAAACCACACCAAAACGGTACAATACCGTACGAGTACATCCATACGGTACCAAACCACACCAAAACGGTGCAATACCGTACGAGTACTTCGTTACGGTACCAAACCACACCAAAACGGTGCAATACCGTACGAGTACTTCGTTACGGTACCAAACCACACCAAAACGGAACAATACCGTACGAGTACTTCTTTATGGTACCAAACCACACTAAAACGGTGCAATACCGTACGAGTACATCCATACGGTACCAAACCACACCAAAACGGTGCAATACCGTACGAGTACATCCATACGGCACCAAATCACACTAAAATGGTGCAATACCGTACGAGTAAATCAATACAGTACCACACCACACCAAAACGGTGCAATACCGTACGAGTACTTCGTTACGGTACCAAACCACACCAAAACGGTAAAATACTGTACGAGTACATCCATACGGTACCAAACCACACAAAAATGGTGCAATACCGTACGATTACTTCGTTACGGTACCAAACCACACCAAAACGGTGCAATACCGTACGAGTACTTCGTTACGGTACCAAACACCACCAAAACGGTACAATACCGTACGAGTACTTCGTTACGGTACCAAACCACACGAAAACGGTGCAATACCGTACGAGTACATCCATACGGTACCAAACCACACCAAAACGGTGCAATACCGTACGAGTACTTCGTTACGGTACCAAACCACACAAAAACGGTACAATACCGTACGAGTACATCCATACGGTACCAAACCACACCAAAACGGTGCAATACCGTACGAGTACTTCGTTACGGTACCAAACCACACCAAAACGGTACAATACCGTACGAGTACATCCATACGGTACCAAACCACACCAAAACGGTGCAATACCGTATGAGTACTTCGTTACGGTACCAAACCACACAAAAACGGTACAATACCGTACGAGTACATCCATACGGTACAAAACCACACCAAAACGGTGCAATACCGTACGAGAACTTCGTCACGGCACCAAACTACACTAAAACGGTGCAATACCGTATGAGTACATCCATACGGCACCAAACCACACCAAAACGGTGCAACTCCGAACGAGTACTTCGTTACGGCACCAAACCACACCAAAACGGTGCAATACCGAACGAGTACTTCGTTACGGTACCAAACCACACCAAAACGGTACAATACCATACGAGTAAATCAATACGGTACCACACCACACCAAAACGGTTTAATACCGTACGAGTACTTCGTTACGGTACCAAACCACACCAAAACGGTACAATACCGTACGAGTACATCCATACGGTACCAAACCACACCAAAACGGTGCAATACCGTATGAGTACTTCGTTACGGTACCAAACCACACCAAAACGGTACAATACCGTACGAGTACATCCATACGGTACCAAACCACACCAAAACGGTGCAATACCGTACGAGTACTTCGTTACGGTACCAAACCACACCAAAACGGTACAATACCATACGAGTAAATCAATACGGTACCACACCACACCAAAACGGTTTAATACCGTACGAGTACTTCGTTACGGTACCAAACCACACCAAAACGGTACAATACCGTACGAGTACATCCATACGGTACCAAACCACACCAAAACGGTGCAATACCGTACGAGTACTTCGTTACGGTACCAAACCACACCAAAACGGTGCAATACCGTACGAGTACTTCGTTACGGTACCAAACCACACCAAAACGGAACACTACCGTACGAGTACTTCTTTACGGTACCAAACCACACTAAAACGGTGCAATACCGTACGAGTACATCCATACGGTACCAAACCACACCAAAACGGTGCAATACCGTACGAGTACTTCGTTACGATACCAAACCACACCAAAACGGTACAATACCGTACGAGTACATCCATACGGTACCAAACCACACCAAAACGGTGCAATACCGTAAGAGTACTTCGTTACGGTACCAAACCACACCAAAACGGTACAATACCGTACGAGTACATCCATACGGTACCAAACCACACCAAAACGGTCCAATACCGTACGAGTACTTCGTTACGGTACCAAACCACACCAAAACGGTACAATACCATACGAGTAAATCAATACGGTACCACACCACACCAAAACGGTTTAATACCGTAGGAGTACTTCGTTACGGTACCAAACCACACCAAAACGGTACAATACCGTACGAGTACATCCATACGGTACCAAACCACACCAAAACGGTGCAATACCGTACGAGTACTTCGTTACGGTACCAAACCACACCAAAACGGTGCAATACCGTACGAGTACTTCGTTACGGTACCAAACCACACCAAAACGGAACAATACCGTACGAGTACTTCTTTATGGTACCAAACCACACTAAAACGGTGCAATACCGTACGAGTACATCCATACGGTACCAAACCACACCAAAACGGTGCAATACCGTACGAGTACATCCATACGGTACCAAACCACACCAAAACGGTGCAATACCGTACGAGTACTTCGTTACGGTACCAAACCACACCAAAACGGTACAATACCGTGCGAGTACATCCAAACGGTACCAAACCACCCCAAAACGGTGCAATACCGTACGAGTACATACATACGGTACCAAACCACACCAAAACGGTGCAATACCGTACGAGTACATCCATACGGTACCAAACCACACCAAAACGGTGCAATACCGTACGAGTACTTCGTTACGGTACCAAACCACACCAAAACGGTACAATACCGTGCGAGTACATCCAAACGGTATCAAACCACCCCAAAACGGTGCAATACCGTACGAGTACTTCGTTACGGTACCAAACCACACCAAAACGGTACAATACCGTCCGAGTAAATCCATACAGTACCAAACCACACCAAAACGGTGCAATACCGTACGAGTACATCCATACGGCAACAAACCACACCAAAATGGTGCAATACCGTACGAGTACTTCGTTACGGTACCAAACCACACCAAAACGGTACAATACCGTGCGAGTACATCCAAACGGTATCAAACCACCCCAAAACGGTGCAATACCGTACGAGTACTTCGTTATTGTACCAAACCACACCAAAACGGTACAATACCGTCCGAGTAAATCCATACGGTACCAAACCACACCAAAACGGTGCAATACCGTACGAGTACTTCGTTACGGTACCAAACCACCCCAAAACGGTGCAATACCGTACGAGTACATTCATACGGTCCCAAACCACACCAAAAAGGTGCAATACCGTACGACTACTTCGTTACGGTACCAAACCACACCAAAACGGTACAATACCGTACGAGTACATCCATACGGTACCAAACCACACCAAAACGGTGCAATACCGTACGAGTACTTCGTTACGGTACCAAACCACACCAAAACGGTACAATACCGTACGAGAACTTCGTCACGGCACCAAACCTCACCAAAACGGTGCAATACCGTACGAGTACATCCATACGGTACCAAACCACAGCAAAACGGTGCAATACCGTACGAGTACTTCGTTACGGTACCAAACCACACCAAAACGGTACAATACCGTACGAGTACATCCATACGGTACCAAACCACACCAAAACGGTGCAATACCGTACGAGTACTTCGTTACGGTACCAAACCACACCAAAACGGTACAATACCGTACGAGTACATCCATACGGTACCAAACCACACCAAAACGGTGCACTACCGTACGAGTACTTCGTTACGGTACCAAACCACACCAAAACGGTGCAATACCGTACGAGTACTTCGTTACGGTACCAAACACCACCAAAACGGTACAATACCGTACGAGTACTTCGTTACGGTACAAAACCACACCAAAACGGTGCAATACCGTACGAGTACTTCATTACGGTACCAAACCACACCAAAACGGTACAATACCGTACGAGTACATCCATACGGTACCAAACCACACGAAAACGGTGCAATACCGTACGAGTACTTCGTTACGGTACCAAACCACACCAAAACGGTACAATACCGTACGAGAACTTCGTCACGGCACCAAACCACACTAAAACGGTGCAATACCGTACGAGTACATCCATACGGTACCAAACCACACCAAAACGGTGCAATACCGTACGAGTACTTCGTTACGGTACCAAACCACCCCAAAACGGTGCAATACCGTACGAGTACATTCATACGGTCCCAAACCACACCAAAAAGGTGCAATACCATACGAGTACTTCGTTACGGTACCAAACCACACCAAAACGGTACAATACCGTACGAGTAAATCCATACGGTACCAAACCACACGAAAACGGTGCAATACCGTACGAGTACTTCGTGACGGTTCCAAACCACCCCAAAACGGTGCAATACCGTACGAGTACTTCGTTACGGTACAAAGCCACACCAAAACGGTACAATACCGTACGAGTACATCAATATGGTACCAAACCACCCCAAAACGGTGCAATACGGTACGAGTACTTCGTTACGGTACCAAACCACACCAAAACGGTGCAATACAGTACGAGTACTTCGTTACGGTACAAAGCCACACCAAAACGGTACAATACCGTACGAGTACATCAATACGGTACCAAACCACCCCAAAACGGTGCAATACGGTACGAGTACTTCGTTACGGTACCAAACCACACCAAAACGGTACAATAGCGTACGAGTACATCCATACGGTACCAAACCACACCAAAACGGTGCAATACCGTACGAGTACTTCGTTACGGTACCAAACCACACAAAAACGGTGCAATGACGTACGAGTACTTCGTTACGGTACCAAACCGCACCAAAACGGTACAATACCGTACGAGTACATCCATACGGTACCAAACCACAGCAAAACGGTGCAATACCGTACGAGTACTTCGTTACGGTACCAAACCACACCAAAACGGTACAATACCGTACGAGTACATCCATACGGTACCAAACCACACCAAAACGGTGCAATACCGTACGAGTACTTCGTTACGGTACCAAACCACACCAAAACGGTACAATACCGTACGAGTACATCCATACGGTACCAAACCACACCAAAACGGTGCACTACCGTACGAGTACTTCGTTACGGTACCAAACCACACCAAAACGGTGCAATACCGTACGAGTACTTCGTTACGGTACCAAACACCACCAAAACGGTACAATACCGTACGAGTACTTCGTTACGGTACCAAACCACACCAAAACGGTGCAATACCGTACGAGTACTTCATTACGGTACCAAACCACACCAAAACGGTACAATACCGTACGAGTACATCCATACGGTACCAAACCACACGAAAACGGTGCAATACCGTACGAGTACTTCGTTACGGTACCAAACCACACCAAAACGGTACAATACCGTACGAGAACTTCGTCACGGCACCAAACCACACTAAAACGGTGCAATACCGTACGAGTACATCCATACGGTACCAAACCACACCAAAACGGTGCAATACCGTACGAGTACTTCGTTACGGTACCAAACCACCCCAAAACGGTGCAATACCGTACGAGTACATTCATACGGTCCCAAACCACACCAAAAAGGTGCAATACCATACGAGTACTTCGTTACGGTACCAAACCACACCAAAACGGTACAATACCGTACGAGTAAATCCATACGGTACCAAACCACACGAAAACGGTGCAATACCGTACGAGTACTTCGTGACGGTTCCAAACCACCCCAAAACGGTGCAATACCGTACGAGTACTTCGTTACGGTACAAAGCCACACCAAAACGGTACAATACCGTACGAGTACATCAATATGGTACCAAACCACCCCAAAACGGTGCAATACGGTACGAGTACTTCGTTACGGTACCAAACCACACCAAAACGGTGCAATACCGTACGAGTACTTCGTTACGGTACAAAGCCACACCAAAACGGTACAATACCGTACGAGTACATCAATACGGTACCAAACCACCCCAAAACGGTGCAATACGGTACGAGTACTTCGTTACGGTACCAAACCACACCAAAACGGTACAATATCGTACGAGTACATCCATACGGTACCAAACCACACCAAAACGGTGCAATACCGTACGAGTACTTCGTTACGGTACCAAACCACACAAAAACGGTGCAAGGACGTACGAGTACTTCGTTACGGTACCAAACCGCACCAAAACGGTACAATACCGTACGAGTACATCCATACGGTACCAAACCGCACCAAAACGGTGCAATACCGTACGAGTACTTCGTTACGGTACAAAACCACACCAAAACGGTACAATACCGTACGAAGACATCCATACGGTACCAAACCACACCAAAACGGTGCAATACCGTACGAGTACTTCGTTACGGTACCAAACCACACCAAAATGGTACAATACCGTACGACTAAATCCATACGGTACCAAAGCACACCAAAACGGTGCAATACCGTACGAGTACTTCGTTATGGTACCAAACCACACCAAAACGGTGCAAACGGTGCAATACCGTACGAGTACATCTATATGGTCCCAAACCACACCAAAACGGTGCAATACCGTACGAGTACTTCGTTACGGAACCAAACACCACCAAAACGGTACAATACCGTACGAGTACTTCGTTACGGTACCAAACCACACCAAAACGGTACAATACCGTACGAGTACATCCATACGGTACCAAACCACACCAAAACGGTGCAATACCGTACGAGTACTTCGTTACGGTACCAAACCACACCAAAACGGTACAATACCGTACGAGTACATCCATACGGTACCAAACCACACCAAAACGGTGCAATACCGTACGAGTACTTCGTTACGGTACCAAACCACACCAAAACGGTGCAATACCGTACGAGTACATTCATACGGTCCCAAACCACCCCAAAACGGTGCAATACCGTACGAGTACATCCATACGGTACCAAACCACACCAAAACGGTACAATACCGTCCGAGTAAATCCATACGGTACCAAACCACACCAAAACGGTGCAATACCGTACGAGTACTTCGTTACGGTACCAAACCACCCCAAAACGGTACAATACCGTACGAGTACATCCATACGGTACCAAACCACACCAAAACGGTGCACTACCGTACGAGTACTTCGTTACGGTACCAAACCACACCAAAACGGTGCAATACCGTACGAGTACTTCGTTACGGTACCAAACACCACCAAAACGGTACAATACCGTACGAGTACTTCGTTACGGTACAAAACCACACCAAAACGGTGCACTACCGTACGAGTACTTCATTACGGTACCAAACCACACCAAAACGGTACAATACCGTACGAGTACATCCATACGGTACCAAACCACACGAAAACGGTGCAATACCGTACGAGTACTTCGTTACGGTACCAAACCACACCAAAACGGTACAATACCGTACGAGAACTTCGTCACGGCACCAAACCACACTAAAACGGTGCAATACCGTACGAGTACATCCATACGGTACCAAACCACACCAAAACGGTGCAATACCGTACGAGTACTTCGTTACGGTACCAAACCACCCCAAAACGGTGCAATACCGTACGAGTACATTCATACGGTCCCAAACCACACCAAAAAGGTGCAATACCATACGAGTACTTCGTTACGGTACCAAACCACACCAAAACGGTACAATACCGTACGAGTAAATCCATACGGTACCAAACCACACGAAAACGGTGCAATACCGTACGAGTACTTCGTGACGGTTCCAAACCACCCCAAAACGGTGCAATACCGTACGAGTACTTCGTTACGGTACAAAGCCACACCAAAACGGTACAATACCGTACGAGTACATCAATATGGTACCAAACCACCCCAAAACGGTGCAATACGGTACGAGTACTTCGTTACGGTACCAAACCACACCAAAACGGTGCAATACAGTACGAGTACTTCGTTACGGTACAAAGCCACACCAAAACGGTACAATACCGTACGAGTACATCAATACGGTACCAAACCACCCCAAAACGGTGCAATACGGTACGAGTACTTCGTTACGGTACCAAACCACACCAAAACGGTACAATAGCGTACGAGTACATCCATACGGTACCAAACCACACCAAAACGGTGCAATACCGTACGAGTACTTCGTTACGGTACCAAACCACACAAAAACGGTGCAATGACGTACGAGTACTTCGTTACGGTACCAAACCGCACCAAAACGGTACAATACCGTACGAGTACATCCATACGGTACCAAACCACACCAAAACGGTGCAATACCGTACGAGTACATCCATACGGCAACAAACCACACCAAAATGGTGCAATACCGTACGAGTACTTCGTTACGGTACCAAACCACACCAAAAACGGTACAATACCGTGCGAGTACATCCAAACTGTACCAAACCACCCAAAAACGGTGCAATACCGTACGAGTACATACATACGGTACCAAACCACACCAAAACGGTGCAATACCGTACGAGTACATCCATACGGTACCGTACCACACCAAAACGGTGCAATACCGTACGAGTACTTCGTTACGGTACCAAACCACACCAAAATGGTACAATACCGTACGACTAAATCCATACGGTACCAAAGCACACCAAAACGGTGCAATACCGTACGAGTACTTCGTTATGGTACCAAACCACACCAAAACGGTGCAAACGGTGCAATACCGTACGAGTACATCTATATGGTCCCAAACCACACCAAAACGGTGCAATACCGTACGAGTACTTCGTTACGGAACCAAACACCACCAAAACGGTACAATACCGTACGAGTACTTCGTTACGGTACCAAACCACACCAAAACGGTACAATACCGTACGAGTACATCCATACGGTACCAAACCACACCAAAACGGTGCAATACCGTACGAGTACTTCGTTACGGTACCAAACCACACCAAAACGGTACAATACCGTACGAGTACATCCATACGGTACCAAACCACACCAAAACGGTGCAATACCGTACGAGTACTTCGTTACGGTACCAAACCACACCAAAACGGTGCAATACCGTACGAGTACATTCATACGGTCCCAAACCACCCCAAAACGGTGCAATACCGTACGAGTACATCCATACGGTACCAAACCACACCAAAACGGTGCAATACCGTACGAGTACATCCATACGGCAACAAACAACACACAAAAATGGTGCAATACCGTACGAGTACGTGCATACGATACCAAACCACACCAAAACGGTGCAATACCGTACGAAGACATCCATACGGTACCAAACCACACCAAAATGGTGCAATACCGTACGAGTACTTCGTTACGGTACAAAGCCACACCAAAACGGTACAATACCGTACGAGTACATCCATACGGTACCAAACCACCCCAAAACGGTGCAATACCGTACGAGTACTTCGTTACGGTACCTAACAACACCAAAACGGTACAATACCGTACGAGTACATCCATACGGTACCAAACCACACCAAAACGGTGCAATACCGTACGAGTACATCCATACGGTACCAAACCACACCAAAACGGTGCAATACCGTACGAGTACTTCGTTACGGTACCAAACCACACCAAAACGGTACAATACCGTGCGAGTACATCCAAACGGTACCAAACCACCCCAAAACGGTGCAATACCGTACGAGTACATACATACGGTACCAAACCACACCAAAACGGTGCAATACCGTACGAGTACATCCATACGGTACCAAACCACACCAAAATGGTGCAATACCGTACGAGTACTTCGTTACGGTTCCAAACCACACCAAAACGGTACAATACCGTGCGAGTACATCCAAACGGTATCAAACCACCCCAAAACGGTGCAATACCGTACGAGTACTTCGTTACGGTACCAAACCACACCAAAACGGTACAATACCGTCCGAGTAAATCCATACGGTACCAAACCACACCAAAACGGTGCAATACCGTACGAGTACATCCATACGGCAACAAACCACACCAAAATGGTGCAATACCGTACGAGTACTTCGTTACGGTACCAAACCACACCAAAAACGGTACAATACCGTGCGAGTACATCCAAACTGTACCAAACCACCCAAAAACGGTGCAATACCGTACGAGTACATACATACGGTACCAAACCACACCAAAACGGTGCAATACCGTACGAGTACATCCATACGGTACCGTACCACACCAAAACGGTGCAATACCGTACGAGTACTTCGTTACGGTACCAAACCACACCAAAACGGTACAATACCGTGCGAGTACATCCAAACGGTATCAAACCACCCCAAAACGGTGCAATACCGTACGAGTACTTCGTTACGGTACCAAACCACACCAAAACGGTACAATACCGTCCGAGTAAATCCATACGGTACCAAACCACACCAAAACGGTGCAATACCGTACGAGTACTTCGTTACGGTACCAAACCACCCCAAAACGGTGCAATACCGTACGAGTACATTCATACGGTCCCAAACCACCCCAAAACGGTGCAATACCGTACGAGTACTTCGTTACGGTACCAAACCACACCAAAACGGTACAATACCGTACGAGTACATCCATACGGTACCAAACCACACCAAAACGGTGCAATACCGTACGAGTACTTCGTTACGGTACCAAACACCACCAAAACGGTACAATACCGTACGAGTACTTCGTTACGGTACCAAACCACGCCAAAACGGTGCAATACCGTACGAGTACTTCGTTACGGTACAAAGCCACACCAAAACGGTACAATACCGTACGAGTACATCAATACGGTACCAAACCACCCCAAAACGGTGCAATACCGTACTAGTACATACATACGGTACCAAACCACACCAAAACGGTGCAATACCGTACGAGTACATCCATACGGTACCAAACCACACCAAAAAGGTGCAATACCGTACGAGTACTTCGTTACGGTACCAAACCACACCAAAACGGTACAATACCGTACGAGTACATCCATACGGTACCAAACCACACCAAAACGGTGCAATACCGTACGAGTACTTCGTTACGGTACCAAACCACACCAAAACGGTACAATACCGTACGAGTACATCCATACGGTACCAAACCACACCAAAACGGTGCAATACCGTACGAGTACTTCGTTACGGTA